>NC_057864.1:11337841-11937841 GCF_019393635.1 Dromiciops gliroides
TGACACTCTATCCATTGCACCACTTAGCTGCCCAGGCATGACTGTGTCACCCAGATATTCACTAAACAGTGGATCCCTATTGCTTCCAGGATCAGATATAAAATCCTCTGTCATTCGAAGCTATTCATAATGTGTTCTCTCCTACCTTTTTACCCGCTGACCCCTTCTAGTATTCTGGTGGCACAGCCTCTTGTCTGTGTCTCCCACACAGTACTCCATCTCCCACCTCCAGACATTTGTCTTGGCTGTGCCCCCCCACCAGGAATGCTCTCCCCCCTTGTCTCTGACTTCTTGTTTTGATGGCTTCCTTTAGGTAGTAGCTAAACTCCCTCCTGCAAGAAGTCTTTCCTGATCCTCCTTCCTGCTGGTGCCTCCTTCTTTCTCTCTCTGGATTTCCTCCAATTTGTCCTTTCTACATCTGGTTTATGCAATTGTTGGCACATTGTCTCTTCCATTAGACTGTGAGCTCCTCGAAAGCAGGGACTATGCTTCTTCTTTCTTTCTTTCTTCCTTTCTTTCTTTCTTTCTTTCTTTCTTTCTTTCTTTCTTTCTTTCTTTCTTTCTTTCTTTCTTTCTTTCTTTCTTCCTTTCTTTCTTTCTTTCTTTTGTTTTGTGGAGCAATGAGGGCTAAGTGACTTACCCCGAGTCACACAGCTATTAAGTGTCAAGTGACTGAGAGCGGATTTGAACTCAGGTCCTCCTAAATCCAGGGCTGGTACCCTATCCACTGCGTCACCTAGCTGCCCCCTCCATTTAGCTTTGAAAGCTCTGGACTATCTTCCTTAAGATGCAGCTGGGCACCATCTTGTGCAGGAAGCCTTTCCTAAAGCCCACTAATATTGTGCCCTCACTCCCAAGCTTCCTTTGTGTGACGACTCTGTTTCTTCTGGTGGTGGCTCAGGTTGGGTTTGTTCTGTGTATCTTTTTATATGCTCTTGTGGCCTTCCAGGTGACAAGGGGAGTGACTTGGGAGGAGGGACACTTGTATCGCCAGCACATAACACAATGCTTAGAACACAGTAGGTGCTTAATAAATATGGACTGACCAATGGGTTGATAGTACTGTGGGTGAGTCTGTGAGCTCATGAATGAGGATGACCCTCCAAAGATGCGCACCATTGCCTGGCCTTGCCCACTCACCTGCCCAGCTGGTGCAGCGCTCTTCCCTGTCTGTGTCTAGGAAGTTGGACACTGCGCTAAAGGCTTTCTCCTGACCTCTCAGGGATACCAGTGCACTGGACGGTTGTCTTCACCTGTGAAGGGTCATCACTTCTCTCAAGGCTGCAGAGGACAGTATTAGAAGGAGTGGGTGATGGGGCAGCTAGATGGTGCAGTGGATAGAGCACTGGCCCTGGATTCAGGAGGACCTGAGTTCAAATCCAGCTTCAGACACTTGACACTTACTAGCTGTGTGACCTTGGGCAAGTCACTTAACCCTCATTGCCCTGCAAAAAAAAAAAAAAGTGTATCAGGACACAATGGGAGGCAATTCAGGCCAGTTAATGGATGTCTTTGAGCACCAGGTGTATACCTTTTCTCAGGGGCCTTGCCAGGGAGTTTGGTGCATCAGTTAGGAGGTGGAGGGGAGGAAGCTGGGACATCAAAGATGGGGGCTCAGAGCTGGGTGACCCTTCACAAGTGACTCACCCTCTCTGTGCTTCAGTTTCCTCATCTGTAAAAGCAGAAGCTCAGACTGGAAGACTGCCAAGGTCGGGTGTAGCTCCTACTTCCAGCAGCCTCCTATCCCAAGGGTAGAAGTTGGCCTGGGAGACAGAAACATCTCTGAAGAGATCTCTGGGCCGCTTCTCGGTGCTTCTGGCTGGAGGCCCACAGGCTAACTTTTCAACAGCCCCTGCTGGCCCAGGACTTATTCTCCTCTGGAGGCAGGGCCAGAACCTTGCAAAGGGGCAGGGGAACAGGCACAGGCCTGCCTGGCCAGGGAGCGGCTCATCTGAGGCAGATTGAATGTCCGGTGAACTCTGAGACCTGCCAGGAAATTTCCCTGAGGCTGGAAACTTGGTTGGAGGAGCGGGCGGTGTGCAGATCTCTGTCTGGGGCCGGCATCTCGGAGGGCCGTCAGCACATAGTTCTGAGCCTAGATCCACTCCCCAGTGGCTCGGGCAGCTTGGGTTGTTGTGTTTTGTTTTGATTTAAAATGAAACAAGACCAATCCAAGACTTTGATGTAAACAAGCTGCCTTTGACAGAAACCACAATTATGTCCCAATGGGAGTGCTGGGCCCTACTATCTCTGGGCAGGCATCAAGAACAACTCTCCTTCCCTTCGAATCCCTCCCAGTCATCTGTGGGCCAGCCACTTCCTCTGGTCCCCCCTCAAAGATCAAGTCATACTTGAGGCTGAGTAAATTCCAGAGCCCAGAGACTTACTGGAGAAAAACTCTCCTGGAGTCTGGCTCTCAGGGCACTGAGTGACTTGGCAGAGGGGTCTAGCCAGGCTACAGGAGAGCCAAACTCCTGAGCTTAGCAGTTCCTCATCTCCTGTCCTCTCCCGCACTGCTCCAACCACAACCTCTTCCTTCCTTTCTTCCTTCCTTCCTTCTCCTTTCATCAGCTTCCAAGACTTTGTGGGCACTTTTTTCCTTACTCTATTACAGGGCTGATCTTATGAGTAAATTGAGCAGGAGACCCCACCCCCTACCCCAGGGTGTCTTCAGGGGACTTGGGAGGCCTCTCTGGTCCTTCAGACTCCCCTATGACATTCTAACATCCAAGCTTTGCTCCTAAGAGTCCGTGACCTCTCGGGTGGCAAGGAGCTGCTAGTCAGAGAATCCCAGAATCTCAGAGTTCCGTGGGACTAAAGAGGCAAGCTGATAATGATAATAATAACAATAACACTAATAACAGCAGCAGCGTTCATGTCACACTTTACATTTTACACAGCACTTCACATATATTATCTCCTTAGAGCCTTATAACAACCCTGGGAAGTAGGCATGATTATTCTCACCCCCATTTTACAGATGAGAAAACTGAAGCTTCAATAAGTCAAATGACTTGCCTAGGGTCACAAGGTCTAAGATAGAATTTGAACTCAGCTATTCCTGGTTCCAGGACAAGCATTCTATCTACTTTACCACCTGCCTCGATGAGGGAGTGATGGGATGGAAAGCTTTGGATTGAACAGGGCCAAAGTTCAAACCTGGTCTCTCATGCTTGTGAATGTGCACCATTCATTTGATCTTTTTAAAAAGCCGACTTCCTTATCTATAAAATCAGGGAGTTGAATTGGGTGGCCCCTACGGTCCCTTCCAGCTTTGGATCCGTGATCCAAAATGCACAGCATTTTCAGCAAGAGATTCTGTTCCTTATCTGAAGACCTCCAGTAAGGGGACACATGCTCCCCTCCCTGAGTGGCCCAGTTTACTTTTGTTGTTGTTTAGTTGTTTCCGTCACGTCTGACTCTTCCTCACCCCATTTCGGGCTTTCTTGGCAGAGATGCTGGAGTGGTTGGCCATTTCCTTCTCCAGCTCATTTTCCAGATGAAGAAACTGAGGCAAACAGGGTGAAGTGACTTGGCCAGGGTCACACAACTAGGAAGTGTCTGAGGTGGGATTTGAACTCAGGAAGATGTCTTCCTATCCACTGCTCTACTTAGCTGTCCCCATGACACTTAGAGAAGTCTAATTATTTCTCATTTGTGGGTAGAGTGATTACTCCTGCACAGTGGATGGAGACAGACTCCCACCAGAAATAAAGGGGGGGGAAATCAGTCCCTGCCCTTAAGGAGTTTATTTCTGCTAGGGGTGGGAAGTGGGATGGATAATACCATGCATAAACATGTATATACAAAGTATGCACAAAATGTGGCTGCTCCTCTGGGCAATTTGCATTTATAGTTACAGGTTGGCTCCCCAAAAGTCAGGCCGTGCCTTGAGTTCCAGGAGCAGTCCTTGGGAGTTGCACTGCTTACCAGCCCCTACCAGTATGCTACTCATTAACAATCAGTTGGTAGATTCAATTAATTCTCAACAAAGAGTTCATTTACTTAAATGAAATAGCAAGAACAATAGTTCTGAAATAATGCCCCCACAAAACTAGATGTGTACTTCTCACAAAAAGATGTAGTAGCATTTATGGAAAAAGTACAATGCAATGAGGCACATGTGTGAGATGAGTGTATGGCTAGGACAACTTGAAACTCTTGGTAATGTAGGACCTTGAAATCTGTTCTATTTGTAATGTCCACATGAAATTCTTATCGGGTGCAAAGTCTTTTCTGGGTGGGTTGCATACCTGGGTTCCCAGGGTTTGCTCCTCTCCATAACCAACTTTCTTCTCTTCTTCCAGGGTCATGCTTTTTGAATCTCCTTCCTTCCTTTGATGAATCTCTTTGTTCCTATGTCTGTCTGGAGTTGGTATCTCTACTTCCCAATGGATGTATCCTAAGCCCCATGGCCAATTCGATGGAGTTTGAAGAAAAAAGTGGTTTGAGAAAAGAGAAATTCTCTTCTCCCCTGAAGGCGTTTCTTTCATAGAAAGCTTTCAACCTCTAATTTCTCCCACCCTCCACTCAAAAGGCTTTTATTCATCCAGAGCTTAGCTAATTAAAGCCCCAGAGGGATCAGGGACATTGAGGCATCTTTTACAGTTAATTTAACACCTCATTAACACCTTGTCATTACATTCTGGTCTCTCAGTGATTATATCTATCCCCTCCATTACAAAAATAATGCAAAGTAATTTAAATCGGAAGAGAGTGTTAACGGATGGAGAGAAAGAAAGGAGGAGGTAGCACCTAAACTGTGCTTTCATGGCAACTAGAACATCTACAAGTGTGTGAGAAGAGGACTAAAATGGCCTGCATAGAAACATTGAAGGGAATTATTATGATTACCCAGGTGCCCTCACTAAAAGATTCTACTTAAATACTTTCTCCTCCATCCTGGAGGAGGTTTGAAACAAACTAAATCAGTGGATTGAGGTACCAAGATGCAGCAGGAGTGCTAGTTTTGGAGCCTGAGGACCCGAGTTCAAATCCCACCCCCACCACTAAGTATCTATGTGACCTATTTCACCTGCCCTTGTCCTCAGTTTCCTCATCTGAAAAATGAGGGGGTTCTAGTTCTAGAATAATATATATATATATATATATATATATGTATATGTGTGTGTGTGCGTGTGTGTATAACCTAGAGAAGAAATTTCTCTTGAAACTTAGTTTACATTAACCAGGATATCATAAGATGCCAGTTGTGATGTCTTTAAAATATGTGTGCATGTATGCATGTATGTATGTGTGCATGTATGCATGTATGTATGCATATGTGTGGATAGGCATAGGCTGAGGAAAGGGGAAAACTCAGGGGTGGGAATATTGTGAAAATCTCTGGCTCTGGAAAAATGGGGAGAGAATACAGGTGTCACTGGAGGGGGTCTAGAGAAGAGAGGAAGAGGCAGCAATGTGACATAGTAGGTAGAGGAGCTCAGCCTGAAGTAAGGAGGACCTGAGTTCAAATCTAACCTTAGACACTTGCTGGTGACACTGGGGAAATCACTTCACCCTGTTTGCCTCTGTTTCCTCATTTGTTAAATGAGCTGGAGAAGGAAATGTCAAACCGCTCCAGTATCTTTGCCAAGAAAACCCCAAATGGGGTCATGAAGAATTGGACATGATTGAACAACAAAAACAAAGAAAAGGGGAAAGGATTAAGTTGGGGATTTTGGTTGTTTCTCTGTTGTTGCATCCTCCGTCCAGCTGCCACAAACCTGCAGCAGAGAAAGGCTGAGCTTTTCATTTTCTTTTCTTTTTTTATAGTCTTCTGCTAACCACATTTTCTTTTATGAATGATCTCAATGAGTGGGTACTCCCTCTGGATATACAGACTGCAACCTATCCAACACATCAAGCTGTCTTCTCCTGCATGACTTTATTCCACGTGCTCAGATCAATTCTCCATGGGTGGTTCTCCACCCCATCCCCCAACGTACTGGGGGGGCCTCTTCTTTTGGCCTTACGTGGGTGACAGAGGGAACACAGAGGCTGCCTGTCCCTCTCCTACATGGCTGCAGGATGATAGGAGGCTCTTGTCCCTTGAGGCATCAGAACGATCTCCTCCCTAGCCATGGGACCTTATCATCCACGGGGAACTCTCCATTTGGATTCTGCATTGAGCACCGTTCATGAGACTGGCAAATGCCTTTGTTGAGCACATACAGTTTTATTCCTTGCTTGGAATTCATAACAAGGACATCACAGAACAGAGCTATGATAATAGCGATCGACATTTATCTAGCATTGTAAAGTATGCTAAGTACTTAACACAGATAATCTCATTTGATCCTTACAACAACCCAGGGAGGTAAGTGCTACAAGTCTTTATTTTATAGATGAGGAAATTGAGATGTAGAAAAGTCAGGAAGCAGCCTAGCTTTCCCTTGCTTGTGTGTCTGAGGTAGTATTCCAACCCAGATCTCCTAGTCTCCTTGTAGAAGACAGCGCCACCATCCCTGTGGTCATGAGGTTCCAAGGAGCCTATTCAATTCAGGGCTTATTTCTTCTGTCATCTTCGCTCTGGAGCACCTCTCTCTTAATCCTCCCTCTAACTAGCAGGTCAGCTTCCCTGGGCCTGGCTACTCCATCTTCCCTGAGGGTCCTGGGTTAAACCCTAACCCCTGAGCTCTTAAGAGGGGGCAATCTTCACCTCTCTCTGGGTGGCTCTGCTCTCTCACTGGTCTAAGAGGTGTGGCTACTATGTATTTACCCAATCCAAATGAGCTCCTTAACCCTCACCTATGGGAAACTCTCACATTCCCCCTTTAGTCCTAACATTTCATTGAGCCCAGTCATAGGTCTTGGCATAAGGAGATGACCATGCAAAGAGAGAGATAGGCATGCATACTGTACAGAGGGTTTTACTCTTTCCATGGAATTATGATCCATCTAGCACGTGGTCCACCATTGGCTCCAGACTGACACTGCCTCCCACCACTGCTTTCCTTTTCCACTGTTTTCAGTCTTGTCCAACTCTTTGTGACCCATTTGGGGCTTCCTTGGCAGAGACACTGAAGCGGTTTGCCATTTCCTTCTCTAACTCATTTTACAGATGGATGAAGTGACTTGCCCAGGGTCACACAGCTGGTGAGTGTCTGAGACTGGATTTGAACTCACAACTTCCTGTCTCCAGGCCCAGCACTCTATACACTGCACCAGCCAGCTGCCTCTGTGCGTGGTCCAATTTTTCTTCCTGCTTTTGTTTTCTTTAAAACCATTTCTACTTAATGACACAGTCCATCTAAGGCTACAATATTAGATTGTGATGGTTGTAGCTCCACTCTCACTGATGGAGAAAATGCTCATTACCAAAACGCTAGTAGATCTTTCTTTGTCTTTATTTTCCTCCTTTATAGTTTCCTTCTTAAATGCTCTCAGCATGGACCTGGCTTAATTCATTCTTCTGCCAAACTTTCTTTAAGTATGCTTTTCCTTCCCTTGCTATCTCTGTTTTCTTTTGTTTGTTTGTTTTTTACGGGGCAATAGGGGTTAAGTAACTTGCCCAGGGTCACACAGCTAGTAAGTGTCAAGTGTCTGAGGCCAGATTTGAACTCAGGTACTCCTGAATCCAGGGCCAGTGCTTTATCCACTGCGCCACCTAGCTGCCCCTTCTATCTCTGTTTTCTAAAGCAATGCTGCTCTTACTCTTCCAACATCCTCCAAAAGATTTTCCAGTGAGTTCATATTCAAACTTGGAATTGACTTGGCTACCATATTTCTCTTCTTAAGAATCTGCTTTTTGAAGCTGTGCCCCCTCATTGCCCGGCCCCCAACCAAAAAAAAATTTTCTCGGAAAATGGAACTCTCTTTTTTTTTGGTGGGGCAGTGAGGGTTAAGTGACTTGCCCAAGGTCACATAGCTAGTCACTGTCAAGTGTCTGAGGCTGGATTTGAACTCAGGTCCTCCTGAATCCAGGGCCCGTGCTTTATCCACTGCGCCACCTAGCTGCCCTGGAAATGGAACTCTCAAGGAGTACATTCCTTCCGCTGAGACAGAACAGCAGCTCATCTGTAACTTAAAGTCTTATCCCATCATCTGGGGCCACCTAGATGCTGAAGGATTTCCAGAGGGTTAAACCACTAGTGTGTGTCAAAGGCAAGACACGAGTCCAGGTTTTTCTGATGCCCAAACTCTACCCTGCCTTTCCCTGGCCTTGGTGACTTGTTTAAATAAGGGAAGGCTGGCACCGTTTTGATGGAATGTCTTATTTTCTGTTTTTTTTCTTCTGATTTAGTTTGGTTTTGATCTTTGCTCTAACATGTCAATGTTCTGATTATACAAAGATAGCTGGCCATGACTTACACATTGGTAAACAATTATAATATCTATTATATCAGTTATTTCCTTTTGTTTTGCCCTTCTGTACCTGCTATATCCAGAGTCCCGTAACTCTCTTTTTAAAATAAAGTATTCATAATGTAGAGGAGTGAGAGTTTTGTCAGGTTTCCAAGCCTTTAGACTCTCTTATTCTTAAACCAGAGGATTAAAGTGTAAGAGAAAAGGTCACTGACTTAATCCAGTATAAGGAAGCTGATCTTTCTCTGACCTAATCACAGAAGAGAGCCAGATAATTAGCTGTTAAATTAACTGTGAAAAAAAAAATCAGCCCCTATCAAGGGATCCTTTTGTGAGTTATGAATAAAAACCTCTAGCGAATCAAAAAGGAAGCAATGTTATGTCTGGAGAATGATAGGCCATGTTTACTTCCAAAAGGTGGTTCAGTGAGTCTAGGAGGGAGGCTCAAAGAGCAACCCGGTTCTCACAGGGAGTTAGAGAAAGGCATCCTCATTGGACCAGAAGAATAGAAACACAGGTAGAGGCTACCAGGACTCAGAGAAAGGGAATGAGGGCATCTGGACAGAAGCTTTGTGGAACACTTGATAGCCCTCCCCTTCTCTCTCCCTTTGACTTTCTCGGGAGCCTGAAGTCTCTTTCTCTGAGCCTAGGGAAAGTCTGTTTGCCTTTCCTTGTTTTAGCTGTTGACTTTGTCTTAATAAACAGTATTAGCCACAACATTTGCTGATTGGGATGGTGTCAATGTCATTATTGGGAATACAGTAGGGAGGAGGTAGCTGAGGGTGGAACATCCCCACAGAAGAAATAGAGATAGATCCAACACTGAGGTAGTTTATCAGAAGTTCCATCTCAGGCTGGGGGCGTGGAGCTAATGGAAAGATAAAGAAAATGATAAATTCTTGGGGACTTTTTTCTTCTGCCCCCTTTTCAGTGACTCACTGTCACTGAAGAAATAAAAGGGGGAGCAGAAGCCTAAAAGCTGTTTCTGAATTTTTCCTTTGTTTTAATAAGTAGCTGTGGCCAACTGGCTGCTTAAGTGCTGAAAATCCTCTTGGCACTGTGTTGGTTGTATCTTTGGAAAGTCGATTTAGATTATTGTCAGGACTACTCCCGAAGGCTTTACAGTATGCTTACACTTATGTTCTGTTATCACAGACTTCCAGAGCCTAGTGTGGCCATATCATATTGACGTCTCGCTGTAGGGACTTGCATAAATTATTAGAATTGGAAGGTAACACGATCAATTGTTCAACATTTATTAGGTACCTACTATGTGCCAGGCCCTGTCCTAAGTGCTGGAGATACAACCAGAGGCAAAAAGATAGTTCCTGCCCTCAAGGAGTTTACAATCTAATGGTAACAATCAGGTTCAAATCCCTGGTTTTTCCTTGAGGCCCAGGGAAATGTAGTGACCGATTCATGGTTACACAATAAATCTATGGCATCGACCTCCAACAAGATACAGAATTTCAGAGTGGGAAGGAACCACCAAGCCTAACTACTCTAACCCATATGTAAAGGGGGCTCCCCCGGGCTACCATAGGCCACAAGAGGCCATCCAGCTATTGCCTGAAGACCTCCACTTAGTTGGAACTTATTTCCTCCGGTGGCCACACATTCCAATTATGAGATGGCTCTAATTGTCAGGAAGTTGGTTTTTTTCTCTCAACTCAAAAGGATCTGTGAGTTCATCAATTTAGATGTTCCCTTCTGTGATGCCAGTGAGGGCGGCTAGGTGGCACAGTGGATAGAGTCATGCAGCTAGTAAGCATCTGATGTCCGATTTGAACTCAGGTCCTCCTGACTCCAGGGTCAGTGCTCTATCCACTGTGCCACCCAGTTGTCCCTCCTGGTACATTTCTGCTGGTACAAACTGGCCCGGAGTTTTGGTATTTACATGAGTCACCGATTCTCCTTTTTCTTTCACCTAAAATCCTAACAGCCTCTCATGAGCTACACAGACTACCCAGATGTGCGTGCTTGGGGAAAAAAACAACACATTAATAGCATAGGCAGAAATGCGACCCTGTAAAATGATTGAGAGATGTGTGGTTTATTTCTATTTAAGGGGGATCCCAGAACCGCAGAACTTAGACCTGAAAAGCCCCTCAGAGGTCAACTATACCAACCCCTTAATTTTACAGATTAGCAAACTGAGGCACAGGGAAGGTGAGTGGCTTGGATCCTTCACTATGCCAGAAGTCAGCAAGGTTTCTTTAAATAATAATAATTGATACATATAAAGTTAGCAAAAGACCTTACTTCCTTTATCTCATTTAAGCCCCACAACAACCCTGTGAGATAGATACTAAAGCTATTTTTGCATATGAGAAAACCGAGGCTGAGAGGTTCATCAATTTACCCATGGTGGCATAGCTAGTGTTAGATATGAGATTTGAACCCAGATTTTCCTGACTTTAAACTCTACTGTGATGTTCTCTCTCTCTCTCTCTCTCTTTTTTTTTTTAGGGCAATGAGGGTTAAGTGACTTGCCCAGGGTCACACAGCTAGTATGTGTCAAGTGTTTGAGGTCGGATTTGAACTCAGGTCCTCCTGAATCCAGGGCTGGTGCTTTATCTACAGCGCCACCTAGCTGCCCCATCTACTATGATATTCTAACAAGTGGAATCACTGCAGGGGGCTGGGGCATTCTATCTTCTCCTCTTCCTCCATTAAGGAGTTCCCTCAAAGTTCTGGACCCATGCACATGAACTGGATCAGGTTCATTGCTGAAGTTTCCTGTCCATTTAAATGAATAGTCAGTCTCCTTTTCTTGTACTCACTGGTTTTTTAAACCTGGTACTCTGTTAAATCAGGAAAAATTAGTTAACCCTTTAATTTGGCTCATGTCTAGGACATGACCCCAAATTGAGGAATAGAAAAGTATTCAATGTGCAATATATGTTAGGTATGGGACAACTATTTAGTTACTCTACACAAAAGAAATGCTTAAAATACAAGTCCATGAGGTTGCGCATGTAACAGAAATACTTAGGTTACACTTTTAACTACTGCTATGGACTCCTGAAAGGTTGAGTTGCAAAATCATCACAATATCTAGCATTTTAGGAGGCGGCTGAAAAGGTATTTTTGCATTTCACCTCAGCTCTACACTATTCAAACAATTCCCTTCTGGTATGTCCCCGTGTCCTGACAAACCAGACCAAAGTTTGAGGTCTCTCAGATGCAGAAACTCTGCAGATATTTAACTAGACATTCTTGTGACTGAGACAAAACTAGTTTGAGCTGTAAGCCAAGGGGAGAGACATCTAACTTTTGGGGAAAATATCCCAGGTATATCGCCCTATGAGATTAAAACGGGACACTGAGGCTCTGCAAAGCCCCTGCCATAGCTAATAATTTGTTTGTTTGCTCAGTCATTTTCAATCATGTCTGACTCTTTGTTGCCTGATTTAGGATTTTTGTGACAATAATACTAGAGCGGTTTGCCCTTCCCTTCTCCAGCTCATTTTACAGATGAGAAAACTAAGGCAAACAGGGTGAAGTAACTTACCCAAATTCTCACAGCCAGCAAGTGTCTGAAGGTGGATTTGAACTCAGGTGCACTCTCCACTGAGCTACCTAGCTGCTCCAGCTAATAATAATAGCCAGCATTTATATAGTGCTTTAAGGTTTGCAAAGCCCTTAATAAATATTGTCTTGTTTCATTCTCACCACAACCCTGGGAGGTAGGCACTATTATTATCCCCATTTTACAGATGAGGGAACTGAGGCCCAGAGGCAAAATTATTTGCCCAGGGTCACACAGCTGTACAAGTTTGCACTGTGCAAAATTGAATTTGAACTCAGGTCTTTTTGTCTCTCATGCTGTCTCCGCTGTGCCACCTAGCTGCCTCACAGAGAGCAGGGCAGGACCAGGCTGAAGAGGAGTACACCTACAATGTGGCCGTGTCTCTTGCCAACCAGGAGCAAAACTCACCTCTTTCTATCTGGCTGAAAGGATCCAGAGCTTGTGTGATGTTGGGCATGTATTCACTTGTCTTCTCATCTGTAAAACGAGAGTTGGATTGGGCGACTTTTGAGGTTCCTTCTTTTTCTAAGTTTATGCTCCATGTAGTGCATGGGTTGTCAGCACCTTCTAACATTTGGTGCCCAGGGACAAATTCCCAGTTGCCCTGCCCTAGTTCTGCTTCTGCTCCACAGGGCTATCATTGGGTGACTGTGAACAAGTTGCTTGGTCTATCTCGGTCACAGTTTCCTCAGTTATCCCATTAACATCATGTACCCACCATGGTACCTCCTCCTCCCCAATGGCCCCTTTCTGTCAACAATCAGCCCATGCTGAGCCCCAGCTGTGTGACTTGTTCCTAGGCCTGGGCACTTGGGGGAGGCCAGGGAGGTACCTGCTATTCCTACAGAGGCCTTTCATAAGTCAAGTGGCCCTTCCCGGAGGCAGGCTCACCCACTTCCTCTCCTCTGTTTGTCCACAGTCAAGCTGGGCAAAGCACCAGTCCCCTTGTGATTTCTGTATTGTTTTCATTCTTCCACAAAAAGTCTGAAAAGCCCTTTCAGCTTCTTCATGTTTGACAGAAGAGTAAGGAAATAACATGGACATAGAAGAAAAGGCCAGCTGGTGGGGGCTGAAGCTTGGCCCCGTGTGTGTGTGTGTGTGTGTGTGTGTGTGTGTGTGTGTGTGTGTGTGTGTGTGCAATTTCCCAAGAGAAAGGTGGATTCTGTGCCTTGGCAGAGTTTTCTCTGGTGGTGAATTTCTAAGGTCAAGAGGATTCTTGGTTTTTTCCATTCTCCCCCACTTTTTAGTTGATCTATTTATTGATTGTGATTGTGATTGAATGTGACTGTGATGATTTTGCATCTGCTCTCCTGCTGAGAGGGCCCGGCTCATCAGCTGGTCTGGACAAGTTGTGATCCATCACCTGACCTCTTTCAGCAGCTTGGGTAAAATGAGCTGACCCCAGCGCACGCATGTCCCAGCCCCGGAGCCAGCAGCACCCGGGGTGCTCTCCAAAGAACCTGCTGGCCATTCTCAGAGACCGGGTACAGGACAAGGGAAGGAGTGGGACCTGGGCACTGTGTCACTCATGGCCCAGGGAGATCCCTCGGGGACGAGGCCAGGTAATGTGGGCAAGGGAGAGGTCCAAGAACAGGAAGCAGGACTCTTCGTCCCAGTATGCACCTGTTTTGTAAGTCAATAACACTTTATCCTTTTCTCAGCGTCACAGCCAGAGAGACTCCAGGCCCTGGAGGGGACATGCAGCAGAGGTCATCTCAATAGCTGCCCTTTATACGATGCATTCAAGTTTGCAGAGGGCTTTAAAGAGAACTCCTTTTTATCCCCACAGCAACCCTGCTAGCGACGAGATTAGTGTCTCAGGCCTGTCACTGTAAGGAATTGGTCAAGCTGATGGGGTGGGGGTTGAGGGGGTGGGGTGGGGGAGGGGGGAACCTTCACAGGAGGATCCTCCTGATTCCAGGTCTGGTGCGCTATCCATTGTATCGCCTGGCCGACTGATGTCTAAATTCCTTCTGCAATCACCCCAATGCCTCCTATGATAGAAGTGCTCCAGTGGCAAAGACCTCACCACCTATTAAGATGAACCATTCTGTTTTCAGGAAGCTCTTCTGAAAGTTGATTATGAAATTCTGGCTGTGCCTGCTCCCCACCCACCCCCAACTCTGCCTGGGGTCCTGCCCTCCAGGGAGAGAAGAACAAAATGAATCCCTCCTCTCACTTGACCTGCCCCATCGCCATCACAGCTTCTCAAATATTCTGAAGACGCTGATCATGGAGAGACATCTTCTCTTCTCCTGGATCAACATCACTGGTTCCTCTGCTGATCCTCATATGGCACAGTTACCCTGACACATCACCTAGAACTGGATCCCTTTATTATAGATTTTTTTTTTTGCAGGGTAATGGGGGTTAAGTGACTTTCCCAGGGTCACACAGCTAGTAAGTGTTAAGTGTCTGAGGCTGGATTTGAACTCAGGTACTCCTTGATCCCTTTTATTTTTTTCTTCTTTTTTTGTTTTTGGCGAGGCAAGTGGGGTTAAGGGACTTGCCCAGGGTCACACAGCTAGTGTCAAGTGTCTGAGGTTGGATTTGAACTCAGGTCCTCCTGACTCCAGGGCCAGTGCTCTATCCACTATACCACCTAGCTTCCCCTCAGGTACTCCTGAATCCAAGGTCGGTGCTTTATCCACTGTGCCACCTAGCTGCCCCCTTTATTATAGATTTTTCTTTTTAGTGAGGCAATTGGGGTTAAGTGACTTGCCCAGGGTCACACAGCTAGTAAGTGTTAAGGGTCTGAAGCCAGATTTGAACTCAGGTACTCCTGACTCCAGGGCCAGTGCTCTATCCACTGCGCCACCTAGCTGCCCCTCTATTATAGATTTTTAAAGAAAATCTAATACGCCAATGGCTTTTTGCTCCCTGCTCAGTCAATGCCTTTCCCCAAACTGTTCTTTCCCTTACCCCCTCCAGCCCCTCTCCCCTTACCCCAAGTGCTCGGCTCCTACCTAGCTGCAGAGGTCAGGAAGAAAATTCAGTATTTGGACTTTTGTCTCCACAGAATCCATGTGCTTCCTATAAAATGAGCAGGGAAGGAGAATAAGCATTTATATAGTACCTACTATGTGCAGGGCACTGTTCTGAGCACTGAAAATATCATATCATACACACATACATAAGTATCACACACAACATACAATTGTCAAATATAACATAATTATCATGTCATTTGATCTTCATGACAACCCAATGAGATAAAAGCTATTATTATCCCCATTTTTCATTTGAGGAAACTGCTTCAAATGAAGGCTAAGTAACTTGCTGGGAGTCCCACAGCTAGTAGACATCTGAGGTTAAATTTGAACTCAGGTCTTCCTGGCTTGAGGTCCATTCATCTACAGTATCTCTACAGCGCCACCTAGCGCCCACAAGAA
Organism: Dromiciops gliroides; assembly: GCF_019393635.1. NCBI lineage: Eukaryota > Metazoa > Chordata > Mammalia > Microbiotheria > Microbiotheriidae > Dromiciops > Dromiciops gliroides. The sequence goes on from NC_057864.1 coordinate 11,353,073, forward strand.
TACCTGCGGCCCCTAGCCCAAAGGCTTGTCCAGAGATTCATGTTATTACATGAGCTAATGGTTATGAAATGCTTTGAGAAAATGTAAAGAGCTACATAAACGCCTCTTTAGCTATTATTATTGTCAATCAAGTTAACAACCATTTAGTAAGCACCTACTATGTAAGCACCTAATGCCCCCAGGCATTAGGCTAAGCTCTGGAGATCCAAAGAAAGGCAAAAATATGAACTCTGCCCTCAAGGAGCTCCCAGTCTAAAGGGGAGACAGCGTGCAAACAGGTATGGACAAACGAGACACATGTGGGATAAAGTGTAGAAAACGGAGAGAAGGAAAGACCTGGTATTCCAGGAAGGCTTCCTATAGAAGGGGAGATTTTAACTGGGACTTGAAGAAGGCCAGGCAGGGCTAGAAGCTAAGCTGAAGCAACACTACCCAGAATCCTTCCCTTCTCTTACTTGCGCACCCCCATCCTTTGTCTCAGAGTCCTCTCTTCCTTCCCACTGTGTCTTCCTTCTCCAGTAGCGCTCTTCCAAGTCAGGCTTCGCTCCCTAGCGGCAGCAGATTCGTCCACCTGATAAAACATGATAAAACAAAATCATGTTTGGAAAGTGCTTCACATAGTGCCTGGCTCTGTGTAAACACCAGCTGTTATTATTGCTGTGTTGTTGCTCTATTAGTATTATGTTATATTGTGTTTTTATTTTGTCAAACTAATTACATTTTTTTTTTTTAGTGAGGCAATTGGGGTTAAGTGACTTGCCCAGGGTCACACAGCTAGTTAAGTATTAAGTGTCTGAGGCTGGATTTGAACTCAGGTACTCCTGACTCCAGGGCCGGTGCTCTATCCACTGCGCCATCTAGCTGCCCCAAACTAATTACATTTTAACCCCAACATTTTAACCCACAACTTCGAAGCCTCTTTCTTCCTTATCACAATCTCTTTCTCTTTATTCAATGATTTATTACCATCCTCAGCCAACATTTCAATGTAAATTCATGAATATAAGGTACAAAAATTCAACAGAATGTAAGTTCTTTGAGCACAGGGACTTTCTTTTTCTTGTCTTTGTCTACCCAACAGGGTTTATGTTGTTGCTGTTGTTTCCATCATGTCTGACTCTTCCCGGCCCCATGTGGGTTGTTGCTTTTTTTTTGTTTTTTGCAAAGATATTGGAGTGGCTCATCATTTCCTTCTCTAGAACACTTTACAGATGAGAAAACTGAGGCAAACAGGGTATTGCCCAGGGCATTACAACAACTAGTAATTGCCTGAGGCCATATTTAAACTCCGAGAGGATGAGTCTTCCTAATTCCAAGCCCAGTGCCTACTGTTCAAAGTCATAGCAGACCCTTTATAAACGCCCATTGTATAAATGAATCTGTGATTGCTAGGGAACTCCCAGAATGGATAACTCATTCCACCAACGCAGGTTTTAACTAGTCTCTGATTTAGTAGCTAAATCCAAGGGCATATCTGAATTCACATGGAAAGGGGTGTACTGGCAAATGTTTTAACAACTGTCTCTCTAAAAAGTCAAGGCATGGGGGTGGCTATGTGACGCAGTGGATAAAGCACCGGCCCTGCATTCAGGAGTACCTGAGTTCAAATCCGGCCTCAGACACTTGACACTTACTAGCTATGTGACCCTGGGCAAGTCACTTAACCCCCATTGCCTGCAAAAACAAAACAAAAAGTCAAGGCAGACTTTTAGATTTAATCTGAATCACTAACATTTTCTCTATCACCTTCTTAAGCCCAGGTAAGCATGGATTTATAGTGTCTACCCATTTCTAAAATGCTCACAGGACAACTTAATGATTGACTCTCTGTTGGAGCTGACCCACTCTTTCATGTAGAGGTTAAAGTGACTTCATTGGATCTCAGACTGAAAGGGCAACAAAAGTCACTGAGTACAAGCCCCCCTTCTACAGAGGAGTAAACTGAGGCACAGAGAGGGACTTCGGCCCAGGCCTTGCACTCGACCTCACTCATCTTTATTGAAAATGAGAGAATCAAATGTCTGAACATTCCCCATTTCCCAGGTCCCCAAGTGTGTTCTTCATTGGTTGCTCTGCTTACCCTCCATCGGGAGCTTAGGGCATGAGTCAGGAGGAAAGTGGAGGAGAGAGAATGAGACAGCTTGAGGCTGAAGTCCCAGGAATGGCATGTCTGCCCTGAGCCAGGAGGGCACCGGCCCAGTCAGATGACGGTGAGGCTGCCAGAAAGGACTCCGTGGACCCCCTCCTTTCCCCAAGGGGGAAACTGAGGCACAGAGAGGTGAAAGCCCTGGTGCTCAAGGCTATGGCTGCCATCCCTCTCTTTGCCTCCTTTCCTCCCACCAGGTGGAGTCTCTCGCTGCTAGAACAGACAGCACCTCGAGACATGGGGTGAGCATGTTTGATCCTGGTGCGGTGACCTCCGGTCCCAGCTCCAGCATTCTGTCTATGAGCCAAGCTTTCCTTTCAGTTGTTAAAATGAGTCTGAATATACAGGAGTGTTCCAATGTACGGTGCCTCTGAAGGTGTCCCACCCCAAAAAGGGGATCCCTTTGAAAGGAAATACATGTGTGCATACATACACACGTACATACGTATCTACATCCATGTATATGGAGAGACAGAGTGGGGGAGGGAGGCACACAGAGACAGAGGTAGACAGAAAGAGAGAGATGGTGACAGGGGCAGAAAGACAGATTGAGAGACAGAGACAGAGACAGAGGGAGATAGAAGGAGAAACAGAGACAGGAAGAGAGAGAAAGGAGGAGGGAGAGAGGAGGGAGACAGAAGCAGAGCAGGAAGGGAGGAAAGATAAAGGGACAGAAGCAGACAGAGAAAGACACAGACAGACAGACACACAGACACACACACACACACACACACAAAACCAGAGGGTGAGGCCATTACTTTTAAGGTCTACTAGTGGGTGGCTCTTCTTGGCTCATCAGACAATCCTCTGACCCTTTCCCTGCTGCTATCTTCATTTGTTGTCATTCAACTTTTTCAGTCATGTCTGCCTCTTCGTGACTCCTTTGGAGTTTTCTTGGCATAGATACTGCAGTGGTTTGCCATTTCCTTAATCAGATCATTTTATAGATGAAGAAACTGAGGCAAACAGGATTCAGTGACTTGCCCAGGGTCACACAATCAGAAAGTGTCTGAGGCTGGATTTGAACTCAGGTCTTCCTGACTTCAGGCCTAGCTCTCTGTGCACTATGGCGCCACCTAGCTGAAAAACAAAATGGTCCTTGCCCTCCCAGAGACTCCATTCTAATGGAAGAAAAACAACCTCCCACAGAGATAAGCAAATGCAACCCTTATGTAATAAATGCTAAGTAATCTTGGAAGGGCATGAGAACTCTCAGGGAGAGGAATACGCCAGGAAAGCCTTCTTGTGGGAGGTGGGAGCTCAGGCTTTCAAGAAGCAGGGTTGGGACAGCTAGGTGGCGCAGTGGATAGAGCACCGGCCCTGGATTCAGAAGGACCTGAGTTCAAATCCGGCCTCAGACACTTGACACTTACTAGCTGTGTGACCCTGGGCAAGTCACTTAACCCCAATTGCCTCACCAAAAAAAAAGAAGCAGGGGGGGCAGCTAGGTGGCACAGTGGATAGAGCACTGGCCCTGGATTCAGGAGGACCTGAGTTCAAATCCAGCCTCAGACACTTAACACTTACTAGCTGTGTGATCCTGGGCAAGTCACTTAACCCCAATTGCCTCACTAAAAAAAAAAAAAGAAGAAGAAGCAGGGGCAGGGGCAGGGGGCTCAGAAGCACACAGGTACAGAGGACCCTCCTGGGTAGATTCTGAGGCTTTCTCTACTTGGCTATTCCAAATGACTCAGAGAATCATGGGATCTCCAGAGAGGAGGGAGTTTAAATCCAATCAAAGATGAAGACACTGAGGCTGAGAAGGCTTACCCACAGGCACACAAGTAGCAAAGGGCAGAGCCAGGGTCGGAAGCAGTGACTTGGCTCCAAAGGCAGTTCCCTCCCCTTCGCCTCAGCTGCCTCCACATGTCTGATTGATGATATCAGTTGCATTTTTAACATGTAGAAAGTTCTGGACAACAACAACATTTCCCCCTTGACGATGGAATTCAAAGTATTTAGAAATGCGTAATGGAGAAAGCTTCCCAATGACGATCGATAATGGCTATTAGCCAGCTCTCCTCTGTTGGACTGTGTTGGCCCCTTACAGACCATCCACTGCAATCTGAGGCGTCTGCTTGGATCGGACAGCTACTGTGACCGGCAGAGTCCATCTCCAGCTCTGTTTCCAGGATCTTTCTCCCCTCCTGATGTCCTCCCCTTTCTCCCGAGGCCCTTCCTAAATTCCTGGGAAGCTCAAGGCTTGAGGAAGAAGAAGAATGCATACAAATGATTCTCAACATCACCAAAACCCCCAAAGCCTCAAGGGGATTTTCCGTACACAATTTCCTACAATCATTCCAGAAAGTATCAAACTTCCATCACAGCTGGGAGAGATGACTCAACAGGAGTGGAAAATTAGGTCACTGCAAATTCAGAAGGCATTCACTGCCTACTACGGGGATGGAGCTCTTCATTCGACATCAACCGAGCTGGGTGGGATTCCAGAGAATCTCAGAGCCTTCTTATGAAGAGGACCAGAGCAAAGACTGCAATGTCATGTGTTATGGGCCTAGCACCTCAGAAGTTCTCTGGGGCACATCAAAGAACCTTCTCCTTGAGAAACTAAACCAAAATAATGAGAACTGCAAAATTTACTGAGAACTGATTCCCCACCCAGTCCCCTCTTTCCCAGACAAATGAATTGCCTGGGGCTGACCGTCTTTGTCATTTTCAGATTCTTGATGGACTTATGGATCTTCCCCCAAGCAACTTATCCCCTCCCAATGTTCCCCACCAGACTCCCCGGACTTTATGTTATTATGTAAAAAGGGTCCGCCTACATTAAGTAGCTTCTATTCAGTCAGTAAGGCCTATACTTAACTTAGGAGCAGTTCTATTATTTCTTCTGTCAAAGGTTCATTTACATTAATTAGCTATATGTCACTCTGGAGCAATCTTTTGGTTCCCTTTTTGTTCTGTTACCCCATTAAAAACCCTGTTCTCCGTTCCCATCTTTGGGTATTCCTAGCTTCCGAGCTTTGCGATACCACGAGCTATAGTTCCTCTGCCCCGATTAAAGACCTTATTTCTCCTATATTGATTGTTTCCCTAATTTCCAGGTTAACAGGACAGACACACCTAAAGAGATAAGTGGCACTGGCAGGACAGAGCTAGCTCCAGGACCACCACCCTTCATTCCAGTCTCCCCCACCCCTGGGGAGATAAGATTAGGTGTGGCTGCAGCCTTTGTGGTGTGAGGGGGACAGAGACGGTTTGAGATCTGCAGCCACCACCAGTGGGGGATGGTCCTCCCTCAATAAGGGAACTTTCCACAGTCAGATGATCATTCCCATCAGTCCTCTATAAAAGTATTTGCCTGTCTCCGGCTTGAGGAGATTGGTATCTCAGAGCCATGTTCTTGTGCCATGCCTTCTCCCCATGAGAAGTCCAAGGATTTCTCTCTTGGTTTCCCTTCCCCAATCCCCAAATAAACTATTATTTTATTCTAATTGCTTTTGTGTGCAAGAGGGTATAATCTTTAAAGAGGAATTTCTAAGGACCTTAACTCCTACCCCTATCCCAAACCCCCCATCAATTTCCCCATAACATCATGGTTCCCTTACCTGAAGGAGAAAAGATGGAGTCGGAAACATCTTTGTTTCTTTTATCCTCAGCATCCTTGTTCAGAATGCTATTTGGGACCTGTCTATTCAGAACCCAGCTTGAAACCCAAGGAATACATCTCTAGACAAGACCATTTTCTCCAAACTAAACGGGTACGGGTTTGGGGTTCTTGGGAATTCCTCTTTAAAGAACGACACCCTCTTGCACACAAAAGTAGTTAGAAGAAGGTGGTAGTTTATTTAGGAGCAAGGGAAGGGAAGGGTGGGGGGAGGGAAACCAGGACAGAAATCCTTGGACTTCTCATGGGGAGATGGGCACAAAGCACATGGCTCAGAGGTACCAAATCTCCTCAAGCTGGAGACTGGAAAGTACTTTTTTTTGTTTTTTGTTTTTTGTTTTTTGTTTTTAGGCAATGGGGGTTAAGTGACTTGCCCAGAGTCACACAGCTAGTAAGTGTCAAGTGTCTGAGGCAGCATTTGAACTCAGGTCCTCCTGAATCCAGGGCCGGTGCCTTAACCACTGCGCCATCTAGCTGCCCCCTGGAAAGTACTTTTACAGAAGACTGATGGGGGGAGGGGTCACCATTTGACTGTGGAAAGTTTCTTTAGTGAGGGAGGACCATCCCCCACTGGTGGTAGCTGGGGGAATTGGGTGAGGAGTGGAGGACCATCCCCCACTGGTAGTGACTAGAGGAATTCAGTAAGGGGTGGCTACAGACCTTTCTTCCGGACACAAAGGCCACAGCCACACCCAAGGGAGACCAGAATGAAGGGTGGGAATCCGAAGCTAGCTCAGTCGGATTTGGTTCCGCTTATCTCTCTAGGCGTTATCTGTCCTCTGGCTTAGTTTCTCAAGGAGAAGATTCCTTGATGTGCCCCAGAGAAATTCTGGGGTGCTCTGCACCCCATGACAAAACTGAGAAAGAATGACTTGCCCAAGGTCACAGAGCTAGTAAATTGCTGAGTCAACATTTGAACCCAGCTCTCGCTGAAATAGAAAAGCTATTGGACTCAGAGGACCTGCGTTTGAATAGCCTCTGCCACCCAATAGCTGTATGACCTTGGACATGTGATTTCACTTCTCTGGGCCTCCTTTTCCTCTAGTACAAAAAAACTCCGACTCTTTCCAACCACACCATTCTGCCTCTCCCCTAAGAGGTGGGGGGAGGAAGGCAGCAGTTGCTCTGGAGAGTTAATCTCCTCACAAAGTCTGCCGATCTCTTTGAAGTGCAATTCCCCACCGCTCTGCAGGCGGAAAGAGAAGCAGCCTGCTACAAGAGATGAGTTCTTTTCCAAAGGGAGACTCCCCAAACGGGCGCTCTCCAAGTCCCACCTGCCGGAGCTCAGCCCTTGAGGGCAGGCCAAGGTGCAAGCGTGTGTGCCGGGTCTCAGCCTGCATGCACCGCTCTCCCATGGCTATGGTCTCCCAGGGGTTTGAGGCACAATGAAAAGATCTGGGATCAAAGCCTGTGTCTGTCACCTACCGAGTGACCTCAGACAAACGATTTAACGTCTCCTGCTCCGTAAAGCTATAAGGGGTCCCTGTAAAAAGTGGTCTGACAGTGAACTTGAAGGACCTCAGCACGCACAGACGTTTCAAGATTCACAGAACAAACCCCCAGCCTGTCCTGGAAACCGGGAGCCGGGACCCCTGCTGAGGGAGGCGTGTCCTGATTCAGTGAAATTCAGGGAGCGTTTGTAAGTGCTTTCTGCTCCCGGTCCTGGGAATTCAAAGGAAAAAAATCACAAAGAAGTTTCTGACCTGGAGGAGCTTACACTCTAATGAGGGGGAGGGCGAAGATGACAGATGTCCCTTGTTTGGCTCCGTAGTTTGGGGAGTCAAAGAAAAGCAGCCACCCGAGGGGTTAAGAACAGCTTCCACCAGAGGTGAGGAGGAAACAGAGCCCACACACGAGGGGACAAAGTCACGGAGGTGGGGAAATGGGATCCCGAGTCCAGGGTTACAGCCAGCAGGCCAGTTGGGCTGGAATGTGGGCTGCATTGGGTGGGGAGATTTGAATAGTCAGGCTTGGGGCAGCTAGGTGGCACAGTGGATAGAGCACCGGCCCTGGAGTCAGGAGTACCTGAGTTCAAATCTGGCCTTAGACACTTGACACTTACTAGCTGTGTGACCCTGGGCAAGTCACTTAACCCCAATTGCCTCACTAAAAATAAATAAATAAATAAAAATGAATAGTCAAGCTCTCTGGGCTGTGGAGGTTGGCTTAAGTGACCACTAGGTTTCCTCCTAGCTTTAAAACTATGATTCTATCGTTTTTGTTCCCAGATACCTAAGAACTCAGGGCAGCTACATGGTGCAGTGGATAGAGCACTGGAACCTGGAGTCAGGAAGACCTGAGTTCAAATTCGGCTTCAGATACTTACTAGCTGTGAGACCCTGAGCAAGTCACTTCACCTCTGTCTGCCTCAGTTTCATCATCATCAAATGAGCTGGAGAAGGAAAGGACAAACCACTGCCGAATCTTTGCCGAGAAAAACCCCAGTGGGGTCAGGAAGAGTCAGACACAACTGCAAGAACTGAACAAACACCAAAGAACTATTTGGGGAAATTTCTCCTGGTTATCTTCAGGGTTACGTGCATGCTCAGCAGAAGTCTTATGAGTTTCTCTTCCCTTTTTTGGCAGGGCTTGAGGCAGAATGGAATGAGAAAAGGTGTGTAATGTCTTAGATAGCTATCTTTACTTAAAAAAAAAAAAAGAAGGAAAAACCAACAACCTTTAAAGAGGAATTGCTAAGGACCCCAAGCAGCACAGAGTGAGTGGGTGAGGAAACTGGATCTCTTCTAGGGTCATGTATCTTCATTAAGGCAACAGGTTGGCCCAACTGTTGGCCAGGTCCCTTCTGAACTCTGAACTTCTGAGATTCTGAGACTAAGTCACCCAGGTTGGCAGAGTATCATGTTGGGCATGAGTACGATGAAGGACAGGAAGTGACAAAGTGGACATGAGAGCAAAAGGAGATGCAAAAACCAATGGTGACAATGAAGAAGAAGGTGAGGATAAAGAAAATGAATAAGAAGCTGATGGTGAAGAAGGTTATAAAGGAGGTGATGATGACGATGGTGGCAATGAAGGAGAGAAAGCAAGAGAATATGGTGACAAAAAGGTGCTAAGAAAGACGATGATGGGAATGAGAAAGGCAAGGAAGATGAAGGCTATAAACACGAGATGATGATGATGGTGGAAAAGGTGTGATGATGTCATTTTAATTCTCTGGGCCTTAGTTTCTTCATCTGTAAATTAGTTGGTTGAATTAAATGACGTCTGAGGTCCCTTTCAGTTCTAAATCAATGATGAACTCAAAAATGAGTTCTTTTATCTTTTGCCTCTGAGGAACTTTAAAAAAAATAAAAATTTTAATTTAAAGCTTTGAGTTACTTCCCTGAGGCATCAAGCAATCAGATGTAGGTTATACATATGCAGTTATGTAAAACATTACAACATTAGTCGTTTTGTATAAGAAAACTTGAATAAAAGAAAAAAAGTGAAAAATAACATGCTTCAGTCTGTGTTCAGTAAATATCAGTTTTTCCTTCGTAGGTGGATAGTATGTTTCATCACTAGTCTTTTGGGATTGTCTTGGATCACTGTATTGCTGAGAATTGTTCTTTATCAAACAATATTGCTGTCTCTGTGCAGTGTTCTGATTCTGCTCAATTCACTATACATCAGTTCATACAAGTCTTTCCAGGCCTTTCTGAAATCATCCTGCTTGCCATTTCTTATAGCATAATAATATTCCATCACCATCTACAGCTTGTTTAGCCATTCCCCAGTGGATGGGCATTCCTTTGATTTCTACTTCTTAGCCATCACAAAAAGAGATGCTACAAATATTTTTGTGCAAATAGCTCTTTTTCACAGTGGAAAGGCTTGACTTGACATGACTTGCCTCAAAGAAAATGAGGTCCAGAGAGGAGGAGATGCGATTTACCCAAAGTCACACCTCTAGCCACAGGTAAGTTAGGATTAGGGTTAAGGTAACATTTGGAAGGTAATGATAACGCCCTGGTAGGCATCATCTCCACTTAAGTCTCTCTGTATAAGGAGAGGTCTAAGTATGACCGAGGGGGATGATGGAGTTCCCATTCTGTAAATATCCTAGCTGTGGGTAAACAGAAGAAAACAGCAGCTAGATATCAGAGAAGGACATATGGCATATCACTGAAACATTGCCAAATGGGGTTCCCGTGGTCCTCAGAGAAGGCAACCCCCTCACCCCAGGCTTTCTCATAGATACCTTGAGGGACCTTGCTTTTCTAGAATAGATTTTTTATTTGCTTCAGGGCAATCATCTCTCTTTCCTAGACTTTCATCATCCCTCCCCTCAAGGCACCAAGATGGAGCATGGCATGTGAGCTCAGACCCTGCTTTCTCCATCTCCTTGTTCCAGTATCTTTTCTTAGACCCTTCCATGAAACTCCTCCCCTCAGTCTGGAAACACAGCATCACTGTCTGATGGAGGATACGCGGTGTCTCCATGGCAACAGGGGGCTGCGTGGGATTTGATCACCTTTGATTCTCTTGACTAAAGCAGATCACTGGTCCCTGCATGTCATGGTAGATGGTTTAACAGGTTGTGTTTTCTAAACACACACATGAAGTGCCTGGTGGATGAGCCTCCCCAGGCTAGTTAGTCTGGCCCATTGCTAGACTCATATGCAAAGCCCTTCCCGAGCCTGTACTCTCTGCCTTTAAAGGTCTACACAATATATGACTCCTGGGGTCCTCTCCAGTCTTATTTTCTTCCATACACTCTCCAATCCTGTGCCTTTCCATACTCAGTCCCTGAGCCTGGACCACCTCGATCCTTGACTCCACCTGGACTCCTCTCATCACCTTCAAAGCCCCGGGTTGACGTCCTCCAAGAAGCCTTTGCTGACCAGCTCAGTTGTTAGCACTCTCTCCCTCTAGAAATTACTTTGTATCACATCCTGTGTCTGTAGGGGCTGGACCCATTGTATCTCCACCCATGCCCCAGTCTTGAGAGTAGCAATAGCTTTGGGTTTTGTCTCTGTAGCCCTAGCAGCTAGCCACCCAGTGACATCTGTACCAAACACTCTGCTGGGCACCCAGGGTACAAAGACTGTCCTAAAGAAGCTTAGGAACTCTGGCAACTTCACCCCCAGCATGCACTAAGCACTGCGGGCATTGGCTCCATGGGCATCTGCCTAGTCTTCAAGAGCCTGGAGTCTATCACCTCCTTCACAATCTGACTCCCAGCCCTATTCATGCAAGTCTAGAGTTACTGATTGACTGAAAGCTGAAGAAAGTGTTTTCATGTCTTTTGACACGACCCATTGAGAATCCACCCACGTATTTCAAGGCAGGAAGGTTGTTGGATTCCAGTCAGAAGGCCTGAGATCGAATCTTGGCTCACTGTGTGATGACTGTGGCCTTAGGCAAGTCACTCCATATCTCCAAGCCTCAATTTCTCCATCTGTAACAGAGGGAAAAGAATATTTCTATCATCTGCCTCACAAGGCTGTTGTAAAGAAAGCGCTACATAAATGTGAGTGGTTGTTATCACTTCCTCAAAGGTTGGGGTATCTGTAGGATCACAGAATCATATAGAGCTGCAAGCAGGAGTGTGCTGTAGCCAACTGAAACCTACCTGGCTTACAAGAGTTGATTGTTAAATTTTCAGCGTAAGCATTTATGCCTTAGAAATCTATAAACAGCTAGGTGGCACAGTGGATAAAGCACCAGCCCTGGATTCAGGAGGACCTGGGTTCAAATCTGGCCTCAGACACTTGACGCTTACTAGCTGTGTGACCCTGGGCAAGTCACTTAACCCTCATTGCCCTGAAAAAAAACCCAAACAAACAAACAAACAACAACAAAAAAGAAATCTGTGAACACACAAACACACACACTACAAATAGTGGTTCGATTTATTGTTTTGATTGCCTACATGTAAAAAAAACAATGGAGAAAATGAATAATTCAGACTAAACATAAAATGATGTCATACCTTTTTGCAGGACTAGGAACAATGGGTAGAGTTAGCAAAGACATTCATTTTAGTTTAACTTGAGAAAAAATTTCCAAATAATTACATTCCATGAGGATAGATTTTGAATCAGAATGTCATTTGATTCAGTTACCTCGTTTTACAGAAAAGGAAGCTGAGGCCCGAGGAGCTCAAGTGACTTATCCCAGTCCACAAAGGGCTAGGACTTGAACCCGGTCCCACTGACTCAAAAGCCAGTGATCCCTTTCCTCAGTGGCCCCTAAGTCCCACCCAACTCTGCCCTCATAGAACTCATGACTAGCATCCATTCTTCCCCTGCTGTGCCCGGACATGCCATGCTTCCTGGAGTGATCTCTCCTCCTCTTTGCGTCATCAGACCATACCCTTCCTTCAACAACCGGCCCAGGGTCATGCACAAAGCCTCCACGACTTTGCTAATCCACTTGTCTGATCTGCTCCTTTCCAACTCCTGGACAGCATGGCTCAGCTGAGACATAACTGTTTCCTACATGTGGGTCCTGCCTCTCCAGGTCACCCGTGTCCTTCTGGAGACCTGCAGATGTCTCAAGTACTCATTTGGTCATAGCACATGACAGGTGCTTTATCAGCCCCCTGTAACCATTTTGGGCTTCCCTTCCCCCTAAAAATTCACTCTGTGGGATCACAGATCCGTGCCTGGAGGGCACTTTAATGATCATTTTGTCTAAACCCACATTTTACAAATAAGGAAATTGAGCCCACATTATTTTTTCTTTTTTGGTTAGGCCTGTGATTTCATTAATGTTGGGAATTTCCAGTGACGAAATTCACCTGTAACTCAGAGTCTTATACCTGGTTGGTGTTTTTTGTTTTGTTTTGTTTTTTCCTTCTTTTTATGGGGCAATGAAGGTTAAGTGACTTGCCCAGGGTCACACAGCTAGTAAGTGTCAAGTGTCTGAGGCCATATTTGAACTCAGGTCCTCCTGAAACCAGGGCCAGTGCTTGATCCACTGCCCCACCTAGCTGCCCCCCTACTTGATGTTTTGGTTAATATTTACTGATGTATCCTTCCCCTCCCCTCCAGTCTCTCCTATTTGGTTTATTTATTTTCACAAAGGACAGCTCTCTAGAAAGGGGGAGAGGGGATAGGAAAATGGAACAGTGTGTGGCAGCTAGGTGGCGAAGTGGATAAAGCACCAACCCTGGATTCAGGAGGACCTGAGTTCAAATCCAGCTTCAGACACTTGACACTTACTATCTGTGTGACCCTGGGCAAGTTACTTAACCCTCATTGCCCTGCAAAAAAAAAAGAAAAAAGAAAAGAAAGAAAATGGAACAGTGCTTTGATTTCATCAGTATTGCAAATTCCTGTTTGATGAAACTCTACCCACCAATGCAGGTCAGTATCTTCTCTACAGTTTGTAGTCTTAGAGAAGGGCTCAGGACACTGAAGTCAGGTGACTGGCCCAGGGTCACACAGTCATCGTGTCCAAGAAGGACCTGGCCCTGGTCTGGCCAACCCCACTAACTGACCACTAGGTGCGGCCACCTCAAGCTGGACATTTTATTCCCCCCACTTTGCAGATAAGTAAACTGAGCCTTAGCAATGTTCCAAGAATCCCAAGTCTAGAGGGGAGCCCCAGAGACCCTCAACCTCATTTCTCAGCTGAGAAAACGGAAACCCAGGAAATAAGTGAATTGCCTTGGGTCCGAAGCAGGCTCCTCTTCCCACCCTACGGCCTAACAAGTACAGAAAGCAGGATCTGAACCCGCGTCTGCCCCGACTCCCAGCCCAGCACTCTGTCCACTTCAGCGGGCCAACTCACTTTGCAGGTCTGTGTTTCTTACTATAGTTTACTTTTTCCTCATTTACATGTAAAAAAATTTAACATTCTTTTTTGGAGCCAATTAATTTTATTCTTTGAATGGTTTGATGTCTTCTCCAAAAGGCGCGGGCACGGGGACCTGCTTGGTGGGGGTTCCAAGGTCACTACTGGAGCCCAGGGGGAGGGTCTCCAGATGGAACAACGTCACTTCCTGATGGAGAGTCCTCCAGGTTCCAGACGTGACTTTCCTGTTGTCGGAACAACGTCCTTAGAATGTGGGCACCTCAGGACCATTGGGGTATTGGCTGGAGGTGGGGAAGGTTGCCGGGATGGGAATAAGGGGGTGGCCTCTGGCAACTGGGCTAAGCCAATGGCCGAGCGTTTGCCTTCCTCTCTGGCGCCATCTTCTGGTTTCCTCTGCTGAACCCCACACGGTCAGGGCTGGTCAATGCAGTGTAATTCACAAGCAGTTGTTCAGTGGCCACTATGGGTATTCAGAGACAAAAAGGAAAGAAAGAGGTTATTGTTCTCTACGGGCTTGGGGACACTTAGGCGGCCTCATGGAAGGTGCACCAGACTTGGACTCAGGAAGCCCTGAGCTCCGATCCTGCCTCAGACACTTACCAGCAATGTGACCCTGGCCAAGTCACTTCATGTCTGCCTTCCTTAGCTTCCTGGTCTGCAAAATGGAGATAATAGCAGCCTGTACGGACCACCAGGAAGAGATAGGCCTCTGTGGAGGTGGAGGAACCTTCTGCCAGGGAAGATAATCTGGCACCTACCTCATATAAAGGATCAAATGAAATGATGTGGGTAAAATGCTTTGAAAATGTCATAGATAGATGACAGATTGGTAGATTGAGTGAGATAGGAAGAATAAATATAGATATGTATGTATATGTATACGTGCAATGTTTATTTTTGATGCTGAGTTCTTTTAGTTGAAAGATATTATCAAGTCCATTACATTTTTTTTGGTGGGAGCAATGAGGGTTAAGTGACTTGCCCAAGGTCACACAGCTAGTAAATGTCAAGTGTCTGAGGCAGGATTTGAACTCAGGTCCTCCTGAATCCAGGGCCGGTGCTCTATCCACTGTGCCACCTAGCTGCCCCTCTCATTACATTTTAGTAATAATAGTATGACATTTAGAAAGCTAGGGTCGTCTAATGGTTAGAGAGCTAGCCTCAGAGTCAATCGTCAACTAGCATTTATTAAGTGCCTGCTCTGTACAGCTAGGTGGCACAGTGGATAGAGTTCAGGGTCTGGATTCAGGAAGACCTGAGTTCACATCTGGCCTCAGATGCTTACTAGCTGTGTGACCCTGGACAAGTCACTTAATCCTGTTTGCCTCAGTTTCCCCATCTGTAAAATGAAATAGAGAAGGAAATGGCAAACCACTCCAGTATTTTTGCCAAGAAATCCCCAAATGGGGTCACAAAGAGTTGAACACAATTGAAACAACTGAGCAATGAACTCTGTGCCAGGGACTGCGCTAAGCACTAGAGATCTAAAGAAAGGCACCCCCCCCCAGCTCTAATGGGGGGAGACACCGTGTGAACAAGCACATTAATATAAGATCTAGACAGGATAAATGGGGGGGGAGAGTCTTAGAGGGAAAGCATTCCACCTGAGGACTGGAAAGGCTTGCAGAAGCTGAGACTTAAAGAAAGTCAGGAAAGCCGAGAGGAAGATATGAGGAAGGACATTTCAGGCATGGGGACAGCGGGAGAAAATGTTGCAGGTCCAAACATCATGTCTTCTCAGGGAAACAGCAAAGTAGCCAGTGCCCCTGGATCCCAGAGTCTGCCGTGGGGAGGGAGGTGCGAGAAAGGAGAGAGACAGAGACAGAGAGAGACAGAGAGACAGAGAGAGACAGAGACAGAGAGACAGAGAGAGACAGCGAGACAGAGACAGAGATAGAGACAAAGACAGAGACAGAGATAGAGACAGAGACAGAGAGACAGAGAGAGACAGAGACAGAGACAGACAGAGACAGAGAGACAGAGACAGAGAGAGACAGAGAGATAGAGACAGACAGAGACAGAGAGACAGAGACAGAGAGACAGAGACAGAGACAGAGAGAGACAGAGAGACAGAGAGTCAGAGAGACAGAGACAGAGAGACAGAGAGAGACAGAGATAGAGACAGAGACAGAGAAACAGAGACAGAGAGAGACAGAGAGACAGAGAGACAGAGACAGACAGAGACAGAGAGACAGAGACAGAGAGACAGAGACAGACAGAGACAGAGACAGAGAGACAGAGACAGAGACAGACAGAGACAGAGACAGAGAGAGAGAGTATGCATGACTTTCAAGTCCAGCAGAGGGTTGTCTATTTGATACTGAAGGGGATGAAGATCCACTGGCCTGTCTCGAACAGAGGGGCTAAGGTTTTAAAATATATATAATATAATAATCATAATATATTTAAAATCCTATTCGATATAGGCCAATGAATCCCCATCCCCTTCTGTATCAAATACACAGTGTGTGTGTGTGTGTGTGTGTGTGTTTGATAATTGTATTTCAACATGATTGGTTTTCTTGGAAGTCTGTGCTTTAACCCTTTCTCTTCTGAGAAGGGGCCGCAGGCTTCCACAGGGGTCTATGGAACAACCCCAGTTAGTGCCTTCACCTCTGAGGAGGAAGAACAGAGACAGAGACACTTGGACACTTGGAGCCAGTTGTTCCCGTCCCAGGGCCAGCGTCTCGAACAACTGTGAGAAAGCAAGGCCACCGAGACCCTGCTGGTGGGGCGGATAAAGGTATCCCGCTGGGTGAGACAGCCCCTCCCTGCACCTCCCCTCCCCAGACCCCTCAGCAGCCACGTGCAGCAGAGGAGTCTCCAATATCTAGGCAGAAAGCCTGGCTCCCAGGACTTTCCTTGTGCCCCATAGCAGTCAGTCACCCCGCCACAGAGTGATCTGGGGGTGACCACATCCCACCTCGGAAGGCTCTGTTTGCTTCCACTTTTCATGTCCTAATGCACGCCCCCCCCTTGGTGCATAAAGCTATTTTTAGCTCGCTAGCCTCACTATGTGATCATTTGGGAATGCTGGGGGAGGGGGAAGGAGGAGGAGGAGGGAGATTTGGTAGGAAACAAATGCGGTGGATTCTGGGCTCCATTTGGGGACAGCTGCTGGAGCTAAAGCAGATGAGGGCAGGGAACCATGAGCCGCCCCCAGGAACTGGTTCAAGGTTTGCCCCCAGCAGACTTTTAAGTGGGTCCAAGGTAATAAATGGGAGAGACAGATAAAGAGCGACAGGAGGGGGAGAAGAAAACCTGCCCCCCCTGCACCCCCCTCGGGAAACATGAGCCTAATAGTCCAAGCCCAGTAGCTGGAATGGGGCTAAGGAAGAAGCCAAGGAGAGAGGGGCTGCTTGACTCCAGCTCTGGCACCGGACCCTTCCCTTCCATTTCCAACCACCACACTACTGAAATCCACAGCTGTGGCCGGCTGTTACCCCAGACCAGTCCTCACGGGTATCTTTTGTTGTGACATTTCCCCAAAGGCTCGTCCTTTATCCTCTGAGAAAAGCAGAAAAAGTTCGATGAATCTAAGCACAAAATAGATATATTTGGGGGTTTGCTCTTTCTTTCCTAAATTGACTTTCGTCTCATTGCCATATATCCTATGGGATCCCAACGGTCTCTTCCAAAGCATTAGGCCTGCGTGTTAAAGAAGGGGATGGGGGAAGGTCTTTGGCATAGATTGCTCCTGTTACCTCCCCCTCCCCTCCCTCCAAAGCATAAGCTACAGAGGGCAGAATGTCTCTAACACACTGGACACACAGTAGGTAGTTTACAAGTGCTTATAACTGATGGAGCAGTAAATGAGTGTGTAACCAAAGGGAAACACGACTTCAGCAGAGACGGACCCAGGCCCCGGGAGGCAGTGATGAGGAGGTCCCCACACTGTGGGGAGGGCTGAGAGGCAGAGACCTGACACAGGACTGTCCCACAGGCCTCCTACCCTGGGCCTTCCTGTCCCCCTCTGGACAATGGAGGAGGAGCGTGATTTAGGATGTCTGGGCTTTGAGCTCACCTCCCGGCAGGTCTTACCTTGTTGTTCCTGACTTGGCCCTGCCCAGGCACAGCCTCACCCCACCCCCCAGACCCAGACGGGTCTCCCTGCCCTGTCACCAGCCTTGTTGCCCCACTCACTCTCTTATTCTCCCAGAGCCCACACCGATCCAGGGCTGGATGTATAAGATCTCGTCTGATCCTCGCAGCAACCCTGAGAGGTTGGGGAGGTTAATATTCCTGTTTTTTAAATGAGGAAACCAAGGCTCAGGTGAGCTGACTTGACCAAGGTCATGTAGAGAATAGTATCTAAGGCAGGATTCAAACCCACATCTTCATGACTTGATCCACTGTGGCATTTAGCGGCCTTCAAAATCACCTTCACTTGGGCAACTAGGTAGCACAGTAGATAGAGCACTGGAGGCAGGAGGTCCTGAGTTCAAATCCTACCTCAGGCACGTGACACTTACTAGGTGTGTGAGCCTGGACAAGTCACTTAACCCTGATTGCCTCAAACATCCAGAGCCATCCCCAGTCGTCCTGATGTCTATCTTGCCACGGACCTAGATGGCTCTGGAGGAGAGAGTGAGGCTGGTGACATTTGCACAGCCCTGCCTCACTTCAATCTAATTCACCAAAAGTCATGACATCGTCCTCTTTGGGAATGAAGGACCAACAACCACAATTCTAGAGGACAAGAAATCTGCAGCCACATTCTCCCAGCCGTCCCCCTTGCCGGGATTGCTCCCTCTCCTCATTTCTGCTTCCCAGCTTTTCTTGGTTTCCTCGAAGGCTCACAGAAATCCCACCTTGTACAAGAAGCCTCTGCCAACCTTTCATCTTAGTGCCTTCCCTCTGAGACTATGTCTAAACATTCTGTCATGTCCTCTTTGCATGGAGTTGTCTGCAAAAACGGCTCCTCCATCAGACTGTGGGCTTCTTGAGGGCAGGAGCTGTTATCCTTAGGGCTCAGCCCAGTGCCTGGGAGGTGTTTTTGTTCAGTTGTGTCCAACTCTTCATGACCGGAGGACCCTACTGTCCCCGGAGTTTTCTTAGCAAGATCTTGGAGTGGTTTGTTATTTCCTTTTTCAATGGATAAAGCAAACAGAGGTTAAATGACTTGCCCAGAGTCACACAGCTAGTAAGTGTCTGAGGTGAAATTTGAACTTAGGTCCTCCTGACTCAACCATCTAGCTGCCTAGGAAGGACATACTTACATGATAATAACATAAAATAAAGCCCATACAGTTGAGGACTTAAGGATTCCAAAAATTAGAGAAGTCATTGCTCTATCCCCACCCTGTAGGGTCTGGCACATTAGTAGGCACATAATAAATGCTTATTAACTGACTGACTGTTCCCCAAATGGAAAAGGAAGGATAGCAGTCATCAGAATAATACTAATTGATAATAACAGGAAGTTATGTGCTTTCCACTGGGTGGGGGGGGTGTCACAGAAAACGATGCTTCCCCGGGGGAATTTCTCTTACTGATGTGACTTGGGGGCACCTTCTAGGAAGGAGCCTCCCTCTGCCCATGCCCTGGTCTCAAGAGGGATCTCAGAACTTCCTTCAGCAAGCAGGCTACTCAGAAGAGGAGGGGTTGCACCTGGGGCTACCCTGGGGGGAGACAAGGAGATGGCTCTTGGAGGGGCAGCTAGGGGGCGCTGCAGTGGATAAAGCACCAGCCCTGGATTCAGGAGGACCTGAGTTCAAATCCAGCCTCAGACACTTAACACTTACTAGCTGTGTGACCCTGGGCAAGTCACTTAACCCTCATTGCCCCACAAAAATAAAAGAAAAATGAAGTTTAAAAGGAAAGAAAAGTGCTTGGAGATCCAGGGCATTGAGGGCAGAGTCACTTGATTGGATGTGTTGGGCAGCCGCTCATATTTTGTCCTGGTTAGTGCCTCCAAGGCCTGGAGGTTCTGGCTCGGGGAGTGAGCCTTCCTAGGGGGCTTTATTGATGCTTTGGCTGGAGCAGAGTCTGGAATATCCTTTCTCCCACGCCTAACTTGCAGCCCTGCCCCGAGGCTGGATCCAGGCTGGAAGGAGTCAGAGCTCACCTGAGACCCTGAAAGACAACTGGCGCTTCAGAGCAGGAGGGTGGAAGGGAGAAGGACAAAGTGTTCATGTCCTAGTTTCCCGCAGGCCTCTGCCCTGCCCTGGGCAGTCCAGGCCGGCTCCCAGCCGCCAGGCCTAAGCTGTCCGAGTGAAATGCTGGACTCCTTCTGCACCTCATCGCCAGGCCTCGTGGCTTCCAAGCCTGGCCCAAGGTGTCTGGAATATAAAGACCAAAAAAAACCCAAAAAACCAAGCAGTCCCTGACCTCAAGGAGCTTATATTCTGTGGGGAAGGGGGTGGTGTTCCAACAGATGCACAGATAGCTGCTTGTAACCATAAGATCTGGGCCGCTAGGGGCGCCCTGGTGCATAGAGCATCAGACCTGAACTCGGGAAAACTCATCTTCCTGAATTCAGAGCTGGCCTCAGACACTTAGCAGCTGTGTGACCGTAGGCAAGCCACTTAACCTTGCTTGCCTCAGTTTCCTTATCTGTAAAATGAGAGGGTTGGGTTCAATGGCTTCTAACGTCCCTTCCAGCTCGAAAATCTGAGAATTGCACAACATCAAGACCTCTGAACCGTCAATCCAGAGGTCAGTGGGTGGTGGGCATAAGCATGTTACCAATGGTGACTTCCACCGAGACCCAACATTTACTCCAGTCGGCATCTCTAAGGGCAGAGGCTTAACCATTTCTGCACCATGGACCCCTTTGGCAGTCTTGGCCTGCGGGTCCCTTAGAACTGTATTTTTAAATGCACAAAATAAAATACTGAGGATAACAAGGGAAACCAATCATGTTGAAATATAGCTACCCATATATATATACATATTTTAAAGTTTACATGCCTCCAGTTAAGAATCCTTCAAAGGGATGGGACACAGGATAGGCAGGTAGACTTTTCTCTGAACCTGGGGGAGGAGGAGGGGAGAGGGAAATGGGCCCAGATTACCAATCCTGCCCAGGAGGGAAACCAAGAGTTCTTAAACATTACTATGAACTCAGCAGTACAGTTCCTAGTCTCTTCTGCCCCAGAAGTTTCTACTTTATACATGTTTTTTTGGTTTTTGTTTGTTTGTTTGTTTGTTTTTTGGTGAGGCAATTAGGGTTAAGTGACTTGCTGAGGGTCACACAGCTAGTAAGTGTCAAGTGTCTGAAGTCGGATTTGAACTCAGGTCCTCCTGAATCCAGGGCTGGTGCTTTATCCACTGCGCTGCCTAGGGGCCCCAATATATGTTGTTTTAACTTTTCCAAGTCTAATAGAATGTGTGCTTCCAGAGGGTACATGTTTCTCTTTGTATTTCCAGAAATCAGCACAGTGCTTGGCACATAGTAGGTGCTTAATAATGGTTGGCAATGTTGGATGAATGCTCAGCTCTGTCCAGCTGATGAGCCAGTCATCCCACCCCATGCATTTATATGGGAGAGAGGGGCTGGGGCTGGGGCACCCTCCCACAATCCCGACTTTGCAAGGCTGAGGCAGACCGAGGCTTGGGAGGATTGACCTGCAGCCCACTTTGATGACTGGGTGTCTGCGTGAAGTTTGGCACCAAGGTGACCTCAGGCTCTGAAGGCTCTGCCAGGACTGTAGAAGCCTCGAGGTGGACTGTAGATCTGCCAGCCAAAGATCATCCTGGGTCAGCTCAGAAAGCCACCTCATCGTTCGGGTGGCTGAGGGGTCATGACATTTGTGGCCATAGCAGCTCTGGGAACCCCCACATAGTAGAAGGCTGGCAATCAGCCTCGATGTAGGGAGTGTCCAAGCAGGCGAAGCCAATCAGCTAGCATTATTAAGCACCTACTATGTGGCAGTCACTGTACTAGACACTGGAGATACAAAGACCGGTCAAAGGCAGTCCCTGAATTCCCCCAAGGAATTCAGTCTAATAGCAGGACAACCTGCACACAACTGTCGAAATCCACAAGGAGCTGAGGCGATCTCAGAGGAAAGGCACTAAGAGCAAGGGGGACAGAGACAGAGGAAACCATTCCGATATCTATAACTATATCTGTGCCCGTGTCAGTCAGTCAACAAGCACTTACTGTATTGGAGACACTGAGGGCATAGAACCCACCCTCCCAATTCCGGTCTAATGGGTGAGACGACCCCAACCATGGACAATCCAGATATAGATGGGGTGAAGTGGAGACAATCAACAGAGAGAAGCCACTGCCATTGAGGGGGACTTAGAAAGGCTGCAACTGTAGCGACTCTGGGGTGGGGTCCAGGCATGGGATTTCATCCTTAAGAAATAATAATCTCTTGGAAAGAAAGGACCATTTTCATTTTTTGTCACTGTATCCCCAGCTCCCAGTTCAGCGTCTAACATGGGGAAGGCACTTGTTGCTTGTTGATTCACTGATTGATCACCATGGAGAATTTTTAGTGTGGAACCTCCCTCCAAGAATAATGCAAAGTCTCATGGAGTTGGCCGAGGAAGGTGCAGTGTCTTGCTTGGTATCATGCAATCAGTCCATGTCCAATGCAGACTTTGAACCCAGAATTATAGCTCTAGTCCAGGACTCTCATTTTATAGATGAATAAAGTAAATCCCTGGAAGGTTAAGTGACTTGTTCAAGGTCCCACAGGTAGTCAATGCCATCATCCATCCATCCATCTACCTCCCTCCCTCCCTGCCTATCTATCTATCTATCTATCTATCTATCTATCTATCTATCTATCTATCTATCTATCTATCTATCTATCTATCTATCATCTATCTATCTGTCTATCCATCATCTATCTATCTATCTATCTATCTATCTATCTATCTATCTATCTATCTATCTATCTATCTGTCTGTCTATCTATCCATCATCTATCATCTAGCTGTCCATCTAATATCTATCTACCCATCTATTTATCTATCATCCATCCATCCATCTACCTCCCTCCCTGCCTATCTATCTATCCATCTATCTATCTATTTATCTATTTATCTATCTATCTATCTATCTATCTATCTATCTATCTATCTATCTATCTATCTATCTATCTATCTATGTATGCATGTATCTATCTATCCATCCATCCATCTATCTATCTATCTATCTATCTATCTGTCTGTCTGTCTGTCTGTCTGTCTGTCTGTCTGTCTGTCTGTCTGTCTGTCTATCTATCTATCTATCTGTCTGTCTGTCTATCCATCATCTATCATCTAGCTGTCCATCTAATATCTATCTACCCATCTATTTATCTATCTATCTATCTATCTATCTATCTATCTATCTATCTATCTATCTATCTATCTGTCTGTCTGTCTGTCTGTCTATCCATCATCTATCATCTAGCTGTCCATCTAATATCTATCTACCTATCTATCTATCTATCTATCTATCTATCTATCTATCTATCTATCTATCTATCTATCTGTCTGTCTGTCTGTCTGTCTGTCTGTCTGTCTGTCTGTCTGTCTGTCTATCTGTCTGTCTGTCTGTCTGTCTGTCTGTCTATCCATCCATCCATCCATCCACCTCCATCTATAATCTATCTACCCTTTATCTGTCTATATCAAATGTATATAACCAGCAGCTATACCTCCATGTAGCCCATGACAGCTACTTTTGTCTCTGGGTCTATATTCACATTCATAGCCACATGTATCTCAATGTCTCCATCAGTATCTGTGCACATGGATTCATGCTTATAATGCTGGTTTCCAGTAGATTGCTGCTTCTAAGGTACAAAGTCATTTTTCCTTTACAACAGCCATAACTTTCTGTCAAGCAGAGCATTTTCTTAGGCAGCTTGCAGGGCAGGGGCACTGTGAGTCACTGGCAACCCAGACCGATCTGCCCCAGAGTGGATTCTGGCTTCCTCTTTGCTTTTCCTCTATTAAATTGATGAATAGTTCTCCATAAATCAGCCAGCTTAGGGGATTCTACAGTTGGGCTGCTGGGCTTGCCTGCTGCATGGAGGCTGAGATGGAATGCTGATTATGGCTGAGTTTGACATCAGACAGCTTGTGGTTCAATTTACACCCATTGTGCAATCAGGCAGACTTTAACGAGCCAGACTTGAGAATGTTACAGAGCCCAGAGTTGGAGCGAACCTCAGCAGGCCTCAGAAGGAGTCCTCTTTACTCCTTCTCTAAGTGGGCAGGTAGCATTTGCTTAAAGACCTTCAGCGATGAAAACCCACCGCCTCCCAAATCAACCTCTGCCAATTTGGGCCCACTCACGTGCTAGAAAAAGTGCCCTGACATCAAGTCTGAACCAGCATCTTCGCAACTTCTGCCCTGTAAGGCCAAGCAGCCCAAGGCTGACCCTGCTTCTGTGTTATAGACCTCCAGGTCTCTGCATGCAGCCTAGTCTTTTTCTTGAGGTCCAACCTTGCATCGTCATTAGATATTTCAAACAGAATATCTCATAGATACCCCAAACTGCACATGTCCAAAGTACAATTCATCTTTATCTCCTGACCCATCTTTCCAGAACTTCCCTGTTACCGTTGAAGTAAACCCATCGTTCTGGTCATCCAGGTGTACCACCCTAATGCTGTCTACTCACTTTTACTCATTGCCCATATCCAATTAAGGACCAGTTGAGGGGGGGCATTTCTATGTCTACCAAATCTTTCAAATCAAACACCACTTTAATTCGGACTCCCATGATCTCTCAACTAGACTATTTCAATAGCCTCATGTTTAGTCTTTCTGCCTCAAACCCCTCCCCTCTCCAATCCATCCTCCACACAGTCAATGTTTATAAAACACAATTGGGTGACCATGACACAAAACTCCAGTGGCCCCTCATTACTGCTAGGATCAAATATAAACACCTAGATTTAGAATGGAAAGCCCTTTAAAACTTGACTTTGTCCTACCTTTCCAGCCTCAATACAAAATAGTGTCAAACTCCCTTCAGGTAGCAGGTTAGAAAACCCCAAATTAGGGGGCAGCTAGGTGGTGCAGTGGATAAAGCACCAGCCCTGGATTCAGGAGGACCTGAGTTCAAATGCGGCCTTAGACACTTGACAACTTACTAGCTGTGTGACCCTGGGCAAGTCACTTAACCCTCATTACCCTACAAAAAAATAAAATAAAAAAAAAAGAAAACCTCAAATTAACATTATCTATGTTGTATCATATTTTTTTTTTGGTACATTTTAATCTGGTTTGAGCCCCAGCTGCTGGTGGCTCTGAGGCATGAGTTTGATACCTCTGTTATTACACATGATACCCCACAATTTCTGGCTCCAGGCTATGGCTCCGAAAGAGAGCTAGCGCTGTCGAGAGAGAAGGTGAGAAAGGTTTTCTCGGCCCTAACCTTCCAAAATTGTTAGCTGGAACACTACATATATGCCTCACTTATTGGACTTACTGGATGCTGTGTGTAACTGTGGGAGAGTATGCCACAGGTTTTTGGAGAGGGGGAAATGTTTTGTAGTTTTTGTTCTCTCTCTCTCATCTTGGTGAATGCCTTTGCTAAGAGTGACTTTTGTCCACTTGTTGGTTATTAAAGGGGATCACAGGGGTCGGGACTCAGGAGCTATGTTGTTAAAAGAGTGGCATCACAGAAGAAGCCTTAAAAAACCGAGAGTAATAGCCATCTTTTAGGGCCTCACTACATGGGCGTGAGTGCAAGTCAGGGCAGTAATCCGGAGGAAATGCCACACAATAAGGCTTCGAAAGCACTTTTTTCATAACAACGCTGAAATAGGTCGTGCAAATATTTTTAGCCTGAGTTTGTTGGTGAAGACTCTGAGGCTCATCAAAATGAAGGGAGATGGGGTGGACTGCTAAGATTTCAAATTCTATCTTCACATATCTGAAGGCCTAAGATAAATCAGTGTATAAAAAAGCATTTATTAAGCATCCTGGCTCTTGACAAGCATTGTTCCAAGTGGTCAGACACAAATTCAAATGTAAAATGGCCCTTTGCCCCTCAAGGAGTTTGCATTCAACTGGGAGACAAAAATGTGAGTTTAAGGATTGATTAACATTTGATGTCTTTTACTTTCTTCTTGTGGACAAGATGGACAAATAATTGTAATAACAGTGTACATTTACACATTTTAAAGATTACAAAGCACTTTACATATATAATAATATCTCATTGGAGCCTCAAAGCAATCTTATGAAGTAAGGTCTACAAGTAATTTTGCTCCTGTTTAATAGATGATGAAACTTAGTTTGTAAAAAGTGTCTCCCTAACTTCTCATGGACTCAGGCTGCATGGTAGAGAGAAGGGAGGGGGGGGGAGAAAGGACTGAGAAGCTTTGTCTGGGAACCCCCAAGAAATCCATTATTATTTTATTTTAATTAATTAATTATTTTTGTGGGGCAATGAGGATTAAGTGACTTGCCCAGGGTCACACAGCTAGTAAGTGTCAAGTGTCTGAGGCCAGATTTGAACTCAGGTCTTCTCGGTTTTAGGCCCTGGCCCACTGTCCACTGTAGCACTTAGCTCCCTGGAAAGTCTCACACTTAGGTTCAAAAATATCGACTTCACAAGTTCAAGATGAGGGGACTAACAGACAGCAGTCCAGCGGAAAGCGGAGGACTGGGCATTATATTGGCCTGGAGGTTCAACATGAGGGATCAGTGTGAGATGCAGTGGAACCAGCTGCTGTGCTATGAGTCTGCCTTAGGTGTGGTGAGGCCCGGGAGGTGAGAGTCGTGCTGGGGCCTGCCCCACCTGGTCAGC
Source organism: Dromiciops gliroides (assembly GCF_019393635.1). NCBI lineage: Eukaryota > Metazoa > Chordata > Mammalia > Microbiotheria > Microbiotheriidae > Dromiciops > Dromiciops gliroides. Next base: position 11,379,320 of record NC_057864.1, read on the forward strand.
ACACTGGGGTGTGCCTTGTTCAGCCCCGGCCACCACACTCAGGAAGGACATCCAGAGGGGCCAGGAGAGGCTCCAGAGAGGGGCTTGAGCTCATGCCCCATGAGGAGCCACAGAGAGAAGCGAGTATTTCAGGCCCGAGAAAGGAAGGCGGAAGGGCAGGGGCTTGGACGGTTGCCTCAGAGACTTTCATGTGGGGGAATTCGCCTCCTTCTGCTCAGCCTCAGAGACATGACTCAAACTTCCTGTGGAAGCCGAGTTGTCACACACGCTTGTGCCCGCTCACGGGGGCAGCCATGGGAAACTCAACAAACTGTGCCTGTCCCGGAATTCCTGTGTGCAGATCAACCCGACATCCGGGGGCCTTGGGGGATTTCAGAGAGGACGACCCCTGGGGCTTTGGAGATGTTTTCATTCTCACGGGGTTCCTGTCAGGATGGACTACTGTCCTGATTCTCCACCAAAAGTAAAGCCTAGCTGGTCGAGGCGTTCATGAATGGGCGTCTGACTCTTCAGAAGGCCAGATTCGCTGTGCTGAGGTCACACTGTAACTGAAATCCAGCCTGGCCCAAAGAAGGGTTAGCCCAGGCACGGGGGCTCAGGCTCATTTTGATTAGGAACCTTGACAACGAGTTGGCACTGACCAAGGAGAGAAGCAGAGCAGAGGGCTAGGAGGTAACCACAGAGAACTCAGCATTTTCTCATCACTTCTGCCTCAGCAGGGTACTCCCAAATGGCCAATGAGGCCCACGGATTCCCCAGGGAGCGGCTATCAGCTCCACCTCCTTGTTTAACCAGGACCTGCCTTTTTCTCTAGTTCTTAATTCCTGATAAAGGCCAGCTTAACCTCCTTATTTTCCCTGAAATGTCAGTCTCACCTGCACTGGCTAAGGTCTGCAGGTTGGGAGGGATTAGGTTCTTTCAAAGAGGAAGCCAGCCTGCCTTTTTATCCAGGTTTCCTCATCACTGAATCCTAAGCCAAAGTCTTCAGTCACCAATCTTAGTTCCTGGGGTCTCAGGGGTAGTGGTCTGTGGGCAAGAGGAGGATGATCCTTTAGAGAAGTCAGCTCCACACTTGGTATACCCATGTGAGCCAATCAATGGGTCATCAAGCCCTCCTTTGTGAGCTCGGGGCTGGGCATAGAAACACAAAGAACCCAAAAGCCCCTAAATGTTAGGAGTTTGTTTGAGTTTAAAGATGGAGACCAGTCCTACCAACAACAGCAACAATAATTATAGCTCACATTTACATCACGCCTACTATGTGCTATTGTCATGTAGTGCCTACAACTGCCATCTCAATGGACCTTTGATAACGGTATAAAGTAAATATACATAGGTCATATTTATATGGTATGTAAACGTATTATAAGACACAGGCTATATTACATATAATATCAAGAAAATAGGCAGTCGAGTTGAGAGCCTTTATTAAGTGCCTACTATGTGCCGGGCCCTGTGCCAATCTCCGGGTATACAAATTTAAGCCAAAAAGAAAGACAGTTCCTGCCCTCAGGTGGCTTACAGTTGGTCTAATGGGGGAAGATAACACAGAAAATGGGGTGGAGAAGGGAGGGGAGGCAGAACGGTCCCTGTGGGGTCGCAGTGCCTAAGTTCAGAAAGTCAGAACCACAGCCAGCAGAGCAATGAAGCTTGGCCAGCCTGGTCCCCTCCCCAGCCTGGAGGCCTGGAGAGAAGGTACCAGCAGAAGCGAGGGGCCCGCCTGGCGGAAGGGTCTCTGAGGGCGAGGAGGCTAGCAGGGACTCCTGTCGGCCTGGTTTCCCATTCTGCCTGTTACAGACAGTGACCACTGTAAGAGAGCTGGAAGCTGTATAAATAAACAGGGAAACAGCTTCTAGAAAACATCTGAAGAGTATGAGGGGTCCCGAGTCAGAGACCTGGCTTAAAATGTTCTTTATGCCACTTACTCCCTGACCAACCTTGGACGAGTTACTGACACCCCAACCCCACCCCCGCCCCGGTCTTAGTGTCCATTTTGCCCCGGCCCTGTGGCTGCTGCTGATCCACTCTCCAAACTGGACCACCAGAGACGTGGCGGGGAGGGGGGCTAAGCCCCTCAGCTCTGTGTTTCCTGAGACTGTGCATCCTCCTCTCGAGTCAGGACATTTTCTGGTTCTGTAGACGCCAAGTACCCTCTGACTCCACTTCTTCCAGCCCAGCCACCCTCCCCTTTCCACCTCTTGCTCAGAGGTGATCCACTCAGCCCCCACCCCGCAATGGACAATCAATGGATTGTCCTAAGCTCCCCTCACCACGGCCGTGACTTCCTTGCCTGACCACCCTGGCTACGGGCATCCCCAAAGTCTTAAGTGAGTTTTGAGATATTAAAGCTTAACGTATGTGTCGGCCCTTAGAAGTTAGCTCTTGGAGAGCAGAGACTGTCTCGCTGCTCTGTATTCCCAAGGAAGGCTTGGCGCAGAGCAAGCGCTGAATAAATGGTTTTGATTGGCTGATGAATTCACTCGGATCCACTTACTTTCCTCATCGGCAATGAATGGCCTCCCAGGTCCCCTGGACCTTCCATCTAAGGCCGCCCACCTTGACCCTGTATCAGTGACATGACTCGTCTGGGTCTATTCTACTCCAAAAAAGACCAAGAAGAGGGCTGGGGAAGACCTCGGTCGGGCTTTATAACCCAGAGAACCACCAAGAGTGGTCAGCAAGGCATTTTTCTTTCAAAAGATGAGAGTACAGCATGAACAAGTTTAACCTTAAGGAACCACTGCTGAGCCCAAGTGCCCCTCCCTGTCCTGTGCCCAAGCATGCGGTTGGACTGGGTTCATTCCTGGGGGAGATTGCCTTTAATGAGAGGGCTTAGTCTCCCTGTTCTCACACCTTTTAGCTGATTTTGTCCCCCACCCTGACACCTCCAGGGATGATCTTACTTTCAGCTCACATCTGGAGTCTTCTCCCAAAAGTGGGGATTAAACAAGGTACTCCATGTACCATTTGAATCAGGCACGGGACAGGCAAGTTATTCCTGTACACAAAAGGAAGGCTAATCACACCACACTTACAAATGTGAGTTAACAGAGCAGGATTCTGTAACCTATAACTACTGCGACAGTCCGCTGAGAGGCTGACATTTAAACCTCATAAAGTAGGCATTTTATATTTCGCCTTCATTCTCATTCCACCCCCAAATAAATCTGCTCTAAACTTTGAACGCAGTTGAAAGCTGGACCCCACATGCTAGGAGGAGCAAAGCTTAGCATGGTCCTCGTTACTTGAGTTGAAGAAGATGGCAAAGGATGTCACACTCCAAGTGAAAACCATTCTAACCAATCCCCTCGTCCTAGGACAACAGAGCCTCCCTCCCACAGAAGAAGAAGATAACCCCCCCATTCTGGGTTATTTGTTCATTAACCTAGAGGATCCCACGGCCCCTCATGCTGCAATATTTGGACACCAACTCCATAAGAGAGCAGGCAATGTCAGCGTGAGGAGAAATTGTCCAATAGATGAGTTGACTTTTTTTTTTTTTGGCAGGGCAATGGGGGTTAAGTGACTTGCCCAGGGTCACACAGCTAGTAAGTGTCAAGTGTCTGAGGCCAGATTTGAACTCAGGAACTCCTGAATCCAGGGCCGGTGCTTTATCTACTGTGCCACCTAGCTGCCCAGAGTTGACTTTAAAAAAAAAAATAACTTTTTCAACAAGACCGTCCTCGGGCTTGGCGTCCCCTCTTGCCCAATTATTCTGTGTCCCATAGCCTCTGCCCCCTCTTGGCTGTCTATGAGGGGTTCTCGCCTGTGGCCTCCCTTGGCATCAACGTCCCTCCAGGCCAATGGGTCTTTGAGTCAAATGGTAGATTTAAAAATTTTAAGTCTGTAGTGCATAGTTCTTGACCAAACTCTCATCCTAAGCCTATGGTTCTCTTCACGGAGCTGCACAAAATCACAGCATTTTGATAGTTGGGAAGGACTTCCATGATGATCGAAGATAATCCACACCCAGAAGTTATAGTACACCCTGCACGCAGCCCTCCAAGGATGGGGAGCTCACTACCGCTTGACCGCTTGACCGCTTGACCGCTTGACCGCTTGACCGCCTTTGGATCGTTCAAATTGTTAGGAGTCTTTTCTGACGTCAAACTGTCAATGGGACTCTTTGTGACCTTTAGCCACTCTGCCCTCTGTGCCTGCCCAGAAGGGAGAGGTGAATCGCTCTTCCATTCAGTTATCATGACCTCCCAAAGTCTTCTTCTCTCCAGGCTAAAAAGCCCCCATTTCTTAAATCAAAATGAAGTAGGAATACTGCCAACACCCGAAGGAAATAATCAGTGCATTTCCATTCTCTTTTGGTTCTAAACAAGTGATTGGCAACATAATTCAGTTTTTACTGAGAACATTTTTGGTTTTATTGAATCTGCATGAGAACCCTGTGAGGTGATTAGAACAGGAAATGCCACCCGTCTTTTACAGGTGGTGAAACTGAGTCACAGAGAGCTTAAAAAAGAGGTACAAGGTCACACATTTAGAGAGGCACTGCAGGGGAGTCCAAAGAGCTCTCAGCTTAGAGTCAAGAGGCCTGAGTGAGCACCCTACCTCTGACTCTGTGACCTTGGGCGAATCGCTTACTTCTCTGGATCCCAACGTCTTCATATTGAAATGAGGAAATATCAATACTAGCCCATCCTGCATCACAGGGTTGTTGTGGAGGGAGAATCTCAGTTACACATAAATTGTGACTGGAGTATTAGTTAGGAGCAGAATCAGGATTCGAACTCTCAACTTCCAGACACCCTCTTCCCCTAGGGTTCATCCCACCAACAAGTCCTGCTGAGAGAGAGAGAGACAGAGAGACAGAGAGAGAGAGACAGAGAGAGAGAGAGAGAGACAGAGAGAGAGACAGAGAGAGAGACAGAGAGAGGGAGGGAGAGAGAGAGAGAGAGAGAGAGGGAGGGAGAGAGACAGAGACAGAGACAGAGACAGAGAGAGAGACAGAGAGACAGAAAGACAGAGAGAGAGAGAGAGAGAGAGACAGAGAGACAGAGACAGAGAGAGAGAGACAGAGAGAGAGAGAGACAGAGAGAGAGACAGAGAGAGAGAGAGAGACAGAGACAGAGACAGAGACAGAGACAGAGAGAGAAATGTGTGTGTGTGTGTGTGTGTGTGTGTGTGTGTGTGTGTGTGTGTGTGTGTGTGTGTGTCCCAAGGAGAACTAAGTCAGACACTTGGAGATGGGGTGAGCCATTTCCTAACCTGCATCTGGGCTCAGGTGGGTGGACCCCTTCCTGGACGTTTGCAAATCTATCTCCTGCCACCTGCTGGTGAGATGGAGTCAGAGCTTCAATCCTGGAAGCTGAAAGGGTTATAATATCCAGAGCTGGCAGGGGCTTGAAAACCCATCTAACCTAACAGGCTCATTTTACAGATGGGGAAAATGAAGCCCAGGGAGTTGAAGCATCAAAGGCAGGATTCGAACTCAGACCCCCAAGAAGATAAGACCAGTATATGAGGATCTGAGATGGTACCAGTGTGCAAGCTCCCTCCCCAGGGACCCAACAAAATGGTAGCTGTGACCCAGGATAAAATTATATTAAAATCGCAGAACCATGGAGTTGTCTGCCCATTATGGAGGCTCAAGGATTTGCCCGAGGTCACATAGTTGGCTTATCAGTTGACTGCTTCCTGAATCAACTCACCATGCCAGTGATTCTCTGGACCAAAACTGCCTGCCCCGTTGGGTCGTGAGCTCCCCAGGGCAAGGTCTGCCTTTTGCCAGTCTTTGTATCCCCGACATTTAAGCACAAAGTAAGCACTTAATGAATGTTCCTGGAATGACTCACTGACTGTCCCTGGCTACCACTCCCCTAGGTGTATGGCCTCTCTTTATTAGAAGTTAAGCTCTTTAGGGCCGAGACTATTTTTGTGTCTTCATCACTGAGTACAGGACCTAGTAGGTGGTGCAGTGGATAGAGCGCTGGCCCTGAAGTCGGGAGGACCTGAGTTCAAATATCACCTCAGACACTTAGTAGCTGTGTGACCCTGGGAAAGTCACTTCACCCTGATTGCCTCAAACATCCGCAGCTATCTCCAGGAGTCCTGATGTCAATGTCCAATGGAGGAGACAGTGAGGCCGGTGACCTCACTTCAGTCCAATTCAGTGCAAGTCACGACATCCCCTCCCCATGTCATGGTCCTCTTGGAGAATGAAGGACAAACAACCCCAGGCCTTGGCAGTCTCTACCTCTCCAACATCCCGTCCAGCTCCATCTCGGTGATTCTATGACCTCCTATTCACGAAACAGGTGATGCTGCTGGCCCCCCTCATCTAGGGTCATTGACCCTGATTTTGATTTCTGATGGGAAGAGTAAAAGAGCTGCCTCACAGCATCCTCCAAGCATTCAGTAAGAATTCATAGGGTCGTTCATGGGTAGAGGGACTGACCTCTGATTTCACTGGGTTAGGGAGCCCCAACTGAGGAACTTCCCTTTCTAATGCAGTCTGGGTCTTTTCAGGGGCCGCTTAGAGTCTTAGAGACTTACCTAGACACTGAGAGATTCAGGGATGAGCCCAGGGTCACACAATCTGAACAGGTTAGAAGCACTTGAACTCAGGCCTTCCTGCCTTTGACACCAGCTCTCTAACCATTATACCACACTACCTTTTACCCAGATAGCGTTTGTATAAGACTTTAAGGTTTCCAAAACACTGTATGTGGGGGTGGCTAGGTGGCGCAGTGGATAAAGCACCAGCCCTGGATTCAGAAGGACCTGAGTTTAAATCCAGCCTCAGACACTTGACACTTACTAGCTGTGTGACCTTGGGCAAGTCATTTAAACCTCATTGCCCTGCCAAAAAAAAAAAAAAAACCATCCAAAAAACCAAAAAACACTGTATGTGTTATGTCAGTTGATCCTTATATGAATGTATAGACATGAAATATAAATCAGTTAGCTAATCAGCTAAATTGAGTTTATTAACTATTACCTAACAAACTGAAGAAAACCATTTCCCCATAAGCAGTTGTTCATTTCTCTGTATATTTCAAAGCCCATAATCTCTTAAGCTTCAATGTATATCGACAAGATTGCAAATGATAACACAAAGAAATTAATAATTATATATCACGTATATGGCTTAATAAGTGCTTCTTAATTGGTTAATTGATTGATATGTACACACCTCTATATACCACACTTAGGATCAAAGATGTATAGTTGGAAGTGACTTCAGAGGCCAACAAACCCAACACATTCACTTTATAGTAGAGTAAACTTGGGCCTGGGGCTGGTAAATTACTTTCCCAAGGTGTCACAAGTATGTGTCAGAAACAGAATTGCTAGAATTGATTAGTAATGGGAAAACAGCCTTGTAGCAAAACAAGAATGAATCATAAACGTCTTCTCTATCACCAGGCACTGGACTGGGTGCTGGACGCACCAATACAAAGACAGAAACAATTAGGTTCTGATGGAGAGCTTATCAGCCTATCAGCTGAGGAAGAATACTATTCATGTAGTGGTTTTTTGGTGAGGCAATGGGGGTTAAGTGACTCGCCCAGGGTCACACAGCTGGTAAATGTTAAGTGTCTGAGGCTGGATTTGAATTCAGGTCCTCCTGAATCCAGGGCCAGTGCTCTATCCACTGCACCACCTAGCTGCCCCCTCCCTTTTCTTATCTGTCAAATGTAGCGATTGGCCTTGGCATCCTCTACGGCTCTTCTTGCTCTAGGGTTCTCGGGTGGGTAGGCAGGGATGCGATCTCTATCACTGGAGGGTGCTGACACAATTCTGGTTCAGCATTTGAGTTTAGTGAGAAAGAACTTCCTCATAGTTTGCCCTGTGTCCTCCCTGGAAGTCTTCAAGGAAGGTCTGGATGACCGCTCGCTGGCCTCTCACAGAGGGGACTCTTATTCAGGGAGGAGACTGGACTGGGTGTCCCTTCAGGCTCCTTCCAGTTCTGTGTGTGACTGAGCTCAGCCTTGCCAAGCAAGTATGCGCAGTTCCTGCATGTGGCCTCCAGAGGGAGCCTGGCTACCAGTTAAGAAGGGAGAGAGTCTGTGGCCAGATGGAAGAAACCACCCATTTGTTTTTTTTTTTTCGATATTCTCAAAACACAAGTGCTTTTGCTCAGCTTTACCAAAAGAAAAGAAAAACCCAAAGCGACTGGTCCCCGTCCCCAATGAGGCGACATAAATACTTTAGAACTCAGTCCTGGAACAGCTAGGGATAGCTTTGTGATCTCCACCTTTTCTTCTTTATTTTAATTAAGTTTCACTTTGTTTTCAACTTAAAATAATTTGTTTCCTTTCTTTCCCACCTCCAGTCCCACTGAAAAGAAAAAACCCCACCAAACCTTTGTGATACAATTCATAAACATAAAACATATTTCCACACTGGCCCCGTCTAAAAATATCTGCTTCAGTCCGCAAATGGAGTCCATGACCCCTGACTGAGGGGGTCCTTGATCCTCAGTCCTCTGAAATCCTCGCAGGTCGCTGAGTTAATCAGAGTTCTTGAGTCTTTCAAACGTTTTTTTGTTTTTGTTTTTGTTTTAGTGAGGCAACTGGGGTTAAGTGACTCACCCAGGGTCACACAGCTAGTAAGTGTTAAGTATCTGGGGCCAGATTTGAACTCAGGTCCTTCTGATTCCAGGGCCGGTGCTCTATCCACTGCACCACCTAGCTGCCCCACAAACATTTTTGTTTTTATAGAGTTATTCTATCCGTTGTTCTGCTTTTCTCGGTCTGTGTATACAGGTCCTCCCAGGTTTCTCTGAAACTCTGCCTTTAGTCATTTCTTAGAACATGATAGGACCTGTCCTAGTCACTGATATCTGTCATTCAGCCAGTCCCCTAATGGTGAGCATCCACTTAGTTTCCATTTCTTTGCCACAGGAAAAAGAGCCACTTGGGTGAATGTGGCTTGGTCCTTCACTGCCAGCCCATTACTTACTGTAGAGCGTTCTCCGGGCAGGTGGCCCTGGTACTAGCAGGTCCACTTGTAAAGCCTCATGATGTTGGTCATGCAAGCCTTATCATTCCCTTCTCCTAGCTGAGGACGCAAAGTCTCAGAGAAGACTTGCTCAGGGTCACAGTTAGAAAATATAGAATCTGGGATTTGGGTCCAGATCTCTTGACTTCAAATCCAGTGGTGGGTCAACCACACCAGTATTCTCGTGGATCCTACATCTAAAGCTGAAAAGGACCTTAGAAGGCCATGGAGTCCACCTCCTCATTTTACAGAAGAGGAAACTGAGACAGAGAAAGTGACTGGCCCAGGGTCACACAGCTAGTAAGTGTCTGAGGCAGGAATTGAACCAAGATCCTCTGGAGTCCAAGTCCAGTGTCACTGTGCTGCTATGACCTTGTCAATGTGTACATTCCCTCCAATTTTGTTGATTACCATCCATCTGCCAAAGGGTCCTGCTTTTCCTTCAAAGCTCAGCTCAAATACAATCTCCTGCAAAAAGGCCTTTTCTGAACCACCCCCATGCTCACCCCAACTAGAGCCTCTCCCCAAAACACTTTGCATTTGCCTTATCTGTCTATCTTATATTTACCTGCACATGTATGTGTTGTCCCCTCAAATCCACAGAAGTGCCTTGAGGGCAGGCAGTGTTTGGTTTTTATCTTCCTATGTCCTGATCCAGCTCGGGGCCTGGTACAGGGGTTGTGGGCATTTAATAAATGCTCGTGATTTATCAATCAGTCAGTAGTGATTTATTGTTTGAATGTGTGACTCACACTCTCCTCCTCCTATAAATTCACCATAGCAGGTCCACCCCACAAGCCAGGGACTTTCCCATGTTCTCTGGACATTGGATAAAACCAGTGACACCCCAGGGCTATCTGGAAGCCTCCCTTGCCCTTGTAAGTGATAAGCTCAACTCTTCTTCCAGGCTCGCATTTTTCAAGGACGCCCTTCCCACGCCCTCTCCTGCATAGCTCTTACTTTGTAGTGTGTTGCAGCCATTCACACCCACCATGCATCTCTCCATTGCCCTTTGGCTGATCCTTAGCCTTGAGTTTTTCAGAGACTTTGGAGGGTTCCATGACTCACAGCCATCCAGACAGTTTCATGGGAGGAATATGAGTGTTAGAGGGATGGGCCTTTGTTTCAGAGAGAAGCCTGTAAGAAGAATACCATTACCCAAAGGCCACTCAACACCCCCGGGTCATTCTGTTCAACCCTGTGCCCACCAACCTAATGATTATCACAAGCTGTTTCGAAATATTGCCAATGAAACAGTGTGAATGCTCAAGGCAAACTCCTGCAATCTTACCCTTGCCACTGCCCATGGATTAAAGCATTCATTAAGTACCTTCTGTATACCAGAGAGAGCCGCATGCAGCACAGGCTGCGTGGAGCCAGGCAGCAGGCTTTTATTATATACTTACTCCAAGCATCTGCTTTACTGCACAAAGCACTGGGGATACACAGAAACGCAAAACTATGAGTCCTGCCCTTGAGGAGTTTACAATCTAATAGCAGAGACAGTAAACGACTATGTACAAACAAGGTATGTGGTGGCATTACCACTTGGTCTCTGCCTTGTGCTGCCACACTACAACACCATGCATAGAACTTGTTATCTCAAGGTGGAGAACAGAGGGGGGTTGTTTTCCATTCTTGAAATAGTTGGTCCCGTTAGCAGTTCCTTGTCAATGGAATTCTCATTATTCCTTGGCTGACTCTTGAGGCTGGAGTGAGGAAAACTTGCACATTCCATCAGCATTATCTTCCAGTGATAATGAAGCCAATGCTAATATATGCAAGCCCCTAAACAGGCCAGGTTCTTGGGATATAAATTCAAATCGAAAACACAAGGAACTTATATTTGATTGGGGAACACAATGTGTAAGCAGATTAAATATTGCTACAATGGACATGTTGTTTCCATCTATGGAATGTGAGCTCCCTGAAGGCAGCGTGGGTGTAGTTTTTGTCTTTTTAGTCCTTGACTTGCCTTAGTAGGTTTATTCAGGGTCTAATAGTGGGAAACAGTAGGTGCTTAATAAATGCTTGTTGGGTCATTCATATATGTACAAGATCGTCTGAGAAGGAAGAAAGCACTAACAACCAGAAGGGTCCAGGAAAGTTTCCCTTTGGAGGTGATACTAGACTTAAGCCTTGAAGGAAACTTGAAATGCTGGGAGGCAGAGGTTAGGAGGGAGGGGATTCCAGGCATTCAAGACAGTCTATACCAGCTATTCTCAAATGTTTTATCTCAGGACTCTTTTTCACATGATTAAAAATTGGAGACTTCCCTAAGGGCTTTACTTCATATGAATAAATCTGCTGATGTTTGCCCCATTTGAAATGAAAACATTTTAGGATTATTATGAAAATATCTTGGAACTCAAAGGCCCCTCAGGGAGGTACCTGGACAATGCTTTGAGAGCCACTGCTCTATACAAAGACATGGAAGATGGAGAAGAGCAAGCAGGTGGATTTGGCGGAAACTTAGATGCATGAGGGAATGTCGCATTTGATATGGCTGAGCAGTGAAGCTGAGACATTACTGTGGAGAACTTTATATGCCAGGCTGAGAAATCTATACCGGGCCTAGGTGCCAAGAGAGAATCATTAAAAATTCTTAAGCAAGGGAGTGATGTGGATAGACCCACTGTTTTTTGTTTTTGTTTTTGTTTTTTTTTGGTGAGGCAGTTGGGGTTAAGTGACTTGCCCAGATAAATGTTGGAGAAGCTGTGGAAAAATTGGAACACTAATGCATTGCTGGTGGAGCTGTGAACTGATCCAACCATTCTGGAGAGCAATGTGGAATTATGCCCAAAGGGCTGTGAAGCTGTACATGCCCTTTGACCCAGCAATACCACTTTTGGGTCTTTTTCCCAAAGAGATCATGGAAAGGGGAGAAGCACCCACATGTACAAAGATATTTGTAGCTGCTCTTTATATTGTGGTGAGGAATTGGAACTTAAGGGGATGCCCATCCATTGGGGAATAGCTGGACAAGTTGTGGTATAGGAATGTAATGGAATACTATTGTGCTGTAAGAAAAGATGAGCATGGGGCGGCTAGGTGGCGCAGTGGATAGAGCACCGGCCCTGGAGTCAGGAGTACCTGAGTTCAGATCCGGCCTCAGACACTTAACACTTACTAGCTGTGTGACCCTGGGCAAGTCACTTAACCCCAATTGCCTCACTAAAAAAAAAAAAAAAAAAGATGAGCAGGAGGAGTTCAGAGAAACCTGGAGGGTCTTGCGTGGGCTGATGATGAGTGAGATGAGCAGAACCAGAAGAACATTGTATACAGTATCATCACCATTGTGTGTTGACCTACTGTGATGGACTATATTCTTCTTACCAATGCAATGGTACAGAAGAGTTCCAGGGAACTCATGATGGAGGAGGATCTCCAAATCCAGGGGAACAAAAAAAAAAGGACTGTGGAGTATAGATGCTGAATGAACCATACTATTTCTTTTGTTTTTGGTGCTGTTGTATTTCTATTTTGAGGTTTTTCCTCATTGCTCTGATTTTTCTCTTATAACATGACTAATGCAGAAATATGTTCAATATTATATATATATATATATATATATATATATATATATATATAAAACCTATATCAGATTACCTGCTGTCTAGGGGAGGGGGGAGGGAGGAGAGGGAGGGAGAAAAACCTGAAATTGGAAAGCTTGTATAAACAAAAGTTGAGAACTATCTTTACATGTAACGGGGAAAAAATAAATAAAATACTTTATTAAAAGAAAAAAATTTTAAAAATAAAAAAATTTTTTTAAGTGACTTGCCCAGGGTCACACAGCTAGTAAGTGTCGAGGGTCTGAGGCCGGATTTGAACTCAGGTCCTCCTGAATCCAGGGCCGGTGCTCTATCCACTGTGCTACCTAGCTGCCCCCAGACCCACTGTTTTTTATTTTTTATTTTATTTTTTATTTTTTTTATAATCTAAAAGCATTTAATTTTTTTTTACATATAAGGTATTTTATTTTTTCCGTTACATATAAAGATAGTTCTCAACTTTTGTTTATACAAGCTTTACAATTTCAGATTTTTCTCCCTCCCTCCCCTCCCTCCCCCCTCCCCTAGACAGCAGGCAATCTGATATAGGTTATATCTATATATCTATATATCATATACATATACATATAGATAGATAGATATACACATATATATATATACATAATAACATTAATCCCATTTCTGCATTAATCCTGTTACAAGAGAAAGAATCAGAGCAGTGATGCAAAACCTCAAAACAGACAAAAAAAACCCAACAGCACCCAAAACAAAAGAAATAGTCTGGTTCATTCAGCATCTATACTCCACAGTTCTTTTTTTTTTTCTTGGATTTGGAGATCCTCTTCTATCATGAGTTCCCTGGAACTCTTCTGTACCTTTGCATTGGTGAGAAGAATATAGTCCATCACAGTAGGTCAACACTCAATGTTGATGATACTGTGTACAATGTTCTTCTGGTTCTGCTCATCTCACTCATCATCAGCCCACGCAAGACCCTCCAGGTTTCTCTGAACTCCTCCTGCTCATCATTTCTTATAGCACAATAGTATTCCATTGTATTCATATACCACAACTTGTCCAGCCATTCCCCAATTGATGGGCACCCCCTCTACTTCCAATTCCTTGCTACCATGTAAAGAGCAGCTATAAATATTTTTGTACATGTGGGTCCCTTTCCCCCTTCCATGATCCACTGTTTTTTAAATAAACATTTTTATTTAAAGTTTTGAGTTCCAGATTCTATCCCTTCTTCCCTCTCCTCCCCCCCTTTACTGCAGTGGTAAGCAATCAGATACAGGTTATACATGTATGATTATGTAAAACATTCCATATTAGTCATTTTGTATATGAAAATTTGAATAAAAGAAAAAAGTGAAAAATAGCATGCTTCAGTCTGTGTTCCATCAATATCAGTTCTTTCTTTGGAGGTGGGTAGTGGGCTTCATTATTACTCTTTTGGAATTGTCTTGGATCATTGTACTGTTGAGGATAGTTAAATCTTTCATAGTTCTTCATCAAACAATATTGCTGTCACTGTGCACAACATTCCCTTGTTTCTGCTCACTTCACTATACATCAGTTCATACAAGTCTTTCCAGGCCTTTCTGAAATCATCCTGCTTGTCATTTCTTATATATAGCACAATAATAGTCCATTACCATCATATATCACAGCTTGTTTAGCCATTCCCTGGTTGATGAGCCTTCTTTTGATTTCCAGTTCTTAGCCACCACAAAAATAGCTGCTAGAAATGTTTTTGTACAAATAGGTCTTTTTCTCTTTTGGGGGATCAGACCTATACTTTAAAAAAATTAACATTTTTATTTAAATTTTTGAGTTCCAAAATTTATTTCTCCTTCCCTCCTTCTCCTTCCCCCTCCCTGAAGCAGTAAGTAATCAGATATAGGTTATACATATGCAATTATGTAAAACATTAACATATTAGTCATTTTATGTAAGAAAACTTGAATAAAAAAATGAAAGAAAGTGAAAAATAGCAGGCTTCATTCTGTGTTCCATCAATATCAGTTCTTTCTTTTGAAGTGGATAGTATGTTTTATCAATAGTCCTTTGTGGGGGCATCTATATGACTCAGTGGATAGAGTACTGGCCCTGGATTCAGGAGGACCTGAGTTCAAATGTGGCCTCAGACCCTTGACACTTACAAGCTGTGTGACCCGGGGCAAGTCACTTAACCCTCACTGCCCTGCAAAAAATAAAATAAAATAAAAACAAATTTTAAAAATAGTCCTTTGGGATTGTCATAGATCATTGTATTGCTGAGAAAAGTCAAGTCATTCACAGTTCTTCATCCAACAATATTGCTCAGACTTATACTTTTGAAAGATGATTTTGGCAACTGGATAAAATATGGATCAGATAGGAGAGAGTCCAGAAACAGGGAGACCACTTGGGAGACTATTTCAATAGTCCAAATGAGAGGGTCCGAGCCAAGATGGTAGCCATTGGAGCGGGGGCAGGAGGTGGAAAAATATCATGGAATCGACTGACTGATTTGGCGACTGATTGTTTGATCCTCACACCAAGCCCTTGAGGCGGGTAGAGCAGGTGTTATTATCTCCATTTACACAGACAGGATAAGTAGCATGTTCCAGGTCACACAGCTCATAAAGGGCAGGGTTATGAGGAGGTACCAGGTCTTCTCTCTCCCAGGCCAGCATTGCTCCTCCTGCTGCTAATGGTAACCACCCATGCCTCCAGAACGCCAGCATTTCCCCACAGTAACCACAGGAGGCAAACCTTGTAAATACTATTATTCCCATTTTACAGGGGGGAAATTGAGGCTCAGGGAGACGGGACAACTTGCCTGCGGTCACAGAGCCGGCAGGTGTTGGAGGTAGGGTGTAAACTCCAATTTTCTGAGTCTAAGGCTTTTCTATTAGAGTCAGAAAGATCTGGATTCAAATCCTTTCTCAGAAACTTACAACGTCTATGACTCCCGGCAAGTCACTTAATCTTTGTTTCCTCCTCTTTAAAATGGGCACAATAATAGCACCTACTTTCCAGGGTTATGGTGCGGATTAGATGAGATAATACTTGTAAAGCACTTTGCACACCTTAAAGGGCTGTATAAATGCTGCTGCTGCTCCTCCTTCTTGCTCTTTTTTGCTTCTTCCTCTTCCTCCTCCTCCTCCTTCTTTCTTTCCACAAAGCCTCTCAAAGCCCCAAAGCCCACTTTGCCCTTCTTAACTCTCCTTTTCTTTGGGCAAATGTAACTCATCTGAACCTGATTTTCAGGGAAAGCTCTTAAAGGCAAATAGAACAGAGAGAGCTCAGTACAAAGAGAGCCATCCCAGCACTCTAAGCCGTTGGCAGATAATAGAATATATCCGCTGGGGTTGCTCCGTGCAGGCGCGGGCCTCGGGGTGATGGGGATTGCCGAGACGCCAGACTTTTCGTTTTTCTTCTTTTATTAAAACAGAACAACAAACATGGATCCAAACGATTCTTCCTGATGATTATTTACAAAGCCCATTTCACTCCATGAAGTAGCCCAGCGCTGCTCCGACCCTCCTAAGCTCCCTCAGAATGCTCTTTGCCTTCATTTTAATGTATTTACCCTCATATACCCTCCATTCTTCTGCGTCTGCCTTTTTTAAACATGATTTTTGCTTTGTTCTATTTTATGAGGCTTCTCCATATTTCTCTGCCCACGTCACATTTGTTAGTTTTCACGGCGTTATAGAATTTCATCTCATGAATAGATCACACTCACAGCCACATTCTTAGAAAAAGTTGTCTACGCTCATTGCTTCCTCCATTTCCCTCTCCTGTCTTGCCTCAACCCTTTGCCCTCTGATCTGTGAGAAATGGGTAATCGTCTCCTCTCAATGTGGATGTAACAGTCAGTCATACTCCTCCTGACCTGTTTGTAGGACAGAGGTCTCAGATCCCCTTCTCCCCTTCAGGCTAGCAAGGTTACATGGTTCAAGGAGCCCTGGTCTCAGTAAGGTCCTCTACAGAGTTGTGTCCATATAAGGAGTATAAGGTCCACTCCTGAGTTATGCCCATACAAGGAAGAGGGGTGGGAATACCGTGTTCCGATTAGCTAGTTTTTGCACATAGATTGTAACCCTTGAGTAATCGGACCAGTGATGAAAAAAGGGGAGGGTCCATTCGAGTTAGGGACTGGGGTATAAAACAGGGCCTGTGAGCCCCCCTTTTTGGGCACCCACTAGCTGCACACTAGGGTGTCTCCTTCTCATGAGAAGAAAATAAAGAGCCTTTGACATCTCGCTGCTGAGTTCCTGAGAATTGAGAAGAGGATGGATTTTTCCCTCATATGACCTTACCCCATCTCTGAAGCCACCGGTGCTCTCTCCATTGTCAAATCTTTTTTTTTTTTTGGTGAGGCAACAGGGGTTAAGTGACTTGCCCGGGGTCACACAGCTAGTAAGTGTCTGAGGCTGGATTTGAACTCAGGTCCTCCTGAATCCAAGGTTGGTGCTTTATCCACTTCAACACCTAGCTGCCCCTTGATTGCTAAATCTAGTGGTTTTTTCTCAGGCCTCATCTTGCTTGACCCGTAGGTAGCATTTGATGCTGCTGATGACCTTTTTCTGTAGATTCCCGCATCTCTGGGATTTCCTGACTCTGCTCTCTCCTGAGATGGGGATTACTTCATTCAAAAGACACTAGATAAGTAAAAGGGGGGATTGGGGAACAGGCTTGTCAGAGGATCACAAAACCACAAAATTCAGTTGTCAGCTCCATACACAAAATGAATCCTCACTGTGAAATGCCTAGTGAGTGGCCATCTAGCCTTGGTGGAAGACCTCCCGGGGACAGGAGCCCACCACCTCTCATGGTGGCCCCTTCCACTTCTGGAAAGCTCTAATCAGCTAATCATTTCTTCAAATCAAACCAAATTTACTTCCCTGCAACTTGGCCCCACTGTTCCTGGTTCTGCCTCTGGGGCCAAACAGAGCTAGTCTGCTCATCTTCCATCCAACAGCCCTTCAAAATTAAGCTACCAGTGCTCAATCTTCATCAGGTAAACTGTTATCAAACCGTACCTGCCCATCTTATCCTGGAGAAGTAGATCTTTTGTACCCAGTGAAAGATGTTACATTTCCATCCATTGGCTTCCTCTTATTAGATTCGGCCAAATGCGCTAGACCTTTGTTGTGCCATGGATCCCTTTGGCAATCTGGTGAGGCCTGTGAACCCCTTCCCTTTGAAAATGCATGCATTACAAAGGAAATCGATCATACTGAAATAGAGTCAGTAACATATTTTGTAAAAATACAAGTTCATTGATCCCAGGTTCCCAGACTAAGAAACTCGTCTCTAGCCTTTCAAGATATTCTTTTGTCCTTTTTTATTAAAAAAGAAAAATCAATCTTATTTCATTTTCAGTTCTACGTTCCCTCCCGTTCCCTCACCCATTTAGAAAGCAATAAAAAGAAAACCTATTACAAGTAGGGATAGTCAAGCAAAACAAACATATATCTATATATGTGTGTGTATAAATATTTATGCACATCTGTCTTGTACATTGTATAGATGTACCTATATAAGTATATGTGCACATATATTTCTATGCATAGATACACACATTCATATGTGTGTGTGTGTGTGTGCACGTATGTGTGCTGGAACCTGCTCTCTGAGTCCATCAGCCCTCTATTTCAAGATGGATAGCATGTTCATCTCGAGTCTTTGAGAGCCTACTCTCATTAGTTCCATTGTGTTGATGAGTGTGAGTCTTTCAAAGTTGTTTATCCAAGATCTTTTTGCACCCTGACTCCGTTGTCCGGCTCAGTGGCATCTACATATTTGGAAAGCATTTCAGCTCTGCCTTTACCCAAGTCACTGACAAAGCGACCACCACCAGCTGCTGAAGCCCTTTAGCATCCAGAGGGTATGGAAGCCGTGTGCCTTGGGAAACAGTATCGAGGTCTCACGCTTGTCCAGCCTTCACAGCTTTCCCTCCATCCTTTTGATCCTCACAACAATCCTATGAAGTCCGTCTGACAGGTATTATCAGTCTCTTTTTTGTAGAAAAGGCAGCTGAGACAGGTTGAAGGAAGTGCCTCTGCTCAGAGAACTAGTTGGCGCAGAGATGGGAGCAGAGCCCATGTCTCTCTGCTTAGTTCTCCTGTCTGAAGGGCACAGCTGACAAACACAAATGGCTGATAGATGGAGCAGTAGCTGTGTCTACACAGTAGAAGCCCCGTCTTCTGCACAAGGACATGTTGGGGAGAGGTCAGAGGAATCACTGGCACCAGGAGCAGGGGAGGGGAAGAAGAGCAACTATAGACATGCAACTGAGACAGGTCCTTATTGGCAGCTTTCCCTTCTAGTAAAGGAATCAATAGCAGGCATGCCCTGATGCTGGTGGTCTGTCAGTCGATCAACAAACATTGATTGAGCTCTCCAGTTGTCCTGATGTATGTCTTGCTGCTGGACCTAGATGTCTGTGAAGAACAGGGTGAGGCTGATGACTGTACACAGCCCTCCTTCACTTAAATTCAATTCTGTGCCAGTGGCAGCATCACAAATCCATGGTGGACCAAGGAAGGGACATGTGTGTGACTCACACTGGGTAAGGAGGGACAGAGCGGCCAGTGGGTGCTTGTTCTCACTCCCTGCTCATGTGTGTCTGTGACTTTGTCCTGCCTCGGGCACAGTCCCCGTGTCCTGAACATTCCCCAAGATGTCCATAGGCCTCCTGTCCATCTTCCTTTGCTGACCTGGGTGGAACTCACTGTGCTTTTCTCTTTGGATTTCCCAATCTGGGCTTGATCTGATGCGTTTTCTAAATCCTTGTGGACGAGCCAAATATTAGAGGAACTGCTTTTAGACTTCTTCATGCAGCATCTACCATCCCGGTTCCACCCCATGTACCCAGGGGAGTGATGGAGATGCTGGTCTAGACAGTGTTGTTATTATTGTCTGTCCGTCATTCTCCAAGAGGACCATGACATCCAGACATGATGCTGCCACTGGCATTCTGGGGTAAGGAGTGGTTGGGGGCATGGCATGATCATGGGGGTCAATCGCGTAACAAGTCTGGGTTGAGCAGAGAGAGGAGGAAAGATGCCAAAGGTGTGGTTGGAAAAGCAATTAGAAGATTCAGGAACTGACTGGATTTGGGGAGTGAGCGGAAAGGGGTGAAGTTGCCTCCAAGGTTGTGAGCCCAGGGGACTGAAAGGATGATGTCAAGGGAACCTCAGAAGAGGAGCTGTTGGGGTGGAAGGTGAAAAGAGTGAGCTCTCCTTTGGACAGTGAGCTTGACAAGAGTAGGGAGCATTTGGGCCATGTAGATGGCACAAGTGTCAGGAAGACCTGAGTTCAAATCCAGCCTCAGACACTTGCCAGCTGTGTGACTCTGGGCAAGTTCCTCAACTTCTCAGCCTCGGTTTCCTTATTTGTAAAATAGTAATAATAATAATAGTGCCTAATTTCTGGGGGACCGAATGAGATAGCATTTGTAAAGCACTCAGCAAACCTCAAAATGCTGCAGAAATGTGAGCTCACTATAAATGTCCAAGAGGCTGAGCTCAGGAAAAATAAATTGTGTCTGTATTCTATATCCCTGGGCATCTTGTGTACTATGCCTATACCTGCTGAAATAATAATAATAATAATAATAATAATAATAATAATAATAATGATAGTAGTTATTGTAGTTAACATTTATATAGCACTTAGTATGAGAAAACGACTGTGCACTTTACAATTGTCATCTCATTTGGTCCTCATAACAACCCTGAGAGGTAGGTGTTATGATTATCTGTATTTTACAGATAAGGAAACTGAGGCAGGCAGAGGTTAAATAAGTTATTTGCCCAAGGCCAGAGGAGGCAGGATTTGAACTCAGGTCTTCTGGACTCAAAGTCCACAGCTCATCAGCACAATGGACTAAGTTCTTCCTTCCCCTGCTGATCTGCAGGGTTGTGTTTACTGTTTCTAGATTCTTAGACTAGCTGCATGTAGCACAAGTTGTGACTTTAAGGGCTGGGTCACGGCAAGAACACCCCCATATGATCCACGGCCATATGGCTGCCAGTTCCTACCTGCTTGAGCCTCTTGTCTTGCGGCCGACCATTTGGAAGAGGAGGTAGAAGCAGATACAGGTACCTCCAGAGGCACACAGTAAATATTTGTGGAATGAATGAAAAATGACAGAGCCTGTAACAGTGTCACACATCACAAAAGCTCAATGAACATCTGGGAAATGAATCATGCTGTTAATAGGCCCGTGGTGCCCCTGGCGTGGATTCTTGGGATCACAGAATCTAGGGTTTGAAGCGACGTTGCTGTTGTTGAGTTGGTTCGGTCGTGTCTGACTCCTTGTGATACCGTTTGGGTTTTCTTGCCAAAGGCACTGGAGTGGTTTGCCCTCTCCCTCTCTTTAGACTGGAGCCTGGATGTGAGTTTGAATCCTGGCTTCTGACACTTATCAGATGAGTGACTTTGGGCAAGTCACTTCACCACCGCAGACTCTTGATCTGTAGGACTCTCCAGGGTAGAGGCTGGAGAGCCATCCCTCACACCGAGAAGATGTTAGTTCAGATCTCACCTCTGACCTCAGTGGCTCACCAACATAGGCTGGCTCGGCTCCAGGAAGCTCTTTGAGACTCTAACTAGCAAAGGAGGGTATGCAGCCATATTGGTAGAGGGCTTTCTACCCCTGGGAGTTCCCTTTTCTAATGGAACCACACTTCCAGTCCCCAGCTCTAAGATTATTCAGTGATTCCCAATCAAAAAGTAAAACAAGGGGCAGCTAGGTGGCACAGTGGATAGAGGATGGGTCTTGGATTCAGGAGGACCTGAGTTCAATCCAGTCTCAGACACTTGACACTAGCTGTGTGACCCTGGGCAAGTCACTTAAGCCCAATTGCCTCACCAAAAAAAAAGTAAAGCAAAAGAAAACAAAACAAAAAAAACCTTCCCAAGTAATGAAATGGTCAGGTAAAATCACTCTCTGGAGTCAGAGGACCTGGGTTCAAGTTTCACCAATTATCATTACTACCTGTGTGACCTTTTACATTACCCTCCTTCATCGTGAGTTTCTCCTTCTGTCAAATGAAGGAGTTGGGCTCTGAGGTCCCTTCCAACTCCATTTCTAAGACCCAGAGATGGCCCGGGGGAAGCAAAGATTGTTCGGGGGTCACCCATCTTCTCAACCCAGCCTAGGCTCCTCCTCCACTGACCAGTCCTGGCTCTCATTCCCTCCCACCCTTGGTCAGTGGCTAAGATATTAATGGATTCATTGTGGGAAAGCAAGTGCTCTCCCATTACCCCTCAGAGATCCGCCATTTGCATTTTACCGGAAACCATCCTTGGTTACCTTTTGTTTGTATAGGAGGCCACAAAGAGAGGGAGGAAAGGAGAGGAGGGAAGATGGGGGAGGAGGCAAGATTTTAAGCTGCTGGAGGAGGCCTGGGGTGCATAGGGAAAAGACTCCTGAGGTTAATTCCATCCAATTCCATTCCACAAGCACTGATTAAACCCTGGCTCTGCCCTAGGCGCTGTGCCAGGCTCGGAGATTCAGAGGCAGAAATCAGCAAGTCTCTGCCCTCTAGTCGCTGAATGTTCTGCTTTGGGAAAGAACACATGGGAAAATAAGTAGATTAAAATATACGTACCGAGTGGTTTGGGATGGAGGTGGGCAGAGCCCAGCCGCCCAGGATGGGGGTGGATTCAGAGAAGGCTGGGCAGGAGAAGAGGCAGCTGGTCTCTGAGAAGAGCAGGCTCCAGCCTGCCTCCCCGACTCTGTCAGAGCCATTCCTTCCCGTTGCTGAATTGTGTGACCAGTGCTTCTTTAACGCCTTAGTCAGGACCCCTTTCCACTCATAAAAGTGACGCAACTTTTGTGTATGTGGCTTATAGCCATCAACCTTCAATGGATTAGAAATGAAAACGGATGACTTTCTCTTCGTTGTTTTAAAAATAACAGTCATAAACCCATTGTATGATGTGACATTTTTTTGTGTGTGTGAAAAATAACTATTAACACCCCTTGATTTCCACATTTCTGCAAGGTTCTTCAGTGTCTGGCTTAACACTAGACAGCTGGATCTTTGCATCTTTTCCTGCATTGTGTTGCCCTTTGTCATTTCCGTTGAAGTACGTGAAGAAATCTGGTCCTACGCTACCGGGTGATTAGAAAAGTGAGGTGCATTTTAGTAGGCAAGGAACAAACATCTTAGTTTTATGGTGAAAAGAGTTTTGACCTTGAGGCTGCCAGGGAGGAGGTCTGGGAACCACACTTCGAGAATCTTCGGATCAAGCCCAGAAATCCAGAAGGCTTGACCTCTCTGGGTTTCAGTTTCTTCATCCTAAAATGGGGACAATAAAGTTCGTAGTGTCTGCCGTTTTTATGGAAAGTACTTTGTGACCCATGAATCTTGGTAGTGATGGTAGCCTTGCACCTTCTGCCCTCTCTGCCTCAACCTGGCTTCTAGGGAAGAGTGATAATAATACAACAAATACTTCAAGCGTCTCTGCTTCCCTCCATGTGGGGTCTCCCCTCACCAGCCCCAAACACATTTACAACTTAGTCAAATGAGCAAGTGGTAGACAAGGAGAGGATCATGGGAAAGAGCCCTCCTGGTTTCCAAGTGACAAGGAGTAGGGGGAGAGGGTCACTTCCAACTTTAAGGAATTATTCTTGTTAATTCAGTGCCAAACACACTTGTTTCTCTACTGAAGATTGTTGGCTCTTCTGAATTCCTGTACCCCTGGACAGACTCCAACTGCTCCACCCTAGTTATACACAGTTTAGTGGGTTCTAGAAGATTCTGGAAACACTCCCAGTTTGGAAAACAATTCACACAACAATATCAGCATTGTAAAGACAGAGCAACTTTGAAACACTTAAGGACTCTGGTGGAAACAATGACCAACCACGATTCTAGAGGACCAATGATCAAATGGGCTACCCAGCTCCTGATGGAGAGGAGATAGATTCGAAGTACAAAATTAGATACATTGTTGGACTTGTCCACCGTGGGAATTTGTTTTGCTTAACTATGAATAGTTTGTACAAGAGTTTGGTGGACTTTCCCTCCAATAGGAGAGGGTATCCACTCCCTCTGCTCCCCCAAAAAGAGAAGAGTAGAAAAATAGCCTCATCGAAACAGTTTTTAAATGCACAGAAGAAAGGTTAGGGAAAAACCAAATAAGGAGAATAGTTTAGGATGATAGGTGTTGAATTTATTCTATGCTTCAAAGGAAAAACTGGCTTCAAGAATAATCCTGTTCTTTGCTACTTTGCACATAAAAATACTCATTTAATTTGGCGTTTCCTCCCTGGAATTTGCATCGCTACTATTACAGGATGTTCCCTGGGTCCATCCCAGTGGAATTGGTAATCAGAGCTTCCAGCACACACTCCCTCCTTGAGCATCTACTTTTAGGTGGCCAATGATCATCATGTAAATTGTCTGAGGACCGCAGGCTAGAGTTGGGAAGGATCTTAGAGGCCACTGGTCCAAATGAGATGATAGGAAATGCACCAGAGGTGGGATTCGAACTCGTGTGGGCTGACCTCAGAGTCAGCGCGCTTTCCCCTCAGGAGATGCAGAGATTCTTCTTGCTCTTCCCATGGCCAGGTCGCCCAAGATGGAAGCAGCCAGGTGGGAGAGAGCAGGGACCTCCCATCAGTCAGTGGGAGCAGCCCCTTGCCACCGGCTGTCGAGTCTTTACAACTACCAGACAGGGGCAGTCTCTCTTCTTTCAGTGTCATCCACCCAAAGCATGGGCACCATGCACCGAGCTGGGTGAGGGTGAAGGGCTACTCTGCCCTTCTCCCCTTGGTTCTTGTGACCCTGGGGAATGGGCTTGGGATTTGGTCTGAATCATTTGTCCTTTTCAGTTCTAGGAGTAGCTGGGGGAGTCCCTGGCCCCAGGAGCTAAAGCTGAGATGGCTTTGGAGCCAAGATTTCAGGCCACATGTTGCTCCAAGCCAGGAGGGTGACCCTCAGAAACCAGGGTGCTGGGACATAAACCGGCCGGGGGTGGGGGGGAGGGCATTGGGTGAGACCAATGCTGTGCAGGAACTGAGCTAATCTATTAACCCAATCCATCTCCCTGCTCAGAGACTGAGTTTGGGGAAGGGGGGATTAGGGCCCCTAGGTGTTGGAGGGGCATATATTTGCACTTTCATTCTTCCTACAGACCTTTGTAAAAGCTAACCTGACTGTTAAGTGGTTAAATAGAACTGGGGTGACAGGGACCCCCTAAAATTGGAGGAACAAAGTCAGTGGGTTTTTGTTTTGTTTTGTTGTCCTTCATTCTCTCTCTCTTTTTTTTTTTTGGTGAAGCGATTGGGGTTAAGTGACTCGTCCAGGGTCACACAGCTAGTAAGTGTCAAGTGTCTGAGACTGGATTTGAACTCAGGTCCTCCTGACTCCAGGGCTGGTGTTCTACATTGTCTTTCATTCTCAAAGAGGACCGTGAAGGACTTGCAATGAATTGGATTGAAGTGAAGCAGGGCTGTGCAAAGGCACCAGCCTTACCCTTTCCTCCAGGGCTACCTGATGGGGTGGCAAGATATATTATCAGGACGACTAGAGATGGCCTAGGATATTTAAGGCAATGGAGGTTAAATGACTTGCCCAGGATCACACAGCTAGTGAGTGTGTCTGAGGTCCCATTTGAACTTGGGTCCTCCCAGCATCAGGACCAGTGTTCTCTCCACTGCACTTCCCAGCTCTCAGGCAATGGGAACTAGGGTGGTCCATCTTCTCCTGCATCCCTCATGAAAGACAAAACACACAGACCACCTCCCCTGTGTTCCCTCTTGCCCTTGCCTCAGTTTCTACACCCTCCCCTCCACATCCTTATTTTTTGGAGTTCCCATTTGTAATTCCCCACTAACGCCGATGGTACCTGAGCCCAGCCAGGGGGAAAGATTCTTTATTCAACCATTCCCACAGTCCTGTTGCTGTTTGAGTTTTCCTCCATGGTGCCGGGTCCCTGGAGTCTGTGCACAGAGCCCCACTTTTCCTCCCTGAATGCTCATCTTCAATCGTTCATTGTCTGCTTGACATCTGCACCTGGACCCCCACTGAGGGCTCTAACTCAGCATATTCCAATCAGAAGTCATCTTCACTCCTGACCCCACCTTCTCCAAACATCCCTGCTTCTTTGGAGCCTTCCTTCACCCTTCCTTTTCTTTTCCTCACCTCCCCACCCCAACAGCCTATCGACTGATGATTGGTGTCTGCTTTACCCACCTTCCCTACTGCGACCAATAGTTTTTCTCAGGCATAGGCCTTACCATGTCATTCCTTTGTTCAAAAGCCTTCTGGGATTAATAGGATCAAAATGGGATGGTAGGGGTTGATGGAGTCAATCAATCCCCACCCAGTGATGTGCTGGTAAATGTTTTACAATTGGCTCTCTAAAAAAAACATGCATGATACACTCTTAAGTTTAAACTGCATTATTAATATTTTCACCATCACCTTTTAAAAGTCTAGACAATCAATAAAACAATAAAGCAAGCATCAATTTGTAGAGTTGGCTGATTTTTTTTTTTTGGTGAGGCAATTGGGGTTAAGTGACTTGCCCAGGGTCACACAGCTACTAAGTGTCTGAGCCCCGATTTGAACTCAGGTCCTTCTGAATCCAGGGTGGCTGTGCCACCTAGCTGCCCCAAGTTTGCTGATTTTTGAAGTACAAATGCTCACAATGAAAATATAAGAATCTGCTCTGGTAAAGTTGTTTCTAGCATACCCCTGACCCCATCCTCACTTGAGGTAGCTAAAATACTCTAGCCATGATACCTTTATTGGATAGGATCATCTTTATTGAATCAACCAATCAATCAAATTCATTAAATTAATACATATGCCCTAAGGGTCCATTATAAAATAAGTCAGTTCCTTTTTATAACAATTATTGTATTTCTAATTTATGAAATAACACAAGTATTACCATAACATAGTACAATAAGAAAGATGATTGCACATGAAACGGCAAATCTATGGACAACTTGCTATTCCTTTCAAATATACAAGTTATCATGTAAATTTCTTCTTTTCCTTTTTTCTCCTTTTTTTCTCTTCTGTCTCCCCCTCACCTTAGAGATAGTCACCATTAGACAAAATTCGGTGTGTATATATACACATATACACACACACATATATATGTAAAATTATTCTGTATATACATCTATTTATCAGTTCTTTCTCTGGATGAAGATAGCATCTTTTTTCATACATTCTCTGTAGTTAATTTGGATATTTATAATAGTCAAAATAACTTCTTAAAACAGGTCAGTTCTAAACCCAGAATTATTATTCTGCTGACAAGCCAAAAGAAAAATGATTCCAGCCAAGCCTCTGAGGGAAAACTGCCTTTTGTACCCTTGACCCAGCATGACCTTATGACCTTCAGAAAGTCAGAGGATTTGGGCTTCTCATCAAAGTCCTAGCAGTGTCCTGGGAATGGTCATCACTGGCGGAAGTATCTGCACTGGGAGCCAAGGACAAACTAGATATACTCAACATTTTGGGAGGAGCCCAGCAGAAAGCTATGGAATGCCTTAGGAGAACAAGAAGACTGGGGGGGGCGGCACTTCTAGAAGCTGCAAATTGGGTAACTGGCCACAGTCTTCTCTAAATTTAAGCCACTTTCTCCCGGACTCTACATGTCTTTGTGTGAGAGGAAAAGAATAAGCATTTATAGAGCACCTACTATATGTCAGGCATTGTGCCATGCACTTTTTATAAGTATTCTCACAACCATCCTGTGAGGTCTTCCTGACTCCACCCCTACCATGATCTCCACTAGCTAGCTGCCAACGTACTGTGGTGTTTCTGAGATTTGTAATCAATTAAAGACCTCCTGTTCATTAAGCATCTACTAACCATAAGGTCTCTATGTAGGAAGAAATAAAGGCAATGTGTCATAGCTGATAGAGAATTTGACTTGGAATCAGAAAGATTTGGGTTTGAATCTTGCCTGTGACATGAACTACATCACCCTGGGCAAGTCACTTAACCTCTATTGAGAGCCTCTAGGTGACCACTTAAAGATGAGGTTTTTGGGAGTTTTTTGGGGGGTGGTAGAGGGTGAGGCAATCTGGGTTAAGTGCCTTGCCCAGGGTCACACAGCTAGTAAGTGCCAAGTGTCTGAGGCTGGATTTGAACTCAGGTCCTCCTGACTCCAGAGCCAGTACTCTATCCACTGTGTCACCTATCTGGCCCTTAAAGATTAGTTTTTAGGCATGTTGAGGGAGGGGGTTATTTTTCAGTTTGGGGAAGAATTAAATGGTGTCTCTAGTTCCTTCCAACTCTCAAGATTCTGTGATTCTGAAATGGATTTTGGTCCACGTTCATGGTAGAGGCAGTTCCCACAATGGCGGGGAGCTCATAGCCCAGCTGGGGAGACTGGTCAAGTCAAATCAACAAGACAACAAACAAGCACAGGTATGATCGAGATCACAGAGTGCATTCTCACTTAGGAACGATCTCATTTAATCTTCACGACAACCCAGAGAGGTAGGGCTACTTTGCTTCTGTTTAGTCATTTCAGTTGAGTCTGACTTTTCTTGACCCCATTGGGGGTTTTCTTGGCAGAGATACTGGAGTGGTTTGCTATTTCTTTCTTCAGCTCATTTTACAGATGAGAAACTGAGGCAAACAGGGTGAAGTGACTTGCCCAGGGTCACACAGCTAGAAAGAAAGGGTATGAAGTCAGACTGGAACTCAGGTCTTCCTGACTCCAGGCCCAGCACTCTAACCACTGTGTCCAGCTGGCTTCCCCCAAACAGCCTGTGACTTTCATCTCCTTTTTGAGTTGTTTTTGAGTTGTGTGTGATTCTTTGTGACTCCATTTGGGGTTTTCTTGGAAGATACTGGAGTGGTTTGCCATTTTCTTCTCCAGCTCATTTTACAGATAAGGCAAACAGGATTAAGTGACTTGCCCAGGGTCACACAGCTAGGAAGTGCCTGAGGCTAGATTTGAACTCAACTCTTTTTGACTCAAGGTCCAGGGCTCTAGTCATTGTACCACCCAGCTGCTTCTGACATCTCTTCTAGCTCCAAGTTTCTATGATTGTACTACTGACAACAAATAGTAGGAATTTGGAGGAGGCAGTCATTATGGGTGAAGTCAATCCCAGTGTGTTCCATTCATTTAAGGCCAGTTGTGAGCTATACCCTGAAGGGCAGAAAGGATGTAAATAAGGGGCAGCTAGATGGTGCAGTGGATACACCAGTGGCCCTGGAGTCAGGAGGACCTGAGTTCAAATCTGGCCTCAGACACTTAACACTTACTAGCTGTGTAACCCTGGGCAAGTCACTTAACCCGACTGCCTCACCAAAAAAATTAAAAAAAAAAAACGAAAGGATGTAAATAAGCCAAGGACATGGGGGTGAGGTGGGGGCAACTCTAGGACCTGAAGAGTGAGTGAACATGGGCATGGGTGGGGTTGGGGGGGAGGGATCGACTGATTGGAGGTAAATCCTATCTATCTTCCTAAAGTTCAACTCTTATCTCGTCACGTCCATCACCTCTTCCCTGTTACCTCTATTGTCCAAACGCCTTAGCTTGACCTTCAAGGCCCCTCAAGTCCTTGGTTCTTGCCAGCCATCCTACACCTTCACCCTGGGACTAGAGACCACACTCTGGAGGGCTTTGCCCTTTCAGCTCTGAAATGCCCACCCTGGTGCCCTTCTATGGTCAGGCCTCCCTCCCAGCCCCACCCTTCCTTTCCAGTCGTGGACCGTAATCAAATCAATAATCCCATTGCCACTGGAAAAATCATGTCCATATATTCCCCTAGAATTCCATTCACCTTCCCTGTAACTTTCCAATAAGCCAACCAACTAACAAGTATTTATTTAGCACCTGGTACGTGCCAGGCACGGAGATAAATAATGGATATACAAGTACAGACTGAAACAACTTTTCACAAGGATCTTACCTTCTATTGGGAAGGGAAGAAGGA
This sequence comes from Dromiciops gliroides, assembly GCF_019393635.1. Lineage (NCBI taxonomy): Eukaryota > Metazoa > Chordata > Mammalia > Microbiotheria > Microbiotheriidae > Dromiciops > Dromiciops gliroides. The sequence goes on from NC_057864.1 coordinate 11,408,726, forward strand.
AATAAGCATTGATTAAGCACTGACTATATACTACATAAAGCACTGCACTAAATGCTTCGCAATTATCTCATTTAATCTTTGCAACAATTCTGCAAGGGAGGTACCGTTATCTTCATTTTACAGTTGAGGAAACTGAGCCAGATAGAGATTAAGTGACTTGCACAAGGCCACATAGCTAAGAAATGTCTGAGGCTGGATTTGAACTCAGGTCTTCTTGATTCCCTGATGTTCTTCTCCAACAACCCACACAGCCCACAGACCACACTGGGTGGAGATTCCCAGAACCTAGAAGCCCAGGACAAATGCCAATCCTGCCAGGATAGGGGAAGGGGGAGGCCTTCAGGCAGGATTGGATCCCAGCCCTGGGGACACCTTACTGTCACTCCACCTCTGCCTGCCTCAGTTTCTTCATCTGTAAGATGAGGGTGTTGTGCTGGATGGCCCCTGTTCGAGTTTCATCTTTGTATAGCCAGGGCCTGGCACTGTTGGTTGCTTAATAAACACTTCTTGAATGATTAATTTCAGGAGCCTAGGACAAAGAAGCAATGGTCTCCCCGTGCTCTAGGCTGGGCACAGCCACATTCACTTCTTGACATTGCATTTAAAAACTGAGAAAGTGCAGTACATCCAAGGAAGGAAGATGAGGACGATGAAGAGGCTGGAAACTGTGCCCAGCCCGGGGCGAGCTGATGGATTTAGATAGGATTAGCCTGGACCATAACAGTGATAATCATGACAATTATTATTCTAAGAGCTACTAGCATTCATAGAATACCTATTCTGTAACAGGCACTCTACAAATATTTATCTTATTTGAGCCTCTCAACAACCCTGGGAAGGAGGGGCTATTATTATCCCCAGGTTACAGATGAGGACACTGAGTTTAAGTGACTTGCCCAAGGTCACATGACTAATAAGTACCCAAGGCTGGATCTGAACTCAGGTTTCCTGACTCCAGGCCCAGTACTCTGTCCACAGCACTACTCAGCAGAGAAGACCAGGGGAGACACGAACAATGTCTTCAAATGCTGAAAAAAATCTTTCAGTTTGCTCCATGGAAATGGAGTAGATTTATGCGGTGGTCCTCCCAAGGGTAGAACTAAACCAGGAGACAGAAGTGGCCTACAGACAGGCTCAGCTCTTCACGAGGACATCCTTCTGATGAAGGGGCCAGCCTGGGGCGGAACGGTTTGTTTCCCCACAAGGTGGGTCTCCCGTGAAATTCATTTGCACTGGAAGGATTGGAAGAAATCTCTCATCCTGCCTTTGGGAATAAGATGGGGAGATGACATGGAGAAGGACTGGAGGGAGGGTACTGAGGGGCTTTCAGAACAGTTACTAGACCTGACCCAAAAAGTGACTACTGATGGAGCGCCAGACACCAAGGTGGCAAGAAGACCTGAGTTCAAATCTTCCCTCAGTCACTAAATGAGAAAGTTAGGTTTGGCCTCCAAGTTCCTTTGAGCTCTACCTCAGTGAGTGCGATGACAGGGAGGTCTCTGTGGACCAGCCCTTGGTCCTTGGATGTTTGACCCTTTTTATCAGTGAGGTGGATGGAGCTGCAGAAGGCAAGCTTGTTAGAATTGCAAATGACACGGGGGCAGCTAGGTGGCGCAGTGGATAAAGCACTTGCCCTGGATTCAGGAATACCTGAGTTCAAATCCAGCCTCAGACACTTGACACTAGCTGTGTGACCCTGGGCAGGTCACTTAACCCCCATTGACCCGCAAAAAAAAAAAATTGCAAACAACACAAAACAAACACACTATGGACAGGCAGGATGCAGAAAGGTCTGGACAAGCAAAACAACCCCCCAACAGGTGAGAGGTAAGAAGAGGAAATGTGATAGGTGTCAATGTAAAGTGTCATGCCTGGGTTCAAGCAATCAACTTCCCAAGTATGGGATTGGGGGTGGGGGCTAAAGCACAATTAATGTGTAATTTAGAGCTCATTGAGCTCCACGTGAATCAAGAGGATGATGTGGTAGTGCCAAAGCTCAGACTGAGTCAAGAGGTGATCTTCCTACCGTGTCCCCCCACCCCTCCCCAGGTTAGACCAAATGTCCTTAGTTCCACAGTCTAGGAAAAGGTAGAAAAATGGAAAAGCATCCCAAAGGAGGGGGAGGGGAGAGATGGACAACCATCCCATTGGAGGATTAAATTGAAAGAACTGGGGATATTTCTCCTGGAAAAAAAAAGGGATAGTGGCCTCTAAGTGTATGAAGAGCTGTCATGTAGACTTGTTCTGGGTCTCCCCAGAGGACAGAAGTAGCAGGTATTGGTAGAAATAACAAAGAAGGAAAATCCCCAAATGCTACTTCAGGAAGAAGTGAGTGCCCCATCATTGTTGTTGTTCAGTCATGTCTGACTCATCATGACCCCATTTGGGGTTTTCTTCACAGAGATACTGGTTTGTCATTTCTTTCTCTGGGTCATTTTTCAGATAAGGAAACTGAGGCAAACAAGGTTAAGTGACTTGCCCAGGGTCACTGTGCCACCTAGTTACCCTGGAGGTCATCAAACAGGGAATGGATGACCTTTTGTGGGAGATGTTACAATCCTTGTCTTGTATGATGTAGATTAAAGGATTTTTGAGGTCCCCAACAAAATGGAGCTTAGCACTGAGCCTACCACATAACAGGTGCTTTATAAAGGCTTATTGACCAACTGACTCCACTCGAGTTTAAATCTGGCCTCACTAATTTCTCCCCAACTCTCTGATTTGATAGGAAGCAAGGTCTGGGTGGGCATCTGTTGATGATGTTATGACTTGGGCTCATCCTCAGTTTCCTGGTCTGTCAATCAAGGAAGTTGCATTCAATGACCTCTCAACTGCCTCCCAGGCCATGGACTGTATGGCATAGTTTTGAGTGGGCAGACAGCCTTTCGGAGACTTTCATAAGCATCACAAAGACAGGCGGCTACACCCAATGTGTGATCTGTGTTCACAGAGGGACAAGGGATCGCAGGAGCCATCACCAGAAGGGACTCGTCACAGCTGTGATTGCCTTCGCCTTCTCTTCGGTAGGCAAGGAATGGGAGCTTGGACGTCATGCTATTTGGCATCGACTGAATGAAGGGTTTGGACCAGACCCTCCCCCAGGTGTCTTTCAGCTCTGCAGGGCTGAGATTCTGTGAGTCGATCTGTGCCCCGCCCCCCCCCCCTCACTGCAGACTCATAAACAGGAGATTTGCTCATTGACAGGCTTTTACTGCAGTGACTTCACTTAGCACTGTGTGAAGTGTTGGAACACGCCACAGAAAAGGGAGGCTTGAAGAAGGGTCCGAGACCTGGACCTCGGATGTATATTGCCTGTGTGCCCCGGAGCAAGCCCCCAAAGCTCGCTCAGCACTTAGGCACCTCCCCAAGATGAGAGACTTCAAACAAATCCCTGCTCTGTGTAAATTTAGGGGAAGGGAAGCATTTATATAGCACCTACTATGTGCCAGGCACTAGTCAAAGTGCTTTGCAAATATTACTCATTTGGTCCTCAAAACAACCCCAAGAGATAGATGCAGTTATTATTCCCATTTTGCAGTGGAAGGAAACTGAGGCTCACAGAGGTTAAGAGTCACACAGCTGGTAGCTATCTGAGACTGGATTTGAACTCAGCCCAGTGCCTGGTGCATAGTAGGTGCTCGATGCCTCATTGTTGATGATCCATGGATTGTGTCTCCTCCCTAGTCTATGTTCATTATGACATGTTTGTGATGGGCCTGTGGAGAGACCCTTAAGGTGCCTCCCCCATTACTTGGCCCCTAAGGCCCTGGAGAGTTCAGGTAGCATGCTGCCTCTGCTGCAGAGTTCCCAGGAAAGTGTTCCTCACCCAGTGGGCTCTCATTACGGGTCATCATCTGGAAGGCTGGCTGACTTCCCAGGGCATGTGTTAGGATCCTCTGTGGCTCATTACTAACCTCCTTCGAGACTCTTCCCTCACAGTCTTTTAGGTCCCCGGTGCTTAGCACTCTGCTGAATCTGGTACCTTGTGTGCACTTTCCTTACCTCCACCTCTCATGGATAGAGCCCTTCAAGGCTCCACTGAGAGTCATTTCCTTCATGGTGCTGCTGGGTCAAAGGATGGGTGCAGGTTAGTCGTTGGGGGTGGGGGTGGTAGTTCCAAATTGCTTTTCAGAATGGCTGGACCAGTTCAACATCACCTTAGTTTGCCTATTTTCCTGAAGCTTCTCCAACATTGATCATTTTCCTTTTTTTGGTTGGGCAGGGTCATCTTTGCCAGTCTGAAGAGGATCCTCAGAATTGCTCTAATTATTAGGGACTTGGAACATTTGGAATGAATGAATTCTCCAGGTCCCTGTCTATGCCTGTGGTCTATTTCGGTGAGCCTAATTATTTTAGAATTTCATTGACCTCCCACCAAAAGTGGGATCCCAGACTTAGAGCCCAAAGGTACCTTAGCAGTCATCTAGGCTAACTTTCTTATTTGACAAAGGAAGAAAGTGAGGCCTAGAGCAATGAAGGGGCTTCCTCAAGGTCACTCAGGAGGTCAATGGTCTAGGATTTCAACCCAGGGCTTCTGACTGCATGTACTTAGAACAGTTCTCTCATTTCAGTATCACACACTACTACTATCGTCATCCCATTTGATGGATAAGGAGAGCTCAGAGAGGTCCCTTGGCCTAGGTCAGCAAAGATCTGAAGTTGGAATAGAATAGAAGACACGTGTTCTTGAGGCCCTCCATCACCAGGCCTCAAAAACCTTCCCAGAAGCTCCCTTTGTTGACGTTCCAACCCAACCTTATTTGTTAAGTATCTACTTGTTTATCTGACATCACAGGGTGATGTCTTGACTTGCAGTTGAATTCGATTTCAGTGAGGCAGGGTTGCAAAGCCTCATTCTTTCTTCCGGAGGCATTGAACTCCCAAAGTCAAGTTGATTGTCAAGGGCTTGAGGGGCAGTGAATGACCCCAGCATCTTCCATATCTGACCAAACTCTAAGCACTCCACAGAGCCTGCTTCAACCACCTTCGTGGCTATTGGAACAAATTGTTCTCCTCCACCCGTTCTGCCAAGCAAAGTCTTCATAGGCTTAGGGTAGATACCACCCCCTGATTCACCAATGGGTTTGAGGTCCATCACAGTGGATTGAGAGCCCTCCAAGCCTGGAGTTAGGAAGACTTGGGTTTAAATCTGGCCTCAGACACACTTACCAGCTTGTGACCCTGGGCAAGTCACTTAACCCTCATTTCTCTGCAAAAAAAAATAAAAACAAACAAAGAGATATTGGGTGGTAAAGCTCCCTGGGTTGGTATCTTGGGGATAGGAACTAAATCTGTGATGTCACTGATTTCTCCCCAAGAAAATCAGCACCTTCTCTGCAATGTATAGCCATAGATAGAAAATAAAGGCTTATTCATTGGGAGGGGATGTAGTAGCGTAGGCTTCCACCAGTCTCGGACGACCATGGATCAGCGCCTTGAAGAGCCACAGGCCACAGTGTGGCCGTGCACTCCGATAGGGGAGCCGCAGCTCCTGCCTCAACGAAGACACCGGAAAACTACGCTCTCTGTTGTCCGTCGGTTCCTGCCTCTCATTCGTTTTTCTTCCTCCAGAGCTTGAAGGCCCATGTAATTTTTTTTTTTTTGTGGGGCAATGAAGGTGCTTTATCCACTGCATCACCTAGCTGCCCCCATAGGGATGTAATTTTTAAAAGAGAAAGAGTTGCCTAGGGCAGGGACAGGTTAAGTGACCTGCCAATATGTGTTAAAGGCCAATGGGGAATCAGTTCTTGATTTGTGGGCAGCCCTGTGAACCTAACCACATCTCCTTTGATCTTCATGGGTACCCCATCACCACCCAAGGGCCAGAGACGGGAGCTGGCTTTACATCTTTTGTTCCATTCCAATGGTGGTTTCCTGCTGAAATGACAGAATTCAGACTGCTCCATCAGAAGTCCAACTTCTCTACCCCCTTTCAGCTTCTTTTGTGTGGTCTTCCCCTTTGGATTGTAAACTCCTTGAAGGTAGGGACTATTTTTATTTTTCAAATTTGAGGGTTTAGCGCTGTATTTAGCCACTTCTCCTCCTCTCTCCCCCCATCTTTTTCACTTTCCTTTTGGGTGTTGTTTTAATCATGAGACTGTAAGCTCTTGGAGGGCAGGCCTTTCTTTTTTCCACATTTGTATCCTTAGAGTGAGCTGCCTCATGATGTCTTTGGCTTCCACGGAAGTTTGTTGAGGCATAGCTCGAAGTCAATCCTTTACAGCTCCTGCACCTTTTCTTAAGGTCAAGGACAGCCTTGCCAACAAATATGTGACTCATAGAGGTTTCCCTTTCTCCAATCACAACACCTCCAAGGTAGCTATCTGGGCATAGATTTGGGGAGATTCTATCTCCTTATCAAAGTCCTGTGAAGGTGTTTATGAGATACAGTTTCTCAACAGATCTGCCTCCATGATGTCAACGTAACCTGAATTTATTCCACTATCATGTGGTACATTCAGTTTCAACACTGTCTCCCTGGAATTGAGTTCTTCCTTACATCCTAAAACCGCTTGTGTTCAGGGACTTCATTCTCCTTACATTTTTCTCGTGATCAGATGGTATGAAGGCAAATCAGTCATGGCCAAGTCAAAAGAATGCATGTTTTTAAAAAATAAGGAAGAAGAGGGGGCGGCTAGGTGGCGCAGTGGATAAAGCACCGGCCCTGGATTCAGGAGTACCTGAGTTCAAATCCGGCCTCAGACACTTAACACTTACTAGCTGTGTGACCCTGGGCAAGTCACTTAACCCCCATTGCCCCACAAAAAAACCAAAAACAAAAACAAAAAATAAGGAAGAAGAAAAGGTAGCACAAGTCCTCCCCTGTCCAAGGCTGGTGGAATTCTCCAAGCCTCGATGCAGGAGAGTGTCGTATGAGGAGAGTCTGCTTCTAATCAAAAGGTGGCATGGTGGGCAAAGGAGAAGTACAGGGGAAAAGTTGCCAAGCTTTCCTGGGATGCCTTTTTCAGAAGCAGATCCATTTTTAATGGTTCCCATGCTGGAGAGCTGGCTATTTACCAGCCAACGGGACAATCTTTCCTCAAGTACCCTGCATAATACACCGGCATTAACCTTGAGATTTCTCAGGACAGAGAGCGTCATTTTCTGGACATGTTCCACTTTCCATCCATTTAACTGCTTGTCCCCACTCCTGCCTATTACAGAATCCAAGAATCTCACAGTTGGCAGGGTGCTTGGGGGCCTTCAAAGACTAACCCAAACCTGACTGAGAATCCCTCCATCAAACCCAACAAAGGGAGACAGTTAGGAGGCACAATGTGGATAGAGCATTGGACTTGGGGTCAGGAAGCTGTGCATTTGAATCCTTCCTCAGGCATTTACTAGCTGTGAGACCCTGAGTTATTTAACCTCTCTACCTCAGTTTCTTCATCTGTAAAATAGAGATTTATCATTGTTATCATTGTTATTATTATCACAGGGTTGTGAGGCTCAAATAAGATAATAGAAATATATGGAAAGTGCTTTGCAAATCTTAGATTGCTATATAAATGTTCTTTTAGTGAAAGACCACCAGCAGGAGGAAGCCCACAAGATCCTGAGGCAGTCTATACCACAATGGAACAACTCTGCTCAGCCGTTCTCAAACTAGCCCTGTCGATGGCTGAGGCTGGCTCATCAAGGAAGACCCTGTCCTCTCTATCCTATTCTGCAACAAACGATCTGTTAATTTAGGTTAATTTAGGCATCGACCATCGATTCCACATGGAAGAGGTTTCTCAAGTATCCTCTGTCTTTTTCTTTTTTTTTGGTGAGGCAATTGGGGTTAAGTGACTTGCCCAGGATCACACAGCTAGTAAGTGTTAAGTGACTGAGGCCGGATTTGAACTCAGGTCCTCCTGAATCCAGGGCCCGTGCTCTATCCACTGTGCCACCTAGCTGTCCCCTCTGTGTTTTTCTTATCTTACCTTCTTTTATGAGAACTGGATCCAGGAGCCAAATACAGCCTAGCCAGTTGTCCATTACCTTGCATGTCCTAGACAGTGTGTTTCAAATAAATTCAATTAATAATAACAACAGCTCCCATTTAGAGTGTGCCTTAAGGTATACAAAGTGCTTTACAAACATCTCATTTGATTCATACAACCTTGGGAAGTGAGGACTAGTACCAACCCCATTTCATAGATAAGAAAACTGAGCCAGACAAGAAAAGTGATTTGCCCACACGGCTAGTAAGTATCTGAAGCTGGATTTGATCTCGGGATTACCTGATTCTAAGGCCTTCACTCTCTCTACTACAATTGTAGCCTTTAAAGACTTAGAGAAGACTGAACTCCTTGAGAACAGGAAGTTTCGTTTTGCCGTTGTTTTGACTTTCTTGGTGTACTGGCTCAGCCCAGTGCCTGGCATTCAGTAGGCATTTAATAAATGCTTGTTGACTCGACCCCAACATGTTCTTCCAACAGCACTCCCCATCCCTCATTCTGACATCTTAGTAGCCTGGTTTTCTCTTTCCCTTACGCATTGCGTATCATCTCCGTTCTCTGTTCTTTTCAGAGAGTAAACACTAGTCGCGCAGCAGCCCCCCTCACTCCACCCCGTCTGGTCGGAAGGCGGGAGAGTGGGTTTTCCACCAACTCATTCTTCCAGGACCGAGGGGAGGACACTGGGGAGGCAGATAGACGTGTTCACAAATAACTACAGCTCGAGACTGAACGTGATCTGAGCCGTGAGACAAGGAGAAAGAAAGGCTCGGGGGAGGGCCCTAAATATACTATGTAAATGTCGTCGTGAACTCAGCAGCGGGCGAAACCTGGTGCCTACGCACCCAAGAAAGGCTTCTTGGGGGCACCTGCGAAGGGCTCGAAAGTCTGCTGGAAAACAGAGCAAAACCCGAAAGCTCCTCACTTCCCTGGGCGCACGGGACATGGAGAAACAGAAACTTGGCTTTCCCCTGCCTCACTTTCACTACTCGAAGCAGGGGAGGGCGGTGGGGGAGGGGCGCACTCCCCCCGAGGACAGTCTGCTACTGGTGAAAGTGACCAGGGCACACGTGGGATCGTAAATTTGGACTGGAAGGTACCAGAGGGACCAACTAAGGCCAGCCCCCTCATGTTCCGGAAGAAGGATAGGAAGCCCAGACAGGTTATATTGATTTTTTTACCCAAGGTAGTCAATAACTGGGATTTGAACCCAGGTCCTTGGACTCCGAAGCCCCCCTTTCCGCTGTACCAGGACGTTTTTTCCGCAGTTCTCACTTACTCACAACTTTGGAGGACCAGGGACAAGGAGTAGCAGCTATGATGTCAGCAGAGGGTTTGAATCAGGAAGGTCACCTTTTGACATCTGCGCTGGTTGTTCTGCAAGTCGGGCTTCCTAGTTTGAGTGTTTTCACCAGCCCTTGGCTGTGGAGGTTTCACTCCGAAGACACCTGCTTTTCTCCCTAATGTCACAAGAAGAGCACACAACTTCATGGAGTAGCCCCCGGCCCCTTGCAATACAGAAATTCCAGAAAAGTCATGTTTGAATTAAATTTTTAACAAATCCTATGATGGTTGTTGTTACTATCATTAACAATAATATATTGGTAACAACAACAAGCAGCTTGAGATAGAATTTGGAGCACTGAACTCAGAGTTAGGAGGACCAGAGTTCAGACCCTGCCTAGCTTGGCCCAGTCACATCACTGCTATCTACTGCAGTTATCTGTAAAGTGGGGGTGATAGTGTCTCCTACCTCCCAGAGTTGTGAGGATCAAATGTGATGACACATGGAGAGTTTTATGTAAAATGTTTTCATTGTAAGCCTCTTTAATAATAACATTTACCTCACAGGTTGCTGGAAGGTGCAAATACAATCATGCCTTCAAAGCATTTTATGAACATCAGGGCTGATGACCCTGTTGCCCCTTGGTTCCCTGCCCCACTTCCCTTTGAGGCTCTAGTAGGCACTGATTCAATCCAGCAAACCTTTATGAAACCTCCCCCTGCATTTCATATCCCAGGCACAGCTGACCTCTGGAGATGCTAAGAGACTTCCAGGGCCTCAAAGAATGCTACATTCCATTAAAAGCGGTGAAGTAATAAACAGAACTAACCGTGGTTTCAGCTTATTGTCTGAGCCCCTCCTTTACTAGTAATATTTACCAGAGGGAGGGCTCTCTTCTTTCAAATTCTCCCTTTCCTGGCTTCTGCTAATCTTATGGACCCATTCATACTAAAGTGATAACGGTTGATAATTGAATCAGGTTTTGACTCATTCCTGGGCACATTTGCATTTTGGCAGCCTCAACCCAAAGGATGACTCATTGCTGACCCTGTGGTAGGGTTTAGGGGCAGATACTTTGGGACATTTTAGCTCTCTCAAATCCAGGTGGGTCTCAGCATTGTCAGCAATCACATCTTATCCAGGGGCCCTGGTAGATTCAATTTGTCCAAAAGAGTGACACTAGACATTATTATTGTGGTTATCATTATGAGTATTATTATTATTATTATAGCTCTCTGGGCCATGCTCTGAACTGGGAAATCAAGGAACTGTGGGACTCTCCAACACTCATCTTGGAAATCATGAGGTTAGAGTTATGATATAATAACAGCCACATTGCGGGGTACAGTACAAAGCTGGACTTGGAAAAAATAGTCCTGGGTTCAAATCCCAGTCTGGATGCTTGCTATCTGCTTGACTTTGGGTGAGTCACTTAACAGGTAGGCCTCAGTTCTCCTCTGTCCAATTAGGTTGTTGGATTCTGATGTCCCCTGAGATTCCTTCAGCTCCAATGTAATCTGCCTTGGACTTGGAGCACTTTGCAGGCACCAGTCCATCTGAAATACTCCTATGAGGGAGATTCTCCTGGTGTTATTGTTGGGAGGCTTGGAGAGAAAATTTGTTTTGTTTGACTCCATATATTTGTTAGGGCTTTTGTTTTTCTTTTTCAGTGTGGGGTGGGGGAGGAAGTAGGCAGGAGAAGAAGTGGATTTTTCTTCATTAAAACAAAATAAATTTAATAACAGATAGTCAAATCTCACCTTCTGCACAGGGTCTCTCCCAGCCTCTCCACTCCTTCCCACTTGCCCTCAGAGAGTACCTTCTGTTTACACTGTATATCTCTTATACATACATAGTTGTTTACATAAAATGCAGCTAGGTGTCCCAGTGAATAGAGCACTGCCCATGAAGTTGGGAGGATCTGAGGTTGAATCTCACCTCAAACATTTACTAGCTATTTGACCCTGGGCAAGTCACTTAACCCCAACTGCTTCAAACATCCTGAGCCATTTCCAGTGGTCCTGATGTCTATCTTGCCACTGGAGGCAGATGGCTCTGGAGGAGAGAGTGAGGTTGGTGACTGTGTACAGCCCTGCCTCACTTAATTCCAATTCACTGCAGGTCATGACATCACCCTCTTCAAGAACAAGGACCACCACCACCAGTTGTTTCCATATTGCTTCTTCTTCAATTAGAATGTATGCTCCTGGAGAGCAGAGACCATGTTTCTGCCTTTCTTTATATCCCTTAGTGCTCAGTACCTGGAGCATGGGGAGCACTTAGCAAATGACTCTTGATGGACCAAATTTAAATTTATGCCTCTATGACCCTATTTTGGTTGTATTGATTGAGCTTATCGTTGGTAGTTGTTCAGTTATTTCAGTTGTGTCCTGCTCTTCGTGTCCCCATTTGGGGTTTCCAGGCAAAGATCCTGGAATGGATCCTGGTTTGCCATTTCCTTCTCTAGATCATTTTTCAGATGAGGAGACTGAGGCAAGCAGGGTAGAGTGACTTGCCCAGGGTCACAGTGTCTGAGGCCATATTTGAACTCTGGAAGATGAGTCTTCTTGATTTCAAGCCAGGTGCTCAATCCACTGCACCAACCAGCTGCCCGACTCTTATGGTTACAATCAGCTACAGTCTAAAAAGGTCCTTCACCCTTTGGTGATGAGCCCCTGTGTAATTAGCTAGACTGGGCCTTGGACGACAGACACACACCCAGTGGCAGGGCAGTGCTCAACGCCTTCCCAGTCTGCTAGAACTTCGACATGTGTTCGTGCAGCCTTGCTCAGCGCTGCTGCCTCACCACCAGAGATCCGAGGGTCACCTCTACGCCAGGACGAGGCATAGAGGAGCCCCTTAGCGGAAGAAATATTGTATGAAGTCATTTGGAATTTGTTTTATAATTGGTCTGGCAGACCTTCCTTCTGCACTTTGCTTCGCTGTCTTTTTAAGCAGCCAAAAGCCCACATTAAAAGATGAATAAATTTAGGGATGATTGAATCACTGGTCGGGGTCCAGGACAAAGCTTAACGTTGTGTCCTTTCTTTCCATCTGAGACGAGAGTGCAATCGACCTTTGTGGGGGGTTACAAGGGATGGTCACTCCACATGCGCGTGCCTTTGAAGGGCATCATCAGGCTGTCCTCACCGAAAGCAGATTTATGCAGATCATTTGGCCCAAAGTTCCTTCCATACGTATCTGGTGCACTTAAGATGGTGTGAAAGGGAGAACCAGCTGGCTTCCGGCTGGGATGAGCTCACGGCGTCTCTGTACCTTGGTGCGGTCACCTGGATACAGAGTCTGGCTCTCACGTTTCTGCTTTAGACTGCATTTTTATGGGTAGAATTCTCACCCATCACATGGGAGGTGTGGGTTCCGGTCTGGCCCAGGCGTGAGCCTTTAGAGAGGCAGCACAGCGTGGGAAATGGAGGGTTGGACTTGAAGCTATGCAGTCCCTGTGAAACCTTGTGAGTACCCTCACTCCAGGGTTCCCGGAGCCTGGCTAGCTGCGTCTCCCTCTCACAGCGAGGAGTAGAATTATCTCCAAGGCGTCACGGACGACCTCAATGTCAGCGGCTCGAACTCCCCGCCTCCCCCATTGTCAGTTAGCCAGCCTTTTTTTTTTTTTTCAGGCAATGGGGGTTAAGTGACTTGCCCAGGGTCACACAGCTAGTAAGTGCCAAGTGTCTGAGGCCGGATTTGAACTCAGGTACTCCTGAATTCAGGGCCGGTGCTTTTAACCACTGCGCCATCTAGCTGCCCCTAGCCAGCCTTTTGAAAGGCGTATGTAAGAGGTGATGTAGCAAGAACAGCCAGGACAAACCACCCCCCAAGCTAGATGCAGGGAAAGGGGACCGGGCTCGGAGAGCACAGTTGGCAGTTCCCTCACAGTCCCTCATTGCTACAAGTCCCTTTCCCATTCATGAGGTAGTCAGTGTGCGGTCTTTCTGGGGCTCCTTGGTGAAGCTGTGAATCTAAAGTTGTCCTGGGCTCCCAATTCAAACTTTGCCTCCAGCTTCTGTGGTGCTGAGGGGCGTGATGCTAAGACATGGATGGGAAGTCCAAAGTTCTCCACTCTTACAGGTAGGAAATGGCAAAACCAGAATTCGGGTCCAGGTCCATGGCTCCTTCCACCGCATTGGGCTGCATCAGCTCTTCCAAGCAGGGTTAGAAGGTTCAGCTAAGTGGAGACCCGGTAAGAGTCTTGGTCATCTTCCCTCTCCCCAACAAGGGGGAACCAGTGGGAAAATCTGCAGTGAAACAGGACCATTTGACAAACCCCATGGGAAGCAGCAAAGCTCTGTCTGCCCCAGTTGTGGCTCCAGGATCCCCTACATTCCCTTTTTTGTGGGCATAATGCACAGGGGCATGACTCAAATCTGACTACTTTCTGGCAAGAGATTTTTATTTTTTAATAACACTCCTCTCCTCTCTTTGAAACATGAGGAAATAGTTCAGCAAAATCAACTCCACAATGGCAGGATCCACTGGTGTATTCACCATTCTGCATCCACAGTCTTCGTCTTCTCTACTGAGAGTAGGTCATCTCTTCTCTGGGTTACAGTGGATAGAGCACCGGCCCTGGATTCAGGAGGACCTGAGTTCAAATCTGGCCTCAGACACTTGACACTTACTAGCTGTGTGACCCTGGGCAAGTCACTTAACCCTCATTGCCCCGAAAAACAACAACAACAACAACAAAACCATAGATGTAGAGTCTGAAGGTTCCTAGGTCCAACCCCCTCATTTCCCAAAAGAGGAAAGAAAAGCCAGACAGATGTTGAGTGATTCACAGGTCACAAAGTGGGTGAGTGTATAAGGTGAGATTTAATAATAATAAAACACGGCTAGCATTTATATAGCACATTAAGGTGTTCAAAGAACTGTGCAAATGCTACCTCATTCAGTCCTCTCAATGATCCTGGGAAGAAGGCACTAGTGTTAGCTCTATTTTACAGATAAGGAAACCAAGGTAAACAGAAGTTAGACAACTTGCCCAGGGTCACACAGCTAATTCATGTTTAAGGCAGGATTTGAATTCAGGTCTTGCTGACTCCGGGTCCAGAGCGCTACCCACTACACCACACTGTCTCAGAAGCAGTATGGCCAAGGAATTATACTTGCTGGAGGCTCCATTCCCCGACTTCCAAAGCACAGGTCTGATGATGTCCTCCCTCTCCTTTTCCTCCAGGATCCAATAGAAAATCCTCCACTTGTCTAGTCTCTTCTGACCTCTCTTCCTTCTCACCCTTTACTCCCCTCCATACACCCTGCTGTGCTGCTACACTGGCCAGCTCCCTTCCTCCAACAGGACACTCTACCTCCACATCCCCAGTGGCCTCTGGCCCTGCCAGAAATGTGCCCCCCTTCACCTCTGGGTCTTAGACTCTCTGGCTCCCTTCAAGACCCAGCTAAAAGCCTCCCTTCTGCCAGAGGCCTTGCCAGGTGACCAGCTGATGCAGATCTTCCCTCATCTATTCTACTTGTACTTAGTTATTTAGGTGACATCTCCCCCATTAGAATGTGAACTCCTGAAGGCAAGGGCTGTCTTTGTCTCTCTTTGTGTCTCTGTTGCTTAGCGCAGTGCCTGGAATGTAGTAGGTTCTTTAAAATGCTTGTTGACTGACTGACCAACTGAAAAACTGTAGCAAGGGATATTGTCTCATAAGCATGCTGTTTGTTTTTTTCACTTTCTTTCATGTTTTTTTTTTTTTTGGTAGGACAATGAGGGTTAAGTGACTTGCCCAGGGTCACACAGCTAGGAAGTGTCAAGTGTCTGAGGCAGGATTTGAACTCAGGTCCTCCTGAATCCAGGGCCGGTGCTTTATCCACTGCACCACCTGCTGTCCCCTCTTTCATTCTGTTTTTTAAAAAGGGATAGAATTTGGAGCTCAGAACTTTAAAAAGAAACCCAAATGTTAGAAAATTGTTTTAACATGCAATTGGAGAAACGAAGGCATGGAAAAGACAACAGAACCCACAGAGCCATGTACACAAGGGTACATGAAGTCAATGGTGGGTGGGAAGCACCAAGATGCTGCTAAGATACAGTGGCCAGGTCAATGCTATCCTGATAAAGGTCAAGTTCACAGCCCTCAACAAACTAAAGGCTTTACTTTGAGGAGGGGAAATTATGGGAAGAGGCTGAGGAGCAGTGACACTGGTGCCCAAAGGGAGGAATGGATGATGAAAAGAGAGTTAAGAACATAGGGAAGATGGCAGGAGGGGGCTCAGAAGGGCAGAGGTGGGACAGCTCTGCTAAATTTCAAATGTACGTAAAAAACCAGGCTGGATGTAATAGAGGTTCCTGGTGCCTTATCCACCCAGTCTCCCATATCACCATCCACGATCAGCTCCACACTTACTACTTTTAAGTAGACAGAAGACTTGACCTTCATGAGTCTCAGTTTCCACATCTGTAAAATGGGATAGCATAGCAAATATGGACTTTAAGGTTTGTGAAGTGCTCTACATACGTTACATCATCTGACCCTGACAACTCTGAAAGGCAGGCGCTTTCATTATGTCCCCTTTTATAAATGATGAATCTGAGACTTCCCCAGGGTCAAGTAAAAACAATAACGAACATTCATGTAGCATTTTAAGATTTTCAAAGTATTGAATCAGGTGCAAATGATAGCTCTATCCCGGTTTAACAAATGGGGAAGCTAAGGCAGAAAGAAATTCAGTGATTTACCCAGTCACACAGCTAGGGAATGTCTAAGGGAGTATTTGAACGCAGGTCTTCCTGACTTCACAGCCGTTGTTTAATCTACTAACTCAAGTTGCCTCACTGGGTTATTGTGATGAAAATATTTTGTAAGCCTTCAAGTGCTGTCAACGCTTCTTGTAGTTGTTAAAACAAACAAACAAAAAACTGGACTCAGACCGGGTATTCATAGAGTGGGGGATGACTTACTATGCTATGGTACTAGAGGAATGGGAATCAAGTCAAGATATATTAAGCACCTACTATGTGTCAGACACTGTGCCAAGGGCTGGGGATACAGTGAAAAGCAAAAAACAGACCCTGCCCTTGAGTTTACAACCCAACCGGGAGGCAGCAAGTTAACAACTACATACAATCAATCTGTAGTTAGACTACGCTGTGGATAATTAACAGAGAGTCTCTGGAATGAAAAGGCTGGGGAAGGCTTCCTGGAGGAAGTGGGCTTTAGTTGGCGCTTCCAGGAAGCCAGGGAGGTCAGTACTCAGCATGAAGGAGGGGAGCATGCCAGGCATGGGGGATGGCCAGAGAAAATGCCCAGAGCCCAGAGTCCAGAGGTGCAGTATCTGGTTCATGGAACAGCCAAGAGGCCAATGTGGCTGGATGGAAAGGTACATTGAATATCATTGGGCCAGACTGAGATGCATATCAGAGGAACAAGGGAAGTCCTGTCTGGACTAATGCAGAACCAAATGCACACAGTGACTGTGGTAATATAAAGGAGAATAGCTCCCCTAAAAGGCAACGGTCTGGGGGGCAGCTAGGTGGCGCAGTGGACAGAACACGGGCCCTGGATTCAGGAGGACCTGAGTTCAAATCCGGCCTCAGACACTTAACACTTACTAGCTGTGTGACCCTGGGCAAGTCACTTAACCCCAATTGCCTCACTAAAAAACAAAACAAAACAAAACAAAAGGCAATGGTCTGGGTCCCAGAAAACCCTTGAAAGGATTTCCATCCCCCCACTCCTCTGAGATGAGGGGCTTCTTTTTCGTTCTGAGCGTTGCAGATGCCATCAGACACCCCGAGTTGGGCTTCACTGTTTTTCTTCGTTGCGAGGGAGCATACTGGGTTATGACTGAGATGTTGGTAAGCAAATGGCACCAATAAAACCTCTTTTCAAGTGCTATAAAAATGTGTCATGATGCACCTACAAAACCTGCAGCATCAGAAAAGTCTGCAAGAGAAAGTACAGGATGGAGTGAGGCTGCAGGTGCTGCAGCTTGTTTGACGCCCCAGAATTCTGCTGCTGACATCTTAACTTAAAGTCACTCCTTTGAGCAGCACTGGGAGATCACTCCTGAGCCAAGGGCCGAGCCACTGCTTAGAAAGGAGTGCTCTGAACAGGGTTCAGGCTATCTCCAACTGGTGTTTCCATCCAGCCCGATAATCTGATGGTCTCTCTTCAGTTGAAGGTTAATTGGGGGTGAGGAGTAGCTTGGTAGAACCAGCTCTATACAAGTACCTGGGGTTTGCTTAAGCTACCCAAAACGGACATGCAGCTTGGCGCAGATGTTTAATAAAGCTTGTTTCTCTTTCCTCCGTCTTTCCTTCTCTTCTTCTTTCTTTTCTCTTTCCCTCCTTCCTTCCTTCCTCCCTCCCTCTCTCCCTTCCTCCCTTCCCTCCTTCTTTCCTTCCATCCTACTTTCTTCCCCTGCTTGGTCTATAGGTTGCCAAGTATTGGGCTCAGGTTGACTTACACTTGCATTGCTGGGCTCTGGACTAAAATCCCAAGAGCATGCATCTATTTTCAGCGTCACCATATAGATTCATGTTTGCTTATCCTTGGTATTTGACAGTTTTCGAGAAAGGTCCATCTTCACCTCTCCCTCCACCGTCCAATACTTCATCACGACAGAGAGGTGAGCCTGGGTTTGTGAAGGCCCTGCCTTTGGGGTGGGAGATCAGATGGGTGCTGCCAGACTGGAGAGGCTGGGTAATAAAAGTAAACAAATGTATGGGGATGTGTGGATTAGAGTTTTGAGTGATTTGTGGTAAGGGATGTGCTACAGCCAGCTCTAACCAATCAGCCGAGTCCATTGTTAAATTCTTGGCATGAGCATTTATACCTGGGGAATTGGCAAACACTGCAATTGAGGGCTGGATTACAGTTTTTGGTTTTTTTTTTTTTAGTGAGGCAATTGGGGTTAAGTGACTTGCCCAGGGTCACACAGCTAGTAAGTATTAAGTGTTTGAGGCTGGATTTGAACTCAGGTACTCCTGAATCCAGGGCTGGTGCTCTATCCACTGCGCCACCTAGCTGCCCCACGGTTTTGTTTTTTGTTTAGATTTAGGGAAGTGATGCAGAAAAATGTTAATTTGTTATTGTTGTTTTTCAGGTGGGTCTGATTCTTTGTGACCCCACATGCTGGAGCAGTTTGCCATTTCCTTCTCCAGCTCATTTTTTACAGATGAGGAAACTGAGGCAAACGAGATGAAGTAATTTGCCCAGGATCACACAGCTGGTAAGTGGCCAGATTTGAACTCACAAATTGAGTCTTCCTGACTCCAGGCCAGTCATTCTGTGCACTGCAGGACCTCGCTGTCCAATGATGCAGATGAAATCATGCACATTGAACTGTAAGATGTGTAATGCCTACTTCTCCTCCTGGAGAATTGTCGTGGAACATTCACCACAGCCCGCCGGTTGTGATTCAAAGAGTACCTCAAACTTGGGCCAAGGAAGATCTAGGAAATAATTTCATGTTGGCATCTCAGCGTCTGTGGAGTTCTTACGGTTTCTTTCTTTCTTTCTTTCTTTCTTTCTTTCTTTCTTTCTTTCTTTCTTTCTTTCTTTCTTTCTTTCTTCCTTCCTTCCTTCCTTCCTTCCTTCCTTCCTTCCTTCCTTCCTTCCTTCCTTCCTTCCTTCCTTCCTTCCTTCCTTCCTTCCTTCCTTTCTTTCTTTCTTTCTTTCTTTCTTTCTTTCTTCTTTCTTTCTTTCTTTCTTTCTTCTTTCTTTCTTGGTGAGGCAATCGGGGTTAAGTGACTTGCCCAGGGTCACACAGCTAGTTAAGTGTTTGAGGCCGGATTTGAACTCAGGTCCTCCTGAATCCAGGGCCGGTGCTCTATCCACTGCACCACCTAGCTGCCCCCTTATAGTTTTTTTTTTGAAGGATCCTTGCATGGTCTACCCTTCATGCCACCAGATGAAGAAAAAAAAATAAGTATAGGTTTGCGACTTAACATGAACAGTTCGTACCATGAATGTGAAATCCACAGGTGGACAAAATACGGCCCTCCAGTCCACCACCTTTTTGATAAAGCCCAGGAGCAAAGAATGGGTTTTACATTTGTAAAGACAATGGAAACCATGAAAGGCGTTTTTTGCCATTGGCCAGTACAAAGGCCCGCAGCATTCCAGATCCGCTTCACTTCTATCCTTTGCCCCATTGTTTGACTGTCTCTAGTACTTTAAATGTGACAACATCCCTGTGAGGCAGGAGGTCAAAGTATGACTACCCCATTTTAGAGGTGGTCATACTGAGTCTGAAACTTAAAGCAGGAGAGTAATGAGGCCGCAGAGCCAAGGCATCCTGTGTAGATAGCATTCTCAATCAGAAACAAGTTGGGGTGTGTAGCTTCTGGGGTCCCTTGCAGCTCTCTGATTCTGGGTGAACTGAGGTCTGACCCTGTTGGGAATCCCAGATTTAGAGCAGGAAGATTCCTTAGCAATCATTGAATCCAACCCTCTCATCTTACAGACAAAGGAAATTAAGTCTCCGAGGCAGTCACATAAGGTCCCAAGGTCAGATAAGGAGTGAGTGGCAGGGCCAGGACTCAGAACCAGGTTGTCTGATGCAAACCCGGCCTCTTGCCACTGCCCCACATTGCTTCTTGAACCAAAAGTGCTGACCCAGCATATGAGCTGTTATCTGAGTCCTGCGCCTCATTTATTTGGGGTCTGCAAATAGCAGCATTCGCATATTCTAGGTGCTTGTTCAAATATTCCACGGGGAAGCCAGGCAGAAGCCGCCTTTTATTTTTTCCAGGAGGCTCCTGGGTTGCATTTCCCATGGCTTGTTACAGGACCTCTTCCTAAGCAGACGAGCAGCAGCTGTCCACTGGTATTGAAAATAGCAGACCCTTCGGATAGGGTGTCACAAAGCCCTGGAAGCCTGTTTTGGTAAGGGGAACAGGGGCAGTGCCCTAGGTAAGGCTGCTATAGGCCGCCTGAGCAGCCATAAATAGCACCTGTGACATGGGTATGTGGATGAGCAAGAGTGTGTGTGTGTGTGTGTGTAGGCATGCACAAGTGCACGCGACGGTGCATGGAGGGAGGGGGTGGGGAGTTATACACAAGTGCTGGGGATCTGCCAATGATTTCCAAACAGAAATTAGCAAAACAAGTGCTCGGATGGTTTTTTACTGATAAGTATGCTGGATGGTTTTGATTTCCCTTTCTTCTCCTTTTATTTTTCTTTTTTACAAAATATTAAATAGTCATTGGTCTTGTGTGTCACTTTGTGGATTATCAAATAATAGATTTAGGATTGGAACAGAACTTAGAGTTCATATAGTCAGAGGATTGTAGGTCTAGCGTTGGAAAGAACCTCCACTTCTCAGGAGAGAAGAAAGGAAGGGAGAGAGAAAGAGAAGAAAGAGAGAAAGAAAAAAGAAAGAAGGAAAGAAAGAAAGAAAGAGGAAAAAGAAAAGTATGCTTTGTTCTGTATTCAGATATCATCGGGTTTTTTTCTGCAGGTGGATACAGTTTTTCATGAGTCCTTTGGGATTGTTTTAGTTGAGATTAGTTAAGTCACTCACAGTTCTTCACCGTATTATATTGGTGTTTCTGTGTACAATGTTCTCCCAGTTCCGCTCACTTCACTCTGTATCAGTTCATGTAAGTCTTTCCAGGTTTTTCTGAAATCATCTTGCTTGTCATTCCACATAATAAGTTTTTAATAAATGTTGGGTTTTTAGGTACTCTACTTTAAAATTTATTTTATTCTTAAGAAATATGACAAGGGGGCAGTTAGGTGGTGCAGTGGATAAAGCACTGGCCTTGGATTCAGGAGGACCTGAGTTCAAATCCGCCTCAGACACTTGACATTCACTGGCTGTGTGACCTTGGGCAAGTCACTAAACCCCCATTGCCCTGCAAAAAATAAAAATAAAAAAAAAGAAACATGACAAGTATTTCCATAACATATTAGAATAGAAAAAGCCAGTCTAGTATGTATGACTTGCTATTCCTTTTAAATATACAATAAATTATCATGTAACTTTCTTTTTTCCATTTTTCCTTCCTTCCCCTCTCTCCTTACCTACCTACCTAGCTACCACCAGACACAAATATGTGTGTGTGTGTGTGTGTGTGTTTATGTATATAATGTAAAAGTCATTCTAGAGGCAGCTAGGTGGCTCAGTGGATAAAGTACTGTCCCTGGATTCAGGAGGACCTGAGTTCAAAACTGGCCTCAGACACTTGACACATTACTAGCTGTGTGACCCTGGGCAAGTCACTTTACTCTCATTGCCCTGCAAAAAATTTAAGTAAAATAAAATAATAAGAATACAATAGGGCATAGATGATGTTAATATGTGGTTTTCTAAATCAATATTTCCCCTAGGGATCCTGATGTATGGTTTAGTGGCCCTGGTTTTACTTGAGTTTGATACCCCTTTGCTACATACACCACACTCTTCTCTTAATTCCAGAAGACGAATTGTGAAACCCTTTCTTTCTTTTGATAGATGGTGTATTTTGGATGTGGAATGTCACAAACACCGTCAGGGAAAAAACTCTAACCTTTCTTCACAGTCTTCCTTAGGATCTAGGAGACCCTGCAGTCTACAAAGCTGGCCATGAGAAAACAAGGGCAAAAACCTGAGACTTTCGGTGTTGTGACCCCCAGACCTGTTTGCTTGGTTGTCTCATAGCCTTAAATCACTGCTGATAAAAGCACGCCGTGGAAGACTCTTGCTAAGCAACCTGGGGCTGCATCATCCGACTCGTAATTAGTGTGGCAGGCTTGGAGTCAGCCAGCCTTTTGATCCTCCATCCTCCAACAGCGAAGCTGTTGCTCAATGCTTTGCAGACCAAGCAATTGAGGATCCAGCCAGGAAAATTCCGGTTTGGGGACCTGGTCAAGCAGGCTTCACTGGTTCTTCACATCCTAACTCGGTATCCGAGGGCTCGAGCAAGCTACTTAAGTCGTGTGGAAGACTGCCAGGATCCATGTAACCTCAAGGGAGTTGACAGATTCAGGAGAGTTACCACCTGTCTCGAATGACTTCAGATGGGAATGAGAATCCTGCTGCCCTTGTAGTTTTGGATCTCAGGGAACAGTTTCAGAATTCCAGAATCTCAGTGTTGTGAGGGGCCTTCAGAGGCCAGAGAGAACTCGTATCTTTCCGAGGACCCTCTTTACGTGATACCCAACAAGCAAGAGGTCGTCCAGCTTTGGCTTTGAAGACCAGCAGCGATGGAAACGCCCCCCCCCCCCCAGAGGCAGCCCTTCCCTCTTGACACAGCTCATTAGCATCCCTTGTTCCTAGCTCTGCCCTCTGGGACTAAGATGGAGTCAGATCCAGGAAGACCTGTATTCAAATCCTGATCCCCAAATCATGAACCATGTGGCCCTGGGCAAGTCACTGAGGCCTCTCTGGGCCTCAGTTTCCTTACCTGTAAAATGGGGATATCTGGAGTGCAAACCTCACAGAACAGGTGCAAGTTTCAAATGAGGTAAAGCACTTTGCAAACCTCAGAGCATGATATAAATGCCAGCCATCGCATACTTAGTAATGGAATACCTGAAGGCAGACACTGTCTTTGCCCAAATCTCCTCCCCCCCAAGCTGAACGTCCTCATTCATAGGATCACAGATCGCGGGTTTAGAAAGAGAAAAACTTTAGAGGCCACCGGGCCAACCCCCCTCACTTTCCAGGTGAGGAACAGCAACACCCTGCATCGTATACATGGCATTTTAAAGCTTGTGAAACACTACCTGGAAAGGAGGTGATAACGATCCTCATTTGAGTTGGGGAAACGGAGGCAGACAGAGATTAAATGACTGCCCAAGGTCAAACAGCTAGTAAGTGTCTGAGGTCACGTTTGAACTCTGCTCTTCCTTTCTCCAGGTCCGGCACTTTGTACACCATGCTGCCTCGAAAGTGAGGCTAAGTGACTTACCCTGGGTCCCAGTGGGAATTCTCAGATTTTTTTGATTCCAAGGTCTACATCCCATCTACTACTCTCAGCTGGATTTCACTTGGCATGAACTCAAGACTCTTCATCATTTTGGTTGCCCTTTTCTGAACACACTCCAATGTATCAATTATCCTTCCAAAAATGTGGCCCCTAGAACCGAATAAGGGCATACTACCTCCTATTTATTCACAGTATTTGTAGCACTAGCGTTTAGCGCCGCCGATAAATACTTGTTTGTTGATCTCATTGAGGATATAGATTAGAGCTGAAAGGGAATTTAGAGACTAAATCTAAACTCATTTAACAGAAAAGGAAACTGAGATGCAGAAAAGTAAATGACCTGCCCAGAGTCAGAGCTAGTGAGACAGAATTTGAGCCAAGGTCTTCCTCAGTCCCTGCGCCATCTTGTGTTCTGAGGCCAAGGTCAGGAGCAGGAACACTCCTTCCATACTTTCTTGCTTATTTTAGTTCTTTAATGCCTTGAGTTGGGTGACTCCCTGATCGATTTTTGCCCATCCCCCCCAATCCCTTCAGGCTGATTGTGTCCTGCTCTCGGTAAGTGTTAGCTTTTATGAGTATTACAGATGAGGAACAGTCAGTGTGTAACGAGATGAAGTGAGGGGCAGCTAGATGGCGCAGTGGATAGAGCACCGACCCTGGAGTCAGGAGGACCTGAGTTCAAATCTGGCCTCAGACACTTAACACTTACTAGCTGTGTGACCCTGGGCAAGTCACTTAACCCCAATTGCCTCACTAAAAAAAAACAAAACAAAAAAAAAACTAGATGAAGTGAGATTCAAACCCAGACACTCAGATTCCAGCTCCAGAGTTCTTTCCAGTCCTTATCCATGGCTAATTCCACTGACTTTCCCATACTACTTAGAGAAAGGAAAAGGACCAACCCGGTGTATAAGGCACTTTTTTCATGGATTTCCCCAAAGAGACCCCTTAAATAAACTCCCAGAGCCTTTCTTCCAGGTGTACCTCTGTGCATTAGAAGCCTGAGTTGACTGACCATCAGAGGCAGCAGAAGGCCCAGATAAGCTGATAGTTAATTAACCAGCAGAGATATGGAAGCAGGCCTCTTCTTCATCTTTTCAGCTTTTAACGTGACAGGATAGCTCAGAAAGCTGATGAGACAGCACGGTCTGCTTCAAAGGGGGTTGGGAGAGAACCCCAGACTGGGCTCCTGAGCTGCCACTCCCCCAGCTCTGGGCTGGCTTCTGAGTGAGTCACTCCACTTTGGCAGAACTCGGTTTCATTCATCCATGAAATGGGGCCGTCCTTGGGGAAGTTGTTGAGGGTGAATTAGGTTATGCCTATAAAACACCTTGTGGTCTTTGGAATAAAAGCATTATGAACCCATAAAGGGCAGCATCAATAGCGTCCTCCTTGTGATTGTTGTTGGGGATGGGGAATGACCCAGGGTTTGTGCTGACTGTTGGAGCTAGAGATATTGATCTACAAAGAATGCAGAGCAGGAGGGTCTTGTTGCTCTATACCACGGCCTTGACCGCTCTCCCCATCCCTTCTACAGGGACTTGTTCTCAGTAGAATGCCAGCTCCTTGGGTGGGGACGACTCGGGACCTTTATCTAGCACAGTGCAGAGCTTTCATAGTGGTCCCCCTGAGCTCTATAGCTGAGATCCTCATTAAATCCCCTCATTTCACAGGAAAGAGATTGAGGCCCAGGTAGGCTGAGTACTGCCGAGGTCCCACGGTAGTAAGTGCCAGGGATCAGATTTGAAGCCAGTTTCTCTGACTCCAGACCCAGCACTCTTGAATTGGTAGAAGCCCATGGAATCTCAGAAGAGGGCATCTAGTCTTTGTCCATGGACAAGAGTGTCCTTTAAAAACACACCCAAGAAATAGACTATCTAGCCTTGCTTAAAGACGCCATGGAGCCCGGAGCCTTCTCCTCCCAAGGCAGCCCATCACACTCTTGGAAGGACTCGAAGCAAGTCTCAACCTGCCTCTTGGCTTCTTGCACCCACTGATCCTAGTTCTGCCCTCTGAGGAAACAGAACAAGACTAATCTTCTCCACTTAGCTCTCGAAATACTTGCAGACAGCTCTCAGGCTCTCTCCAGGTTTTGTCTTCTCTAGACCAGAAAGTCCCTGTTCCTTCATCTGGTCCTCCTGACCCATCCCTATCATGCCTATGTGGACTCTCCAGTTTATCAGTGTCTTTCCTGGGTTGCACCTAGAACAGAACACAGAATTCTAAATGCCCCAGGACCAAGCACAGGAGAGCTCTCACTTCCTCATTCCAGGATGCGGTGTCTTTTAAGGTGATCAGAGATCACTGCAGCTCTATTGACCACAATTCTACACTGTTGACTCATCTCGACCCTCCTGGTCTTTTTCAGGGGAGCTACTAACTAGCTGTACTTCCCCCATTTTGTACCTGTTGGGTTGATTTTTTTGAACCCAAGTTGAAGACTTTTCATGTATTCCCATTCAATTTCATCTTATTCGATTTGGCCTGATCTATATGATCTTTGGAGATCCCAATGCTGCCAACCAAGATATTCAATATCTCCACCAGCTTTATGCCATCTGCAAATTTGATTAGCATGCCCTCTGGGCCTCCATCCAAATCATAGATAAAAATGCTCAATAGCATGGGCCAAGTATGGTTGGGGCAATGCACTAGAGACAGACCTCCTTCCAAATCAGTCAGGTTTGGAGCTGGCCGAGTGCCCCAACTCAAGGAAGAGTCAGCAACAGAAACCACTGATGACTACTCACTGGGTCAGATCTCTCAGCCCATTCCAAACCCGCTTAGCTATACTGCCAACCCAGAACATGGCTCTCCATTCTGGGAACAATAATAGCATGAGAAGCATTCTCAATTTTTACTAAAATCTTGGTAAGCAATTTTTAGTTAACAGTATTCTTCTAGACAAGTTATGCGGCTAGGACAGGTAGACTAGTGATTCCATAGATTGGTGTTATTTTGCAAAGGCATCTGAGTGAATGCTTTTTGTTCTGGATAGAAGGAGCCCCAGACCTAGCCCGAGCTCTTAGAAGGGTCCTCATCTTTAGAACACCTATGTGAAGTCAGGGTATTCCTGGAAAGGAGTCCCAATGGCTCACTTTTTTTTTTAGTTCTGTGATATAGTCGGCCTAGAGAAATTTTCCAGATTGCCAGAAAAAAAAGGCATTACATGATGGAAAATCTGGGAACTGTGATTTCACTGGTGTAGGGCTCACCTGGTTGAGGGACTCACTCTATCGGTAGAAGTTGCTACCTTTTCTGAAACACACAGAATAGGGGATCCCAATCTATTTTTGAGTCATGGACTCTTTCCCACCCCCTGCTCTTGGCACAGTTTGGTGAAGCCAAAAGATAGACTCTTTCCTAGAATAGTATTTTTAAGTAATTGAAGGAAATGCTACATGTGAGTTGGAAATGAGTGAAAATAAAGATGTAATTTTTTCCTATTCAAGTTCAAGGACTCTCTTGAATTTTTCTCCACTGAGGGATATCTGTGAACCCCAATTTAAAAGTCCTGGCTTAGAGGGTTACCTGGGGGGCAGAAGTGTGAAGAGACTTGCACAAGGTCACAGAGCCAGGAAGTGCCAAAATTAGGATTTAAATCTAGGTCTTCCTGACTTGGAGGCCAGGTCTCTACCCACCACACTGCCCTTCCTCTAGAAATAACTAAAGTAATATCACACATAGGCTAGAAAACACAAATCTTCATCTGAGAGTCTTGGGGCAGAAGGGGACTGGGATTGTTGTAAATTTAGATAGTTGGGGGATGAGAGACCCAACCTTTTGGGGAGGGAGTGGGCCAGGAAAAAGGAATAATCATTAGTGGTTTGCAAAGCATTTAACATGTTCTCTCATTTTTGTCCTCACAACAACCCTGGGACATACCTTATCTCCATTTTACAGGTGACAAAATGAGGCTAAGAAAGGTGAGGTGACTTGCCAGGAGGCATATAGTTAGGAACTACCTGAAGGAGGATTTGAACCAGGGCTATATCTGAGGTGGGCTGGATCTGGCTCTTACTGACTGAGAGCTGAGTGTTAAATGTTCAGTGTAAGCATTTACACACAGAAATTAGTAAGCCATGAATCAAGGCTTGGGTTATTGCTTGTTGATTATCAAGGTTTAAGAAACTGAAGAAGAAAACGTTAATAATACCTGTCAAACTTACCTGTTGTTCAACTTTTATCAGATTTGAACCCAGGTCTTCATGCCTCCTGGTCCAGTGCTCTCTCCACCACCTTTAAGAGAAAGAAGGAAGAAGGGGAGGCGGTTTGGAGAAAGGGGCCCTGGCAGCACACCAGCTGTTAGGGAAGGTCCTGGTTCTGGGAGAACCTGAGGATTGAGTGATACAAGCAGAACCATCCGTAGAAATTCGAGGACCAGCCTTCTAGTAACGCTGCTTTTTCATCCTCAGAGGAGCAGGAGACCCCTGGGGTCAGGTAGGGTGGGGAGAGGTTCTAGACCGAGGCTCCCACCCTGTCCACAGGGACAGGGCTAGGCTGACCTCCAGGGCCTTCCAGCTTTGATTTCAGGGGCCCAGCTGCCCCCAGAGAACCTCTTCACCAACTTGTTGATGTCTGAGATTCCTTTAAGAAAAGACAAAGGCTTTCTTTTCACCTTTAGGCGTTAAAAGGGATGAAAGTGGCGCGTTCCTTTTCAGTGCAAAGTTCAGGTAAAGTGGGTCGGTTAGCAGGTGTTGAATCCTTCCCTGTGTATGGTGGAGGTAAAGGGGATGCAGAGCAGGGGTGTGGAACTCAGAAAAGAGTGAGAAGTCATCCTAACCGTCCATCTGTCCCAGGTCAGCCTAGCAATTTATACTGTACTTTTTTGTTCCATGTCCATGTTTTTTCCACCCCCACCTCCAAGCCTTTCAGTGAGCTCCTTTGTCTTTGTATCTGGATCACCTATTCAGTCTCTGGCACATAGTAGGCACTTAATAAATGCTCCTTGATTTAAATTGGAGATGACTCATCTAGGGGAGAAACAAAAGGGAAGGGGATCTAACCAGGGAGGTCCCCAAATTTACGGAGTCTTTGTGCTGGCTCGTGGGACATAGAAGTGATCTTAGAGACCATGAGTTCAATTCCTTCATTTTATGGATGAAGAAACTGAGGCTGAGAGAGGTTATCTGCCAGAGTTAACATGTGAGGTGGGATGTGAACTCGGGTCTTCCTGACGCCAAGCCCAGACCTCTGGCCACAATGCTACTTTCAGGCCAGCAGGAAGAAGTCAATTAGGCTCATTCAGCCTGAGGGGTTTGTCTTAGTTACCCTTGTTTGGATAACTCTCTATTTCTTAATTTTTCATTCACACAAATTACATGTTATTTAAATTAACCTAATTTCTTAGCAACAAAAATATCTTCTGTTTGTTTAGTGGTTGTTCATTTTTTCAAAGCATTTTCACATCTGCTCTGAAGCTCAGGCAGTAGATAGAGCTCTGAACATGGATTTCCGAGGTCTTGGGTTCAAACCCATCTCAAGTACTTCCCAGCTGCAGGATCCTGAGTGAGCCCCTGAACCTTTCGCATCTTCAATTTCCTCATCTGAAAAATCAAGCAATCAATACTGTATGTCAGACACCGGAGATACAAAGACAACAATAATTTGGGGCTTGCCTGCAAGGAGCTTACATTCTAATGAAAGAGACAAAACATACACATAAAAAAGCATATATGGAAGGAATGCACCATAAATACAAGGGAGTTAGACAGAGACAGAGAGATGGAGTCAGAAACAGAGAGACACAGAGAGTAACAGAGAGAGAGAGAGAGAGAGAGAGAGAGAGAGAGAGAGAGAGAGAGAGAGAGGGGGAGAGAGAGAGGCAGAGCTACCAGCTGTTGTGGGGAATCAGGAATGTAGGGAGAAATGGGGTACTAACAGCATCCACTTCTGGTCTAAGTAGGATAATGAAAGCAAAGGACTTTGCACCACTGAAACGAGCTTATAAATGGGAGCTATAATTATCATTCTGTTTGATTTTGCTCCGATGGTCTTGCTCCTTAAGTGAACACAACTTTTGTCAGCGTGGTCCTAAACTGGCAAAACCTATGAAAAAAAAGACGTCAGCACAGACTTGCCCCATCCCCAGGCAGCTCCAACTTGCACCCCCTGCACCAGGCAGGAGGAGTCAGCGCTGCCAGCAGCACAGCCCACCACAAGAACTGTGAGGCGGTGAGGATGGAGGCATCGGAGAAGTCTTTGGGGGATTGGAGAGAGGCAGAATGTGAGGGACGCTGACACATGTCGGCCACAAAGTCAACAGACTGTTACAGAGCCTGGCTTTTCCTTGGCATTTCAAGTATTTAATCCTTCTCTCTTCTGCTGTTTCTGCCAGGGATGGGTTTCCCGGTAAAATAGGAGAGCCCTTGGACAGTGGGGCAGGCTTCCTCCTTGAAGTCTTAACACGAGTAAGATGCCTGTTCTCTCCCGTGTCTTGGTGAAGAAGCGTGTGGTCATTCCATCGCCTCCTGACCAAGACCTCTCGGTGCCGATGGCTGTATGCATCCTGGCAGCGCCGCCCCCCCCCTGTTTTCCATGCCCTCTGTGTGGGTTGGGGGCAGGCAGGGGTCTGGTCATATCATCCACACTATTTTATTCACACTGACTTACAAAGAGCACTGGCGGTGGAGCCTGAGATCCTTCCTACTTGGGGTTTGATGGGTGCAAAGGCATGATCGAGTACAACGAACATATTATCCGGGTGACCTTGGGCAAGTCACTTAACCTTCCAGGTGCTCAATTTACTGCAAAATGAAGGATTGGACTGGACAGTCTCTGGTCCCCTCCAAGTCTGAATCTGTGATTTTGTGGTACAGTGACCTCTCTGGCTGCTCTGAGAAGCCCCCAAAGGTCCTCCTTACCCTCTGGGTCCTGACAGGATAGCTCCAGTCCATCTGCCTTCCTGACCTTTTCTAACATGGTACAAAAAGGCCTTCTAGGAGTCTGATTCAACCAGGCAATGGATCAACAAACATTTGTTAAGCACCACCATGTGCCAAGTGTTGTGGCAAACCCCGGGAAGACAAAGAAAAGCAAAAATGAAATAAAAAGTCCTTGCTCTGGAGGAAGGGGGAAACCGTGCAAACAACCAAGACCAGGCAAAGTATCCATGGGAGGTGTGGGCATAGTCTCAGAAGGATGGCACCCAGACCAGATTTGGAGTCAGAGGGCATGGCTTTCAATTGTGGCTCGACTACTTACTGCCCATGGGACTTTGTCGCTAACCCTTCCCAGCATCAGCTGCCTTATCTATAAAATGAAAGTTGGGAGGAGCCCCTCTTTGGGGTCCCTTCCCGGTCTGGACCCAGGATCCTGTGAGCCCTAGCACGGTCAAGGAGAAATCCCCAATTCCTCTAGGACTCTAAATATGACGCATCATGTAAAGCTCCCCTGTTCTGCTCCCCCTTCTATCTGTAGAAGGTGATTGGGTTGTGGGGAGTAGGACAGGGAGGGCCTTGTGATTTGCCAGCGATTCTCTTGTCTGGGTAGCCATTGGTGGGAGCCCCCATCTCTTTCCCTAGATGGTGTTTCTCGATCTGTACCTGTTGATGAGCCCAGAAGCATAAGCCTTCAGTTAACCAGCTTTCCATCATCCCAGTGACATTTGGCATTTTTCCTGGCTGGGGGCCAGAGGACTGAGTGTTCCGCTGTTTTCTGTAACTTTCAATCCTAGTCTTTTGCTTGCAAAATACAAAAATGCAACTTGAGCCGTTACTAGTGGCAACCAATTTTAGAGAGAGATTGGTGGGAACGTCTCAAGAGGGGTTGTGGGGGAGGGGATTGTGGGAGAAGAGCTTAGGTGGTGGAAGAGAGAAAAGGACAGGGTGTTCAAAGATAAGCAAGATGGGAAATCGGTTCAACTGCTAAGTTTCTGAAGATTCTGTTACAGGGGTCATTGACCTTATTTTGTCATGGATCCTTTTGGCAATCCGATGAAGGGGACGCACCACTTCTCAGAATCACATTTGTAAAATACATAGAATTACAAAGGAACTCAGTTACATTAAAATATAAAATGGGGGGGGGGGAGGGAACCAAGTGCCCAGAACCCAGCTTAAAGTCTGGGATTTTCTTAAGCACCCGGAGGTTTTCTTAAGTATAAACAAGCAATCAATTCTTCATTCTGTGTGGGGAAGCTTGGAATCTCAAAGTTAAAAGGACCTCAGAGGCCTTCTAGTCTAACCCATTCCTTAAAAAGAACTCCCATTTTTAACATGCCCAACAAATCAATGACCACCCAGCCCTTTGCCTAAAAATCTTCATTGAGGGAGAATGAGGTTATTTCCCCAGGCCACCTCATCAAGTGAAGGTCAGCCCTAATGGTTGGGAAAGTTCTTCCCAACATCAAACCTAAATATGGCTCTTTTCTTTTTTAAAAAGTGATTTTGTTGATCTTTTTTGTTTTCATATCACCTGAACTTCCTTCTTTATTTCCTCCACCTTGTCCTTCTTAGAGAGCTATCCAGCTACCCTTTATAAGAAAGGATTTTTAGAAGGAAGGAAGGAAGGTAAAAGGAAAGAGAAAATGGAGAAAGAAAGGAAGGGAGGGAGAAAGGAAGGAAAGAAGGAAGAGAGAAAAGAAAGAAGGAAGGAAAAAAGGAGAGAGGAGAAAAAAAGGAAGAAAAAAGGAAAAAAGGAAGGAAGGAAGGGAGGGAGGGAGGGAGAAAGGTGTCTTCTCATAGATCTTTGAGGTGCAACTTCTCTTTGGTTACACAACAGTCATCTTGGATTGTTTTGTGGGGGTTGTTCTGTGCAGTTGTGTTAATACAATCCTTTTGTATTTTGTTTACCTTGCTCAAATTTGCCTCATTCCAGCTTCCACCCATGGCTTCTGGTGCTGGCTCTGGAGGCCTTCCTATATGACAACCCTTCAAATACTTGAAGAAAGCTGCCGGGTCTCCCCTGAGTCTCTCCTTGTGTCTGTTAAATGATCTCATTTCCCTCCACACATCCTCAGAAGGGGCGGACCTGAGGTCCCTCACCATCCTGACTGCTCTCTGGTTCATGAACGACACCCTAAACTGTGGTGCCCAGACTGAAGATGGTACCTTTCCTCCTTTAAAATTCACATCATCCTGTCCAGATCTTGGTCATGGGTAGATTTGCAGGTCATGACCCCTCCTCCCCAAGTGGGTGAACCCCTGCCTCAAAATATTCCTTGCTTTCCCAGCCTCTGACTCCTTCAAAAACCCTGGGTTCCAACTTCCTCCACTCTGAAGGCATCACCCTCTGACCCTCCTCAAGCAAACACAGATGCATATACCCCCTGGCATCGCCATCCAGGTTGAAATAATCTGCCCTTTCTCCTGGAAGACCTTGTTCTAGCTCTGCAGTCTCCTCCTTATTTCTGGAAGCTCCATGCTGCCCAAGATGACATTAGTCTATTAGATGACACTTCACGCTACTATTTGAATCATATTGACCTGACTATCCTGGTGGACTTCCCTTATCCTTGCCCTGTCTCCAAACTTTCCTTTTAGCAAACCATTTTAACAGCTAAGTGTTCTCTATCATTTTTACCCCCAGGGGGCCTTTTAAAAACTAGTGAAATAAGGGGGCAGCGAGGTGGTGCAGTGGATAAAGCACCGGCCCTGGATTCAGGAAGACCTGAGTTCAAAGCCAGCCTCAGACACTTGACACTAGCTGTGTGACCCTGGGCAAATCACTTAACCCTCATTGCCCCGGAAAAAACCAAAACAAAAAAACAAACAAACAAAACTAGTGAAATAAATGGTTGTCAGTTTCAACCCCAGCTGTTTATTCTGCCTAACAATTTGGTGATGTTCTAGACCCCCTCCCCCCCCAGCCAGCCAACCCATGTACCCTTAACACAAAGCTGACTTAGGCAAATTTTTTTGAGGGGGGGGGTTACTTTTTTCTAAATTTTGTGTTTTACTCCTCCTTGAAGCCTTACCTGATCATCTGCTAAAAGAGCTCTCTCTTTCTTCCAACTTCTTCAAGGACTTTATCTGCAATCTATTTTTATGTATTCCCTTCTGCCTTGGGTCATAGTTATCCATGTTCATAAATTATTCCCCTTTTAGACTGTAACCATCTTGAGGGCAAGCACTGTGTCTTATTTCAATATGGATCACCAGTACCTACTGGTGCTTTGTACAATCTAGGCAGTTAATAAATGTTTGCGGAATTGAATTAAGCAAGTCAAATACTTTGTAAACTATGAAGTGTTATATAAATGTCAGTTATTATTTAATAATAATTAATTATCGATGATAAATTGATTAGTCATGATGAAAAAGTTAATAATTCACAAACAATGTCAAGTTTATGGATCCTATCATGGATAGCTCTATGTTTCCCCATAGTAGGACCACTGACTCATAGAATTAGAGCTAGAAGGGGCCTTAGAGACCATCTAGAGTACCCCCCCCATTTTACTAATGAGGAGGTGAGGCCCAGAAAGGTTAGGACTTGCCCAAGGTCACAAAGGCATGGACAGACCCCTCCTGATCCCAAATCTGTTCTCTCCACCACAGAAGCCCCATGTGCATGGGCTTCAAAGGGTCATTATAGTTTCAGCGTCTTGACACCTTCATCTCAATCCTAAAGTAAAATAAGAACGTCAGTGAAGGCCCTTGGAAATTCAGCAGCAGTCTCCTCCATCCGTCTTCTTGCCCAACAGCCCAGAGAGGAATGGGAGATGCCTTGGAAAATCCTCAGCAAAGGCTGAGTCTGGTTTCCTGCGGGGGACCTTTTGTGTCCTCCTGAAGACCAGAGCCTCGAGTCACTGATTCCAGAGCTATAAGTAGGGATTTTAGGGAGGCAACCTGGAATATTCAAAAGGGGAATAGTTTTGAAATCAGAGATCCCGGGTTCAAATCACAGCTCTGTTACTAACAAACTGAGTAACCTCCAGTAAATCACTTAATTCCTTTCAGTCCCAGTTTCCTCACATGTCAAATGAAGGGGGAGTGAACCAAACTCACTCTAATTCTAATTCTAAGGCTATGAGCTTTCTGGTATTTTTTGTACTCGGGACAAGTAACGTGCACAGTGCTTTCAACTGAGAGGCATTGTGTAGGACCCTGGTCCATGGAATTGGGAGCCAGAAACCCTGGAACCCCTACTAGGAAGGCAACGATTGGGGGCCTGCGGGGTGGGTTGGGCAGTATGCCATCTGGACGCTTCCCGGTTATTCTTGCTAATTGGGTGCTGAGTTCTGTTGTTTCTATTGTGCTGAAGGACTTCAAGTGCTGTTGGGATGGACAGCCTGGACAGTAGAGCCCTGACAGACTCAGAGCTAGGAGGGACTGTCAGGATGATGTTGCCATCCAAATGGACCCTGA
The DNA here is from genome assembly GCF_019393635.1 of Dromiciops gliroides. Taxonomy (NCBI): domain Eukaryota; kingdom Metazoa; phylum Chordata; class Mammalia; order Microbiotheria; family Microbiotheriidae; genus Dromiciops; species Dromiciops gliroides. The sequence goes on from NC_057864.1 coordinate 11,443,140, forward strand.
CCTGATCTCACACATGAAGAAACTGAAACCCTGAGTGGTTGTATGGATTGGCCAAGGTCACCCAAGTGCTAATTAGTTGAATTTAGATTTGTCCTCACCTTCTGATCCCAAATCCAGTGTGCATTTCATCAAAATACCCCACTGTCCATCAGAGCTGCTCAGCTCTGCTAACAGCAGCAGCCACTATTTCCTAAGGGCTGCATTCCATCATCAGCTTCAGTCATGGGTTGCCATACATCATGCTAATAAAGGAGTACAGCCTTTGGGAGGAAGGTCTGATTTTTCTTTCTGCCACAGGATGAAACACCAGGAGGCTAGGCAGAAAAGAAGAGGATGATAGCAGGGTAGTAAAGGGGTAAAGGATGGAGGGATGGCCCCAATCACTCTACAGGACCATTCAGGGCAGCTAAGTGGCACAGTGGATAGAACACCGGCCCTAGAGTCAAGAGGACCTGAGTTCAAATCTCACCTCAGACACTTACTAGCTGTGTGACCCTGGGCAAGAACTTAACCCCAATTGCCTTAAACATCCTGGACCATCTGCAGTGATCCAGATCTATATCTTGTCACAGAACCCAGATGGCTCCAGAGGAGAGAGTGAGGTTGGTGAACTTGGACAGCCTTCCCTCACTTAAATCCAATTAACTACAAGTCATGACATCACCCCAATGTCACAGTCCTCTTCTAGAACAAAGGTCAAACAACAATAGGCCCATGCACTCAAAACCAACAAAAAAACTATTCCTACCTTTGAGAAGCTTACTATCAAGATGAGGAGACAAGGCATTTGGCATTTAAAGAAATAGTAGATCCTCCTAATTTGTTATGGCTCCAACCAATTCAATCCAACAATATTGGTTGAGAGTCTGCTACATGTGAGGCAAGGGGATTTAAAGACCAAATAAAACAATGGTCTCTGCTCTTCAAGAGCTTGCCTTGAGAGGGAAGAATGTATTAACAGAATCATGGCTTTGCAGTGGGATGGGAATCTTAGAATTCCTCTGCTCTAAAGGGCAGTCTAGGACAGTGGAGAGAGAGCAAGATGAATGTTTGATCCCACCTTTACCATCAAATCCCCTTTGGGCAAGTCACTTTACCTCCCTTGACCTCAGTTTCCTCACCTGTAAAATGAGGGAGTCGTCTAGATGCCTTTTGAGTCTATTCCAGCTCTAGCTTATGATTCCATTGTTTCCTGTTGTACTTACCTCCTAAATGGGAGAGAGAAAGCATGTTTGCCCAAAGGAACACTCCCCCTGGAGTCAGAGGCCATGGCTTCAGATACCATCTCTGATACTGCCTGTGTGACCCCAAAGTAAAGAGCTTGATCAACTTGCTCCAGATCCCTCATGTAGTGAGTGACCGTGATGGAATTTGAACTGTGGGCAGACTTCAAACCCAGCGAGATGCCAAGCAAAGCAGGGGCAGGGGAAAAACAACAAAGTATGAATTACTGTATGTGAATTGCAATTATGAGGCCACATAAGATGCATCCCAAATGAGCAAGGCAGGATGCCCTCCTGTCAGGTTGTAAGTCAAGAAAGCTGGGAAGATGGTGCTGACATGGGCAGAAAAAGAGAAACTGCCCTAGGGTGGGGTGGGGTGGGCACAAAGGCCTTGATGATGAGCTCAGTTTTACACTTTTGAATTTGAAGTATCAGTAAAATATTTAATGGAGATACCTAGCAATCAGTGGGAAATGGAGGACTAGAACCCAAGGTGGAGATGGCTATTGGATGGTCAGTCTGCAAAGGGATGATAAGCGAAGTCATGTTTCACGATCCTTATAGCTGACACTAACATGTATACTGTCAAATGTACAAAGCATTTTAGATATGTCACGGGACTTGTGCACAGTCCTCGACCACCTAAGATGGCATTACCCATAGGGAAGACCCTGAGAGTTCTGCTTCCTGGAGAATGAGAATGGAAGCAAGCATGCACATTCTGTGCCAGCCTACCATGGGGTTGGGAGCAGTGTTTTACTATTAGCTGTATGGCCAGAACTGTCTGTGTCTTCATAACGGTCTGATGGCCTATGGGAGCCTTTTCGGGGGCGGGGGGGCATTCATGTCTGAGAGTAAAAGATTCCTTTTCTTTTCTAGGTGCAGCAGAGAGTAGAACTTTATCCCCAGGAGCCTGAGCCAAAAAGATCCAGGAGAACAGGAATTCAGGCCGAGGGCCATCGCTCAATGAGCATTGATTAAGTGCCTACTAAGCGCCAGCCACTGTACTAAGTGGCAGGGATACAAAAAGAGGCAAAAGACCATCCTGGACCTCAAGGAGCATATGGTCTAATGGGGGAGACAACGTGCATATAACTATGGACAGACAAACCAGAGACATGATAAAGGAGAAATACTTGACAGTGGGATGGCCCTAGAAGTAAGAGAGATTGGGAAAGGCTCCTTATGGAAGGCTTGGCTTCAGCTGGGAAGGAAAAGGAAGCCAGGAGGCTGAGATGAGAGCAGAAGGCATTCTGTCCTTGGGGAGGACAGCTGAGAAAATGGGAGGGGTCAAGAGATAGAGTGTCTTGTTCGGGCAACAGGGCATGTCACCGGATCACCGAGGAAATGGGGGGGGTATGGTGAGGGTGAGCCTGGAAAGGGGCAGGGGGAGTGGGCAGGGTGAGAAGGGCTTTGAATTCTGAGCAGGGTTTGATAGTAGATCCTGGAGGTGGTAAGAAGTAATGAAGTGGAGTTTATTGAGTAGGGGGTGACATGATCAGACCTGTGTTTTATTTAGAAAGACCTTTTTTTGACAGCTGTGTGAGAATGGCCTGGAGTGGGGACAGGCTTGTGGCAGGGAGACTAGCCAGCAGCTGTTTCAACAATGCAGGTATGTGGTGAGGAGGACCTGCCCCAGACAGAGGAAAGAGGGGCCCAGGGTGAGAAGTGACACAAAAGTAAAATCCACAGGCCTTTGCAGCAGATTGTATACAGGTGGTGAGAGACAGTGAGGAAACAAGGATGACACCTAGTTTGTGAGCCTGGGTGACTAGGCTAGGATAGCAGTGCCCTTGACAATAATGGGAAAGTTAGGAAGAGGTGAGGATTTAAGGGGAAAGGCAATGAGCTAAGTTTTGGACATGTTGCATTTAAGATGTCTATGAGGGGGGCAGCTAGGTGGCGCAGTGGATTGAGCACCAGCCCTGGAGTCAGGAGTACCTGAGTTCAAATCCGGCTTCAGACACTTGACACTTACTAGCTGTGTGACCTTGGGTAAGTCACTTAACCCCAATTGCCTCACTAAAAACAAAAAAGAAAAAAAAAGATGTCTATGAGGGGGCAGCTAGGTGGCACAGTGGATAAAGCACTGGCCCTGGATTCAGAAGGACCTGAGTTCAAATCCAACCTCAGACACTTGACACTTACTAGCTGTGTGACCCTGGGCAAGTCACTTAACCCTCATTGCCCTCAAAATAAAACAAAAATAAACAAAAAAACCCCAAGTAGTTAAGATGTCTATGAGACATCCAGTCTGAGATGTCCAACAGGTAGGTGGAGATGTGAGATTGGAGGTCAGCAAAGAGGTTGGAGAAGGAAAGGTAGATTTGAGAATCTTCAGCAGAGAGATAACAAATCCATGGGGGCTGATGAGAATACCATGGGGAGTAGCACAGAGGGAGAAGAGAGCCCAGGTCAGAACCCCGTTGGACACCTATTGCTAGAGGGTGTGACCGGAGGAGGATCTAGCAAAGGAGACAAAGGAGGAAGGGTCAGAAGGATAGGAAAACCAGGAGAGATGAGTGTTCTCAAAGCCTACAAAGAAGAGAGTATCAAGGAGAAATGGTCAACAGCGTCCAAGATAAGAGAGGTCAAGAAGCCTGGAGATTAAGAAAAGGCCATTTCATTTGACAATTGAGATCATTAGTAACTGGAGAGAGCAGTTTTGGTCGAATGAGAAGCCAGAAACCTTAATGTAAAGAGTTAGGAAGAGAGAGGAGAGGTAGAAGCACCCATTGTAGGCAGCCTTCTCAAGGTGTTTTGCTACAAAAGGGAGAAAAGATACGTGCCCTGGCTAGCAGGGACGCATGGATGGATGGATCAAGTGAGGGCCTTTTTGAGGAAATGGAAGACAGGGCCATGCTTGTCCGCCATAGATCAGCAGCCAGGAGACAGGGAGAGATTGAAGATAAGCGAGAGAGCAGAGGAGATGGAGGAGGTGATCTGTTGCAGGAGAGGGGCTGAAAAGAGATCATGAGTGCAGGCAGCATTTGTCTTATCTAGGAAAAGGGCCATCTCATAATGGGAGAGTGAAGGAGGGTGAGGAAGGAAATACTAGCACAAGGCATCTGACTGATGCGGGATGAGGCAAAGGGGAGAAAAGGAGAGTCATAGAAAATGGCCTTAATCTTTTCTGTAAACTATCAGAAGGTGGGGGAAGAGGGGACCACGAGAGGTTTGAGGACAGCTGAGATTGGAGGAGCTGCTTTGGAGAGTGGGATAGTGATAGATTAGGGAGGTGGGATAGGCTGCCGAGCAGCAGCGAGGGCCCAGTTGAGGCTGCACAACATGAATCTGTAGTGGACCCCGTGAGATTGGAGGTCAGCACTTTCTCCACTTTCATTTCAACGGCACATATGTGAAGGGGTGAAGGCAGCAGAGGGTGGGAGTCTAAGGCTGTGTCTTGGCAGGGCCAACCTGATAAGATGAGGGGGCTAGGGACTCAGGAGAGGAGACCAGTGTAGAGCTAAACATGGTTACCAAGGGGTCGAGATGGGAAAAAGAGGAGAATGTAGCTAGTCCAGGGGGGATGGCCTGTGAGAAAACTAAGGCATACAGAGATTAGAGGTCATGTGAAGAGGAAGAACCAGGACTTGGGTTTGCCAGGCAGAGGGAGAGGTAGAAGACATTGGTTGTGATCAGATAAGTGAACTTCAGAGTCCATGGAGACTCCCCGGGGTGCTTATCTCATTTGCTCCTCCTAGGAGCTCCTACAGTTGTTGTGTAGCTGGCTGGTTATACAAAGATTGCTGGGCCTACCTGTTATTCATTGACAAATTCTGAAATGACTAAGACAGAGGTAGTCTTCTGGGGTGTGAATGCTCCTGGGTATTCACACAGCCCATCGGGTCCCCAGAACAGGTTGTTTGGAAGTCAGGAAACATTTGACTATTGGAACAATGTCATCAATGAGGAGGAGGTTCCCAGGCTAACCCACAAATGCCTCTTGAGCTCATAATGTGCCTGAAACCTCTGGAGTCACCTTTGGGAAAGAGCTCGTCGCTTTTAAGGACCCCCAAGCTTCTCCCTGAAACAGAGCCTGCTTTTTAGCCCCAGCATTCCTCCCCGACTTTGCACAACTGCCGGTCATGGATGCCAGTCTCTGAAGAGCGAGGCTAAGGACGTAATGGAGAGAGGGGTGCACGCTGGGTGTGAGCAGCTAGTAGCACAATACAGCTGAAGAGTGAAGCAGGAGAACCGGGGAGAATGTGTCATCGGAGAGATGGGCTGGACATCTAGCAATGGTCATCCATCCTATGTCAAGAGAGCTTGAGGTGGACTCGCTAAGGCTAACTCATGATCTGGCCGATAGGCGTGAAGGGCTTAGAAGGAATAATAAAAATAAAAACAGCTAGCATTTACATAGAGCATCCTGGGGCCAGGTGTTATGTTAAGCACTTTACAAACCTGATCCCCTTTGATTCTCACACCCAAGGAGGTAGAGATGCTATTATTATGCTCATTTTACAGATAAGGAAACTGAGGCAAACAGAGGGGAAGTGACTTGCCCAGGGTCATATAGCTAATACGTATCTCAGGCAGGATTTGAACTCAGGTCTTCTTGACTGCAGGCTTTGGACTCTATCCACTGAGCTTCCAGCAACCTCCATGACTATATCATGGGATCACATACTCACTAGAGTTTGGGAGTACATAAAAAATATTATAATTTCAACAATACCTATCCACATAATATATTTGCTATTTAAATATAACATCTAATGCTATTGGAAAATACACTCCTACTTCCATATGTTTCTCATTACTCATCCTGACACGAAAGACCTGTGTGACCTTGCTCAAGTCATTGACAGTTGAAGGAAGAACCCACGGGGATCAGCCCCAGGAAAAGGGATATTAGCAAGAAGGAAGAGAAGGCTCCCCTGGAGTATGTGGCTGCACTATGCCCGGCACATAAATAGGATGTGCTTGTTGGTCATTTGACTCCATGTATGGGATAAGGCTGGGAACACAAACCACAACCAGATCCGAGATGGTCTTCAACAATTAGCTGAAGAGTTTGAGGTTCACTTAGTTGGCAATGGGGAGCCATGGAACATTTCAGAGCAGAAGAGTAATGTGACTAAATCTATGCAGAAAGAAAAGACGGAGAAACAAAAGGAGGAGAGAAGAGGAGAGGAGAGAAAGATGGAAACAGATAAAGACAAAGAGAGAGGAGAGACAAAGAAGAGAGAAGAGAAAGAGGGGGGAGGGAGGGAGGGAGAGAGAGAAAGCAAGAGGAGGAGGAGGAGGAGGAGAAGAAGGGGAAGAAATAGAAGAAGAAAAGAAGAGACAGAGGCAAAAGGAGGGAAAGAGGAAAGAGAGAAAGAAAAGAGGGCAGAGAAACAGAATTCCAGGAGTCAGTCATAGCCCCAGGAACCATTAAAGGCTAAATAAATAAATGCTGAGAGCAGCCAAGATGAGATGCATCTAACTCACTAGAAAAGCAGTGAAAAGAGATTTGGATTTTTGGGGTGGAAAGGCCTGAGCCAAATCTCACCTGTGATGCTTCCTTGTTGTCTGACTACACAGCAGTCATGTAATTTCTCTGGGCCTCAGTTTCCCTTCCTATAACATGGGGAAAATAATACCTGCAGAATCTAACCTCTAGATGATTTTAGCGATCATCTAGTTAGACGCTCCTTTTTTCAGACAAGGAAACTGAGGCCCAGAAAGATTAAGCGACTTGCCCAAGGCCACATAAGTAACAAATGGGAAGGCAGAATTAGAACCTTTGGCACTATATCCAGCATCCTTTCCTTGGAGGGAGAAGGGGAAAGAAGGGGAAGAGGAGGGGCAGGGGGAGGAGGAGACCCGAATCATGCCTTTAAGGAAAGTAAGGGGGGGCAGCTAGGTGGCACAGTGGATAAAGCACCGGCCCTGGATTCAGGAGGACCTGAGTTCAAATCTGACCTCAGACACTTGACACTTACTAGCTGTGTGACCCTGGGCAAGTCACTTAACCCTCATAGCCCCGCCAAAAAAAAAAAAAGATAAAGTAAGGGCTCTCAGAATTGAAAATGGGAAAGCGGGGCATCCCAGTCCCAGAGGAAGTGAAGGTGAAGGGTGAAGCAATCAAGACAGGGGCAGGGCCTGGATTCATGGAGCAAACAGGATACCAGTTTGAATTTGATAAAGCCACTCGGCCTGGAGGAATACATATTTCACTCTAGGTGTAACTGGGAGCCCTTGGATGTCTCAGCAAAATAATTTTGGCCACTGCATGGATGGATGGGAGAAGTAAGGGATGGGAAGCAGAGAGCTCACTAGGAGGCTTCCAGAGTCATTCAGCCTAGAGTGATAAGGGCCTGACCCAGGGTGGGCCCCCCTCCCCCCCCCAGCCTGGGGCAAAGGGACGGGTGGGGGCTTTGATAAGCCTGTAGTCAAGGCTCAAGTCAGTTTCAGAGGGAAGAGCCACCAATGGCTGGGAGATTATGCCCTTGGCTGGCTGTGAAAACTGTGCTTCTAATACAGTGGGGTGGTGTGGAGGACAGGGAGCTGGTGAGGGGAAGGATGCTGACAGAAAGTCTGAGAAGCTAACATGACATGCAGCTGGCGGGGTTCTTCCAGCGTGTGGATGGTGATGGGTAGAGTCAGGAAGAGAGAAAAGGCTATCAATCAGCAAGGGGCTGATGTCAATCAATCAATTATCATTTATTTTTATTGTTAATAAATGTCGACAGAATGAGAAAAAAATTTCAAGTACTTTGCAAAATAAAATTATAATTACTCATAAGCCTCCCTCACATGTGACAAGCTAGGACAATGCCCACTTTGTTTCATCACCTTGCAGCCTATCACAACCCCATTATAAGCCTCAGAGAAGGAAAAGGACTTGCCTTTGGTCATACAGCCAAAATTCGAACCCAGGTCCTGTGGATTCTCAATTATATTAATTCACAAGAGTTCTCTAGCTCCGATTCCTAGCTCTGTGTGTGTGTGTGTGTGTGTGTGTGTGTGTGTGTGTGTGTACTGAATCTGGAATTACTGCTCGGAGGTCCCTAGTACAGGGCATCCTCCTTCAAAATAGAATCTGGAAGCTGACTGAGCCCAAGGTTCAGGGAAGCACAAACACACCAACAGAATTCACACTGAAAATGAAGAGAAATAAATCTAAAAGTGACCTAGGCACTTTTGACACAATCAGATTTACCAAGAAAAGAACTTCCCTGAAGAATCTACCCCCACAGGGTGCCATCAATTGAACAAAACAAAACAAAAAACCAGTCCTAGGTTCTCCTCTGATTATCCTGGAGGTCCTTTTTCAGCCTTCAGTCAGTCCTCAAGAAGCATGGATTGGGCACCTACTATGTGCCAGGCTCTCAGCTAAGCCCCAGGGGTACAAAGCAAGCCCCAAACTAAGAGCTCACACTCTTAACAGGAGAGACACCGAGAAAACAACTTGGAGCGTAGAAGATGCATCCAGGCTGAACTGAAGGGGATCTCAAAGAGGGGCTTCTGATCAATGGCAGGGTTTTGGCCGAGACGGAAGGAAGCCAGGTGTGATGGGAGGCCCGGGTGAGGGGGCAGAGCACTGGAGGACAGCCAGAGACAGTGCCTGGCGTTGGGACATGGAGAGTCTCTTTGAGGGAAAGCCAGGAGGTCACTGCGACTGGCTGGGAGAGCACCTGGGGGCAAACAGGCGGGAGAAGGCCAGGAAAGTCGGACTCTGGCGGGACCCGGGAGCCCCTGAAGGTCATTACCTCCTCTCTCCTTCCTTCTATAGCGTCTCTGCCAGACTGACTTCTTTCCTTAGCTGTGGGTCTGCTGCTCTCGCTCCTCAGTGCCAAGACCATCGGTGGCTCCCCACTGCCAACAGAGCAGAGGTCAGACTCCTTTCCTTAGCATCAATCAATCAACACGAATTTATTAAACTCCAGCTGCCAAGAGCGCCCGGGATACAAAGAAGGAAACCACCTCTGCTCACAACATGCTTTTCTGCTAATGGGGGAGACAAACAGGCAAACAAATACAGCATAACCTGAACAAGGCAACTCCAGTACAAAGCCCCCGAGGCCTCAGAGCCTTATCTCACAGCTCCCTCCTTTAAGGCCACTCACATCGGTGCGTGTCTGCATCTGGAAATGAGCCTTGTCCTTTCCCAAGTCCAGGCCTCTTCTCCCCTTGTCCTCCCTCAACCTTCCCACTCACACTCTGATCCCAGTACCACCTCCTCCAGGAAGACTTCTTTGGTCCTCCCAGTCACCATTATTACACTTCTCTGAAACCCTAGAAGGCAGGGTAGCCTAGCAGATATGGAGCCAGCCTCCCTGGCTCAAGTCTACTCTCTGATTCGCACTGGCTTACATCACTGCCTAAGTTGTGAATAGAGTACTGAACTTGGATCCAGAAGACCCAAGTTCAAATTCTACCTCAGACACTAGCTCTGGGCCGGTGGGCAAGTCATTGCCCCATCCTCCATTTGAAAAATGGGGTTAATAACAGCTAATAGTTAATAACCTCCCTTCCAGGGTTCATGTGTGGATGAAATGAGGTGACCTGGGTTGCAGAGGGCCTTATTACCATTACCTGCATTGGGAGACAGAGCTTCCTCATAGGGATGATCTCAGGCTTTCACAGAAGTTTGTGCCGCCCCCTCCCCCTCCCCATTGGAAACACTCTGAGGGCCTTCCCATTTCTTTGTTTTGCCTCTGGGCCCCCCTAGCACCCCAGCCCATTTCCTCCAGACCCCGTGTGCTGGTTGGGTTAGGGTGATTCTAGGACTGGGCAGAACCCTATCATGGGGGGGGGGTTTCCAGGCTGGGGAAAAGATCCCCGAAATCTAGAAGGGCCAGGACACAACACTAGAGGGGAAGTGACCATTGGATTGGAGAAAAGAGAACAGGGCAGGCTTGAGGCCCTTTGGGGGGAGAGCTGGAGGAAGGGGGGCTACGTCCTCCCCCATTTTACGGTCTCAGACTTGCCTGGGCTACCTTACTATGTGTGTCAGGCACTGGCTAAACCCAGGAGGGCACAAGTTAGCAGAAGCTCAGCTCCTGTTCTCAAGGAGCCTATAGTCTAATGGGGGGGGGGGACACCACCAGAAAGGGAGATGAAAAGGGGAGGGGGAGGGAAAGGTAGCCTGCCCCTCCCCCCCAGTGCCTTCCCTCTGAAATTGGTTTTCATTACATTGTATGCTACCTACAAAGCCACTGGATTTATGTGTATATCTAGTATATGTGCATGTATAGACACAGGAGCGTACATGCAATACAGTCATAAGAATGCATGTGCTTGTATACGGCTATATTTGTTCATATACACATGTGCATATACACACATGTATATAGGTATATGTATATGTACATATAATGGAAACTATATATATATATATATATATATATATATATATATATTTTTTTTTTTGCGGGGCAATGGGGGTTAAGTGACTTGCCCAGGGTCACACAGCTGGTAAGTGTCAAGTGTCTGAGGCCGGATTTGAACTCAGGTACTCCTGAATCCAGGGCCGGTGCTTTATCCACTGCGCCACCTAGCCGCCCCCTGTGTGTGTGTATATATTAATCTATATGTATATGTACCAGCTCACTCTCTCCCCTCTTCCTTATTAAACTAGAATGTGAGGCAGACAAAGAGGTTTTACCTTTTTCTTTTGCATCCTCCAGGCATAACAAAGTGCTGTCTGTCTAAGTTTTCAAGAAATGTTTGTTGACCGACTGATGGACTAGCACAAAGTCATGGGGAAAAACAGTTCCTGAGCCAAGGAACTCAGGCTCTGTCGGAGGGCTTTGATGGGCTTCCCGGTGTGATATTTAAATTTTATGGAAGCTTGAAAAAGACAATACTTGGTATAGGACTCGAATGTCAAATTAGGTGAACGAACGAGTAAGTGAGTGAATGAGCGAGTGAACAAACGCATGCATGCTTGCGTGCGGGCACGCTGGACCCCAGCCCGGAGAAGGTGTGAAGGCCGAGGCTTCTGGGGCCGGGGACCCCCCAACGTCCACGCCCGTGCAGGTGAGGGTCGCGGTGGCACCAAGCCCTGGGCTGCACGTGGTCCCTTTTTGGCCGGACACGGGGGCGCCCGGCGGCTTGGGGAGGCGGTGCCTTCCCGGGGGTCTCGTCTGACCTGAGATTGGGGGGGAGGCCCGACGGCAGTTTGGTTAAGGGGAAAGGCCGAAGGTCAGCTCGCCCGCGGCCTCCCGGGCTAGACCGGCAGCCCCCCCCCCCCCCCCCCCGCCGAGGGCAGGTCCGTTCCGGGGCGCTCAGCGCCGAGCCTTGCATGCACGAGGCGCTTAATAAATGCACACCGCGCTCTGCCCTCCTCGGATGCTAGTGTGACTTTAGCGGCCTCAGTTTCCCAACCGGGAAAGGTGCGGCGGGGCCCACGTGGCCCCGGGGCCTCCTGGGAGCAGTGACCTTGACCGCGCTCGCCACGTGCGTACCGCTGTCCACGCCCCAGCTTTCCCGGGGCCGAGGGGTAGTGGGGGAGGTGTGGGGGGTGGCGGGAGCGCGGGCGGGAGGAGGCAGGTGTTCGGCGCTGCGGGCCTCCCCCAGTCCCTCCCCGCCCCCCCCCCCCCACTCACTCCGCGGCGTCCTCCCCTCTCCCCCCTCCCCTCTCCGCTTCGCGCCCGCCGCCGCGCGTTGCCCCCTGGGAGTTGTAGTTCGCGCCGGCGCGGGCGCGAGTGGCGCAGCGCCGGCCGCCTGCCCTTCCCGGCGTGCACCGCGGCGCCGGCGGCTCCCGGATGTGTGTGCGGCGCCGGAAGAGAAGGCGGTCTCTCTCTCGGCCCGGCCATCTTGTGGGGACGAGCTGAAGCAGGCGCCGTCGGCTCGGCGCGGCCCGCTGCAATCCGTGGAGGAACGCGCCGCCCGGGCCCCATCATGCCCGGCCACCTGCAGGAAGGCTTCGGCTGCGTCGTCACCAACCGGTTCGACCAGCTATTTGACGACGAATCGGACCCCTTCGAGGTGCTGAAGGCGGCCGAGAACAAGAAGAAGGAAGGCGGCGGCGGCGGCGGCGGGGGCGGCGGCGGGCCCGGACCCAAGAGCGCGGCGCAGGCCGCGGCCCAGGCCGGCGCGGGCGGCGGCGGCGGCGGCGGGGGCGCGCCCGGGAAGCCGCTGCGCAAGGAGTCGCAGAAGGACCGCAAGAACCCGCTGCCGCCGCCCGCCGCGCCGCCCAGCGCGGCCGCCGCCAGCGCCGCCGGCTCGGTCTCGGCCGCCGCCGCCGCGGCCGACAAGAAGGACGAGGCGCCGCCGCCGCCCGCCGCGCTCAAGAAGGAAGGTGCGGGGCCGCCGCGGGGGCCGGGGCGCGGGACGGGGGCAGGGGCGGGCGGCCGCCCCACGTGCCGGCGCCGCCGCCGCCCGGGGAACCGAGGCCGCCGCGGGCCAACCACGTGCTGCCCCGGGGACGCGGGGGGCTCGGCCAGGAGCACGTGCCCGGGCGGGGGGGGCGCCGCGGGGGGCGGCCGTGGCCGCACGTGGCCTGGGAAGCCCCGGGAGGCCGGGGGGGGGGACCGAGGGCGAAGCGGGGACCCCAGCCCTCCGGCCGCCCTCGTGGCCGTGACAGCCCGGGCGCCCGCCCCCGGGGCCCACATGGCCGGGCCCGATGGCTCCGGGGGGAGGCCGCGGAGCTCCCCGAGGTCCCCCCTGCTCTGGGAGGGCCCGCTCTCACCGCCGGGCTCCCCCACCTCTGGAGCCCCCCGTCCCAGACGGGCGGGGGGCGGGGGCCGGCAGCAAGCGTCCCCTGAGCCCGCTCGGGAGCCCCGGGGTGCCCAGCGCTGGGCCGGGAGGCGTTGGATCCGTTCTTACCTGTTTGCTGCTTGCTAACGGGGGGCTGTGGTTAGGTGGGGGGTAGGAGGCGGAGGGCGTGGAAAGCAAGGGCACGGGTTTCCTCGGAAGCCCTAAAGCGGGCGGCCGAAGACGGGGTCTGGGGAGTCCCCGGGACTGTTGGTTGGGCGTGGGAGCCATTGTTCGCCGGGCGCGTTGGCTCGGACGTGCCTCCCCTTCCCACGACCCCCCCCAGGAGATGGGGTGTCAGGCGCGGGGCTGGCCAAGCCCGAATGGGAGAGTGTGTTTGTGCGCCCTGCCCCGGCCCGCTACAAATAGTGTAGCCCCCCCCCCCCTTGGCTTCTCCAGGGAGCCCGAGCGGGGGCGGACCCAGGACCCCCCCTCCTGGGGGCAGAAAGGCTGGAGGCTGCCCCGAGACCTTAGCATATAAGAGCAATGGGGGGGGCAGCTTAGGCTTGTGAGCTTGTAGGAAAGGACCAAGCAGCAGAGACGCTCCCGCTAAATTGCCTCATCTTGCCAGCCTCCCGTCACCGTGTAGGGGCAGGTTCCTGGGCCTCCTCGCTTGGCTGCACGGGCTTTCAAACTTGTAGTTTGGCAGAACGAGGAAATAAGATTCTGTTGGTTCTTCTCAGAAAATGCTGAGGACAAAGCAGAGACTTGTTGGGCTTTTCTTTGAGAGTCAGTCAGGGAGTAAAATGGGCCCTACACGTGTGCCTGTGATCTGTGCCTTTCGAGTGTACTTGGCCAGTGCTTACAGAGGCCTCCCCTCTGAAGCGCACTTGCAAGTCAACCTGTCCACCCACAGAACTCTCACGTCTTCATTCTTAGAAGTTTTAAATGAAGATGAGCGCAGGTTGCTCTAGGTTAGGTTAACAACCTAACTGTGCAATAGTCTTTGAGAACGAGGGCCCTTTGGTTCATATCAGGTCTGGACCATCTTTCTAATGTCTTGTGCTTGGTCTCAGGGTCCCTGACTTTAACCTTTTCCAATAGACTATATATACACTTCTTCGGGAACTCAGAGGGAGGAAGAAATAGCAAAGTCTTTATTTTCCTTTACCTTCCTAATAGTTGCGATTTTATGCTGCAAAAATAATTTGCCCAAGCACGTTCTCTCTCATTTTAGGGATAAGACGAGTTGGTAGAAGGCCTGACCAGCAACTTCAGGGTGAAGGAAAACCAATTGACAGGAGACCGGAAAGGCGACCACCTCGTGAGCGACGATTTGAAAAATCTATTGAAGAAAAGGGTGAAGGAGGAGAATTTTCAGTTGACAAGTAAGCTTTTGGTCTTTTGTCTTGGTTCAGATTTTACAAGGGTCACAACTTAGTAATGACAGAGTTTAAAGTTTAAAAGCATCACTAGCTGCAATCTGATTCCCTAAATGTGTTGGTTCCCCTTACCTTCCTTGGAAGATTTTCTAGTTAGGTGCTTTTTATCATTGGAGTTAGACTCAGGTTTGTTTGATAAAACCCACTATTGGATTTGGGGAAATTGGAAAGGTCATCTATTATCCCTTAAGTTCCTTGCAAGAATATACTACACACAACACTTGCCTCTCTTTGTAGGAGCTTTTTACCATTTCATACTGCCAAATTTTAAGTTAATGCAGATATAGCATCTATTTGGGGCATTTTTCAAATAGTTTAAGCTTGACAAACATCATTGGACATTGAGACGAGCTAAGGAGGTTGTCTAAATACTAATGAATGGGGTTCAGATAAGGATATGTGAAAGGATCGTTTCCCTCTTCACAGTGATCTTGTAACTATGCTAGGTTCCACAAAAGATGACAATTTTTACTTATGCCACAGACCTGTTATTGACCGGCCGATCCGAGGTCGCGGGGGTCCTGGGGGAAGAGGACGCGGTGGCCGTGGCCGTGGAATGGGCAGAGGAGATGGTTTTGACTCTCGTGGAAAGAGAGAATTTGATAGGCATAGTGGAAGCGATAGATCGTAAGTCTCAAATTTGGTTTTTTGTGCTGATTTTAATTTAATGTTCATTTTAGTAAAACTTAACTAGTTTCTGTCCTCAGTCACTATAATGTTAACTCAGTTTTGTTAGTTCTTTCTCACATTCGCATTTCAGTGGTCTGAAGCATGAGGACAAGCGTGGAGGAAGCGGCTCACATAACTGGGGAACTGTCAAAGACGAGTTGACGTGAGTTCTGCTTTTTTAAAGTACGGTGTCTTGTCTTGTCCCTGCTAAACTGTCATGTCTGTGCCGTGTGTACCGGCTCCCTTTGGGGAGGGGGGGCGCTTATTCCTGAGAGTGAGTGTCCAGACCCAGGCTTGTTCTTTCATGCCTACTCTGGAATGAGCAAAAGCTTCAACGTCAGAGGGTCTGGACTCAAATCCTACCTCTGTCACTGACTTTACTCTTTGGGCAGATCACTTACCCCTGGGCCTCAGTTTTTTCAACTGTAAAGTGTGAGGGACTGAACTAGCTGGCCTCTGAGGTCCCTTTGGGCCCTAAAGGAAGACTTAACGATAGGAGTGAGCGCAATAGCTGCCTATTTTGTACCAGGCACTTATTGGAGTCCACAGAGGTGAAGCACTTTGCCCAGTGTTAGCCAGCAAGCAAGTGTCTGAAGCCAGATTCATAATCACATCTTCCTGACTATATCATGTGCGCTTCTAAAATGGGTGTATTGTTAAAGGATCTAAGTTCCCATCAGCTCAAAAATGGTCATTAATTAGTTACGATTTATCTTTAACTTATAATTCCATTAAATATTCAATTATCCAAGTTTTTGTTCCTTTCCCAGGATTTATGGAAGTGCTGTTCTTTTGGAAAAATCAGTCATGTTATTTGACTAGAATTTTCTGTGACTTTGGGGGGGCGTGGTTCCTGCAATGAATGTTAAATGACTTGCCCAGGGTCACACAGGTAGTGTCAAGTGACTGAGCCTGGATTTTAACTCAGGTCCTCTTGAATCCAGGGCCAGTGCTTTATCCACTGCACCACCGAGCTGCCCCCCAGGGCAGTTTGTTTGTTTGACTTTTTCTTTATATTGTGAATGTTATTCATGACTTCTTGATCATAGGGATCCTTGGCTTGAAACTGTTTAGTGTGTTCTGATTATGTAGCAGTTGAATATTTTAATGTCTTGTTCACTGCCCAGGACTAATGCCTTGATTTGTTTGCTGGGAGTTCAGTAATGTAAGGGGGGGTGGATGTTTGATGTTTTTTATTTGGGTTAAGTAGCCATTCCACCCGGCCATGTATAAATGAACCAGCTGCCTTTCTTGTCTTTCTTTCTCTCCTTAGAGGGGGCCCCCAATACATTCAGAAACAAATGTCTTATAATTGCAGTGACTTGGAGCAAACCACTGTGACGGAGGAGACACCTGAAGGAGAAGAGCACCCAGTGGCTGATACAGAAAATAAGTGAGTCGAGTTGACAGTCCCTGAGCCAGCCCTTGTCTTTCTGTCCCCAAGCTTCAGCCTCTCCCGAGCACATGGATGGTGGACAGTCACTCAGGGATTACTGACTCTTTTCATGAGGGCTTTTTGGGCCCATTAGAAAATGCATCTTGATTGAAAGACTAGTTAGTGATGGTGAGGAAGGGGTGAGGGAAAGCTGACCCATTAATGGAACCGTTGCTGATGTATTGGGGTAGAAAGCCTGGCTTTGAGACAGATTATGTCCAGGAATTGGGGAGAAGGACAGAAGTTGTGGGAGTGCAGAGCACCTGTTAGGGCTTCAGTACAGCTGCCCTTTCCCTGGGGAGGCACCAGGGACTCGCTCAATTTCCCTTTGATGCTGCACAGTTTAGCACCTTCCACTTTGGGGCCAAAGGCCTGGATTCTTAGATTGGAATAATAGAGTTTTGCTTTGAGGTCAGCAGGAGCAGAATTTGGAGAGACCAGGCAGTAGCTAGTACTTTCAGACTGCCCACTGTAAGGGCTAAAATTCTAGCTAAACTGTCTAAAATATCTAATGAGTGGTCGCCAATAAATTATAAGCTTTAGCAAGAGTTAGACTTTTAAGCATTTATTAAGGAGAATAAGAATTTGGTAAAGAGAGAGAAAAAGGCCTAAATTCCTAGCTATTAAAGGGAGAGCACATTTCTAGCTCCGCTCTCCACCAGAGTCCAAAGGAAAGAGAGCGCGAGACTGAGCGCCAGTCTCTTCCTTCCTCCTCCCACTAGTCCGCGTCACTTCCTGACTCCTGAAGAAAAGACTCCTGGTCTTGCCCTCAAAGACCTTCGCTTCATGGGCAGAACTCTTCTACAGTTAGTATCCAGCAGGTGGCGTTATTCCAATCGTTACACCACCCCACAGGTCGCGGGTAGGCGCATAACTGGACATAGGTCGTTTTTCCCTGTCTAGGTTTTGGGACAGGCTGAGTAATTCTATTTGCATGCTACTGTTCATATGCCCTTAGGAAAATCTTGTTCAAAAGGAAGGGCTGCTAGCTTAAATAGAGGATAGTATTATAGAAGCACACCCGAAAGGTCAAATGGGTCAGACTAGTCCGGGAAACAATCAGGATGGCCATATTGGCCTGTTCTGAAATCCTGTCCCAAGTGATCAGCCGCCCAATGGAGCAGGAGGGTGAACATTGGCTAGAGGAAAAGTAATGCCTCGAGAAGGGGGTTAGAAACAAAAGCTTGAGCCAAAGAGATGGGGGGATATTGGAACCGTTTGGTCACAGGCTTGTGGGACTGTCTGGAGGGAGTGTGGTCAGCTTCTGCAGTGGGGGGATCTCCTGCACTCTGACCTACATCTGGGAGGGTCTGCACTATTTTCTAGCCCTGGTGCACGCCCCAGCCCCTTCCCACTCCAGTGCTGAGCCTGGCTACAGAGCTTCTCTCTTTGCTTTCCTAGACTTGTGTCCCTTTGTTTCACTCGTCATCTTCCCCTTGATTTAAAGTCTGTCATCCTTGTTGGTTGTCGTGTCTTATGATGCATCTCATGCATCAAGAAATTGGACAGGGGCATTCATTCAGAGCTGACTCGGGCTGGCCCTAACTAAGCCGCTGGCCTCGGCCCCTGCAGGGAGCCCCTCCTGATGGCTCCGGCCGCTGGCGCCCTCTCTGGAGCTCCCTCGGATTCGTTCTGTGTTCGTTCATGAACCTATGCTGTGCAACCTCCCTGAGAACTGGAAGTGCTTGAGCCAGGGTTCTTGCAGCTTTGGTCTTCATCTCCCCGTCTAGCAGACCACATATATAGGAAGCTTGAAGTTAAGTGATCAGACTCTGCCTGTATCCACTACAGGTTGGCATCCATTCCTTGTTTCTTCAGAGAGGCTCATCATGACTTCAGGGATGTGTAGGGTCTTCCATCAATGCAGGTGCGGCCCTTCTACAACTGGAGAAGAGCTGTGGCTAAAGAAATGGCTAGCCGCAGCCTGCCTGGTGCTGGGCAGCTCCTGACCTCCCCCTGGCTGGGCTGGCAATGGAATCCGCCTTTCCCACTTAGCACGTGCATGGCCCATGTGGGCTCTAGCATCTTCAAGAGCCCTGTCAGCTCCCTGCCCTGGTGGAGCTTCTTCCTCTGTTCTTCCTCATAGGGGGTCTTGATTTTGAGACTCGTGTCTTAGGAGTCACTGTGTGTGTGGACATGGGTCGTGGGTACTTGTGAGGGCTCACTTCATTCCAGCAAGGATTTCTTAGAGACCCATGAGGAGTTGGGAGTGAAAAGATGGAAAAATGACCCTGCTTCAAAAACTGTTGTTGCCTGAGTGTTCGTTTGTTAGACAAGCGTTTCTCAGATGCTTTCTGTGTGCTGCCTAGGACATGGGAGACGGTCAGTAGGCCCTGTCCTCAGGCAGCTGACGTTTCCATTTGTGAGATTTAAAATTGGATATTAGATCATAAATCTCCCCTCTTTAACCTTTCCCTTAATTTATCTCCCAGACTAGTAAATGGAAGAAGCTTCTGGTTTTCTAGTTAGAGCTTTTATTGTATGGAAGTCACAAGGTGATGTTGATTAGAAGGATGGGAAAGTAGAAACACAATACAAATCGTCTTTAAGTCTAGGCTTAGTCTATATTCCGCACAAAACTCACCAAAACCCATGGGGAGAGAGAGACCGTGTGCTGCTGCTAACCTCGAGCCGGGCCGCGTCGAACTCCAGTCCGCGTCTGTCTGTGCAGCGCAGTCAGGAGACCAGCGGAGCAGGAAAAAGGCCCCGCTTCCGTTCTCTCCTTACCTTTTAAGCTCGCACCCCGGAAGTGGAGTGCTAGCAGGCAGTCTGGCGTGCGTCTCAGGCGAACTGGTGTGCGTAGCTCATGCTGTTGATCTCCTCCCCAAAAGGGTGGTCCTAAAAAAAACTGGCATCTCTCCATTATCTAACCGACTGTTAAAACTTTTTACCACACATTTGACTATTGGAAGATAGCAGGCTGCCTTAGACTCAGGCACCTGATTTTTGTTCATCTCATCCAGCCTCCTGCTTTGATTCACTTGTACGTGGGTCACCCACCAATCTAAAGCGCTCACCTTGCCTCCCTCTCCTGAACTCCAGGGGTGTGTTTCTGGAACATCTGGTCTCCCTGTATTTCCTGGTTTGCCTATTTCTGTCAAAGATTCATGGGATTTGAATCGCTCAGAAGCTCTGCATCCCATCACTGACATGTTGGGATCAAGGCTTAGCTCACAGACCTTGCTCGAGTGAGGAGGAAGGGGAAGGCCTGTTTGCCTGCCAGGTGGGTGTACTTGATTGGCAGGGGGTTCTCCTTTATGGTGAGCCCGAATTTATTTCAGCAGCTTCCCCAAAGGCTATTCCTATCACGTGGATTCCCTCTTCCACATCAGTCTGTCCCCTCTAAAAGTCTCCTCTGCATCCTCGGTGCCTCCAGACAGTTGTCATTTGGCCTTGGTTTGTAGCCTCTGTTCAGTCAGTAAAGCCTTACTGAGCTCCTGATAGGCCCCAGGCATTGGGACAAACCCTGGGGATACAAGTTCCTGCCCTTGAGGAGCTCAGAATCGAATGGGAGAGACCCCACAGGAAAGGAAGCTCTAGAGGGAGCTTAGGGTGGAAGTACAGGAGACTGCTGGCCTGGGAGCCCTCCTGGAGTGGAGCTTGGGGTGGGGGGAGTCTCTTGCTCTTGAGGTGTGAGTAGCAAGGCTGTGATGATCTTTGAGGAGCATGGGGGTGTCCAGAGCTCTTCAGCCAAGTGAGCAGTGACTCCTTGAGGGGAGCCTTGAGGATGGCAGAGGGCCCCCATGAAGGAGCCTGCAATGCTTCTGAAGGAGCCTTTTTGCATCAATACAGCTTTCAGAGCAGACGAATCATTGGCTGTATCTGATGCCTCTTGTTGGTTTAAGCAGGGACGAGTTCTTCAAATCCTGCCCCTTGGTGGTGTACACGCTTTCCCCTCCCCTGGTGCTGCTGTGGCGCCAGAGTTGGGAGGCTCCTTGGCTTCATTGCCTCAGAGGTCTGAGGGCCTAACCCTTGGTTTTACAGCAGAGGAAGCTGAGGCACAGGCAGAGGGGTTGGAGCTTGTCTTGGGGCACAAACGGCCCTGGTGATTGGCTATTAAGTGCCTGCTGTATGCTCATCACTAAGGGCACGGACAAGTGAGGCAGGCACTGTTTTCTGGGGGGAGGGGATGTTCACAAGCAGGTAGATAAGGCATGATTACCTGAGGATGGGTGGGCTGGGTTTGGAGCAGTCATGGCCGGCACTCAGAAAGGCCTCTAGAAGGTGGTTTTCCAGCTGGTCCTGGAGGAAGTCTGTTCTGAGGGGCAGTGGTAGGAGAGGGATTGTCCCAGCCCTGTGCTTTGGTGAGAGGCATTTGGCAGCTGTGCCAGGGAAGGGGGCAGGGGAAGTGGGGGCCAGAGAGGCCCAGGCGCAGCAGGTGGCAAAGATCTGTGTGGGGGAGTTGGGGTTGGAGTGGTGAGAAGAGACAGCAAAGGGGGGGGGAGGTGGCCTCTGGGTTGCCCGGGGCCAAATAGAGCCTCCCTCATTGGAGGAAAATGTCGAGAAGGGAGGAGGCGACTTCCCTCATGGTAGGTGGGAAGGTGGGGTAGGAGCCATGTGCTCGCAGATTTCCCATCCCGTGTTGAATTTGAGGCTAAAAAAAGCCTCTTACACGTAATATGTCATTGGACTCTTCGGAACCACCCTGTGAGGGGGCCAAGGGCAAGAAGCGCAGCTTGAAGCCAGGTTCCTCCGGACTCTCAAGTACAACTGTCCTTGGAGTAAGGGGTAGCAGCACAGGACACAGTAGAAGAATAGGGGTCTGGGTCTGGGGTCAGAAAGACCACAGAGTTAAAATCTGACCCCAGACGCTGCTGTGTGACCCTGGGCAAGTCACTTCACCTGTCTGCCTCAGTTTCCTCATCTGTCAAATGGGAATTATAACTGCACCTACCTTGCATAGGTTACCAGATGAGAAAACTGAAGGCAAATAGGGTGAAGTGACTTGCTACAGGTCACACAAGTAGTGTCTGAGGTTGAATTTGTTTTTGTTTTTGCGGGGCAATGGGGGTTAAGTGACTTGCCCAGGGTCACACAGCTAGTATAAGTGCCAAGTGTCTGAGGCCAGATTTGAACTCAGGTACTCCTGAATCCAGGGCCGGTGCTTTATCCACTGTGCCACCTAGCCACCCCCTGAGGTTGGATTTGAATTCAGGCCTTCTTGACTCCAGGCCCAGCACTTTATCCACTGTAGTGCCACCTAGTAGTCTGGCCTGCAGCAGGTGCTTATATTCAACAGGACCATGCAACTTTATTCCATCATAATAGTAATTCATAATAGCTAACATTAACAAATGAAATAGAACATGGATACTTGCCAAGTCAAAACCTAAAATATTTTGAGGTTTTTCCCATATGAATAATTATGTGGTTTTCTATCAGAAATGCATAATGCTGTGAATCAAGTATTGAAGACAGCGACAGCACAGCCTGGGCTTTTTTGTGCAGAAGGGAAAGGTTCAAGAATAATCCCACTCTTGGGCACGGCTTTCCTTGGCCAAGCGCTCTTAGGAATGAGTAGCAGGTGTCTTGAAAGTTGAAATGTAGAGAATTTTGGTTTTGCTTCCCAGGTGCCCCCTGCCCTAAGATTCATTGGGAATCCAGAGCCATTTGATGTACCATTAGCTGTGGCACTTTGTGCCTTCCTGTCTGTGTACGGCCTCTTGGTTCCACAACCAGGCAGCCTCTAAGGGCTGGTCTGTGCAGGTCCCCAAAGGAGAGGGGTTGCCAGCCTCTTCCCTGGTTGACTTTGTTTGTGTAGCCTTGGGGAGTCGAAAGCAGGCCCTGGTGGGGAAAGAAAGAACTTTGCACCCTGGGGTGGTCTGCTCACCCTGTGTGGACGTCTGCACCGGGGCTCTCCACGCTGAGTGTGCACCTGAACAAAAGGTTTATTTAGAAGTTAGATACTGTGTGTGTTTCTAACAACAGACAACGTCCATGAAAAACCTTGAAAGGGTGAAATAGCGCAGCTCTCAACATACCGCTGGTGGCACTTGGAGGACAGGGATCCAGTGTGCTGCCATTTTTGGTTCTGAGTGGGCTACTTTTTTATCCTTGGGTTTTCATTGATGTCATAGCCCAGTCTAATGGTGGCAGGGTGTCATGGGCTACAATTATGTTGGAGCTCCTTGTCCAGCCTCACTTGCCTACTGTGCGAAGGCTTTTGTTAAGAATCACCTGGTAAATTTCTATCTTGCCTGATGTCAGACTCTTTTTTTTTTTTTAATTTTTTTTTGGTGAGGCAATTGGGGTTAAGTGACTTGCCCAGGGTCACACAGCCAGTAAGTGTTAAGTGTCTGAGTGAGGCCAGATTTGAACTCAGGTCCTCCTGACTCCAGGGCCGGTGCTCTATCCACTGCACCACCTCGCTGCCCCTCAGTCATTTTTTTTAAAACTCATAAGAAGATGTTGCTTTTTCAAATTTTAAACTGGTTTCAAAACAACTCAATCCTTCCCAAACCCCTACCACCACCACCACCACCCCTCCAAAAAATTCTCCCTTCCATGTTCCTGTCAAGGGAAATCCTCAGGCAACCTCCTTGAGTCTTGCCCTCACTCACCCAACCTACTCTGATCTTTTGCCAGACAGTTTCTACCTTTGTCTCTCGTGTCTCCTGCATCATACAGGGACAATCTGCCTCCAAGTCTCTTCCCTGCACGTCCCTCCACCCTCCATTCAGCTGCTGAAGTGATTGGCCTAAATATAGGGTGGGCCTCATTTTGGCACATGGAGCCGTCTGTTGCTTTTTGGTTCCACCATGCCAGTCTACTTGCCTGCTGTCCTTAGCCACAACTCTCCTCCCAGTGCGGGGATGCTCTTTCTTCTTGGCGGACGTCTTTCCAGACTAGACTCAAGCTTCACCTCGTACAGGGGGCCTTTCCTCAGACCTTTGCCTTCGGCTCTCATTTCCCACCCCCAGGGCTCAGTGCAGTGCCTGATGGCTAACCTTTCTCTAATTTTAAATTGTGAAATTGTTTGGTACTTTATGTAATACTATCAGTAAATCCCTATGGGTTACTGTGCAGGGTCCCAAAAGTCTTAGTGCAGTTCCAAGCTTTAACAGCATAAAACTGCCCTCAAACGGTGTTTTTTTCTGACTTAGCCTTTTGTGGTATTGTAAGCATTGTATTTTTAATGGTGTATACAAGTGGGGCAACATGATGTTCTCATCCGTCCTCAGTCTTATGAAACGTTCTTTTCACAGAGAAAACGAAGTTGAGGAGGTGAAGGAGGAGGGCCCGAAAGAAATGACCTTGGATGAGTGGAAGGCGATTCAAAATAAGGACCGGGCAAAAGTAGAATTTAATATCCGCAAACCCAATGAGGGCGCCGACGGGCAGTGGAAGAAGGGATTTGTGCTGCACAAGTCCAAGAGCGAGGAGGTGAGTCACCCGGGGCTTGGAGGATGCTTGGCTCACCACATGGCTGTTGTCGGGGGATGGGGGGGTTCACAAGGGAACCCCTGTGTGCTGCTTCTGGTGTCTTTGCTTGGGAAGTGGGTACTGCAGCTACAAGATGAAAGGGGTCAGCTTCATGTCTGAGCGCCTCCTCCAGACTCCCCTTGGTCAAGGGGAGTAAAGCCATGTAATACAGAGGAGGTCAGAGAGGTCACGCTTGGTCTGGTCGGGACATGAGCTTTACTTTAGCCTTCGCCAGAGTTTGAGTTGAAGAAGGTTCCTGCTGACGTCCACCTAACAGGAGTGTCCTAGAAGGCTGTGGGTGTGTTACGGGGAGGCCGTCCTGTTGGTTCTTCAATAGACTTGAATGCCCTCTTTGGGCAGCCACAGGAATGTGGGCTAAGCAGGGATAGCTTTGCTTTACTGCACCTCTAGAATCTGCCTGGAGACGAGCCCCTTGGGCAAAATGGAGCCCCTGGCCATTGGCAGTTAATAATGATTAACTGTTTG
The DNA here is from genome assembly GCF_019393635.1 of Dromiciops gliroides. Taxonomy (NCBI): domain Eukaryota; kingdom Metazoa; phylum Chordata; class Mammalia; order Microbiotheria; family Microbiotheriidae; genus Dromiciops; species Dromiciops gliroides. The sequence continues at coordinate 11,467,451 of NC_057864.1, forward strand.
CTTTGTGCTGGCCCTGTAACTGTTGAGGATCCATCTCTTCGATTGACACTGTACAGATGAATTGGGGTTGTTGACCTGTACTCACTCACTCCTGGTCGGCAGCCTCTGTAGGGGTCAGAAACCCGTGAGATAAGATGGGTGGTTGTATAATACTCTAAAGTGAAGAATGAGGAGCAGGTGTGGGGAACAGACCACGGTCCTGGTGTGCTTTCACCCTGCTTGCTGGCTGCCCACAGGAGCCTCGTGACCAGCTGCTGGGGGGCCCAGGGTGGTGGCTGCTTTCCTCTTCGGGTGGGCATCGTCATCGAGTTGCCATTAAGATTAGCACATCAGGAAGAGTCGAGCAAGAGAAGGTAAAGGGCTCAACAGCTTCGATCTCGCAGAGACATTGACTTGTACGTGTCTGGCTGATCCAACTTGTTACCGAGGGATGTGCTCAGTGATGGGCCTCCTGTCCCCCATTACTGTGCTGCTTTCTTACGGGCTCATTTCTCATGGCAGAGCTTTGGGGGAAATGGGAAGGGTGGGGTGTACAAGACGAAGAACGACATTTTGAGATAAATTTCAATGTCTAGGGACTTCTTCACTGCGATTTTCAGGCCTGATGCTTCTTTTTTCTCTTGTACTGATTCATCTTTGGTAGTTCTGGAAGCTAATCTCCCTGCCCAACTCTTTATTTTCCACACCCTAGATTCCTTTTCAAATATTCTTGCATATAAACTCTTCAGACCACATGCATTGATGGGGAGAGGGGAGAAATAGAAAGAAAGGTGCTTTAATAGGGAGCAACAGAGTCCCCAGAGACTCAAGAATCATTTATAGGCCTCACAGGGAAGTCATTGCTTATTCCCTGAGTGAGTCCCGTTGCTAGTCAGAAAAGTCTTCATTAATTTCACAGAAGAGATCATTTAAGTCAGGGAGTAATTAAGTGAGCTGCTTGTTATAAAAAATTCCCCCCTTTTTTTTTCTGTTGCTATTTTAACTGTATACTACTCATAAAGAGAAGCAGATAAAAATTGATTGCCTCTTTTTGCACCTGTACTTTACCGTTACGAATTAACCTCTTCAAGGACACATCAGGTAGGGTTAGGTAGCCTAAAACTTCCTATTTGGCACATTTTAAGAAATAGGCTGTTCTCCAACTTCTGACAGAAACATCTTAAAAGGTTCAAGTAGGAGATTGCTGTGAGGCCATCATGTTTTCATCGGGGCTTTATTTCATAAGAACACATTTTCAGTCTTCAGAGATGCTCATCTAACAAGGTGTGTGGCTGAGCGTGGCCACGTCGGATCGGTGCTGGTGGAAGGAGCAGTGAAGGAGCAGGGCCGGAAGAGGGCAGCCATGTGTAGACCTCCCCTGAGAGCAGATTCACACACCCCCCCCCCTTCCCCCCCATCCCGATTGTGGGAGCATGGAGGAAGGGTTTTATCCCTTTGTGAGGCTTTAACTGGACTTTCCTCAGGCATTAGTCAGGGACTGTTTGTCCTGGCAACCCCAGGGGCTTGTTGCTGCCGTGGCTCTCAGTTGGGTCTTGGCCCCACGCTGCCCGGGGAATCTGCATTCTAGTCTGACCTCTTGTCTGCTGACCCCAGACTGTCGAATGGCTTTCTTTGTACATTTTGTAAAATAAGACCTTGATGCTTGCTTACCTTGGTATTTTAGTCTTGGCCTTTTCACTTTAGAAGTTTCATGTTTTTGTTTTTGTTTTTTAATTCCATATGTAATCTCATTTATTCCTTTCTCCCCCTTTCCTTGGGTGTGGACCAATGACTTACCTCAGACGAAGGGAGTGACAGAGGTGCAGGGGAGCCTTGTGGAGTCAAATGAGGTGCTGATCTTTTCATTTTTGTTTCTTTTCTAGTCTTAAAACAGTTTCTTATGCAGAGAAACTGTAGCGAAAGGTTCATATGCCATTTTTCCTCCCTTTGGGTATAGGTTCTCCCAATTATATTACAGATCTTAACCAATTGTGTAGTAGTTAAAAGGTTTCTTGTATTTTTGCAGTGTCTGTAGCGCTTGGCTGGCATTGGTCACTTGGAGTTTGCTCCGCAGAAGCAGTAGAATAACTTGTAATTGCTTGCTTAGCATTTTCCTAGCCCTTTCATATTCATTATCTTACTGGTTCTTCATGACTGTCTGTTTTATAGATGAAACTGAAGGCACAGCATGGCTAAATGACTCGAATTGCCATATGTCACATTCAGATTAGTGACAGAACTAAGTAAGACAAGAACTCCAGCCCCCTGGGTTCTCATTGCTCTAGAACAAAAGATACCATAGTAAAACTTAAGGTTTTTGATGGTGTGTGTCTGTTTGTTTGCTCCATCTGGCCCAGGATTTTGCCTTCTGGCAATAGTATCTACCTTGGAGGCTAGGGAGAGACGGGGAAAGTCCCTTGAGTTATAGACATAGTGGTGAGCCTTCCGACTCTCATTCTTAGCATCTCATGTTACCGCTGAATTGGGAAAATTGTCTGAATGTTATTCTTAGACTACACTTTCTCCTCCTCAGAAGTGTCCATTGTGAAAAAGACTGTGAACCTAATAGTTATACAATAACTGGGTGTCACCTGAAATCAGTATATTTCAAAAGTATTGTTAAACCCCAGTAACAGGGAAGAATTTATTACATTCAGAGATTCCATTCGTTCTGTAAAATGTCATTTGTTTTGGAAGTAGACTTCGCAGAATTTCAGAGCCACCTTAATTTTCACTTCTAAGCCTTTCAGGCTTTTGCTCTCAGTTTATGTTACTCTCATGTGCTATGGACATTGTTCAAAATGACACATTCTTTTATCCATTTATAGATTTCGGATCGTAGACATTGTCATGACTTGAGACAAACTTCATGGCAGTTTTGGATTGGTCTGTTAAGAGATTTGGGAGCCCTTCTTTGCTTTTAAGGAATTCCTCTGTTGTGCTTAAAGTGTACTCCCATTTATGGATGACGTTGCAGGAATATACCTTTCTCACAGCACGGTTTTCATTTGCACACATGATCCTGTTCCAGTTAACATAATTTGAGTACATCCTATCTTGATAAAATACAGATGAGACCTAGAAGTGACTGCATGTACTAAGCAAATACAATACATTTGTTAAAGATTATGGGAGTGTTATCAATAAGACTTGAATGACTCTTTGTTTAGTGACAACTTTTAGATGTCAAAACATAGTAAAGTCATAAGTAAGATGGCCTAGGGGTGGTGAACTCTTAAGGCAGTTGGTATCTTCATTGATTAAACTTGGTGCTGAGGTCTGTCTTCTCTCAGTGTTCTTATTTGAGTAACAAGATGCATTTTTTAAATAAAATCCAGGTATGTCAAAACTCTTTCTGAATCACGAGCCTACAAATAAAGCCTTTTGCTTTGAAAACTTAACCTATTTGGGAAAACTGGGTGCATGGTACTGCGGGAGCTACCAGTGTAGAGGTGTCCTCAGGGCCACCCTGTTGTGCTGCGCTGCAAGGGGGTAGGGTTTCCTTGGGAGCATTTTCTAGGCAAGTTGGGGGGAGGAGGGCATCTGTTGACACCAGAGGAGGTGGTGGTCTCACCATGTATAGATTATAATGTCTTTGATCTTTCCAGAAAACTGGTGGCTGCCTCCCCATGACTCATTAATTGCTCAGTGCCTTTCCCTTCTGTTTCAGGCTCACACGGAAGAATCTGTGATGGATCATCACTTCCGTAAGCCCGCCAATGATATTACATCCCAATTGGAGATAAATTTTGGAGACCTTGGTCGCCCGGGACGTGGCGGCAGAGGAGGGAGAGGCGGGCGTGGACGTGGTGGGCGGCCCAACCGTGGAAGCAGAACTGACAAGGTATGGACTCGTAGGTGCCACCTGGGTCATTCATTATAGGCAGGCCTCTCCCAGAGCAGACCTGGCTTTTTGGAAGCCATTTTGGGGGGGGGGGGATTATGAGAGGGAGGCTGGCCTGACCCTGAGTATCTCCGTCATCCACAATCCATCACTGTGTGGCCTTACCCATTCTACCCCATACTCTGGGCTGGGGCTGCTGTCCTGAGCATCTTGGGACTTGGCTGTGGGTGAAGGGGGATTTCATGGTTTTTATCATGGGCCCGGAAGCGGTTATCAAACTGCCAGTGATCAAAGCTAGATAACGGATTCCCAACACATTGATTGGCGAGGCTTAGCGGTGCTCTTTTCCTAGAAAGATCCTTGGGCTTTTTGCAGTTAAGCACAAACTTGTCTCATTGATGCACCCGGTATGTTGGGGCTAGCAGCAGCTGTTACTGGAGAAGAGCTAAAGGCCTTCATTTTGGGGGGCGGGGGGAGCAATATCCCATGCTGGTACCTCCTAAGGGGTGTTACCCAAATTTAAATTCTTAGAGTCCGTGTGAACTGGAGTTCACATTTTTAGAGTAAGCCAGAAGCTTCATTGGCAACAAACCTGCTGCTCTTAATATCAACACTGCACTGTAGATAGCGAGCTCTGTATGGCTTTACAGAAACTAGAGACCAGCCAGTGATGGGGGGTGGTTTTGTGGCCCAGCATTTGACTTCTTGCTCTGTCTGCATTGTCTAAAAGTAGCCATGACACGTCTGGGGAGAGTGGGATAGAACGGAGGCATGCGTGCGTGTGGCTCATGGGGGAGAAGGTCCTGGTTAATTTGTCTTTTGTTTTTCTTGCAGTCGAGCGCTTCTGCTCCTGACGTAGATGACCCAGAGGCTTTTCCAGCTCTGGCCTAAACTGGACGTCCTAAGCTGACCCCGGTTCCTTTGTGGACCCTCCTCCACGAGGCTTGCATGCTTAACGATCCTAAACGACTAAGAAATTTTAAAAAAAAAAAAGACTGTCATTCATACCATTCACACCTAAAGACTGAATTTTATCTGTTTTGAAAATGAACTTCTCTCGCTACACAGAAGCAACAATATGGTAGTCAGTTTTGTATTTAGAAATGTAATGGTAGCAGGGATGTTTTCATAATTTTCAGAGATTATGCATTCTTCATGGATACTTTTTTGTATTGCTGCTTGAAAATATGCGTTTCCAAACTTGAAATATAGGTGTGAACAGTGTGTACCAGTTAAAGCTTTCATTTCATTTGTGTTTTTTAATTAAGGATTTTAGGTGTTTCCCTCAACTACAAACTGGTTTTAAATATTGGACATCATTTGTTTTCTTTAGTACCTGCTTTGCAGTTTGTCACATGTGGTCAAATGGGACACGTACACTTAATTTGGCAAACTTGAAACACTGGAATACTAAAACTTCCTGAAGTGTTCTGACTTAGTTTTCATCATTTCAGTCTCGGAAGGACTGTTATGCTAGTAGCTGTCATGTATGCTAAGTGTTCGTATACAGGCAGTATCTGTACTTGAAGAGATTCCAAGCACATTGGTTGAGTCACATGACCCTTGATCCAGCAGTGATGCATGGTTCATTAGGCAAAAGTTAGGCCTTATTCACCCTTCCACCATCTACACTTGGATGTGAAACTTTTCTCTCGATTTTAAAAAAACAAACACAAATTAGATTCCTTGTTTGGTAAGTTGTTTAAACTAACTGTTGGTGAGACAAATTATTCTGTCATGTAAGTTGGCGGGGGTGTTATTCTAGAGGGTGGGGTGAGAGAAGGGATTGATTTGGTTAATGCAGCGTATTTGAACTGCTACTGCAGAATAAGTGGCCATTCGGTATGATTTGTATGTGTCCAAGGTGGATGGAAAAATGTGTAACTTACCATGATTTGGAACCCATGTTCTGAAGAAACCAAAGGGCGCTTGCTAGCTCTAGGAGAAGGAGGGAATGTTTTAATTTCCTGAAAGAGAAAAGCCGACTGTTTGGAGATGGTGGGAACTACAGCATGCTGCCTGAAATACAAACCAAAAACCTCTTAGTGTTTTCTGAATTTGCTCTATTACTTCCATTTCTGGGATCCAATTGCTGACAGATGAATGTGTTTGTTCTCTCCCCTCCCCCCATGAGAACTTCTCCCCTTCTGGAAAATTAGGTTAATCATTTATCCCTGTGAACAGGAGCATCACCACTTTCTAAAGACTGAACTTGGAGTTAGCGACTAATAAATGCTTTTTCTTTTTGGTTTGCCACATTTGTTAGGATAATAAGAAACAGGATTTTCATTTAATGTTTAATTCTTTAAACAATTAATTTGTAATTTTTTAAAACTAAGGTAGTTAGAAAAATAATGCCCTGTTTTTAAAGAAAAAAAAATTGTACAGGAAAGGCCGAGTATTAGATAACTTTGAATATGAAAATAGTCTCTGGCTGGCTTGCTGTCCTAGACCTTTTCTACAGAAAAGTTACTTGTACAAGAGTATTAACACACGTGTATTGATTCTTTAATGCATTCACTTCATTTACTCTCTAGAAAGGAGACTACAGTACAGTAAGGAAGTAAGTTTTCACTTGTGAGTGATCTTTCTGTGCTGGCGTTAGTCTTGACACTTAAGCTTGTTCTTTCTGTATTGGTGCTAACATAGAACAATCTCCTTGCAGTACCTGATGTCAAAAGGTGTAACTAGAAATCCTCTGGGCTTGCACGGCCATAGACATATCAGTGTGGTGTCCTCCCTCCTTAGGAACATGGTCTAGTGGCCCAGCGACTCGCTGACTTTCCAAAGCACAGCGGTCTCAAACTGCTGGTCATTCAGATAGCACTTTCTCCTTTCCCAGCTTTGTTGGTTACTGTTTTCCTGGTCACCTTAGCCCTTCAGACTTCTAGGATGCAAGCGAATAAAGGCTTGAATCAGTGGTTCTGTCCCAGAAGGAACTTCCCTGTTGACAAACCAGACCACAGAGCAATATTTGGGTTAATATGTCACAAACAACGATTTTCAAGCCAGCGTGTACTTTAAAGTTGATCTGTTTCTCTGATAGATGTAAATTTGCCTCTTGGTTCATTTTGTGTCGCGCTAAAACTGTGAACATAATCTCTTTGGTGGGTGAAAACTGAAAATAAAGGTTTATTTTCATGCTCTCTTTAAAAAAGTCATGATAACAATTTGAAATAGCCCATTTAGTCATGTGTTTCCTGGTTTTTCACCTGTTTTTTCAAGGCTTTGGTTTTATGGGATTGTCATTGCCTGTATTTAACTGGGGGGTGGGAGGGACAGGCAGTTTTCTTGACTAAATGACCCCCTTCGGGAAAGCTTCCCTTGGTGGTGTTCCCTTGGGGGGGTGGGGGGGGGGCTGGTGATAAGCTGCTACATCTCAGCTGGAAGATTTAGCTCTTGTAAGAATTGAAACACATGGCATCTATTGGTAGATTTGAGCATGAAAGTCAATCTTGATTTTATTTTTAAGTTGGGATAGATGGTATAAGCTGCTTATTTAAAGGAATGCTTTTTTTTTTTCTTTTTGAAGGAAGGGCAAGTTTGTGTGTTGTGGGTATTTACCCCAATAAACTACAGGCATGACATGCTTATGTCCTGCCCACCTTAGAAAATCTATGGAGAGTGTTAGTGACTTTTGGTGCTGGGTCCTCTTGAGAAAACTTGAAGATGTGAAGATTTTAGTTACTAGTCAACCTGGCCCAGATTATTCCAGCAGTTTATGCCAGAATGGAAGGGTTTTGAGGGGGAAAGTGCCCATAAATGTTATTTTGCTATTATGATGGGAATGAGTCTAGTTGATGTGTTGTATGTGATTCCATATATATATATATATATATATATATCTATATATGCAAAATCGTATTCTCAGATTGCCTGAAGCATTGCAAGCTAGTGCTTTGAAAATCTAAATATCTGGAGCTAACTTGCATTTTTCTCACTTTAAGTAGACATTTGCATCATGGAACTTAGGTGTCAAGCAGGGCAAATGTATATTTTGAAAAAGTGGCATATGCTGCTAACTTGAGAAGCAATTTTGAACTCATGAAAAAGATTGTGCTTAACCCTAAATTGACAGTTCATAAGAGTAAGTTGAAACTTAACCATTTGTTGACAACAACTTTTCAGTTTTCACTGGTTAAAAGTATTAGGAAATAAAAATGTTATTAGGTACTTCTGGTACAATGATGGTTTTTATAGTCAAAAAAGGTAACATTGAAACCTAAAATAGTCTGAGTAATGAAGATGCAAATATGGAAGAGTATGTTAGCACTCAACATGTTTTTGGTTTGGTTTTTTAGTGAGGCAATTGGGGTTAAGTGACTTGCCCAGGGTCATACAGCTAGTAAGTGTTAAAGTGTCTGAGGCGGGATTTGAACTCAGGTACTCCTGACTCCAGGGCAGGTGCTCTATCCACTGTGCCACCTTGCTGCCCCTCAACATGTTTTTGTACCAAGTTAAGCCAAACCCAGCGAATTTCTTTTATATGTCATTTAAAGTCATATGCAAATAGCACTAAAGCAAAAAAAAAAAAAAAAGTCATATCTAATAAGGTATATTCAATAGCAGTGTAGTTAAAGACACTAGAAATCTTTATATTTCAGGACTCTGGTGCCTAGTGAATCTAAATAGATTGATTGGTGATAGCATCTGTGAAACGAATGGAAGGTGACAACATAGTGTGGAGATTATGTTCAGACTGGGAAAATATGCCTTGAATGTTATAACAACCTTTATAGTACTATAAATTTTGCTTGAAGTCGGGTTTGGAGGAAATTAATGGATGAGAAAATCAGTATTAGGATTTTAGAAAAATAGCCAGATGATCCTTAAAAACTAAATTAAAAATGAGTATCCTAAGTGTGGTTGGACACAATCTAATAATCTTGACTGAAGTCATGGAAGAGGGGTGGGGAGGGATGGCCTTGGATAGCTTACAGATGAGGGGCAAAAACCACATCAGCACAATACAGATGGTCCACCCTTGGCTATCTCATAACTTTCATAGCTTCTGTTTGGGGAGACAGTGATAAGGCAGAAAAAGCCAGAGTTGAAAGTTGGCAAGTAGTAATTTTCCATTCATTTTTTGCCCAGGGAGGGGTCATGTGAGGGGAGATGTCCCCAGGACATTAGAGGAACAAGGAGATCTCATTCCGGGCCCCCTGGTAGTGGTTATTGGCTGGTACTAAAATTCTGCCTCATGACTGTTGATAGTTAATTTTTATGTGGCATCTGACTTTAGCTACAAGTACATTTTCCTGCTTTTCCCTTTGATTGCCAAAGCAAGCTTTTGAGTTTGGTGTGGGAAGGACCTTGCTACAAATCCAAGACCGGGCTGGCCTTTCTGCAGAGATGATTGCTGGTATTTTATGTGAAAGGTAATTTAGGAAATTCAGCACGTCTATTCATATATAGTCTTAGGCAAATCTATTTCTTCTTGGGTAGTCAAGGAATCACGTAAATCTAAAAGAACTATCCAAGAATTTGTCAATAATTAAAATCTAATAGTACAACTATAAAGCTCAGTGGGAAATGCCCTACACAGTGGTTTAGTCAGCTCTCCATGGCATTGGGCATTTGCTTAGCATTGAACCCGTTTTCTTGGTTCCCACAAATTCTTGGAGGGTAATTCCCTTTTGTAAGTGAAGAAATTGAAATATGCCCTATTTGTCTGAATCCTGTAGGGTGACGCATTGATGGGATACCAACCCTTCTCCGTGAACATTTGTTTCCTAACTGTTGAGAATAAAGATGGCTTCAGAGGATATCTGTAGGCTGCCCATTTTAATTACTATTGGGGAGTTGATTTGGAATTAGGAAGACCCGAGTTCATCTCAGCTCAAATAGTAGTTGTGTGACAAGAGGCAAGTGGCTTAAGCCTCATTGCTAGTCTCCTCATCTGTAAGAGACAAAGGAGATAACAGACCACTGGGCAAACCTTTGTGTGCTACATAAAACAATAGTCATTGTTCACAAAGGTTGGCTTTTGGTAGGACTTTGGATTTTAATTGCCATAGGACCAAACCCCAAAATACTGTGCCGTCATTTTTGGTGACTTGGTCCCTTGTTGGTAGCCTTGATGGGTTTGAGTGCATCCGTAGAATCTTCAGTCTTTTTCTAACTAGGTTTTGTGAGGGGAAAACTTAGCAACAGGATGTCTGATACTATAATCGATTTGGGCTTATCACTTTCCTGTATTCATGATGAAATGCACAGTCAACACCTGGCTGCTTGTATCTTTTCCCCTTTTGAATCATGGCTGCCTTTAGTGGGAGAGTAGAAATTCTTAGTACAGTTCAGAATTTCACTGTTCTCTCACTTGGTCAGTGGTTTGGGGAGAAGGTTCCGCATGGACTTTTATAATTTAGGATGATTAGACTATCTTTCCATTTGCCCTCTCATAGGTGTCGTACCTTTAGAATGAGAACTATACAGTTGAAACAACCATCATTTCCTATTGTTAGTACACAAGGTTGTGCCCTTTGTAATAACTGTTCCCTGGGGTACTCTTTGCAGAGCTGACTAGTAGGTTCATGAATTTTCTCATCTGCCCTGAGATTATTTTACTATTTTGATTGAAAACAAGCTTAATAGTTTGATTGGATGATCCATTAGGTTATTCTGGCCTTGTGGGGCATTTGAATATTGAAACTCTGAGTTCAGACCCTGTTGATACAAGAATCCATGATTATAGGAATTAGTGATCATACCCAGGGCAAATATATTTAGCAGCAGACCTTGGATGTTTCCATTTTGTAGTTAGCTAGGCCTTCATTGAAAGCAGTTGCTTACCAAGCACAGCAAAGCCAATTATTCTAATGGCTAAATGGTCAGTTGACCTCGAGGTCCAGTTACATAATAGTCAATATTAGCCACCCACACAAATGATGGATGAGCATCCCTCCTCCCCCAGTAACTTTTCTTCAAGAATGAACCAGATTGGGGCGGCTGGGTGGTGCAGTGGATAAAGCATCGGCCTTGGATTCAGGAGGACCTGAGTTCAAATCTGGCCTCAGACACTTAACACTTACTAGCTGTGTGACCCTGGGCAAGTCACTTAACCCCAATTGCCTCACTAAAAAAAAAAAAAAAAAAAAACCAGATTGGTTTTATACAACTGTCCGTTTGAAATCAAAGCCATATCATTAATTAGGTGGAGAATTTCCCCAGATTTTCCTTCAGTAGCATGCTTTAATAGCACTGTCGTGTAAGAACTCAGTAGGTGTTGGGAATCCCAATTGGCTGTCACCACTGTAAGAGGCACATGATACTGACCAGCCTTTTGGCATCACTTAAATCCACCAGCTTAGTAAGCTTTAGGTGGGGATGAATATCTTCACTGCTCCAGACTGAAAGACTTTTGGAGATTGTGGTGACCCCTGGCTTTCCTTTGAAATTGGCAAACATCTAGCACACTCAGAACTTTATCTGACAGTTTTATGCACTGCTGAGACCAATGCAGATTGGCCTCTAGGATTCTACCAACAAGTAGTTGTAAGCTGGAAACGTTTGCTGGTGATCTGAAAAAAAATCTTGCTCGAGAGTAGATGGTTTTGAGTGCTTGATGAAGCTTCCTCTCTAAGTGCTGCCAAGAACTTAACCTTTTCCAAGCAACTGTGCAAGATCTCATTGGCCTCAGCTTTGTCAGAGTGGTCATGATCGGTCACTGTGTTGTAGCCAGGCGACCTGGGAAATGTCTGCACATGTGTAAAAGGGATAGAACACCTGATTGCACCTGTTTTGAAGAGGGCATCTACTGCTGAAGAATTTCATTGCTTTGAAAAATAACTGGATTTCTTATTAAAATGCAGTTAGAAACATGATTTGCTATATCAGTAGCTATGTGTGTGTGCATATATATATATATATATATATTTTTTTTTTCCGGGCAGGGCAATGAGGGTTAAGTGCTTTTCATCAAGATGTTGTGCCTTGTTTGAAAAACATAGCTATTGGGCAGCTAGGTGGCGCAGTGGATAAAGCACTGGCCCTGGGTTCAGGAGTAACTGAGTTCAAATCCGGCCTCAGACACTTGACATTTAATAGCTGTGTGATCCTGGGCAAGTCACTTAACCTCAATTGCCTCACCAAAAAAATATATATATACATATATACATACACACACACACACACATATATATATCTTGATCTAATGTATTTTGGGCTACTTTGAGATTAAACAGAACCTAAGTGCCTACCAGGTGCAGCTAGGTGGGCAGTGTATAGAGTGATAGAGCTGGAGTTAGAAAGAACTGAATTCAAGGGGCAGCTAGGTGGCACAGTGGATAAAGCACTGGCCCTGGATTCAGGAGTACCTGAGTTCAGATCTGGCCTCAGACACTTGACACTTACTAGCTGTGTGACCCTGGGCAAGTCACTTAACTCTCATTGCCCCACAAAACAAACAAGCAAAAAAACCCAACAATAACAAAAAAGAAAGAACTGAATTTAAATCCAGCCTCAGATGCTAGCTGTGTGACCCTAAGCAAGTCACTTAACTATTTGCTTCTGTTTTCTCATCTGTAACATGAGTTGGAGAAGGAAATGACAAACCATGCCAAGTATCTTTTGGACACAACCGAGATGACTAAACAACAACAAAAATACCTACCAATACCTGCTTTAGATTCTTTGCTTAAGCATCCTATTCTTCCCTGTGACGGTAAAAATATATAAATGGATGAAGTAAGTTTTGGATTTTTCCCCCTACTTGGCATAAAATATTTTCTCCGTAATTCTAGGCTGTTTTTCATATCTGCAATAATATTCCCTTAACCAGAAGTACCTGGAGGGAGTTAAAAAGCTTTGGAATGTTTGATTGAAATAGTGTTCGTCGTGTGTCCTGGAGATAGCACACTGAGGTTTCAGGTGTTCATTCAACCATCTGTAGAATTGCTCAGACCTTGCTCCTCCAAGCACAACTGGCTTCCCTGAAGCTGTAAAACCCACGGGATGCTCCTCTGAGCTTCAATAAGCGGTATTAGGGAATGGAGAGTAAATCAGCAGATTCTCTTCTCATTGACTCAGGAACCATTCAGGTCCAGTAGAGGGTCAATAGGAAATCCTGGATTGCTTCTGATTATTAAAACTTGGAGTACAGAATCCGGGACCTTGTGCATCTGGTAACTTCAGAGCAACGAGGGGCCTTGGAAATGATCTCCACGTCAGTTCTGAATCATTCTTTTAAATTTACTGGTAGGTTCCCTAGCCAAGCCTTTGCAGTCACCCTGTTTGTAATGCTAGCCCCCGGCTGCTGCATCTTTGCGCTGTAGAGGGGACCCATGTCCTCGATGGCCGGGTTTATCCTGTTTTGGTCGAGTATGATAGTCCAGCAAAAGTGTGTATTCCCTTGGGGCTGATTTCTGTTTTAGGGCTTGCCCTCAGCAGTGTTATTGGTGGTCATGATGGTTACCTGGTTTGTTAGATTTCTCTGCTCTTCGTTAAGTATAATAATACCAATACTAGAAACTCTGTGGTCACACCTCTGAATTTAAGTGCTGAATTACTTTGGCTCATTGAATGTTTTCACACAATGACCATTTCAGGCAAGGCACTGGAACCGTAAGCTAACCATTCTTTTAAATAGACTTAGACAAAACAGGGTATTTATGACATTTATCATAGTGCTTCAGGATACGATGATAAATGCTGGCATATTTATTGGCATAACAGAATTGGAAGTGAGATAGAATGGATAAATCAAACTTGGCTCAAATGAGGGATTCCCTACCCCTTTTTAAAAACAAGATTCTTAGGGGCAGCTAGGTGGTGCAGTTGATAAAGCACCGGCCCTGGATTCAGGAGTACCTGAGTTCAAATCTAGCCTCAGACACTTGACACTTACTAGCTGTGTGACCCTGGGCAAGTCACTTAACCCCCCATTACCCCCCCCCAAAACACCAAAAACCCCAAGATTCTTAGAGCCTCTTCAGACCTTTCTTCACTTTTGCCAGAGCTGCTAATGTCTGGTGAAGGTAACTGGTGAAGGAATAGGATCAGCCAAGAGTCTGAGTTACCAAGTAGCCACCTATTTCTTGTGGTCTCATTCCAATGGACTGCTTCTGTTAATGTCCTATGCCTCACTATGTTTAAAAAAAAAAGGGGGGGACTCTGCTTTTTGGAGGCTCTCCCAGAAGATTAAACAGGAAGGCATGGGGTACAATCCAGGGTCCAATCTGACCTGATCCAGGATGGCTCATTGCCTGAGGACCAGCCCCCACTGTAAGGATTGTTTTCCTACTGAGGTTCAGAAGACAACCATTTACAAAACCAGGAAGGTGCTCATCTGTGGTGGGGCAGGGGAAGAAGCTTGAAGAGGAGAGCAATGCATTAGCCTCTCCTCATTGCCCAGTTTACTGGAAAATTAGTTGCCTCCTTGGTACAAGATTTTTTTTTTTTTTTTAGTGAGGCAATTGGGGTTAAGTGACTTGCCCAGGGTCACACAGCTAGTAAGTGTTAAGTGTCTGAGGCCGGATTTCAACTCAGGTACTCCTGAATCCAGGGCCGGTGCTCTATCCACTGTGCCACCTAGCTGCCCCCCAGTACAAGATCTTTAATCCCCTTCCCCCTCCTAAAGGCACAGGGCTTTCTGTGGTGCAACTTAACATCCTTTGGCATAAAATGGCTGGCACTACTAGGGTTTGTCTGGAAGTATAATTGCTACCTTCTAAAAACAAACCTGGGGATGCTTGAAATGGACAGTGCAGGGGAAGGCAGGGCCCCAGCCAGACTCGAGTCTGAGATGGTACTTTCTTCACCCTCCCCTGCACACAGGGAGCTCACACCCACACCCACACACACTGCATGATAAGAACCAAATGAGCCCCACCTGGATGTGTGTGTGTGAGTGAGTGGTGAATGCAGGGAAGAAGAGACCCTGGCCACCAGAGAGGCTGGGGAAGGGTGATTTCCAACAGTTCGCACTGGTGGAGACTCAGGAGCAGGAGCTGTGGATGTGCTGAGATCTGATCCAGGGGGACCACGTGTGTCCGAAATGGTCAAATGCAAATATGAATTTTAAGGAAGAAGGAATATGGGGCGGGGTAGAGAAAGAGGGGGACATGGAGAGAGAAGTGAAGGAGGAAAAGCAGATGCAGCAGGAGGAGAAGCTGACAGAATATTGGCCCCCAGCCCTGAGGAGAGCCCATACCCTCCAGGACATTCACGGTGAAGACTAGGCACATAATGACACAGCTATCCCTAAGCTCACGTCTGTTGTACTTACGTTTGCAAGGCGCAGAATGTACAACCTGTCTGATTCTTGAGACAAGTCTGGTGAGATGGGCGCCGTTATGATGACTGAGCGATAGATGAGGACATGGACTGAAATTTGGTGACATATTCTCCCTCTTCTCACACGTGACAGAATCCAGAGAAGGAGACCGATTCAGGGTAGAGAAAAGGGAATAGGCACAAGTCCAGTTAGATGACTCCTCCCTCCTCCCTATCCCTTCTCCCTATCCCTCATCCCCATCCCCCCTCCCCATCTCTCCTCCCCATCCTTCCTCTCCATCCCTCCTCCCTCCTCTCCATTGCTCATTGCTCTAGGAATAACCACCTTTTCCCCTGGGAATCCAACTGTATCCTGAGACTGAAAAGCTGCTTTAGTAGGAACCCTGTTGACCAATGGAGATGAGCCCATTAGCCATATTCATAGCAATTAAAGTCAGGGGGAATCCAAGAATTGGATGTGAGCTTCACTGCACTGGGAAATTAGACTTGTTTAAAAAGAATGGGATTGAGAGGTGCAGGTCCCACAATCCAGAAGCTGAATAAAGTGGGTAACACAAGTATTAATCCCATTTTACAGATGGAGAAACTGAGGCGGCTTGCCTAATCAGTGGGACCTGGGTCCCTCCTGTCTCCCAGCCCAGAGCTCTCCGCTCCAAAACATCTCTCAAAGCCAAATTCATTTTCTTCGAGAATGTAGGAATGGGGAAAAAGGAGGTAGTTCTGTTAAGAGATCATTGAAATGTGTTGTCATTGGGGTTAGGACTGGAAGGATCACAGAGTCACAGATATGGGGCTGGAAAGGTTCAGAGGTCCTTTAGTCTGACAGAGGCCCAGAGAGGGCCCTCTGTCCAAAGCCCCATGGGCAGTGAGAATCACACTGGGGAGGATTTGAATCCAGCTCATCTGACTCCAAGCCCAACACTCTACCAGGGGCACCGGGTCTGTGGGCAGCTTTGTATTCCGTGCTGCCGTCTGTAGCCCAGAGGGCAGCCGAAGTTGGTCCCAGAAGCTTAGGTGAAGGAGGTCATTCCTTGTGAAAGGCTGGGACGTGGGGGAGGGGAAGGACACCTTGAAGCCACCAGGTATAACCCTAGTGCCAGGCAGACCACAAAGAGGCCCCCTTCACTGGCGAGGGAACGCAGATGGCTTCTCACTAGGCCCATGAGGACACTGGCTCTGAGAGCTGGGGCCCCACAGGGGCAGGACAGCAGGGAAGCCCACGTTCCACTGGGGCAGAAGGAAGCTCTTTGACCAGAGCAAGTCCCTTTTCTCCCAGCCTCAGCCTGGGACTCACTTATTCCCCTATGGGAAGGGGGGGCTTTGTCTGATTCAGGGCATGGGCTTCCCACCCACCATTCTACTTCTCTGACATTTTGACGGTTCTGGTCAGGATGAGGGGCTTTTCGGGCCCCTCGATGGATCACAGGGAAGGGGGGAGGACAAGCATCTACTGAATCCCTACTGTGTGTCAGTGTGCTTGGATCCTCACAACAAACGTGGGAGGGAGGTGCTGTTCTACTTTAACTATTGGGAAACCAAGGTAGAGGTGAAGTGACTCGCCCAGGGTCACACAACTATTAAGTGTCTGAAGCAGGATTTGAACTTGGGTCTTCCTGACTCCAGGCCCAGTGCACTAGAAGGTGGAAGAATACCAAAGAAAAGCTCTGCCCTTTTCACAGTTGTGCTTGGCGCCATTTTATTGTCTTCCCATTCTCCCCTCTCCCCCCAGGCAAAATGGCCCCGTGTGCCCGGGATGTGCTGGAGATGCCTGCTGGCTCTGCTAACTCTCTGGTATGGGTTCAGTGGACCCTCTCGCTGCTATTAAAATGATCAGCCCCCATGTCTAGGAATTTTACCAACTGTTGCTGTGTAGACAGAGTCTCGAACCTCAGGACCACAAGTCAGGAGCCAAGCCAGGACATGGCAACTGATTCCCACCCCCAATTCTGACCTCGAATTTACCCCACAAAATTATATATCTTATTTTCATTGATAACTTTTTCTCATGATTTTAGCTTCTGAATGTATCGACCTCCCCCCATTACCTATTAAACGAGATAACATACAGTATTTTGCAAACTTTAAAGTGCTATATAAATGAAAGGTATTAATTGCCCAGTTAATAAGCATTTATTAAGTGTCTATTATATGCTTGAAACTGTGCAAATAAGCTTGGGAATAAGAAGACAAAGAACTATCCCAATGATTAAAAACAAAATTGGGGAGTAAAAAGCAATTTAAGGCTTAGAGTCAGAAGGCCATCAAATCCAACCACCTAATTTTACAGATGAGTAAACTAAGGTACAGAAAGGTTCAAAGACTTGCCCAGGGTCACATAGTCAGTGTCTAAGGTAAGATTTGAACTCAGGTTGTGGGGACCCCATGACACTGTTCTTTGTAAACTGTGAGCTGATATAGAGAGGTAAGATGTTTTTGGATTCTCAGGCTGGGTGGGGCTGATGAGATGCATTCTCTAGCCAGCGTCTAAATTGGATGAACACAGTCAGGAAGGAGTGGCTTCTGCTCCCAACCAAACTGGTTTTCAAAGCAAAACCTTTGCTTCAAAAATACCTCTTTGGAGGGTGACAGCTAGGGCATTAGCTGGCTCAGCCTAATTCTGGAAAACCCCACAAAGTTTTCCACTTTGAGTGAACTTTCTGGAGAAGAAGCAGAATACCAGATTCAGGGACAAGTAAGCAAACACATTTTAAAGCCCCTAAGATTTTCACCAAATGAATGTGGGGTAACATTTTTTTACTTAAAAAATTATCCAGCGTTTAAAAAATCCCTTCCCCTGAGCCCCTGAAATATTGCCCTTCTCCAAATTATCTTTCTTTTCCCTTATAACAAAGAAAAAGGATTAAGCAAAAATGTCTTCTTCAGAAAATACAGTATTGCATCCCTGTAGTCCCCCACCTCTTTGCTCTGAGCGAGGAGATGGATATTGTTGTCTCTTCTCTAGGACTTCTCAGAATTCAGCTTCTCGTCCATCTTTCTTCAGCACGATAGTAACTGGGTACGTTACCACTCCCTTCATTCTGCAGCAGTTCCTCCAAACCTGCCCCCATTTCTCAGAATTCTTCATATCCCCCATGCTCAGTGCAGTATTTATTCATTACATTCCTATAAAATAGTTCTTTTTTCTAGTCTCCCAATGGATGAACAACTGTTATTTCCAGAACCAAGTAGATTTAGTTGTTTCTCCTAAAGCTTTTTGTGAAAGAAGTCAAGCCAGAAAAATCTTTGCTTATTAAGTCTCAGGGTGCTATGGGCACAAAAATGAGCAATGTCCCTGCCCTCAAGAGGCTTACATTCTAGTAAAAAATCAGAATGGGATGCAACCTCTGAAGGTAAACGTGACTGACTCCTTGACTACTTGAGCTGGCTGGCTGGTACCCAGGTGGGGAAAAGCCCCTGCTTTGGTGTGGGTGTGGGACAGTCCTTCTGGGAGAGAGGGACAAACTTCTGCTCTGTTCAAGCTAACCAGGTCATGGGATGGAAATTACAATGGCAGCATCCGGGAAAGCCCTTGGAGTGTGGCCAGTTAGTGAGCAACGGGCCCAGAGTCAAACTTCACTCTATCCAGGGTCAGCCTCTCTCCACAGATGAGTGGGTGAAACGAGCCCTTCGGGAAGATGGAGAACGGGAGACCTTGCAGCTCACTCCCTTCTAGGGCGTCGTCCGCAGCCACAGCAGGCAGGTAGTCCAGGCTGGCAGGCAGGTAGTCCACGGGGATGTCCCTAAGGTGTTTGGCTGGGTCTTCTGCCTTTGGGCCCCCAGATCCCATGGCCCTGTACAGATCAGCCACTTGTCCTTCCTCAGCCCGGCGTGATCCTGGTGTTGAGGGGTGGGAGATGCTGTACTCTGCTCCAGTGTCGGGGGATTTTGGAGCCAGAATCCAGCCTTCTCTGTTTGGCTCAGGGAACTCTTGGTTTCTTGGCCAATGAGAGGGATGTGTCTCCCGAAGGGCAGGGGCTGCTTTTTGGATTACTTCTTTGATTTCAAGAGTTTCAGGTTCTTCAGAACTGGTCCATTTGCTTGAGAGACTATCAAAATGGAGCTGCATTTCATCCTGATGGAAGGAGGGAAGAGTGTGAGATACACACACACACACACACACACACACAGAGGTTTTTTTCTCCTAAAAATGTTTTTTTTTTTTTTAATGTGTATCTCCTCCTGCATTTTATTTTATTTTTTTGCAGGGCAATGGGGGTTAAGTGACTTTCCCAGGGTCACACAGCTAGTGTCAAGTGTCTGAGGCTGGATTTGAGCTCAGGTACTCCTGAATCCAGGGCCGCTGCTTTATCCACTGCACCACCTAGCCACCCCAAAAATGTTTTTAACATGAACTCTGAGTTATCTCCCTTCCCTCATCCCAATGAGCCATCCCACACCACAAAGAATAAAAAAGGAAGGAAGGAAAAAGCTGATCATCAAAGCCAACCAACTTATCAACTCCCGTTGACTGATACTCAGTATTACTTGTAGCCACCCATCTCTGCCAGAAAAAGGAGGAAGCCCTGCTCAGACGGCTAGCTTTTTTAAAAACTGAGTTCTCGGGGCTGCTAGGTAGCACAGTGGATAGAGCACCGGCCCTGGAGTCAGGAGGACGTGAGTTCAAATCCGGCCTCAGACACTTAACATTTACTAGCTGTGTGACCTTGGGCAAGTCACTTAACCCCAATTGCCTCGCCAAAAAACAAAACAAAACAAAACAGAAAACAAAAACTGAGTTCTCCAGGGATGTTTCTTTAGGATAAAAGAGCTTGGTATCAGTCACTGATTTCCCCAGCTCAGGCACAAGGAGAGGATGAGAACTCCCACAGAGGGCATCACACTGGAAAGGACACCAGCAGTCTAGAGATGGAATTTCCACGGTAATCCTGCCACTTATGAGTTTGGACAAGTTGCTTGGCCTCAGTTTCCCCATCAGTAACGTTGGCCGGCCAGCCAGCATCTGATGTCCTTTCCATCTTTAGAATTCTGATTCCCCAGGAAGCTGTGGGGGTAGGGCGTCTTTCAACTGGATCCCTCTTAGGGTGGACTGGGTGATTTCTCTGGACTCACTTTTCATTGTCTTACAACCCTTCCCCATAGGTGGCGCTTTATTGTAGGCATGTCCTGACCCACATATGGAATACTATCAATTGCTTTTTAAAAATTTAATCAATTGCATTTATGAGACAGGCCCAGAGCCTACATGTAAGTTACCTAAGGACAGGGTTGGGGGCTTAGATAAACTGTCTTCCCAATCTCAGTGAGTCATGTTTCTGGCCCAGGTTAGCATGGGCAGAGGGAGATGTTTGGGGACTGGGTCTGGCCAGGAGAGAAATGACATGAGAAAAATTACAGAGCGGGGAGCGCACCTAGATCCTAAACCTGTGTAGGATCCAGGAACAGGGACCAACTGGCAGTTCAGTTGCTCACAACCCAGTTCTGAGTCACAGATCCAGGGCGGACTGAGGACGGGACCTGTGCCAAGGGGCGGTGCTTCAGGGTGAGGAGCAGTCATGGACCCTAGCAAGGAGGAAGTTCAGAAGCCAGTGGCAGCTCTGTGGCCCAGACTCCAGGGGTGGGTCAGTTCCAGCTTCCAACCTAGTCTGATGTCTGCAGAAGAATGACCAGGATAGGAATCCCAGATGAAAGGAAAGCCTACGGTTCTGTCCCTGTGAACCAGCAGGGCTCTCCATCTGGCTCCCGGTGGCAGAGTCCAGTATCAGTCTACTGGAGCTCCAACCA
Source organism: Dromiciops gliroides (assembly GCF_019393635.1). NCBI lineage: Eukaryota > Metazoa > Chordata > Mammalia > Microbiotheria > Microbiotheriidae > Dromiciops > Dromiciops gliroides. Next base: position 11,488,248 of record NC_057864.1, read on the forward strand.
GGGCAAGTCCAGAGATATGTTGCTCAGACCCCAGTTCAGCTCAGGAACTTGAAGATTTCAGCCTGGGATGGGGTTCAGGGAGAAAACAGATTCTGTCCTGGACCCTACCATTTTGGGAGCTCTGAAAGCTCACAGTCCCCAGTATGAGCTGTCCCTGACATTCTAGAATAAACACAGCACAATTCCACAAAGAAAGTAGCAACAGTAGCAGCCCAGGCATTCCCTATAGAAGTGTACAGAGCCTGGCCCTGACAAAGTCTGAAGCCAGGAAATAGGCTGAAAGAGTCAGTAAACAAAAAAATCTCACTGTAAAAAGCTATTATGGTGAAAGAGATGCTCAAGACACAAACCCAGCTCTAAGAAAAGCTTCAAAGAAAAATACAGCTTGGGCACAAATTCAGCTAGAATTCCTGGAAGAGATGAGGCAATCACATTGTTTTTAAGGGGATAGAACAAATTTTTTAAGAATGAAATTTTTTAAAAATTGGAAATGAAGAAATGTAAAGTTTCATAGCAAAAACAACTGACCTAGAAACCAGATCTAGGACAGATAATATAAGAATCACTGGGTTACTTGAAATTCTTGATCCTTAAAGAACCTAAGGCACATTTCAAGAAATCTTAAAACTGCCCATGCTCCTTAGAACCAGAGGACAAAGTGAAAATGCAAAGAAGCCACTAGTCACCTCCTGAAATAACCCCCCAAATAGAAATTTCCAGGAATGTTATGGCCAAAATCCAGAGCTCCTGGGTCAAAGAAAAAATACAGCAAACACCCACCACTACAAAAGAGCACAGAGCAAAGATACACAAACACACATGGAAAACCAAGAATAACTTCCTCAGCAAAACTAAGTATAATCTTTCAGGGGAAAAAGTGAAATGAAATAGGGAGCTTCCAAGTATGCCTGATAAAAAGTCCAGAGCTGCCGAAAACTTTTGAAGTGCAAACTCAAGAGACAAGAAAAACAAAAAAGACAAACATGGCTGAGCAATCATAAGAGACTAACAATAGATATGTTATTTATATTCTACTATACTCTGAACCTTTTCATCAGGGGCCAAAGAGGGGGTCTAGTTAGAAGGCCCAGGAGTGGTTTTATTATATTTTGATGATCTTAAATAAAGAAAAGAAAGGGAGGAGAAGAGCAATACACCAGGTATTAGGTAAGGGGGGGGAAGAAGGTTAGGAAAATATATCCCACATAATCAGGCAAGCAGAAGTCTACACAAATGCTTTCATCTGAACTGGTCAAAGGAAGGAAGAACATATATACACAGTGGGATATAGAAATATATTCCACTAAACAAGAAAACTTTAGAAAGGGGAGAAGGGGGAATACGGGGAAGGGTACGTTAAGGGAGGAGTTCTAAGCAAAAAACCCTGAAAATGTACACAACTTTATAGCAACTTTTTTTGTGGTGGCAAAGAATTGGAAAGTGAGGGGGTGCCTATCAGTTGGGGAAGGGCTGAACAAGTTATGATCTATAAATGTGCTTGATTGAATACTATTGTGGTATAAGAAATGATGAAGGGGGGGCAGCTAGGTGGCGCAGTGGATAGAGAACCGGCCCTGGAGTCAGGAGGACCTGAGTTCAAATCCGGCCTCAGACACAACACTCACTAGCTGTGTGACCCTGGGCAAGTCACTTAACCCCAATTGCCTCACTAAAAAAAAAAAAAAGAAATGATGAAGGGGGTGTTTTTAGAGAAATCTAAGATGATTTGGATGAACTGATGCAGTGAAGTGAGTGGACCCAGCAACTTATACAATAACAACAATAGTGAAAGACTTAGGAACTCTGTGGTAATGACTAGCCATGATTTCTGAAGACTGACAGTGACATATGCTACCCACCTCCTGGTAGAATAGTGAAGAACTCAGAGTGAAGAACGAGAAATAGATACATATGTGAGAAAATAACAGGGTTTTGGGGACTCAGAGACTACACACACACACATACACACACACACACACACACACACACACACACACACATGCTGGTTTTGCAGGGCCAGCCCAGAGTCAGGAGAATTTCAAAGGAAATGTAAATCGACCTTCCTAACTAAAGGAAGTTAACTAACTTAAGACCACCTCCAAGTCATGTCAATCAATGGACTTGAATATTACCAGCCAATTAGCTTGGATCAAGGTGGAGTGACCCACCTCTACCTGAGACAGGTTAAAAACCCTGGAGAGGGGCCTCTTGCTCTCTCTTGGCTGCTCTTGCTTCTTCCTCTATTCTAGGTATGTAGGGCTTCTTAATTCTCTGAGCCATGTGTTCTATCTTTTTATTAATATTTAATATACTTTAATAATGCTTAATGCCCCCAAACTGATTCAGTAGCCTCTAATTTCTAAGTAACAAATATATAATCCCAGCTAAATTCCCTAACACTTGGGGCAATTATAGGGTGACCCCATATAATTTTATTCACCACACATACATATGTATGTATATAAGTATATATGTTCATGTGTGTGTATATACATATACATATACATACACACATATATATGTGTGTGTGTATTTATATTTATATTTTTGGACATGGCCAAAATGGGAATTGTTTTGCTTGACTGTTCATGTTGTTTTCCTTTTCTTTTTCTTTTTTTTTTAAAGTGAGGCAATTGGGGTTAAGTGACTTGCCCAGGGTCACACAGCTAGTAAGTGTTAAGTGTCTGAGGCCGGATCTGAACTCAGGTACTCCTGACTCCAGGGCTGGTGCTCTATCTACTGTGCCACCTAGCTGCCCCTTCATGTTGTTTTCTAAAAATAATACTTTATTTCCCCCCAATTACATGTTAAAACAATTTTAATACTTAAAAAAGGTGTTGAGGTCCAAATTCTATTCCTCCATCCCTCCATCCCCCATTTCCTCCCCTGATACAGTAAGCAATCCAGTATCGGTTATACATGTGTAATAATTTGATTATACATGTTTAAAGACCTGTCATGCAGGCTGGCCAGCAGCCTGGAATTTGAGAGCAGCCTAAGGTCATTTCACTCTTGGCCTTGAAAGTGCATCAATCCATAAGCATTTAGCTGAGCAACAGCTCATCTGACTATGTCTACACACATATATGGAAGGATGGGTGTGGGGGACCAAGAGAGAAAAAAGAAAGGCTTCCGAATATCAAGGCCAGCAGATTGGGGTTCTAGGATCATAAATAAAAGGTTCTATAGACATTTCGAGACAAAGAAACTGAGGCCCATGGAGGTTAAGTGACTTGCCCAGGGTCACACAGAGAGTAAGTGTCATCACGGTCTAAGATGTGAACCCAGTTCTTCTTGTCTCTAGGTCTGACAGCTCTCTGTCTTCTGCTCTGCCTCTAATCAATCTTCATTTAGTCTCTGAGTATCTGGTCCAGAAAATTCACCTGTTCCTACTGGCTTCAGATCCGGGAAGAACACAGGCTATGCTACGAGAAGATGGATTTTCAGGTTCACAAATGACACTGCAATACTGACTTTTCTCCCTCAGCCTCAGTTTCCCCTTCTGTAAGATGAGGGGAGTTGGCTCAGGTGATCCAGCACTTACCTCCATGATGGAATATTTCTTGGCCCATAAGCTGTTTGCCGGGTCTGGAATCTCTTCATTAAACCACTGGGGTTGTAGGGCAGAGATGATGGACATCACTCTGCAATGAAAGCAACCAATTAAAAGCCCATGCGCGTCCCCCCGGCCCGGGATTTCCGTTTCGCTGACACGGCAGGCTTTGCTGTTACAAATATGCTTGACACAATTGTCAGTGCTTTTGTGGATGCCGGGAAGCTTTCGTATTGGAGGCCAGAAGGCTGGATCCTCTCAGAAGCTGGGTTTGTGCACTTCTGCCCAGGCTGTAAGTGCGTCAGGAGAGCCGTGCCCTGCGGTGTCTGACCTGGGGCTTCCACACGGCACCTTGAGGCCGGGGTCGAAGCCCAGGACAAAAATCTGGTCACTGCTGTGACGCTGTGGTCAGAGCTAGCTCGCTCCCTGCTGTCACCGTGAGACTGAGCAGTCAACTTACTTTGCTCGAATGCGAGGCACGGCCAGAATCGCCACCGTCACGAAGACCACCACAATCAGCACCACGAAAACAGTCCAATTCGGAGCATCTGAAACATTAGCGAGCTGGCTTCAGTCGCCTTCAGAGGAAGATTTGAACACTCTGCACAAGTCCCTTCACCCCTGCCTCAGTTTCCTATATAACAGCTCCTACCTCCCAGGGTTGGTGAGAGGATCAAACGAGACCATAAATGTAAAGCCACCAGCACAGTGCCTGGCACATAGTAGGCACTTAATAAATGCCCGCGTTTCCTTTCTTCTTTCCTAGGTATCCTGTCCATCCATCCCTGCCCCCAAGACTTGGCTGAGCATGTTGGGAAGTGGAAGTGACCACCTCTGGGTTCAACATATACCACTAAAGCTGGCCCCCCAAATGAGTCACAAGTCCTAAGGGAAAGTACAGCAATCTAGCCCCAGGATGAGCCTCAAGGGAGTGGGGGAGGAGGAGAACTAATATTGGATTGGGAGTGAGGAGACCTGGTTGTAACGGTGTCATACTGCAAGGGTTCTGAACCTGGGCTTAGCTGGGAAACAAATAATTTTCTTTTCCCCAGCCCCTAACTGAAATCTAGCCTTTCCTTCAATTATGAATTATTCAACAAACCACAGTCTAACTATCAGAACCTGTGACTTTGTCATTCCTAGAAATCACAGACATTTTTGTATCCCATTACAGTTGTTACAGATATCTGGAATTATCACTTACTTTGAAAATGTTCACTTATTTGACTAACTGCCAGATTGCACATGCTCACAGTTTTCCATTCTACAGACCGTCTATCAATATAGCTGGCTTCCTTTACAATCCTCTGTATTTTTTTATGCATTGAAAGACATGGTTCTGAGAAGGGGGCCAGACTGCAGCTGGAGGGGTCCACGATACTGAGAAGGCTAAGAACCCCTGCTCTAACAGGTGCAGTTTGGTTCATGGTACAGAGAAATTATAGAGAGCAGTCTTAGGAATCTTCAAGCCTAAACTCCTCATTTGGCAGAAGAAGAGCCGAGGCTCAGTTGAGTGAAGTGATTCATCCAGAGTCACCCAGGTAATACACAGAGCAGGGATTGGAAACCCCCAGTCCTTTGACTCAAAATCTAATGCTCAGTGACAAAATGTGAGAAGTGGAAAGGACTCAGGCAAGCACATAACAAGAAAGAATCTCTCTTCTGTGTATATGTTGTCACCCAGCCTCTACTTGGACCCCTCTTTCTATTCCAGGACAGGACTAAATGATGAATCTCTGCAGGGCTCTGTTTTCTCAAACATCTCTCCAGCCTTGGCACACAGCACTCTCAATAAATGGGGAATGAACATGGAACTAGCTACACGACCAAAGGCAAGCCCCATAACTCCGCCCTGCTTTGGTTTATCATCTATAAACTGAAAACCTTCCTGCTTCTGAATCCCATGAAGACAGATCACCAGGAGTCCCACGAAAATTTATTAAACTGAGTGAGATGACAGTGCAGGCTCAATTCAACCCAATGAGTACTTATCAGGGACCTATTATGCATCTGGACAATGGAAATCAATACAAAAGCAAGTAGCTCAAGGAGTTTATGTTCTCCTGGGGCTATGACATAGACAAAGTAGAAATTATACCAAGTGATTCTGAGAGAGAGAAAATGAAAATAAAAGAAAGAACAGTCAGGAAGTCACGGGGAGAAAGGGGAACCACAGAGGTGCTTTGAGGGATGCTAGGGATTCTTCCAGTAGAAAGAAAAAGGGGAGGGCACTTCAGATGAGGGAGATCCCTCCAGCTCAAGCCCAGAGGCAGGCTGAGGGATGCCACATATAGGAAAAGCGTGGTAAATGGGTCACTGAGCTCCCACAGAGAAAAAAAATGGGAAATAAGACTGGAAACCTGGGAGGATCCAGATTGGACAGGTCTTTAAGAGCAAGGCATTGAGGGTTTTCATGGTAGAGGCTGTATAGGACTGCTAAAGAAGGTTTTTTTCAATAGAGGATGAAGTGGTAGCTCTAACTTGGTTCTCTGAAAGTGACCCTGTACTTTCTGATAAAAAAAAACGATCCTGGCTCTGACTACTGCCACTCTCTGCTGGCCAGCCACCGTCTCTGCTTCCTAGTGCCTGACAACTGGGAGAGTGTGGATGTAAGCCTTTTATATAGCGCTTGCTATGTGCCAGGCACCTTGCTAAGGTGCCTTTGCCAAACATTATCTCATCTGATCTCCACAACGACCCTGCGAGGCAGGTGCTGTTATCATCTCCATTTTGCAGTTGAGGAGACTGTAAAATTATCCATGGTGAACAATTTTTTAGAATTTCCCATCATGTACATTGTCCAGATTTAGCCTCCCCTCGATCATTATGCCCATTTTATAGATAGGAAAACTGGGACCCAGACTTGTTCAGAATCACACACCTAGTCAGTGGATCCCACAACCAGGATTCCAGCCTAGGACTCCCTCACTCCTGCGCTTGTGAGCGGAGAACCTGGGATGAAATCCTGCCTGAGGCCTAACCACCTGGGTGAACTTGGTCAGGCAATAAGTGTTCATCTAGCGCGTGAGTCTTCGGTCTTCTCCAAGCTGTGCCTCTAGGCTGTCCCTACCAGGCCCCAGAAGCCTCCTTTCTCTGGAAGTTCCTTCTTCCCCGGCTGCTCACACTGGTAGTGCTTTTCCATTCCTGTGGCTCCTTCTTGTGACTGGATGGTTCCTCCCAGAGCCTCTATTCTGAGAAGAACTCCCAAGCCCGCCATGTCTTCATTCCAGACTCTCCCCGCTTTCCTTTTTACTTCTGTCTTTCCCCACCAGAATGTAAGCTCCCTGCAGGAGGGCACTGTCTTTCTGCGTTTAGCACTTACTGAGCACGAACTCGGAGTTTGTGGATTTGACCAGAAAACCACCAGCTCTAGGTCCATGATACTGTCATCCCTCACCAAGCTACCTCTGCCTGCTCTCCAAAGGAGGGGGTAACTTGGAGGGATGGGCTAATTCTGAGAAACTGTCACCCCAATTAACCTCCCAATGAAAAGCTAGAACAACTTGTTTTAAGCAAATGAAGGAAGCCACATTACCAGGCAGTGTGGACCCCTAGGGTGGCTGAGCAGACTGCATTGCTCAGATTTTACCATGGACATAAATAACGAGCAGATGCTGAAAAAAAAACGACCCCTTTGTTGGAAATCTATACAGGGAGGGCAGAAAGGAGGGGATGGCTACTCTACCAAGGGATAAATAAAAAGTTTTGAATTTGGGTTGAAAAACCCATGTCACAAGAACAAGACAGGGGAAGGAAGGAAGAAAGGGAGGGAGGGAGGAAGGAAGGAAAGGAAGAAGGGAGGAAGGAAGGAAGGAAGGAAAGGAAGAAGGGAGGAAGACCATACCCAAGGCTATAAATACACACACAAATAGATACAAAGGATATGAACCCAGGTCCCCTGACTTGAGAGCCAATGCTTTTTATTTTATTTTTTTTATGTGACAAAGGCTCTTTTATTTCCTTCTCATGAGAAGGAAGCACCCTAGTGTACAGCTAGTGGGTGCCCACCAATGCTTTTTAAATATAATTTAATATAATTATATAAAATTTGTGTTCTATATATTATATATCTATATATCACACACCCATATTTATTTATATATTATGTTATACATATTTATATTATATAAATTATATAATTTCCAAATGAGCTTTGCCTTATGTGTCACCTCCCCAATCACGGTGGGAGCTCCTGGAGAGCAAAAACTGTCTCAAACTTTGTATGTATCCCCAAGGCTTAGCATAGTGCTCAGAACACAGCAAGTGCTTAATAAATGCCTTTTTTCATTAATTCATTTGTGAATACACGGATTGAAAACATGACCCTCAGATGACAGTATTATCCTTGTTTCCTTGCTTTCTGATGACTTCTCTTAGTTTCCTTATCTATAAAATGGGAATAATAATAATGACACCACCAGTAACTCCTGCCTTGGACGCTGGCTGGGAAATAAAGAGTGAAAGGCTCTGTGTAAAAGCCAAGTCCTTACAGGTGAGCTGCAGCTATTACTCAGGGATGTCTGGCCAACATCTCCTCGGCTACTCTTCCTCCTAGGGAAGCTCAGGTTCTTATTCTGATAATAACTCACAGCCATCGCGCTAAAAAGTTTACAAAATGCTTTTGTCCCAACAGACCTGCAAGGGAAGGAGATCGGGCGGCTCTCAGAGGTGGAGAGACTTGCCCAGCACCACACAAGTCAGGAAGGATTGGAGCAAGGACTTGAACTCGGGTCTCTTCTGACTCTGAGTTCTAGACACCAACCTATGCTCTCCCTCCACAGAGGAAGTGGCACCTTCCCTCTGTTTCTTATTTCCTCTTTATCCTGAATGTAGCACGCAAGTGCTTGCACATTCTCTCTCTCTTTGCTTGCGTGTTGCCCCCACCATTAGATTGTAAGCTCCGTGACCACAGGGACTGCCTTTTGCCTCTTTTCCTATAAAAAAGTATGGTACCTGGCACACAGTAGGTGCTTAAATAATGTTTATTGAGTTGATGGTGTCAGGAGACACCATTTAGGATGGGGTTCCTGTCCTCACTCTCCTACTAACTAGTTGTGTGGCCTTGGGCAAGTTGCGAAGTCTCTGTGCACCTCAGCTTCTTAGTCACCATGCACTTACCAAGCACCTACTGTGCACCAGGCCCTGTGCTAAGCCCTGAAGACACAAAGAGAGGCAAAAGACAGCCAGGCCCTTGAGGAGCTGACACGCTAAAGGGGAAAGGGAATGTGTAAGCATAAGGGGCTGGTGTAGTCACCTCTTACTATCCCTTCTGGGGCAAAAAAAATCCATGAGGCAGCAGGTGGCGCAGCGGAAAGAGCATTGGCCCTGGAGTCAGGAGGACCTGAGTTAAAATCCGACCTCAGACACTTGACACTTACTAGCTGTGTGACCCTAGGCAAGTCACTTGACCCTCATTGCCCCGCAAAAAAAGAAAAAGAAAAAAGAAATCCATGAGTCTATAAGAGTTTTACTTTCTGCTAACAAAGCAGTATGGATTAGTAATGACAAAATGGACAAAAACAACAATGCACAACTAGGCTGTGATTGCTTTACATATGTTATCTTATTTGATGGTGGCTAGGTGGCTAGTTTGGGAGCCAGCAGAACCCAGGTTCAAGGCCTGCCTCCGCCACTGACCATCGCTGACCAAACGAAGCATGCGGGCTGAGCCTAGGAGTGGAGAGTGCCCTGGTCTGTAGCCATGGAAGGAGTTTTAAGCCCAGGTGTTCTCCATCTTGGTAAAATCACAGGTGGGGCCAAAGAAACGAATTAGCCTGCTGGTGAGGGAGGATGGTGCAGTAGGAAGAGCAGGTGCCTTGATTAGGTTCCCAGGCTCTCCCATTAACTCCATGGGTGGTCTCAGGGGAGTCACTTAACTCCTGTGTGGGGTGGAAGAACGGGACCTACCTTGTGAAGGTGAAATGAGATAAGTAAGGAGAAAGGAACCTTGAGAGGCTCTCGGACACTGACTGTCAAGGATGGAGGGCGTGGTGGGTCAGCAGGAGCCAGGGAGCACAGGGGTCTGTGGGATGATGGCAGAGCGAGGAGGCTGGGCCTCTCTGGGCTCCTTCCTCAGGATGACATGCCCATGGAGGAGATCTGCAGGCTTTCTCCTTGAGCGTGGATCTTACCTTCCAGGAAAAGCTCCCTCTCATTTCCGGGGGGGCCCTCTCCTGCTGCCGTCGAGGCTGTCATCCACAACATGTAAGTGACTCTGGACCGGAGGCCTCTGATCAGACTCGAAGTGTTTGCTGCTTCATAAGGAATTTCTGAAAGGAAGGATGAGGACAGAGAAAAGAGGAAAGGCTGGAATGTTTAAATTAGAACGTGGGACTTCCCTCCCTTTCCTATGCCCCACCACAAACTAGGCTCCCTTCCATGGGCAAAGGCGAACCTTTTTTGCCTTATCTAGTCAGAAATAGGGCAGCACAGCACATCCTATCCATCCATCCAACCATCCATCCATCCAAACATCTAACCATCTATTTGTCTCCATCTCTCCGTCTATCCAACCATCTCTCCATCCATCCATCCATCTAATCTAGCCATCTCTCTGTCTCTCCATTTATCTCTAGCCATCTTTCTATCCATCTATATCTCTTTCTCTCCATCTCACTGTACTCTTTCAAAGGGAAAGAATTTTTTAAAACACAATGGTCCTACTATTTCCATTGGTGTGAAGCCATTCAACAAAATGGTAGGAACCTTCCATGGGTCATGTTAACAGCAGCCTCAAATCTAAACTCACTTTCCTTAGGCTTTTCCTGTTCCCTGATGTTATGTACAGCCAAGGATATTTTAAGAGAAATGCTCAAAGGCTGTTTTTCCCCCTGCAAAGAAATACTGATGGGAGGTGGGGGGAGGGGGAGCAATAACTCCTCCGATGACCTTCCAAGTGCTCAAGAGTGGGGCCAACTCACTTTGGTTTTTGAGTGGGCCAGGATTGTATCTTGCCTGTTTCCATATAATGTATTGTATGCCTTTAAAAACATGATTCTGAGAAGGAGTGCACAGGCTTTCCTGGACTGCCCAAGGGTGCAGACACCACAAAAAGAGTCAGAACCTGTGGTTTAGTTTAAGTACCAGGCTGTGTAGACACACATAACAAAGGAGCGGCTCTAGTCCTCAAGGGGCCTACGTCTGGAGAAAGGCTGACCTGTGCCTGTGAGCAGCAGACCAGCCTCGTGCCCTGAGTGTTTGCCTCCTTGGCTGAGACTCCTTCCATCATACCACATGGGAGCCAACCCGGCTAAGCTGACCTAGCTTTCTCAAGATCAGGCTTGTCCAACCAGCTTTTCACTGCTGTGAGGAGGAGATGAGTGGTCCTGTCCCGGAAGGGAAGGGAGTACGACAGTGTGTTGAGTTAAAGATTTTAAAAATGGCTCACAGGATCCTGGCTGTGGGGAGCTTGGGCAAGGGTGTGCTAGATGGGTGCATCTGGAGGTGGTGATAGCCAAGGGCGGGCTCTGTGGTCTGGAGCTTAACTGAAGGGGAGAGGAAGAAGTCTAGCAAGATATGCCGGTCTGGGATGTGGGTCAGGATTGCAGAGTCAGATTTTGGGAAGAGATCTAGGATTCCTTCTTTTTAACAAAAACAATCAACATTTTTATTTATAGTTTTGAGTTCCACATTCTATCCCTCCTCCCCTCCCTCCCCTCCCCCCTCCCTGAGGGTGTAAATAATCAGATGTGGGTTATACATGTGCAGTTATATAAAACATTATTACCATATTAATCATTTTGTACAGGAAAACTTGAATAAAAGAAAAAAATGAAAGAAAGTGAAAATAGCCTGTTTCAGTCTGTGTTCCATCAATATCAGTTCTTTCTTTGGAGGTGGATGGTATGCTTCATCAATAGTCTTTTGGGATTGTCTTGGATCATTGTATTGTTGAGAATAGTTAAGTCTTTCACAGTTCTTTATCAAACAATATTTCTGTCACTGTGCACCACATTCTCTTGGTTCTGCTCACTTCACTATACATCAATTCATACAAGTCTTTCATTCTGCTTATAATTTCTTAAAGCACAATAATATTCCATCAGCATCAAATACTACAACTTGTTTAGCCATTCCACAATGGATGGACATTCCTTTGATTTGGGATTCCTTCTTCTTCTTCTTTTTTTTTTTTTTTTAGTGAGGCAATTGGGGTTAAGTGACTTGCCCAGGGTCACACAGCTAGTAAGTGTTAAGTGTCTGAGGCCGGATTTGAATTTAGGTACGTACTCCTGACTCCAGGGCCAGTGCTCTATATCCACTGCACCACCTAGCTGCCCCTGGGATTCCTTCTTTTTTTTTTTTTTTTTTTTTTTTTTTTGTGGGGCAATGGGGGTTAAGTGACTTGCCCAGGGCCACACAGCTAGTAAGTGTCAAGTGTGTGAGGCTGGATTTGAACTCAGGTACTCCTGAATCCAAGGCCAGTGCTTTATCCACTGCGCCACCTAGCTGCCCCATGGGATTCCTTCTAATAAACTTCTGGGTGAGGGGAGGAAAGATTTAGATAAAGGGGATAGGGGATGAAGGCAGATTATCAGATAGCAAGAGAGATACTGGTGTACTGGTAGGAGACAGTTCACTTTTTCCATTTTATTTTTCAATTAAAAAGCATTTATTCTCCTTTTGACCTTCTCAATTTAAAAGAACAAAGGGGAAAAAAAACCCCTTCTGACAAATATGCAGTCAAGGAAAACAAATTCCTACACTGACCATGTGCAGAATGTATGTGGGAGACACTTCCAAAAAGACATTTGGGAAAAGGGTGGCATGGATGCTTATCAGGATCATGGATTCATCGATGTAAAGGGGAAAGTGACCTCAAACACCAGTTAGGCCGACTCCTTCATCTTACAGAAGGAGAAACAGGTTTGTTGTTGTTGTTGTTCAGTCATTTCAGTCATGAAAACCCCAGTTGGGGTTTTCTTGGCAAAGATCCTGGAGTTATTTTGCCATTTCCTTCTCCAGCTCATTTTAGAGAGAATCTTTTTCCTTTCTTCATATCCCCAGTGCTTAGCACATTGTAAGTGCTTGATTAATGATTACTGACCAACTGAAAGCATGGGTGATTGTGGGGGCAATCTACCTTATTAAGTGAAGGGGATAGGATCAAAGGTATATGTACAGTGGTTGACTTTGATGAGGAAAAGGGGAACCTATTAAAGAATGGAGAAAAAGAGAATATGGTACTGTTAAAGAGATTTGAGATCTATAGAAAGGGGAGAAGAGGGAACTCAAAGAAAATAGCTTCTATTTTCTCAGTAATTCACGTGGCAAGATAAAAACTGATTTTTTTTTTTTTAGTGAGGCAATTGGGGTTAAGTGACTTGCCCAGGGTCACACAGCTAGTACGTGTTAAGTGTCTGAGGCTGTATTTGAACTTAGGTACGTACTCCTGACTCCAGGGCCAGTGCTCTATCCACTGTGCCATCTAGCTGCCCCTAGCTCATTTTACAGAAGAGGAAATAAGGAATGACAAGCAGAATATCAGAAAAACTTGGAAAGGCTTCCATGAACAGATGCAAAGTGAAGTGAGCAGAACGAAGAAAACATTGTACACAGTGACAGCAACATTGTGTGATGATCAGCTGTGATAGACTTGACTCTTCTCAGCAGTGCAATGATCCAAGACAATTACAAAAGACTCATGATTAAACATGCTATCTGCCCCCAGAGAAAGAACTGATGGCATCTAAATACAGACTGTAGCATACTCTTCCTCCCTCCCTCCCTCCCTCCCTCCTTCCTTCCTCTTTTTGTACAAAATGACTAATATGGAAATGTTTTACATGATTGCACATGTATAACGTATAGCAGATTGCTTACCATTTCAGAGAGAGTCGATCTAGTCTGACCCCCTTATTACACAGACTAGGAAACTTGAGCCCAGGAGGTTGGGACCTTCCCATCAGAGGATTTGAACTCACATTCTGACTCAATAGGCAGTGCTCTTCCCTGCACCACAAAATCACCTGCTTCAATCAGTCTCTCTCCCCTCTCCCCTCTCCCCTCTCCCCTCTCCCCTCTCCCCTCTCCCTCCCTCTCTCTGTCTCTCTCTGTCTCTCTGTCTCTGTCTCTGTCTCTGTCTCTCTCCTGTCACTTCCAAGAAGGGCCGGGAGGCTTGGGGGTGGGGCGGTGCCTCCCCCTCCCCCCTTCCAGGCTTTGGAACATCCACGCACCCAAGATGCGAGCTGCAGACTGGGAGTGCCGCTCCTGCAGGTATATCCTGTAATAAAGGAGGCAGCCCATTTGTTCTTGGGCAGGAATTTCGTCCCAGGTAACGGAAGCTGTTCCTTCTCCCCCAGTGGCGCTATGGACGTGGGGGCCAGTCACTGGTTCTGTGAAATGTAACCAAGTACAACAGGAGAGCCTGAGCATCCCTGGAAGCCAGGGCATGCGATCGGGCTGGCCGCGCCCCCGCCTCCCCGGCCTCGCCCCCCCCCCCCCCGCCCTGCCACCTCCCCCAGCCCCGCCCTTCCCAGGGGCTCAGAGAGTCACTTTTACTGGTCAGGTCAGCCCAGGTACTGGCGCACCCGACTCCCTTCTCCCACAGGGCACACAGGCGGATCTCATAGCACAGGTAGGGTTTTACGTGTTCTGCAACGAAAGGAAGAATCTGATTACGATGTGAAGCCTGGAAAGCGATGACCTCGGGCTCCCCTGCTCGACCCCTGGGTCCGGGAGTCGCCCCTCTGCCCCCCCACCCAAGTCTGACACTCCATCCCCTCTCCCTTCTTTTTGTTTCTATTCCCTCCTCCTTCCCTGGGTTCACACCTCCGGGCGGCTCCCACTTAAACCCCCGAAGTGCATTTTCAAGACCACATTGCTCTGGGGCAGCTAGGTGGAGCAGTGGATAAAGCACCGGCCCTGGATTCAGGAGGACCTAAGTTCAAATTCGGCCTCACACACTTGGCACTTATTAGCTGTGTGACCCTGGGTAAGTCACTTAACCCCATTGCCCCACAAAACAAAAACAAAACAAAAAAAGAAAAGACCACATTTCGGTCAACCAGGACAAACCCAAGCCACTGCCTACTCCAACCACAATTTCCCAAACCACAAGCATTCCTCAGTAGCCTCCTTGTAGGTCCTCCCCGCCCTTATAGACTCTCCCCACTTCAGCTGGAAAGAGTGCCGGGCTCGGACTCGGAGGCAGGAAGAGCTTGGCTCAGTCCTGATGCGGACACTTCGTACCTGTGTGACTCTCTTAACCTTTCTGAACCTCGGTTTCCCCATCTCTGCAATGGGGATCATAACAGGACCTACCACACAGGGGTGTTGTGAGGATCACCCAGCCCTGTCTGGCACCTAGTAGGGATTTAATCTTAAAGCTTGTTGACTGATTAAAAAATGAGGTAATGTGTTGTAAAGCCTTTTGGAAATCTGAACGTTTTACATAGATATGGGCTTCTTATTCTCATTCTTCTTCTTCTTATTATTAAAATCTTTGGTAGTTTTCTAGATCACAGGTCAAAGATCTGTCCTGGAAAAGACCTCAGAGATCATCTAATCCAACCCCTCATTTTACAAATAGCCACAGGAAGGTGACTTGTCCCAGGTCACATAGTGAACATCAAAGGTAGAATTTGAACCCAGGTCCTATGTCTCCAGAAGCCCTTTATTTTGTGCCACAGTACTATTAACCAAGCAAATAAAATTCAGCATCTTTGACCTAACATTCAAGACTCCACAATTTGTGGCTTCCCTATCTTTCTAACCTCACCTCATATATTTCCCTTCTGTGAGCTCCTCCACCAATCTGGTGGACTGCCATTTTGTCTGGAAGGAAGGGGAACCTCTCTCATCTTCAGACATGCTACTACAGGTGGGCTCCCCCTCAGTGGAGGATTTTGGGCAGAGGCTGGCTACCTCAGTTTGTTTCTGAAGGGATTATGTTCACATACAGGTTGGATGAGACGCCTCTGATCCCTTCCAATGTAAAGATTCTTCATTTAGAGCTGGAAGGACCTCATCAGATATCTCAGCCTCAACCCTCATTTTGCAGATGAAGAAAGCGAGGCTCGGATAGGTGAAGAAAAACTCACCAATGGTCACACAGGTAATACCCCCTCCCCCAGGTCCTCTGACTCCAGACCTCACTCTGTCCCCTCTACTGTAGCAGGCTGTCTCCTGTTAAATGTTCTCCATCCTTCTCTTTGCCTATTGAATGGCTTTCCATCCTTTAAAGTCCCAGTTAAATACCGCCTCTTGCAGGAAGCCTTCCCTGATGATGCTCAGACATGATGAGCTATTGACCTTTAGGTCTCCTCTTTGCACCATCCTAATACATTTATTATGCAATTTCATGGGGTAGGGGATCTCAAAGTGGGGCTCAAGGACCCCTCGGGAACTCAAGAACCTTTCCACTAGTCCCATGTGGCCAAAACTACCTTCAAAATAATTCAAGGAAACGTATTTACCTATTGATGTCTCCTTTCTCAACTACATATCTGTGATACGATGGGCTTTCTTAGACTTCAACCAAAATATCTTATCCCAACCGTAGCAGCAGATAGGGAAATTCAGCTGCTTTCTAACAAGCCAGGCATTAGAGAGATTTGCAAAAATCCACAAAATATGTAAAAAGCAATGCTACTTTCCTCACAACATTTTTTTACTTTGGAAAATAGTTATTTTTCATGAATTCTGTCATTTGTCAATATATAATGGGTTTGTAATTATTATCTTAAATAAAATAACATTAAAAATTTTTTTATCATTTTAAATGTCCAATATGGTAAATGTTGATAGATATACCCCACCCCCATCAATAAAAGGTCTCTGGGGTCTGCAATAATTCTGAAGAACATAAAGGGGCTCTGAGACCAAAAAGTTTGAAAATGATTGTTAAGGAATATTGTTATCCACATTTCTCTCGTTCCCATGTAGAATTTAAGTTTCATGAGGGCAGGAACAGTACCTTATTTAAATTTTGTATATCCCCCAGTGCCTAGTGAAGGGCACGTGGGAAGAACTTGATGTTTGTTGTTATGAAGAGCTTTCGATGCCAAACAGAGGATATTATATTGGACCCTGGAAGGCATCAGGAGCCACAGGCATTTACTAAGGAGGGGAAATGACACCATCGGACCTACTCTTTAGGAAGAGCTCCTTGGCAGCAAGAGGAGGATGGATTGGAGTGGGGAGAGCCTTGAGGTGGGGCCACCAATTAAGAGGCTATTGCAATCATTCAGCTCATCAATGAGGGCCCCATCTGGGGTGGTAGTTGAATAGCTGGCAAATCGGTTAGAATGACCACTTTCTCTTTGGCTGGAACACCCTGACTTTAAATAGTAAGTTACTGTGTGTGTGTGTGTGTGTGTGTGTGTGTGTGAGACACTGTGAGAAAAAAGGGAGAGGAAGAGAGGGGAGAGAGAAAAAAAAAGAAAGAAGAGGAAGAGATCAGAGAGAGTAAGAGAGGGGAGAAAAAGAGACAGACATAGTTTCAGAAGACAACCTTTTGTTACCAAGAAGTCGAATTAAGGAATCAGTAGGACCACAGAGCCAGCACTACCGATCATGGGAGAGGCCATGAAAACACACCCCTGGGCCCCCTAAATAATCCTAGGTGGGGAAGGTTGTTGGAGATTATACCATGTTTACCTTGGCCAGGTAAAATAGGGGAAGATGCACCACTAGCTCAAGCCCGAAAAACAGAAAGAGCCCCCTCCTATCTCAACAGCCTGCCAAGCCAATTCAGCAACTCCTAGGACAAGAACAGAGCTACATTAAGTGTAGCCTTCCCCTAGGTGAGCCCCACATGGGTCGGAGCACCACCCGGGACTGTGGGTGTTCCATCCACATCACAAACCAATGCACCAATGAGCTGCACCTGGCCAGTGAAGTTTGGCGATCTTAATTAAAGGTTTGAGGGAGGCCCCGCCTGGGCCTCAGTCTGAAGGTGTCTGGTGAGATATTTGAAGAGATGGCATGACCTTGTGTGGACTCCTCCTTGTAGGCGGACAGTCCTGGTCTGGCATTGGATGCCTACCTCAGATCTCTGGGTCTCAGTACCCCTCCCCTACAAAATGAGAGGACTGGACTAGCTGTGCTCTCAGTTCTCTTCCAGCAATAAGTCTATGGTCCCCTGACCCTGGCCTGGGCTCAAAAGATATCTGGGTCAAAATCCAAATTTGTGGATTTTGTGGGTGTTTTTTTCTTGACATTCCTAAGCCTGAGGAGCCTGGTTCTGACTGTGATGGACCCACTGAAAAGCATCATGGGGATAAGATTTGGAGACAGAAGGTCTGGGTTTGAATACCAGCCTATCCACCACCATGGGAGCCAAAGATGGGTTATTGCTCCTGCAGGAGCTGCAGCCACAGCTTCTGAAGACCCAGAAAGGAAAGTTCTCCATCAAAGTCTGTGGCTCTGTTCGGTGGTTCAGCATGAATGAAGATGCAGCGCCATCCAGCAAAAGCGAGATGACTTCTCCCTTCTCACATACCTGCTAAGAGTCTAAGGCAGGATTTGTGTTGGGAGGAGGATTTGAACTCAGGTCTTCCTGACTCTTAATAGGTCATGGCTGTGGATTCGAGCTTGTTAGCTGCTAGCCCTCACTCAAAGTCTGACCAACTCACCTTTTCCAATCATCCATCTCCTGGATGGAAATTGTTTGTGCCATTTATGGTGTGAGCCTACAATGGCAATATACTCAGCTTGCAAGCTTCCACTGACAATGATGCCTGCCATGGATCTCTTTCCCTGTCCTTTAGGCTGCCTGTTTTCCAGAGATGGTGATGATTCATGAGCCATGGCATCACCAGAAGCACGTTTTTCTATCTAGGGGGAAGTCTGGCCTTGTGATAAGTCAACTTGTGCAATGGATAGAACCCAAGACTTGGGGTCTGGAACAGAGGTATCAAACTCACAGCCAGAAAAACTCCCATGCCTCTGAATCAGATTAAAATGTAACTGGGAGGGGGCAGCTAGGTGGCGCAATGCATAGAGCACCGGCCCTGGATTCAGGAGGACCTGAGTTCAATTCTGACCTCAGACACTTAACACTTACTAGCTGTGTGACCCTGGGCAAGTCACTTAACCCCAACTGCCTCACCAAAAAAAAAATATAACTGGGAAATGTTTAACAAAATTAATAAAAACACAACACAGATAATGTTAATTTGTGGTTTTCTCAGTCAATATGCCAGTCTATAAGGATCCCTTTCTATTTGAATTTGACACTGCTGGTCTGAAAGACCCAGGTTCAGACATTTACCAGCTGTGCAACCCAAAGGACATCATTTAACTTTCCTGGGCCTCAGTTTCCACATCTGCTTGATAGCCTCTGAGATCCTTTCCAGCTCTGCATCTATGACCTTACAATCCTATGATTTCATCTGTGTATAGAAGTCCAGGTGTGGAGATGACACCATTGATGCAGAAAAGTAGCTCCTTGGTGTCTGTGGTCATAGTGGCCCCCAGGTATCCTCTAAGACTCCAGAGGTTAAGTGATGATAACAGCTAACATTTGCACAGCTCTTTTAAGACTCCAAAGTGCTTTACAAATGTTATCTCCTCTGCAAGGGAGATAGTGTTACCTTCATTTAACATATGAAGAAACTGAGGCACAGAGAGTCGTTTATCCAGAGTCACACAGCCAGTAAATGTCTCAGACAGGATTTGAACTCAGGCAAAGCACTACTGACACCTAATTATCCCTCTCAATAAAATCATTTCTGGCTCTTTTTTGGCCTGGACCTGTGATTTCATTAGTGTAATAAGAAAAAATCCCTCTACCAATGCAGAGCAGCACCTGCTTGTCAACTCAGCATCTTGGAGAGATGCCTGGAAGAAGATTGGTATGGAAAAAAGGGGAAAAAATGGGAGTTGTCATTTTCTCCAGAAAGCATCTCTCAATTACAGAAAACAATGCACTTTCTCCAAAGGGCATCCTGCTTCCTGTTCAATTCTGAGTTCAGCCAATTGTCTGTCATCGAGGTCTGCTCAAAATATGTGTGCTGATTGATCAACTCCATGCGCAGGGCAGCCGACTCTCTATCACAGGCTGGACAAGGGGCATTCTTCATCCGATTAGGTGTTTTTTCTCCCATGTGGGTTGACAGGCGAACCCTTCTGAGTGGCTGCAGGTCTCACTGACAATGTTACAGGGTTTGATACAATCTGGGTCATAGAATTTGCAAATAGGCATCTGGGGAACCTGGCCACAAGTTAGAACTTCCATTTGGACTTTTCACTGGATTTGTCTTCAGGTGTGTCCAAATTATCGTCACCCTTTTGGGGTTTTCTTGGCAAAGATACTGGAGTGGTTTGCCATTTCCTTCTCCAGCTCATTTGAAAGATGAGGAAACTGAGGGCTAAGTGACTTGCCCAGGGTCACACAGCTAAGTGTCTGAGGCCAGATTTGGACTCAGATGAGTTCTTTCATCCATTGCACCATCTAGCTCTCCTTTTCATAAGGATACCTTCCATTATGGCGGCAAACATCTTTGGAGAGCAAATATCTCCTTTTTTTTTTTTTTGACAATCAACTCCCCAGCTAAAGCAAAAAAAAAAAAATCCCCTCCTTTTTATATATTTTTTATGCTGTTCTGTCTCACATTTTTATCTTTAAGTGGGAGGTCCTGTAGTCTCAAGGAGCCCAATTTCCATATCTCACAGGCATGTCTTTGGCTTAGTATTTTCTAGATCTGATTTTGAAACTCCTGGGATAGAGTACTGGACCGGAGGTTGGGAAGCCTTGCATTTGAATCCTGCCTCTGACACTGAATGAACTGAGTGACCAAGGGCAAATCCTGTGACCTCACTGAGCCCCCGTTTTCCTCATCTGTCAAATGGGTATGAAATGAACATGCCAGTTGCCCCTAGCTCCCAGGGTTATTGTGAGTCTCAGGATAGATAATGCACAACAACTTTTCTGTAACCCTTAAACAGTCCTGCAAACATTAGCTCTCACTATATCTAAGTGTACAATTATGTTCATTCCTAAATTTCATCCTATTCCACGTGATCTAAAGTTGTCACCTGTGCCCAGGTCTCTTTAGATTCTGACTCTGTCATCAAGTGATTGGCAACCCTTCCTGACGTTATGTCACTGGTATGTTTGTAAACCCACCATTGGCGTTATTGTCGAGTCATGCCTGACTCTTTGTGACTGTGGACCAGCACTTGCCAATGCTGTCTATGGGAGCTTCTTGGCAAAGACACTGGAGCCATTTCCTCCTCCAGCTCATTTTAAAGATGAGGAAACTGAGGGCTAAGTGACTTGCCCAGGGTCACACAGCTAGGTAGTGTCTGGGGTTGGATTTGAACTCAGGAAGATGAGTCTTTTACTCCAGGTTTAGTGCTCTTTCCACAGCACTATCTAGCTGCCCAGCTATACTCTATTGTAATTATTTTGTGTATAGGGGTATAATACATATACATATACATGCACAATGCATATATACACACATGTGTCATACTACCTATATACTGCTTATATATTCAGTATAACATATATCAGCATAACTTCTATAACTCATATTCAGAGAAATATAATACATACATACATACACGTGTGTTTCACTACCTGTATACTCTCTCTCCTCTCTCTCTGTTATACTGCCTATATATCAACACTATACCATATATGTATATCCATTGTCAGCATGACTTCTATAACTTGATTACATAGACATAGAATAACATAGACAGTCAGTAGAACTTATATCGCAGAGTACCTGGCAGGCGCATCATAAATGTCCATTGGCTGATCATCATCATTGCTATTGAGTACAGTCCTAGGCACATCCACAACCCATTTGTGTTTTGTAGACACACTGTGTGTCTACACAACAGCTTTCAAGTCTTGGTCCTTGGGTCCCCCCAAAACACCGCTTAGCATAATTCCTTATAAACATAAGGTGCTTAATAAATGCTTGTTGACTCATTCTCCATCATAGCTTCTTTTTTTTTTTTTTTGTGAGGCAATTGGGGTTAAGTGACTTGCCCAGGGTCACACAGTTAGTAAGTGTCAAATGTCTGAGGCTAGATTTGAACTCAGGTACTCCTGACTCCAGGGCCGATGCTCTATCCACTGGGCCACCTAGCTGCCCCATCCATCATAGTTTCTTAAACTCAAAAGTAGCCACTAATGTTCTAGAGGAAGGTTGACGATTTGTTACCTGATATCACTGCCGACGTGTTGCTGGTGGGAAGTCTGAGCCAGTCGATAGGGGCAGAGTGGCTGCTGCCTGTGCTGAGCTCTCTCCATTCTACCAAATATTCCTTGACAGAGGCAGCATCTTTACCAGGAGGCTCCCAGGTCATCTTGATGCCGTCTGTCCCCTGAGATTTAGCGAAGATGTTCTGAGGAGCTTTAGGGAAGGAAAAAGCAGAGAGAGAGAAAGAGAGCCTGAGGGAGGGGTGAGAGCAACGCATTCCCGGGAAGACTTGAGTCAGAATCTCAGAGTCAGAGGGGCCTCAGACCTGAAAAGGAATTCCTGCCACTCCTTACCCAGCCAAGAGGCACTGATGGAAAAAACCCTGAACTGGGGGTCGGAAGGGCTGGGTTCAAATCCCACCTCTCTCCCAAATGACGGGCTTCCTCATCCATACAAAAAAGAGGGTCTGGACCAGATGACCAGGAGTCCTTCTACTACTTGCTTCCCTTGATGGAATGTAAGCTTCTCGAGGGCAGGATTTCTCTTCCTTCCTTCCTTCCTTCCTTCCTTCCTTCCTTCCTTCCTTCCTTCCTTCCTTCCTTCCTTCCTCCCTCCCTCCCTCCCTCCCTCCCTCCCTTCCTTCCTTCCTTCCTTCCTTCCTTATCCCAAGTACCCAAGACAATATCTGGCATATAGAAAATGCTTAGTAAATGCTTGTTGATTGACTGATTCTAGTTTCAAATCTATCATCCTTTGGTTCTTATCTCCTCCATTAGATTATAAGTTACTTGAGGCCAGGGATCATATATTTTAATTTATATATCTATATATCTGTCTGACTGTCCATCTATTCTCCCACCCACCCATCCTTCTATCTATCTACACACATCTACACATATATACATGCACACATATATAAATAATTATATCTACTATATTGTTATACAATATATTATGCTCATTATATCTATTACATAATACATATATTTATTGTATATTTTATATAATATAAATATCTACATTTTGGATATTTTATCTTACAGCTTATATATTTTCCATTCTACTAAAAGTATTATATATGTGTATACATCTGTACACATTATTGCACACAGGAGATGCTTAATCAGTGTTTGTTGACTGAATGAGCAAACACCAAGGAGGCTCCCATTAAGGGTTTATTTACTCTCAAGCTCCAATCCGAGGCTGAATGCCACTTGTCCCTGCCCTGTTCCCACGTTTAGCTGAGTGTCCTTAATGGCCATTACAGCCTGGCTGATGCTCCCTCCTTCAGCCAAGCAGATCGCTCCCTGCTCCTACCCTGTCCCAAGCACTTCAGGCCTCACCCGCACTCTCTCTGCACCAAGACAAGTCTCTTTGCTCCTCTGAAGCTCTACCTACGACCTGCCTCCTCCCCAGTCTGTTTCCAGGCTCATTCTGGCACGAAGCCCTGCCCTGCCCCGCCCCCGCCCCAGACTAGCACAGAATACAGCCCAGCACAGATCAGGTGGGCCGGGTCTCCGAGCTCCGTCTAGCCCTGTGACTGTCAGCAGAGCGTACCCCTCTCTAGTTCTCCGTTCTCCCTTCTGGAAACGGCACCTACCGTTTTGTTTCTACTTATATCTATTTCTGACATCTGTGTTCCCACATACTCAGCTTCATGAACTTCTCTGTCCTTGAAGTGCTGCACAGCCAGGATCTAACCTAATGTTCCAGCCTTCTCACATACTGCTCCCCTTCGGGGCTCTGAAGTCTAGCCAAACTGGCCTTCCTGAGGTTCCTCACACACATCAATCACTCCATCTCCTGCCTCCAAGCCTTTGTACTCACTGCCCCCTGCCAGGAGTGCCCTCCCTCCCCACCTCAGTGTCTCAGGATCCCTAGCTTCTTTCAACTCAGCTCAGGTGAAGCCTCTCTCAACCCCCTCCTGGCTGCTAATGCCTCTCCTGCCCCATTACCTGGTATCTATTTTGTATAAAGCTATGTCTGCATATTCCCATACGTATATAGTTGGCCTTGTATCTGTTTTGTATGATGATATGGCTACATGTATCTATGTAAGGAGCATCATATCTATTTACTGCTATAGATATGGGTACATTTCTATAGCTTTAAACAAAACAGATACAAGGTTGTCTATATATGTGCATGTCTATGTCTACACACAACATGTATCACTTCATAGAAAATACACGCAAGGAGATCTGTGTCCCAATGCCTATCTGTGTATGCACACGTACGCACCTACATGTACCCTGAGGGAATATAGGCTCACTGAGGGCAGTGCTGAGCACAGGGCTTGGTACCTAACAGAGCTTAAGAATTGCTCTCAGAATGTCTGACGGATTCTCCTTATCCTGTCTCTCACATTTACGCACCACACTAAGGTTTGCTGAGCACTTTACATGCAGCATATTGAGCAATCTTCCAAACAACGGCCCCTGGGAGGTGGGTACTGTTGTCACCCCCATTTTACAGATGAGGAAACTGAGGCTGCCCGGGTCGCGTAGGCAGTGAGCGTGTCTGTTCTTCCATGCTCCCATCAGATCTGTGAGCAGCAGGGCTCAGTGTAGGAAAAACAATGAGCGTTGCTCATGGGCTGATGAACCGTCGTGTACCTGCTCATGGGTGAGGGATGACATCTGAGGTGCCGCACAAAGTGATCTGTTCGGCCACGTACCCATTTCCTGAAAGCTGGGCCGGCATAATGTCTCTGAAATGGGCCACAGGCCCCTCCTCTCTTTCCACCTGGAACTGGACCCCTTCCCTCTCCCTGACCTAATCCATTGTCTCCTGCACATCATTATCGTGTCCTTAAGTAGAGAGCTGCCTCCATCACTCTCCTTGCTCACAGCCCTTCCAAAAGCTCCTGAGCACCTGCTGAATAAAGCCAAGCTCCCGAGCCTGACATCCAAGGACCTCTGTGATCTGGCATCATCGAGTTTCCAGCCTTGGCTCACGGGGCTCCCTTCCACACAGCCTATGCTCCAGCCAAAGCAAACAATCATTGCAACCTGGACATGCTCCTGCAGAGATGAGGCGAGCCCTGACTGTGCATTGGCTCACAATCCTGTCAACAGCATAACCTCTCCAAGTCTCAGTTTCCCCATCTGTAAAATGAGGAGATGCACTCGAAGGTCTCTTTCAGCTCTAAATTTTGTGATCCTGTGCATGTCTCGCTCATCTCTGCCAGCTGGAATCTCCTTCTGCCCTTCAAGGCCATGAAGCTTCCTCATCTTCTAGAAAGGGATTTTCCCCCCTTTAGACCTCAACTTGTCTTTGCTTCTCCTTCTCTTCTTCACTTAGAAGCCATGGTATGGTGAGAAAAAAGCTCAGCTAAGAATGAGGAGAATGGATTTGAATCCCAGTTCCAAGAGCTACCTGTCTGACCAGACAAAAAAAGACCTGAGTTCAAATCCCACCATAGACCTTACTGGTATGGGACCTTGAGCAAGTCTACACTTCTGTTTCCTCATCTTAACATGAGAACATTGGCCCCAGTGGTCTCCAAAGTCTCTTCCAGTTGTAAATCTTTTATCCAGTAATTCTATTATCTCATGTGATGAGTCACTTCAACTGAGTTTCTTTATCTGTGAAAGGGGGATAATAATTCTCGGACTAACTGCTTTCTAGTTAGTGTGAGAAAGGCATTGCGTAAATTGTAAAGCCCTCTATTGCTGTGAATTATCCCCAGCGTGGTCTCTTTTGTGTTCTCATTATTCATGAATGGGTCATGTCTTCCCTATGAGATCTTGTACCTAGGAGGTAAGGACAGTACCTTACAGATTTTACCTCTGGTTACAACTCCTCAGGGAAGAGGGAGAATGTTCACAGAAGGAAACCCTTCAAGGCAATGAGCCAATAGTAAAATGAGAGGCAATGAATGGTATTGGCTGAGCCCTACCCACTGAGCCATCCCACCACAGCCACACTACCAATAACTAACATTTCTAGGTATGAACCAGCTATAAACGCATGAGACACTCAAGGGTTCATTTGTTGTCACATTGGGAAAAATAAGGAAGCAAACTCACACTGGCTTGTATCTTAGGCAGTGAAGTGGCAAAGTAGCTAGAATGCTGGGTTTGGAATCAGCAAGACCTGAATTCAGATTCTGCCTCAGACACTCACTAGCTGTGTGACCCTAGGCAAGTCACTTCACCCTGTCTGCCTCAGTTTCCTCATCTATAAAATGAGCTTGAGAAGGAAATGGCAAAACCACTCCAGTGTCTTTGTCAAGAAAACCCCCAATAGGGTCGCAAATAGGTGGGAACTGACGGAACACACAAAATGGAGAGAATCGTACCTACCTCATGGGGTTATTGGAGAGACAATAATTGTGGGGGGAGGAGAGGAAGTGACAGTGAGGGGTCGAGGATGATACCAAGGCTGTGACCCTGATGGACTGGGGGCTGGCAGTATCTGGGATAGTGTCAGGAAAGTTAGGAAGAGGGAGTCTAGTGGGTTAGAGCTGGGGTAGGGTAGGGCTCAGTTACTCACTCTGACCCTTTGGGATAAAATACTAACTCAGGCCACCACGTAAATCTCATAGTATTCTATATTTATTGTAGACTATTATATAAATATAGACACATCTATTTATGTGTGTGTATATATATATACATATACATACAGATGTGTGTATGTATATATGCATATT
Organism: Dromiciops gliroides; assembly: GCF_019393635.1. Taxonomy (NCBI): domain Eukaryota; kingdom Metazoa; phylum Chordata; class Mammalia; order Microbiotheria; family Microbiotheriidae; genus Dromiciops; species Dromiciops gliroides. The sequence continues at coordinate 11,514,559 of NC_057864.1, forward strand.
TACCTATATAAAATAGCCAGCATTTATATTGTGCTTTAAGATTTGCGAGGTTTACAGATATTGTCTCATCTTCACAACTCTGGGAATTGCTTGGTATGATTATTATCCTGATTTTACAGATTAGGAAATTGAATCAGATGGAGCTTCACTGACATGTCCAGGGTCACACAGCTAGTAAGTGTCTGAGGCAGGATTTGAACTCAGATCTTCCTGACTCCAGGCTCAGCACTTTATTCACAGTGCCATCTAGTTCTCTATCTCTTGTTTCTGTCTGCTTCTCTGTTTATATATGCATACATAAATATACACACATGTATGTATGTTAAGTATACATATATGTGTATGTGCATAAACACACACACACATATATATAAAGTACTCTGGGAAATTAATCCATTAATCAATAAGCAAAGATAAGAATGAACCAGTAGCTGCTCTTAAGGCTTTTCCAACCTGGTCATCAGGGCCACAGTGTACATACATGCACACACCCAAGTACACATGTGTACACAGGCACAGATACACATATGATTTCAAGCAAAGAATGCTCCTGAGCTGACCTGGAAGGAGAGCCCGGGTCTAGGAGGCAGAGGGGAGGAAGGCGTGGAACCTTACTTATAGTTGGCCCCAGCACCCATTAGAAACCACTACAGGGTTAAATCTCTGTGTCTCCATGGGGGAATCATTCAAACACACACGCATTAGGCACTTACTGCATGCAGGAAGTGGCGCTATTATCACCATGCCTATACCAGGAACCCCTGGAGGGCAGGGCCCGGCACATGCTGATTGTCCATGTTGTACATACACCTACCACAGTGCATGTCGCCTCCCCTTAGGACCAGGCCTCTCTGGGGAAGAGGATGGTCTTGTCTGTGTTAACCACAGACTGTAGGACTGTGCCTCACCCGTAGCATTCACTTAAGAAATGGTTGGTGGATCTATTGATGGTAAAGTTAGGTGACCCATCCAAGGCCACCCAGCCAGTAAAAATCAGGGTGGGTTGGGAATCCAGGCATTTCCTGGGTCAGAGCCACAATCTGGCTGCTCCAACACTCTGCCTCATCAGCCTGAGGGCTGATCCCAATGGCCTATCCCAATTTTTATCAGAGCCAGGACTGCATTTGAATGGGCTGTGAAGGGGTTTGAGTCCAGGACTCCAGAATATAACAACAAAGGTGCTTCTGGAAAACCGAGGCATGAGCCGCTGGCTCTCCTGGCCGTGGACATCCTACAAGCTAAAGCTAGCCAGAGGTCGGACTCACCTTTGTGGGGCTGACGGAGGATGAAGGTCCGAGTGGGAAAGAAGCTTCCATCTGAGGGAACTGCAGAAACAGTTACGGCGTAGTCCTTCTGGGGCACAATGCCAACAAAGTGAGTGTGCGCGGTGCAGTTCTCCAGGGTAGGCAGCGTGGCTGAGCAGCTCTGGGCCACTGCCAGACACTCCTGGACGGTCACCCGATACCTGGGGATGTTCCCCCTTGCTTCAGACACACCTGGATTCTACAACAAAAGAAACCAAGTTCTATTTGCTCATGGACAGGATCAATCCCAAAGCATTTATTAAGCGCCTTCTATGGGCCCCATATGGTGACACAAGAACCATCTTGAAACTCCCTGCCCTTCAAGAGCTTACATTCAGCGAGAGGACACGTACCTTGATAGGGAAATGTACCACAAAGGCACAATACATGCTGAGGAAAGACATCATCAGCCTGGCAGCCAGAGGAGCTGAGGAGAGCAGGGCTTCTTTACTCAGCAATGTTTGCCCCCATGTTTTAAGGCATCCTTGATCTCACCAGGAGGGGTTGAGGTATTTCACGGACCAATACAGATTAGGGCACATCCACGGCTTCTCACCTGTTACGCAACATGCCAGGGACCCTTCCCTGAGTCTGTCATCATTCTATGGGCCTAAGGATTACACGGCAATTCTCCATATGCTGCCCCTCACTCTTGATAAATTCAATAAATTGTGCCCCCTCAACCCACTATAATCTGCTCTCCTCCATCCTAGTCCTTGGCCTGAGGATCTGAGACATCCTTTTGGACACCCCAGTCTCTTTTCTGAGGGGTCCTAAGCCCATAGGTCATCAAAGAGGGGAAGACATCTACCCCCTAAGGAGTCCCTCCTTCCCTCCTTCTGGTAGAAGACAGAGGTGCCTTTGCTGCCCTAACACACCTTCTTAACATACAAACTTCCCCAGAGCCATGAGTGTCTAATGTTTAGCTCTTCAGTCTTACATGTCACTGACGTGACTGTTTATTTCCCTTCTTTCCCCACACAATTCCCACAAATCTACTTCCTAGCTCTTGACCCCCTCCTCCCCTCAACAACACCCAGACACATCACCTATTGCTCCCAGCCTCGGTATATCATTAGACATTGTGTTCCAGAAGATAAAAGGGGTAGACTTAAGTATTAGGAAGACCTGGATTCAAATCTCCAACACTACCACCATGACTGACACCACTAACAGGCTGTGTGAGCCTGGGTAAGACAGCAAACCTTTCTGAGCCAAAGGCATCTCTCCAAGGTTTTTGGCTGTTTACAGTTTTAGATCATTGATACACTGATCTCACTGGGCTATTGAAGGGCTCAAACAAGGTTACAAATATAAAACACTTTGCAAATGTTGACAATGGCAGCTAACATTTACGTAGCACTTTTAGATCTGCTAAGTACTTTATATATAGGCATATATTTCTGATTTGGTCCTCATAACCCTATGAGGTAGGAGCTCTTGTTATCCCACTTTACAGATGAGGAAACTGAGGCACCAAGTGTGACTTGCTCAGGGTCACACAGCTGGTGTCTCAGGTGAGATTCAAATTCTACCCATTAGAAATGCCAGTTACTAGTATATCATTATTTTAAAAGAAGGTGGCTGTTGGGTCTTTGTCAGAGGAGATGGGGAGTTAAAGACAGGGCTGGATTGAATCTGGAGGATAGCGGGTCAGTATTCTGTTCATTCCCACTCGGCTGCCTTCTGCTCTCTCCTTATCGCCTCCCTGGTAGCATCTTTGGCCCCAGCTGCTGAGGCTGTCTGCCCTCCTGAGCCTGATCCAGCCCTGGAGGGAGGCAGGCACAGAGAGTTACAGAACAGCTGCCCTTTCTTTCTCTGGCCCAACTCAACATAACGATCAAACCTGAAACTTGAAAGGAAAAGCAACTCGAATCTCCTTTTCCATTTGGCTTTTCAAACTGTTGGCTTTTTTCTCATGACTCTCCTTCATTGCTCTCATTTCCCTTTCCATTCTTTCCTCCTTTTCTCTAAATCTTCTTTCTATTTCTCCTACTTTCTCTTCCATGGCCTGAGACCAGTTCATATTTTTCTTGGAAGCTTTGGATGTTGGAGCTTTGACCCTGTTATTATCTTCTTCTTCTGAGGTTGTATTGTGGTCTACCTTACCCCCAAAGAAGTTTTCGATGGTCTTCTGCTTTCTCTGCCTGCTCATCCTGGCTTACTATTTCTTGGCTTTTAACTCCTTCTTTAAGTGTGGCGCTGCTTCCAGGACACACTGTTCAAGCTACAGCGTGGCCTGGGGGATGGTTGGGCTTCTTCTCAGCCTGCCTGGCCTCGCTTTCATTTGATTTTAAACTCTCCACTGGCGAGCGTGGGGGGGCTGCTTCTCGGCTCCACTCCTGTTCTCAGCTTCAGAGGGTCCCAGGTTTTTTGGGTTGAGGGGAGGCAGGCTTTAATCTCACCTGGCCTGTTCTCAGGTCTGGAGATAACCTCAGGCCTATTTACTAAGAAACCAACCAGCCAAGCTTTCTGTGGTGTGGTTCTCAGCTTCCAATGAGACTGCTCCCCTGCTCCCCTCCCCCACCTGGGTCTCCCGACGCTCAGGATTTCTTCCTGATTGCCCGCTGGGGTGGGACAGTCGAATCCTTCCCTTCAATCCACTGGTACCCCTGCACTTACCCCACCCAGGCCAGCCGTTCAGTCCGACCGCGCACTTGGTTCCAGAAGACGCCGGTGCCGCAGCCGATTCAGAGGCATTGGGGCAAATTCCTCTGGCGGGTGTCTTGTGTGTTGGCCCGATTGTGGGGTTAGGCTTTATTCGTGGCCCAGCACAGCCCCCTGAAATCTATCTATAGCTGGAGAAAACTCCCAGCCCCTATTTTTGTGTGTTTTTCTGCCCCAAGGGTTCTTTTATTGTTATTTTGGGGGTTATTGTATCAGGAGCCCAGTGAGCTTAATGTCTTTCCTCCGCCATCTTGGCTCCCGAAAAGCAACTCTAAATAGAAAAATATATCATCTCAGTTGAGAGGAAGCTTTCGGAGGCCAGAGGCTCTTATTTTTGTGTCTGTGTACTTGATGAAAGTGTCTGCTGGCTTTTGTTCTCAAAGGGGACCCAAATGGCATCCCCGCGTTGAGGTCAAGGTACAGTGTGTTGGCCCGAGGTCGATCAGACCGACATGGGCTCAGGAGGCTCTGCCACTGGCCAGGCACAAATAGTCCATGTGAGCATTGGGAGTGGAGATGGCTCTAAATTTGCTCATTTCACGTTTCTTTCAAGCCTTGTACCTCACCTACACTAGGCACTTAATGAACGCTTGCTGTCTAAACCATTGATTTCTATTCTCTCCTCTCTTTGTAACAAGCCAACAACCTCACTGGAGGCAAACTTAGCTCAAAAGCAATTGGGAATTGCTGAAGCAATGAGAAAGCTATTAGGCAACACCAATTCTCAAGAACATTTCCAACGACTGCTGGGTAACCTTGGAACAGTCTGTGGCCCGACAAAAAGGAACATTTGCCTCAAAGATCAATGAAGTTTCCCAGTGGTGGTGATAAACTGGGGCCCAGGTACTTGCAAAATTACTTTCATAGTCCTCCTTCTGAGCAGAATTTCAGAGGGAAAAGGTGGGAGGAAAGAGTCAGTGAAGATGATCAATAGTGTGAACCCTTGAAAAAGCCAAGTCCAAGTGCTGAGATGAAGGTTATTATCTTGTATGCAATCTACCCCTGCCCAAGTTGGAAGACAGGCCAAGCTTGCCCTATGGGATTCATGGAGCCCAGGCCTGGCGTGGGTCAGGAAGACAGGTGTGGAGTTGGCTGGGGACTCACCCACCGAAGCTCTCAGAGACGGCATAATTAGTTTGGTTAAAAAGAGAGAAAAGGCATCCGTCATAATGAGAGCAAAGGCGTGTGGCCGATTCATCTTCCTCCATGCTCCTGGCACTGCGGTGAGTGCCATGCTGCAGAGCCCCAGCTGGTCCGTGCCTAGCCAGGAGCAAGACGCCTAGAACAAGTGCACTCAGACAGAACAAGGCCTCCGATGCTCGCGCTGCATCTAAATTGGGTCTTAGGGTCGCGCCACAGCGTCCAAGGAATTAGGAATGGTTAGTCTGAGCTGAGAAACCCAGGGCAGATGAGAGAAGTCTCCCAATAGCTGAACAGCTGTCCTGTGGCAGAGGGATTTTTGTTTTTTCTGTTCAGTCATGTCTGATTTTCCATGGAGTTTTCTTGGCAGAGATATTGGAATGGTCGGCCATTTCCTTCTCCAGATCATATTACAGATGAGGAAACTGAGGCAAACAGGGTGAAGTGACTTGCCCAGGGTCACATAGGGAGGTCAGACTTGAACTCAGGTATTCCTGATTCCAGGCACAGCACTCTATCCACTGAACTACCTAAAGAGGGATTGGACTTGTGCTATTTGGGACAAAGAGCAGAGCTAGGAACCGTAACAGTTACAGAGAGGCAGATTCAGGCTGGATATTGTGAAAAACTTCACAGCTGGAACCACTGAAAAGTGTCACAGACTGGCTTAGGAGGTGAGGGCTTCCCCTCTCTGGGGGTCTTTAGGCAAAAGCTGGAGAAGCCACTTCTCTGGATGTAGGACCATGGAAAGGTCACTGGCTCTGGAGACAGAATCTGGTCCTCATCTGCCCTCTGATACTCACAGCCTGTGTGACCTTGGGCAAGTCACTTAGACTCTCTGTCTAAGCCCCAGTGTGCTCATGTGTAAAATGCGGGGAGTGGGGGGGGGGCAGATCAAGGATCCCAGGCTCTCAGAAGGGATTTGCGTCAAGTACAGCCGAGATATTATCTGCTGGCCCTGAGAGCCTGCCAACCTTTGAGATTCTGGGATGCTGGGACTTGAAGCAGGTATCAACTATGGAGCCCTGACCCTGGAATCTCTTTCTCCTAAGATGCAGGGAATTGAATCATAGTAACTCATGTTTATAAAGCAAAGGTTTGCACTAATAATAATAGCTATCATTTTTATAGCACCTACTATGTGCCAGGCACTATGTTAAAGACTTTATAAAAATCTCGTTAGATGATTATAACAACGATGCAAGGGAGGTAATATTACAATCCTCATTTTACAGTTAAAGAAACTGAGGCAGATAGAGGTTAAGTGACTTGCCCAAGGTTAAATAACTAATAAGTTTCCGATGCTGGATTTGCACTCAGATCTTCCTGACTTTAGGCCCAACAGTCCATCTACTAAACTGCCTGGCTGTACTCTCCTTGCATCCCTTATGTAAAGGAAGTAATGCAGGCATTCCTTCCTCACCCCACCCCCATTTTGAAGATCTCCTTCTAAGATGTTGTGGGCACAGGCAGCCTCGAAGCATGCAGGGCAGATGTGGCCAGTCATACAGCTTTGGTAAGCAAGGAGTCACCAGCCATGATCCTTCAGGTAAGATGGAGGATCATTGAACCTGGCCATCTGTCCTACCACTAAAGCTTAAAGACCTCTGGGCTTTATCCTCTGTTCTGCCCTTGTGTCTTCCAAGTCCTTGAGCCATCACCTTCTGCCTTCCTGATGTGCTCTAAAGATCCGGGGCCTTCCCATCTGCCCTGCAGCTGAACTCCTTTCTAATGTGAGCTCCTTGGGAACAGGCAGTTTCACTTTTCTGTCTGTATCATACAAAGCACTTAAATGTTCTTTTCCTTCTTTCATGCATGCATCCATCTGTCTTTCCATCCATTATCCATCCATCTCTACCCATCCTTCCTTCCATCTATCCATCATCCATCCTTCCATCTGTCTATGCATCATGTATCCATCCATTGTGCTTCCTTCCACTCATCCATCATCCATTCATCTGTCCATCGGTCCATCCAAGACGAATAGATGAAGGCTCAGAGCCACACAGCTAATTAGTGGCAGGTCACACTAACAGATAGGGACAGAACTGGGACTCCAATCTGGGTCTTCTCATCTGAAAATTCGGTGGCCTTGGGCCAGGCTGAAGTTGCAGTACTGCTGCCTCAGAGGCCATAAGTCCAACCTCCTCCTTTTATGGTTGAAGAAGTAAAAGTTCAAAGAAAAGAGACTTGTCCAAGGTCACACAGTCAGAAAGCAGCTGACTGAGAATGGAAAGCAGGTTCACTGGCTTCAGATTCAGCATCCATTTCACTGTGTCACAGGCGCTGATACGAATTCATTTTCCCCTTGTAACAGTTTTAGCAGAGAAGGTGTGACCATGAGTTTTCCAGCATGGAAAAGAGGCTCCATAATCAGGGACAAGTGTGTCCCCCATATTGGTCCTGGAGTCTAAAGACCTGGGTTCGAACTCGAGTTGCATCATATATTAATTCTGTAACAGGGCAAAGTATAAGTGCTCTGAATTTCAGCTTTCTCATATGTCAAGTGGAGATCATAACACTCTATCTCCCCAGGGCTGTTGGGAAATAAGTGCTTTATATTACTCATAGTGGTACAGAAAAAGTTATCATCATCATAATTATTATTCTGGACAATCCTCCCCCCAAAAAAACCCTCCCACCGATTATTGATCCAAATAACCCATTTCCCATCACTCATCGTGCTGAGCAAATACTACTCAAGGTTTCAGTGCTCCCTCTAGTGGATGCAGAAAAGGGCACCTGAGCTATCTGAGAGTTCTGCTTGTACTGAGGGAAAGAGGGAGAGACAGGGGGAGGGAGAGGGAAGCCGAAGGAGGGAGGGAGGGGGAGAGAGAGAGATGGTGAGAATACTTCACATTGGTAAGCAAATTTCTTAGATACAAAGCACGAAGTAAGCCACTGTTACGCCATGGGCTTGTTAGGCTTTCAAGGTTTTGAGGGAAAGAAGAGGCTGTGAGGTATTCACTAATGAATTTTCTTTTGTTTCCCTCATACTTCACGGTGGAAATAAAGGGGCTAACTGGCTGATTTTTCCAGGCAGTAGAGGGTGACAGATACCTGAAACACACCTATCACCAGGGTCCTCTGAGCCACACACACCAAGGGACATGTATGTGTGTACGGCTTGCCACATATGATGGAAAGTCAACGTCATATTAACAGACACATTTCACTTCTATTCAGAAGATCATGAATTCTAGGAAGTCACCTCAAACGTTTGTATTGCTACTCATCCCTCATTCTACAGATAAGGAAACCAAGGAAAAGGGAAGTGAAATGACATGTCTGAGGCGGGGTTTGAACACAGGTTCTTTGACTCCGAAGGCTGGCGTCTTTCCACTGTACCCGACTTCTCAGTAAATGGAGTGCTGGGTGCCAGGCATTGTGCCCGGTGCCCTCCCTGAGCCTTCAAAGTTTGGTTTGCCTTTCTTTTTCTTGGGGTGGGGGGGAGATCTATGATTTCACCTGCAGAGACAGGGAAGTCTTAATGAGGAAACCCCCTTTACCAAAGCAAATCAGCCCCTGTCCTGCATGTTATAATCTTAAAGAGTCACCTGGGGCACTGAGAAGTGACTTGCCAGAGATGACACAGCTGGTGTGTACCAAAGGTAGAATTTGAATCCAGGTCTTCCTGACTCCAAGGACACATTTATCCACTATGCCACATTGTCTCTGAGTCTGTTTAAAGCAATGAAAAGGGGGATTGGGGGAGCCGAGGAGTATAGAGCCTGGACTAGGTAGATGATAACAAACAACGGACATTTTACATAAAAGTGCCTTGTGCATGTCATTCAGTGAGTAGCACACGAGGTAAGTGCCACAGGTGTTATCTCTCCTTCACAAATGAGGCAACTGAGGCCCAAGAAATTAAATGACTTACTCACGATCACACAACTGGTGTGTTAGAGGCAGAAAGAATCACAATCCCCCTCCAGGGGACAGAGACACACTATGGTTGTAGGTAGGACTCTGACTTTCCAGTCTTGCCCAGCAGACACAAACACCTTGTTCTGGTTTCTAAGGTGCTGGAGACTACTTGAGCTCCATTCCTGTCTCTGTGCCATCCTGGGTGCCTAGCACCGTCCGCAGCACACACGAGGCATTTATTATCTAGAGAATTACATGGAGAGAGGGCAGGATGGCTTCCCTGGATCTTTTTTTTTTTTTTTAGTGAGGCAATTGGGGTTAAGTGACTTGCCCAGGGTCACACAGCTACTAAGTGTTAAATGTCTGAGGCTGGATTTGAACTCAGGTACTCCTGACTCCAAGGCCGGTGCTCTATCCACTGCACCACCTAGCTGCCCCTCCCTGGATCTTAATCATTGATTTTTTATGACTGTAACTTTAAGGTGTAAAATAAACTTTAAAAAATTTTAATAGGGTTTTTATGGAGATCCATACACTCAGATTTTGTTTCTGAGCCACATACCCCCAAAGAAAAAAATACAATTATTGGCACTCAGTTTCAAGAAACCAGAACACAATAAAAATTATAAAAAATTGAGGAAAGAAGAGGACAGATGTGGGAAGGAGAGAAAATAGATCTTTGTTCATCGATTAAAAAAAAAGTTAGGGGAATTTGAGTACTTGGGGAATGAGTCAGTTTACCTGCCAAATGTTTTGCTTTCCAGTTCACTCTTGCCCTGGTGGGTCCTTTCTTTTTCACCTTCATGTGATCATTAACCAACATATGTTTCTGATGACCAGGTCCATGCTTGTGTCTTGCCTTCTCTCTATGACAGGAAGCTGTCATGTCATTGGATAACCACTGGTCATGTCAACCCTCCTGCTGGGAATCCTGAGCTCAGCATCAGAGATTATCTGCAGATCCCTTCCTGGAAGGTTGGACGCTATGGCTTCCGAGGTCCTTGCCCTGTCTTTAACTGTCTAGGAAGCTACCGAGTCCAATCTGGATGCGAAGAATCCTCTCTATGATACACCCAAGAAGCAGTCATCTAGTCTTTGCTGGAAGATCTGTGAAAGAGAACTCAACCCCTTCCCGTTCTACATTTGGCTAGCTCCAGAATCCGCCTTTCTGCTCTTCTCTGTCTATGCTCCAGAATCTAAGCCCATTGCAAAATCATAGCATCAGAAAGTGGAAGAGACCCCAACACACACACACACACACACACACACACACACACACACACACACACACATCTCATCCAGCCTTGGCTTGAGGACTTCTGTGGAACCCACCACCTCTCAAGAGATCTCCCCTTTTCACTTTTGGATAGTTTTAATTGTTAGGGAGTTTCTCCTAACATCGACCCTAAATTGGCATCTTTCCAGCTTCTACCATGGCTCCTGATTCTGTCCTCTGGGGCCAAGCCTTCATCATCACCCACAGGGACTATTGCAGAATTTTCCAGCGGGCATTCTTGCTCAACTCTCTAGCACTGTGTCACCATAGGAAGGCAGGGCACCATAGGAAGGCAGCGAGAGTATTAGTCAGAGGATTTGGGTTTGAATGAAAACTACTACCACCCATGAGAACATGAGCACTTTGGTTTTTGCCCATCCCTAAGCAACTAGTGCTATGTCTGGCATATAGTAAGTGCTAGATAAATGCTTATTGATGGACCAATTGATTACCTGTTTATATTGAGCAAATCTCTTTATCGTCTTGGGTCTCAATTTAATCTACTGTAAAATGAAGAGGTTGGATTACACGGGTTCTATAGTCTTTTCAACTCTAGCTCCATGATCCAAGGACACACCAGGTGTGAAATAAGAGGACCAGATGTGGAATCATGAGAAAACTACTTTGGCCCCTGGGGGCCTCAGTTTTCCCATCTGTAAAATAAGAAGAGTTGGTCTAGGTGACCTCTGACAGTCATTCTACAACTAAAGCTACGATCCCGAGCGTAACCCCATTCTAGTGTACAAGCCCTTCAAATACTTGAAGACAGTGATTGTTTCCCGCCCCCCACCCCCAGTCATCTTTTCTCTGGGTTAAACAACCCTAGTTGATTCAGGAGACGTTCCTTCCATGCTATGCACTTCAGGACCTTCACCATCATGGCTACCTCTTCCTCTCCAACACTCTAGATGTGGTTGAACCAAGGCAGAAAACATGGAAGAACTACAGCCTCCTTACAGGGCAACTAGATGGCACAGTGGATAGAGCACTGGGTTTGGAATCAGGAAGACATCCTCACAAGTTCAAATCTGGCTTTAGATACTCACTAGCTGTGTGTGACCCTGGGCAGGTCACTTCACCTGTTTGCCTCAGCTCCTCATCTGTAAAATGGGTTGGAGAAGGAAATATCTTTGCTAAGTTGGGTCATGAAGAGTAGGATGTGACCAAAATGACTCAACAACAAAAATCGTTTCCTTGGTCTCTTAGTGAAGCCCCAAGTCTCATCGGTGTACGTGACTGCCACATCCAACTGCTGGCTCATGTTGGGCTTGCAATCATCTAAGACCCCCAGGTCCTTTTTGGACAACCTGATCTATGTTCTATGACCCATGTATCTATGTTCATAGATCTGTGACCTATGCATCTCTATCAAGTCTGATCTTGTCTCTGCCACCTTGTACTTGTGATCTTTTGAGGCCAAGGGTCAGACTTTACATTGAATCCCAACTCAATTGAATCTCAATAGTTCTATTTCCCAAGAAGACTTCCAAAGAGGGCTTAGGAGTACAACTGGAAGAAGTTGTAGTTTTCCAAGGGAACTACTTTGAAAGTCACAACATTCATTTGGATGTAAGTTCTGCTATGTTACACTTCAATGCTGTTTTATTTTCCTTTCAAAACATACAAGCAAGGGGGCGGCTAGGTGGCGCAGTGGATAAAGCACAGGCCCTGGATTCAGAAGTACCTGAGTTCAAATCCGGCCTCAGACACTTGACACTTACTAGCTGTGTGACCCTGGGCAAGTCACTTAACCCCCATTGCCCCCCCCCCAACCCAACATAAAAGCAGATAAAGCACCAGCCCTGTATTCAGAAGGACCTGAGTTCAAACCCAGCCTTAGACACTAGCTGTGTGACCCTGGGCAAGTCACTTAACCCTCATTGTCCCCGCAAAAAATAATAATGATAATAATAAATCATAAAAGCAAAGAAAACTCTCTAATTACTGAAAGAAGCAGTAGAAAAATATTTAATTCTCCTGCCCCCTAACAATGCAGTCATGTATTATAAAGTATTGTGTAGACCTTGGGAGTGCTATACGTCAGCTGTTGTTAGGAGTGAGTTTGGGGCATTTAGAGAAAGTATTGTATCAAATCAAAATATATAATTGCATTAAAAGTGGTTTTTAAAAAAATTCCATCAATAGGATTGGGCCAAGGATGAGGTTGAATTATTCTGCTTGACCCGGAAGGACAGAACCCAGAGAAATGGGAGGAAGGTGTAGAGCTGCCGGTTCATAGGTTTCTAGTAAAGATTTAACAACTGACTGGGGTTTGGGGCAGAGAGAAAGTCTGCATCCTCACTTTTAAAATCTGCATTATTAACACTTTCTTAAGTCTAGATAATCAACAAAACAAGCCAAGCCCAGAATTGAGGTATTTGCCCTCTGCTGAGGCTGTAGCACACTCTTGGGCAGATTTGTGACTTATGTGAAAGAAAGCTTCCTGATACCAAGTTGTCCAAAAGTATAATACAGTAACAATTCCTTTTAAATTAAAAAATTTTTTTCTTCACAATCTTTTCAGATCTTTTGATATTGATTTTTTGTTTTGTTTCTGTCTGGTCCCGTGTTTGCAAGTGGGGAGAATTCCCAGATATGAACACTCCTGACACTGAGAAGATCAGCAACTGGTCCTCATTTATCTTATAGCTTTGAGAACAGCCAGGAGTAAGGAAGGGCTCCCGTGAGCCTCGGTCAGTCTACCAGTCAATCAATGAGCCCTTGCTAAGCAGATACTATGTATAGCATAACCATGTGCTGAGCTCTGGAGATAGAGAGAAAATAAAAAACAGGGTGCTTTAAAGGGTTAAAATTCTAGCTAGTCTGTCTAAAATATCTAATGAGTGGTCACCAATAAATTATAAGCTTTAGCAATAGTTTAGACTTTGAAGCATTTATTAAGGAGAATAAGAATTTGGTGAAGAGAGAGAGAAAGGCCTAGATTCATCTATCTATCTCGGAGAGCTACACTTCTCCTGCTCTGCTCTCCAGAGCGAGAGTGCCAGCCTCGCCCCCTCTTTCTCCTACAAGCACTTCCTGACGCCAAAGAAAAGCCACATGTCTTGCCCTCAGGTGCCTTCTCCTCATTTCCTACAGTAAGTTTCCAGCAGGGGGCGTCATTCCTAGCCATCAAGGAGCTCACACTCCAATGTGGAAGAGCAAAGGCTCAGGGGTCTTCCTGCCGGGAAGACTGGCTCCCTCTGCCCTACCCCCTCTCCCATACTGCCCAGGATTGGGAAGACAGGGGCCGTTTTTAAGGCAGCTAATTTCATTCTGTGACACTCCTTGCAGCTTGAAACCTCTTTGGGACTTGACCTTAGCAGGACCTTTCCCACTTTATTTCCGGGTTTATCCATGCCCCTCTCCCAACACCTGCACCCTGAGGCCAAAAAAGAGCAGCTGCTGTGTTTGCAAATGCCAATATCCCTCCCCTATTCTCTCTTCTCCCCTCTCTACTCTCCCTCGGCCGCCCTGTGAGTTGGAGGATGGAGACAGGAACTCCCTGATCTCCCCGTAAAGAAGGCTCCCAGGCCAGCCATCTCTTCATTTCCTAGCTGGCTGCCCCTCTTCCACACTTTACCCCATCTCCCCCTGCCCCCATCCTCCCCCATCCCACCCCCTTTTCGTCTTCCCCCACAGGACTGTAAGCCCCTAGAGGGCAAAGGCAGACTTTCCTTTTCCTATTTGCATTACCAGCTTTAGCACATGTCCAGCACATAGTAGGTGCTTCTCATCTAGTATCAGAAAAGAAAGCATATTTGTGCTGTGACCTAACACCGTCATGCCATTTTCTAAATCAAGATGAGTTTCTATCTAGCAATGCTTAGGTTTTTGTTTTTTTTTTTTAAACACAATACCCCAATGCGTTTGTTTTCATAGTATATCCTTGGTTGGGTTTTTTGACTGTTTAAAGAAAGTATTTTTTGATCTAAAAATAGTCACCATCAAATGAAAGACAAGAGATCTTGGGGAAACTGTGCTTTCAGAGGAGAAACAGAGACTGCCCCTCATCCAAGAAACCTGGAAAAATGAGTAAGTAACTACCTAGAAATGCTGGTGCCACGAGAGGGATTTTCCCTCCTCTCTTGACTCCAGGGGCTGCCCTGAGTCATTCTAAACCCAAACTGGTCCCTCTTAATGTAAACATCCGACAAAAGTGAAACAGGAGAGCCACGAGTCTAGTCTTTCCCCAGGCTGAGAACCTCCCCCCGCCCCTTAGATGCCCACCTGCAGGGCTTTAACTGGAAATGCTCAGGGTCCAGGGGTCCACGTCTCTGGTGGCAGCCCCTGGAGCATCCCTCTCCCCCTCCTGCTGACTAAACTGGATGCACCCTCGTATCTAGGAAGTACAACTGTCTACAGGACTCCGCCTTTAGATTGTAAGCTCCTCGAAGGTAGAGGCTCGTTCTTCTCTCTGTATGCTTCCCGTGCAGTGCCTGGCACACAGTGAGTGCTAAATAATTGTTTGTTTGTTGAGTGCTCGATTGGTTTGCCCAGAATTCCAAGAATCTGGACATCATTATCTTGTGTGAGCCAGACACTGAAGGACAGCTGGCTAACTCCCTGGAATGCTTGGAAGCACACGTACAGTCTGAGAGCTGGAGGACCATGGACCGGCTTCCCTTGGCCTCAGTTTCCTCTTCTGTAAAGAGAGGCAAGGACAGCCCATTTTGCTTGGAGACAGATGTGACTGGCTGGAAGTTATTCTCCAATATCACACTTAGTCTGTCTATCCTCTTACCCCTTCGACCCATTACTCCTGGTTCGGCCCTCTTGGGTCAAGCAGCACAGGCCTAACAGTCCCTTCGGATACATAAAGATCACAGGACCCCAGCAGGCATCTGGTCTTCCCCATACACCAACAGATCCCCACTACAACACACCAAAGAGAGGGAGCCCGTGGGCTCCTGAGGCAGCACGTCCTGCCTCTGGACAACTCCCATGGTTGGGAAGGCTTCCCGACAAAATCAGTTGGCTATGGTCTTCCCTCTGCGGCTGAAGAGAACATCCCTTCTTCCTGCGGGAGCCCTTCACATTGAAGGCAACTATTAATACCCCCCACCCCCCATCTTCCTTCCCTCAGGCTGAACATGACCCACTTCTTTGAATTCCTCCTTGCATGGCAGGAGCTCAATGCCCTTTGCCATCCTGTCTGCCCTTGCAGAACACCTGTCTCTTCTAAATTGTGGTGCCCAGGACTGACCACGGCATTCCAGGTGTGAAATCTGACTGGGACCAGGGATAGCAGGGTAAGTTCCCCTTGTTATTCCTGGAAGCTCTATCTCTCTGAAGGTGCCCCAAGATGGCGGCTGCTTTGTTGGCTGACCTTCATAGAAGAAGGCTGCTAAACGGTTGTTTTGTTTCCTTTTGAATCAGAATGAAGGCAGCTTGGCATAGCAAGACAGTCAATAAGCATTTGCTAAGCACCTACTATATGCCAGGCACTGTGCTAAGTGCTGTGGCAATAGAAAGACCTGGGTTCTGGTCCAACTTCTCAATGCCCTCGGCAAATCTCTAAGAGGATACATCACAAAGAAGGTGCCTGAGGCATTTCCTCCTCCAGGAGTTCCCTGGGTCATTGAAATGACACTCTAATCCCTATCTCTATTTTAAGAATGGCAGCCATTCCAAGGCCTTTGCTGCCAATCAGCCTGCTATTTATATTAAGTCCCTGATGAAGAGGCTGATGGTGGTACCCAACAACCTTTGTGTGTATGAGACATGATGGGAGGATGGTGGAAGGTGAAAGAGAAGGAAGGAGTGGGGAGGAGAACAAAAAGGGATAGTAGAGAGGATGGGGAGAGGAAAGAAGGAAGAGAAAGAAAATAGAGAAGAGGGAAAGAAGAAAAGGGAGGGAAGAGAAAGGGAACAGAGAAAGGGGGAAGAAATGATAGAGGAATGAGAGGAGGAGGGAAGAAGAGGAAAAGGAGGAGGGGGAAGAAGAGGAGAAGAAAGAGAAGGGAAAGCAAGACAAAATGGGGATGGGGAAGAGAGAACTCCCTCCCCAGCTACCTCATTTCTGAAAATGGAAGGATGCGGAATATTCCCCAAACCACCTGGGAACCTCTCTTTTATAGAGCCCCCCTTTACCATTACTCTGACTTTGTGGATCTGTTTGAGCATGCAGGGGTGGGAGTGGGGAGAAGCTCCCACTCTCTCTAAAATGCTCCAATGGCGTGTGTCTCCAATAGCCTCTGACAACCAAAGCCCAACTCCTGGCCTTCTCGTGGCAGAACTCTTTCCACTAACAGGAGAAGGGGCGCCTTAAAAACCAGTCACTTCGGGCAGGTGGGGCTCGTTAGCCTTGGCAGGCAAGCCGCCTAGGGGAAGGAAACCCTGCTTTGAAACCTCCGCTTCCTTGCGGCTATACCCATCTATGGGAAAGGCTTCGGGAGTTAACCCCGAGGGAAAATCAGGAGCCAGAGTCCCTTAGGCAGTTGGATGTTGGACATCACATCCCTCTGGCAACTCCTGTGGCAGCACTGGTGCCAAACCGTATTGGCTCTGCCTCTCCTTTGGATCCACCAATGTCGTGGAGAGGGAAAACCTGCTGCATGGGCAACAGCTTGTTTTCCATATTGATCCGCCCAGGCCAGCGCCCTGGAGAGGACACTCCAGCTACTCTTCATAGGGTAGATACAACACGGGATGCAGCAGTTACTGGTTATAAGTCACTCAGGAGCTGCGGCTCCTGTATCGGACTGCACAGCCACACTGTGGCCTGTGGCTCTTCAAGGTGCTGATCCGTGGTTGTCCACGACTGGTGGAGGCCTACTACTACTACTACTACTACTGCTACTACTACTACTATTTACCCTTCATTGGGGATAGCAATGAGGAAAGGGAAGTGGGTTCTGAGAAATGAGGCGGCAGCATCCTTTTGGACAGTTCCCCGTATTGAAAGGGGCCCTGAGTGTGAGGGAGGGCTGGGGCACGGGAAAGACAACCCATCTGCTTCTTACAGTTGGGGGGAAGAAGCATCGATGCATCTTTTTCCTGTTCTTCCTTCCTCTTTTTCTCTCCCCATATCAATACCCCAGAGGGGTCGGTGGGAAAAGAACTCGGGGACCAAGCTTGACTCTTTCTCTTTATGATCAGGGATGGAAGAGGGACCTGGAGTGTGGCATATTGTCAGAAATGTTTGATGTGTTGGTTGGATTCCTGACCTGACTTTTTTCTCTTCCTTTTCAATTCTTTGTCAAAAAGGATGACTCACTGGAAAGGGGGAGGCATATATTTGGAAATTAAAATGGTGTAAAAACAAAAGATTGAAAAAAGGTAAGATTTTTAAACAAAAGAAAGCACGCTATGGTATGGTAACAGACAAGGTCACAGGATGAAGAAGATCACAGGCTGAGAGTTGGAAGTCATCCCAGAGGCCAATGTGGTCCGACTCTTCCATTTACAGAGGAGGAAACTGAGGGGCAGGGAGATGGTGACTTGCCCAAGGTCACGGGGCAGTACACTTCAGAGGTGAGATTTGAACACATATCTGACTCTAGAGTGGGGTCTCCTTTGATGTACCCCGTTACCTCTAGGGGAAAGACGTGTTTGGATATGGAACCATGGATTGAGTTGGGGCTGAAAAGAGAGGACATGGTTGTTGGAGGGATGGGGTGGAAAGAGATTAGGGATTTAGGGTGGGGGAAGGCCTGGCTGGGGTTTGCACTGAGGGGGCATGCAGTCTGGGCACAGGGAGAAACGTGGTTGGGTTCAGATTAGAGGAAGGGTGTAATTCACAGAATCACAGATTTAGATTGACAAAAGACCATGGATATCATGGAGGACAAGCCCTTCATTTTATGCAGAAGAAAGCTGAGACGCAGAGATGAAATGACTTCCCCAGAGCCACCAAAGCAGGAAATATCTGAGGTAGGATTTGAACCCAGGTCTTGTGACTTAGCCCAACACTCTGTCTACTCTCCTATGGATACCTCTTTGTGATTGGGCAGAGAGAACACCTGGTTTGAGTGGTAGGAAGTGGCTGCTACTGCGGGAATTGGAGGAAGAGATCCCAATTCCTTTCCTTCCTACCTCCCCCAGTCAAACCCTTGTTCGTCAGTCAATCAGAAGGGTTGAATGACTCTGCCTGCTGCTGCTCCTTCTGCTACCTAGCCCAAGAAAAGGAAGTCTGGCCAACACTGGAAATCGGGGATCAGCAGACCCAGAGCACCCTCTCCCCCATCCATCTCTGGAGCCCCAGGGCTCACCCCTCGGTCTGCACTGTCTCCACCAGAAACCACAAGAGAACCTCAGTTCCAGAGGTGGAAGGAAGCTCCTCCTCTTATGGATGGGAAACTGAGGCCCAGAGAGGTGCAGTGATCTTCGCTTTCTATCCCAAAGAGGGAGCTGGCCTTGGAATCCCGTCTAAATCCTACCTCTGACTCCTCCAATCTGTGTGAGCTCCAGTAATTCTCGAAGCTCTCAAACTCTCTCTTATAAACGGGCTGTGATCCGGGCAGCCCCACAAAGGGATGGCGGAGGAGAAAGTCTTGTAGCTGAGTGACTCATACTTCAGGGACCCCCAGGGGGCAAAAGGATTCAATAGAATTGTCGCTTTCACCCCCACCTCACCTTCCAAAACACAGAGAGAGTTTGTAGGCCGTCTCCCAAGTCATACGTCGTGTACCACACGTCCAACGTCCCACCTGGTTCTGCTTTAAAAGAAAAGGAAAAAAAGGGGTTTCGCTCGTGTCAAGCAGAGCTTCTAAAGTAGCGGAAACAGAGTCATTTGAAATCATTCCACAAAATTTTGAAAGGTTACCCAGCCACAGGCTGCCTGAGACTCATCTCCTGGGCTTGTGACTTGTTTTGACAAAATATTTGGCTAATTGCATTTCAGTACAATTTGATTTTCTTTGTAATCTCTTGTATTTGATTTTGTGCATTTAAAAATATGATTCCGCAAAGGGATCCAGAATTCTCAGCAGTCACCCAAAGGGGTCCATGACAACAAATAAGTCAGGAGCTCTCTTGATAGAATGGTTCTTTAAGTTAAATGAATCCCATTTCTACTCAATTCAATTAAATAAAGAATTAATTAAGGACCTTCTCGGTGTTGGCCACTGTCCTAGAAATAAGAGGAAGAGATGGTCGTGCAATAGATAAGAGCACCAATCCCCGAGTCAGGAAGACCTGAGTTCAAATTCAGCCTCAGATACTTGTTAACTGTGTGACTCCGGGCAAGTCACTTAACCTCTGTTTGCCTGAGTTTCTTCAACTGTAAAAATGGAGCCCCTGCCTCCTAGAGTTGTTATGAGGATCAAATGAGACATTATTTGTAAAGATATTAGCACATTGCCTGGCACATAGTAGGTGCTATACATGTTAGCTATTATGATAATTGTTATTATTAAAGAGACACAAAGAGGTTTGCACCTGACCACATACTTCAATCATTACCCATGAATCGAAAGATTATTTACTGAGTACCTTCTCTAGCCAAAGCACAGCGTGCTAGGTGCTAGGTGCTAGAAGCCCAGTAGGACACATCCATATGTCTTAATGCTCTTATCCTTCTTCAGTTCCCTTTCATTTACTGAGGATCAATGGATCAATCATTCAACAAATATTTATTAAGCACCTACTATGTGCTAGGCTCTGGGGATAGAAGGACTGGCTGCCCTATCACCAGAAGTCCCAGCAATGCTGCCAGCCTCCCTCCCTGCTCACTCTCAGGTCTGTCCCCACCATGTACTGCCCCCTCCCCTTCTCCCTTCCTCTCTCCAACGCCCTTTTATGTGGATCTTACCTTATTAGCTCTTTAAGAGGAAGGACGCTCTTTGCATCCTAAGCCCTTAGCACAGTACCTGGCACATGGTAAGTGCTTAATCAACGCTCTATCTCTGCCTAGCTATCTTTCCGTTTTTCTATTTCTCTACCTCCCCACCTTTCTATCTCTTTTCCAGTCTATAAAAAAGCAGAAAGGCACACCTTGGTGTCAAATACCAAAGGGAAGTTGGAGAGGGAAGGCACTGGGAGTGAGGGAGATCCCTGCAGAAGAGCCAGAATTTAGAGTTGGAAGGAACCTAGAGGTCATTGAGCTCAATGTCTTCATTTTACAGATGAGGAAACTGAGGCTATGTCCAAGGTTATATAGCTAGTAAGTGGTACAGTCTGGACTCAAACTCTCAAGAGCAAGGAGAGACCTTCCTCCCTCCCTCCTTCCCTCCCTCCCTCCCTTCCTTCCTTCTTTCTTTCCTCCCTCCTTCCCTCTTTCCTTCCTTCCTCCCTCCCTCCTTCCCTCTCCCCTCCCTTCCTTCTTTCCTCTGGCCTGGCACATAGTAGGCACTTTATAAATGTTGAATTGACTTACTTCTAGCTTGGAATGTTGGTTAAAGACCAACTTGCCAAACTGTCAAATATTTCTATGTCAACAAGTCAAGGACCTGTGATTTAACTGGCACAGGAATTTCCTTCCCCCAGCTTGCAGATAACTCAGAATATTAGAGGTTTCTGAGGCTCACAGAGGTTGTCACTTGCCCTGGGTCACACAGTCAGTAAGTGCTGGGGATGAGATTTGAAATGGGGTCTTTCTGATACTAGGTCCTGCATTCCATTTACCATACCACACCATCTGTCAAATATTTATTTTTAAATAATAGCTGATAAAGAGCCAAATCAGCTCTAGTGATGAAAAGCTTATTTCAGAACAAAAATCACCAAAGAAAAGCATGGTCCTACCAGACTTGGAGGAAAAAATAACATCCTGGTGTCAGACAAGAAATTTAAGATGTAGACTAGAAAATTACACAAATGATATTACGTTATCAGAAACTCTTGAACATAGCCTAATTAGCTGGAATAACATCAATGAGTCCCACCATCCTAAGCAAACGTGCAAAGGCTTTCCTCACCTTTTAAGTCAAGAAATATAACTTTGGCAGTTGCTTTTGGTCCTGAGGGAAATCGTCTGTTTAAAAACCTTGTTATGAGAATTAAAAAATATGATCTTCTGTAAGGTGGGGCGGGGGGGGGGGCCGAGGGGTTAAAACAAGGTATTCTATATCCAGGGTAAACTAATCCTGTGTGTGCTGTTTAAGGAAGATCATCTGAAGACTCAGGTAAGGTGGGGCTCAACATAGAGGGGGGAAATTAAGAGGGGATTCTGGCAAACTCCTTTCTGAATGACAATGGACCATCACAGATAGGGGCTCTCACACAAGACAGACATCAAATTCGGCTGATTTTTGCTGATTCTGACATTTCCCTTCTTTTGTTGAACAATGAGGAGATGAGGAAGCAAGGAAGAGGACAGGGAACTTCCAAAGGGTAAACAGGGCTTTCCACCTGACAAAAGTTTGGCCCCTCCTACTGTGGTGAAGATTAGAGCAAGTCAAAATCTGAAGCAAAATGCAGGACTTTTGACACCCAGTTAAGTCACTGAGGGGGTCTTGGGGTCATCAACAAGACTCAGATGCTAATAAGGCTTTAGGGCAAGTGAGATACATAGGATTTACACAGGTCTCCATCACATGGCTCCAACATAGAAGTGAAATTAAGCAATAATACAGCAGTCAAATAAAACAGACACCAGTATATGTATATAGTAACATATAGGCATGTATTAATAGATGTATACATATGTCCACACACATGTATATATAATATGTAATAAACGCATATTGGTTGATATGTACTATATATGATACATGTGTGAACATGTGCATATGCTTGTATACACATATGTATTATTGCTTTTTAGTTATTTTTCAGTCTTGTCTCTCCATGACCCCATTTGGAGTTTTCTTGGCAAAGATAGTGGTGTGATTTGCCATTTCCTTCTCCACCTCATTTTATAGATGAAGAAACTGAGAAAGACAGAGATTAAGTGACTTGCCTAAGGTCTAACAGCTAGCAAGTGTCTGAGGCTAGATTTGAACTGTTTTCTGACTGACTAGTATTCTATCTATTTCTCTACCTAGCTGTTCCCACGGGGCAATTAGATGGTGAAGTAAATATTGCACCAGTCCTGGAGTCAGGAAAATCTCACACACATACATACATCAACACACCACACGTATATATGTATATGCATGTATGCATATATACATACTCATCTATGTATAATGTATAAATCAACAAGCATTTATTAATGTCTAATATATGCCAGAAACTGAAGAAGTATGTATTTAAATCTTGCTCTAAATTGTAACATCCTTTGCGTCATCACAAGTATTAATATTAATAACAACAATTCTTAGGAAGAATACAATAACACTATCCCTTTAAACATGTATAATGCCTTGGAACCTTCACAAAATGATTTCATTTGGTTCTCACACAAAACGTGTAAGGTAAATGCTGCAGATATGATTCCCTTCCCCCCCAAGCCTCATAGTCCAGAGTCACACAACTAGTAGGATACAAACTCAATTCTATCTGACTTCAAGTCCAGATCCTTGATCACTATTACCCAGAATTAGGCAGGTAGTAAGTGCCTTTTTCTAAAGTAATTATTTACTAACAAGATATTTTCATTGTTGTTCAGTCGTGCCCAACGCATTGTGGCCCCATTTGGGGTTTTCTTGGTAAAGACACTGGAGTGGTTTGCCATTTCCTTCTCCAGCTCATTTTACAGGCGAGGAAACTGAGGTAAACAGGGTGAAATGACTTGCCCAGGGTCACAGGGCTAGTAAGCCTCTGAGGCTGGATTTGAACTCAGGAAGATGAATGTTCCTGACTCTCTAGACCTGTCACTCTATCCACTGAGGCAAGATTAGAAGCCAGGTCTTCTGATGCTAAGTCCAGTGCTCACTGCTGATCTAATAAATTGGATTGGGGCTGGAAGGGGTCTCATTAGGGAAGCAGGGAGAAACAGAAGCAAAAGCCCGGGACTGGATGACACGATCAACCATCATATGTTTATTATGGGCTTATTAGACCAGGCACTAAGCTACGCTCTAGTGATACAAAGAAAATAAAAATAAAAATAATAATAGTGCTTTCGGGCGGTGCATTCTATGGTAGCAGCTCCGGTTCGAGCTCCGCCACGTATGAGACTGATGACTGACTCTGGACAAGTCTGTTTCCTCCTCCCGTAATGGGAATTCTTCTCCTTGCACCTGCCCGCAGGAGGGCTGTGAGGAGAGTGCCTAGTGAGCCTTAGGGCACAGGACGAGGAAAGCGGCCACCCACGGCCAAGCCCTTCGTGTAGGCTCACCAGGAGGACGCCTGGGTTGTTGCCTGGGCTGAGGAGCGTAAAGTGCTCAGACCCACAGTGTCAAACCACTGAACTCAAGTAAAAATAGAGCAGATACTCTGCTACTTAGCACTACAAAACGTCATTTAAACTCCTACCTTTTAGCTTGCTCGCTTCAAAAGGCACAAACTAGGGGGTAGCTAGGTGGTGCAGTGGATAAAGCACAGGCCCTGGTTTCAGGAGGACCTGAATTCAAATCTAACACTTGATCCAGCCTCAGACCCTTGACACTTACTAGCTGTGTGATCCTGGGCAAGTCACTTAACCCCAATTGCCTCACCAAAAAAAAAAAAAAAAAGAATATAAGATCCCTGAGGGCAGGGACTGTCTTGCAGGCATATTTACCGCAGCGCCCCAGAAGCGCTTGATAAATGCTTGTTGAGTGCTTTGTATTCCCAGAGTTCAGGTGCTGGCACATACATAGCCAACGTTTAATAAATGCTTGTTGATTTCACAACAATCACAGCAGTGCGCTACCTACAGGCAATATTTTCCCCACTTGACGGATGATCCAAGGAAGGCTCCAAAAATAGGATTCAGACTTAAGTCTTCCTGACACCAGTTCTCTACCCAACCCAAGGAGTTTGGGAACATAAAAAGAGCCAGGAAATGTTAAGCCTTCTCCACCTCCCCCCCCCCCAAAAAATGAGGTAGAAATTAGATTTCCTAAGACTACAGAATCTCTCACTTAAAAGACAAAGTGAGGGCAGCTAGGTGGCGCAGTGGATAAAGCACCCGCCCTGGATTCAGGAGTACCTGAGTTCAAATCCGGCCTCAGACACTTGACACTTACTAGCTGTGTGATCCTGGGCAAGTCACTTAACTCCCATTGCACCCCCCCCCCCAAAGACAAAGTGGGGTGGGATGGGGAAAAAGAAGATTTTTAAAAGCGGGGCAAGGGGATTTCTGCATTGCCTGGGACATTGTTTAACTTTGAAATTCATGATCTCATGTCATAGGAGAAGCTATTCTGGAATGGCCAGCCTGGTAAACGACCAAATCCAAACTTGCCAGATTCCCCCTCATTAAAGTCCTTCCAGCAAAGGTCAGGCATGTGGTTTACTGGATACTTTGTCTGGAATGGGGTGGGCTCCAGGGGCGCTGATTTAGCTCAGAGATTCTCTGATTTTGAAACGATGTATCAGAATGTGTCTCTGAGAAGCTGCGGTGCAGCTGGAGGGCTTTGAAGGAAGCCAACGTTCAATTTCTTCTATTAATGTACAATAATAGTTACGGTAGGAATGAAATTGAATTGAAACCTCACTACCAAATTAGCAGCGGAAAAAACCCAAGCGAAAACCCCCGAGCAGACAAATGTGCACTGAAGGGGTTAAAAGGAAAGTTTGAGAGAGAGAGAGAAGAAAAATATCACACCTTTTGGGTCTTGCATCAATTAGTGTTTCAGAAAGGAACTGATGACAGAAATAGCGGTAAGTGGTAAGAGCCGAGCAGCTAAGAATAAAGCCCGGGTCTCTAAGCAGCCCACAAGAAAAGCAGACGCAGAAAAGGAAGATGAAAACATTGGGTGTCAGCCAAGAAGACTGTGCTAAGGAAGGTGTGTTTCAGGGGAGTAGGCATTTTTCTGCATGAATATCAGAAAGTCTTCAGAAAGACAGTTTTCTTTTGGGCTAATATATCTAATTATCCTTTAATACGTCTCTTGTTGGGCATATTATGGAATTGGAAAGGTCGATGGCAAATTGTTTATTTCTTATTATTTTTTGGCCTGGACTGTTTGCATGGGGTGGGGGGTGGGGACCAAGGGGGAGGGAAGCAACTCCCTGCATGGAAATGCCCTTCACTTATCCAGACCCACAATTTCATCTGTAGCTTATTCTCTTAGAGAATCATTAGTTGTGTGATCTTGAGTAAATCCCAGCGAGGTTGACCTCCCTGTCCCTTAATTTCTTTATCTAGAGATAATAATCTTCTTACTTCATACCTCACTTCCCTGTTGTGAGACTCAAATAAGATAAAATCCATGATGCTGAAAGGTTTACTGCACTATACAACTATTAGGTATCAGAAAAAGGGTTTAGACTTAGGTCCCTCTTGTTTCCAAGCCCAGCGCTCGCTTGCTCGCTCGCTCGCTCTCTCCCTCTCTCTCTCTCTCTCGGATGACCATCCTCCTTCTAATAAGTAAGGTGGCAGAATGATAGAGTTGTGGACCTGGAGTCAGGAAGACCTGAGTTCAAATCCAGTCTCAGACACTTCCTAGCTGTGTGACCCTGGGCAAGTCACTTCACCCTGTTTGCCTCAGTTCTTCACCTGTAAAATGAACTGGAGAAGGAAATGGCAAATCACTCCGGTATCTTTACCAAGAAAACCCCAGTGGGATCACTATGAGTTGGCTATAACTGAACAACAATTCAAATTTGTCTTATAGACCAAATTAAACTTTTGGAAGCTATAATGTATAGGATGTTTGATGAATGAGTCCAAAATCATGGGAGGGAAGAAAAGAACACAATTATTTTAAAAGGACAAGATTAAACTCACTCCTATAATGCACTTAGCGTTGTAGTCATTTCCTTTACCCAATCCTCCGAGTCTGTTTGCTGATGGACAAGAGAGGGAACCAGCGAAGCCAACAGTCAAAACCGCCTCTCCTCCAGCCTTCAATCTGAGTGTTGCCTATGACTGATAACCAATGAAGACGAGAGAGCCCTGGACAAAACCCCTTGTTTCTCAGGCTAATCGATCAGGAGGGTTAAGGTGCTGTATGCCCCAAGCCTTCCCTGATCCTACGTGGCCTCTAGGCAGGGTGTCCTGGACTTTCTTTGGCAGCAACTTACAGCCCCTTCTTAGAAGAACAGTTTTAAATAACTGAAGGAAATGCTCTTTCAGCCAGAGGGTAGTAAAAAGCAGTGGTCATTTTTTTTTCTCCATCCAAGCTCACAGACCCCAGACGAGTCTTGGACCCTGGGGTTAGAGCCCCTACTAGAGGAAGCAAAGGTCCTCAGACTGGCACTTAGAATGCCCCCCAACCTGGCTCCCACCTTCTTCTCTGGTCTGATTTCTTAGGAGTCCGGACTGGCTGACTGCAGCTTGTCCCACACATAGCACTGTCCTGACCCCTGACTCTCCCATACATAGCACTCCAGCGGCTGTGTTCAGGCTGCCATCAATATCTGGAATGCTCAGGCCCCCTCCTCATCTCTTCTTCAAATCCCTAGATTCCTTCCGAGCTTTTCACTTGTTCCATCTCCTCCAACAAGGCCTTGCCTGATGCTGCCAATTCAATCAATCAGTCAATCAATAAACATTTTATTAAGCACCTACTAGGTGCTAGTCCCTCTGCTAAGAGCTGAGGATACAAAGAGAAGCAAGGCACAATCCCTGCCCTCAATTGTGGGTGCTCACTCCCCCTTGAAATATACTCTATATACCCTTTAATAATATTAAGTCAGCATTTGTACAACACCTTAAGGTCTGCAAATCACTTAACATATGCTATCATTTGATCCTCACAATACTGGCAGATACGTGCATTGATTATCCCCATTTTATAGATGAGGAAACTGAGGCAAGCAGAGGTGAAGTGACTTGCCTGGGGCTCAGTTTCTTTATTTGTAAAATGAAGGGGCTGTTCAGCATGACCTCATAGGTCTTGTCCAGTCTTAATCCTCTGATCAACCATATAGTGACATATAGCTATAGAATGACCACACAGATGTAGAATAATGAGAGAGAGAGGGAGAGAGAGAGAGAGAGAGAGAGAGAGAGAGAGAGAGAGAGAGAGAGAGAGAGAGAGAGAGAGAGAGAGAGAGAGTTAGTTTAATACCTTCTTTTGGAGTCCGAGTCCTCAGTAATTTACTCCAATCGCTCCATCTTCCTTTGACAGAATGCAGCTTAGAGGAAATCTGAAATTCATACTCGGTAAATGGCTTCAGGTTGTACAAATCATATCTTCCTCCGGCATTAGCAGCATGAACCTTGAACCGGACAATACAAACCAAAAGTTCACAGGAGAACAATGAATGTTAAGTAAAGTCAAACTGATGCTCTTTCAAGCTACCTCCCATTTCTGATTCTATGAGAAGAAATTCAGTTGATCTGGATTTTTGACCACATTGCTCTGAGTTTTTATTCGAATGACCATTCATTAAACACCGACTACCTATCAATTTGTAAGTATTTATTAAGTTCCTACTGAATACCAGACACTGCATTTGGTACCAGGAACATGAGAGCAGGAATGAAACAATCTCTACTAGAGAAGCTTACATCATATGCAGAACACTATTAGATGCTGGAGGGTGCACAGGGTTTAGATACGACTCTCCTTGCCACATCAAGAGTAAGATCTAGTGGAGGGATATGATACACTATGTAAATAATTATACTATACAATGAATGATTGGTACGAAGTGCTATGTGCAGTACAAGAAGGGGAGGACACCACTGAGGCATCTAGATCAGTGCAATAAATAGAGCTCTGGACTGGAATTTAAATACAGCCTCAGACACTTACTAGTGAACCTGGGCAAGCCACCTAATTTCTTTCTGCCTCTGTTTCCTTATCTGTAAAAAGGGGACAGTAAAAGCCCCTGCCTCTCAGGGTTTTGTGAGGATGAAATGATAAAATAATTGCAAAGTGCTTTGCAAACCTTAAAACAATATATAAATACTAGTTATCTCCATCACCACTATCAGGGGTCAGGGAAGATTCTCCCAGAGGAGGTGGCATGTTGGTAGGAGACCTTCCAGGCACAGAGAATCATGTAAATCAAACTATTGATTCAGAAAAAAAAGTCTTGTCCATGATTTGAACGGAGACCAGTGGTCCAGTTTGACTTAAGTGGAGTAGATCTGAGAAGTAATGTGTGCAGCTAGAAGCCCAGCTCGGAGCCGCTGTCTGGACAGAAGTCTTTCTTCTCACCTTTGGTTCTGTTTCAAACCCTTCTAACCCTCTCTTGCCTTTTCTCCTGGATCAGCCTCTTCAGCTCATCCTTTCTCTTCCTTCTTCCCATGATCAACTTCATGTCACAACCCTTCACTCTCTCAGCAAGATCAATTTTCCAGTTGTGTGAAGGAGAGGTTAGAGCCAAATGAAGCTACTGAAATATCTGGGTTCAAATCCCAGGCTGCCCTTTAGTTGGCTGAGTGACCTTCAGCAAATCACGATTCATCTCAATAGGTCTCTGCTCCCTCATCATGGGATTGTAAGAGATAAAGGGCTGGAAGGAATGAATTCTGGGCATGGGGAACAGCCAGTACCAAGGTGTGGAAAGCCATAAATGAGGAAAGGAAGAAGGTCTCGTTAACCGGATAATAGAAGTAACATATTTTTCATGGTCTAAGGGAAGGCTGGGTCCAGGTTGGACAGGGCTTTCCCTGCCTAACTGCGGAGCCCGTATTTAACCCTAAGGGTAACAGGGAACCACAGCAGTTTATTGAGGAGGGCAGTGACATGACCAAAGACATGTTTAGGAAAATCATTTTGTCTACACTCTGCTCGAGAAAACATGAGCTTCTTGAGGATAAGAATTGTTTCATCCTTTGTGTATTCACAGTGCCCGAGGATATAGCAGGTGCGCAGTAAGAGTCTGATACATTGAATTGAATGACCAATTCTCTTCGCTTAAAGACAAAGCTGAGGCCTGTGCTGAAGCAATACATTTCACTTGTTTTCAGAGATATAAACCGTAAATCTGGTCACCTAGATGAGGCCTCGGAAAAAAAATACCATGGAGAGAACAATGCAGGTTATTTTGATTCAACAAGCATCCTGCTATGTGCCAGACATTGGGCATTACAAATGTTATCTCCTTTGATATAGAACTGGAGAGAGTTCAGGGCTTGGAGCTTGGAATTACAAAGACTCGAGTTCAAATCCTACTTCTGACACTTACTAGATTGGCAAGTCACTTAAGCTTCTGGGTCTCAGTTTCCTTATCTGTAAAATGGGGATATTGTTGTTTGTCCTTCATTTTCAAAGAGGACCACGATGTCAGGATGATGTCATGACTTGCACTGAATTGGATTTAGGTGAGGCAGGGCTGTGCAAGGTCACCAGCCTCACTCAGGATGACTGGAGATAGCTTCAGCTGTTTTTAAGGCAATTAATTGGGGTTAAGTGACTTGCCCAGGGTTGCACATCTAGTAAATGTCTCAGGTGAGATTTGAACTCAGGTCCTCCTGACTCCAGAGCCAACACTACCCACTGTGCCACATAGCCACCCCTAAAATGGGCATAATAATCTTTTCTCCAAGGGTTGTTGTAAGGATAAAATGAGCCAAAATTTGTAAAGCACTTTACAAACCTTCAAGAGCTATATGAATCCTATTATTATTATTTTATCATTAGTGAATGATTATTTTGGTCATCGGGGATATAAAAACAAACAAAAGGAAGAATATCATTGATTGAAGTCTAAGACGTTTACTGAGAGACTGAACCACACAGAACTTTCAGGAATGACTCAAATATGTATCCTTTAGGTCAGATCATCTCAGGGCCCCTACTTTTCAGATAGGAAGAGATGAATAGCAATGACACAGAGGTAGTAATACTGAAAATATCTGATAAAGAAACCTCTTTCCTACCACAAATATTACACATTTAAATTAGGGCCCCTCTCCCGTCCCCTTCTCGACACCATGGAAAGATTACCATTTCCCAGGCACTCCCTAGGACTGGCCGGAATCGGAGACGATTCAACACCACCGGCCCTTGATCTTGCCACTGCAAGGTACAGAAGTTGGCCGACAAATTGGGAAAGTCAGTTCTGACGTCGCTCGGAGGAAGAGGCTTCACTAGGAACACAAATGAAAAAGTGAGTTAGCCAGCAGCTTGAGGGGTCACCACTGGGCTGAGGATGGGGTATTTGAGGTGTAACCAAAGCCATGTAACTCATTTCCCATGAGCACGATTAACTTCATTTGATGACATCCCATTTGCGGTGAGAGAGAGAATTGAGTTGTGAGGTGGTACTGATGGTTTTATCCCTTTAACCCACTCCTGACTTTTACCAATTAAGCAATGACTACCACCAGTCCTGGTGATGATTTCATTGCTTTAGTAGATAAAGAATTTGGATTCTCAAAGGCCTGGGTTCAAGTGCTCCCTCTGACACAAAATGGCAGTCTGAATCTAGGAAAGTCATTGGAATTCTATCTAGATTCTTTAAGACTCTATTTTTAAGGCTAAATATTCATAGACAGAGAGTTTCCACATTAGAAGTTCCCTATGTTGGTGAAATCATTGGTCTGGACTTTTTTTTTTTAATTTAAAGACTTTAATTCAACAAAATACAGACCCTGTGGGGGAAATAACCTGCCAGGCTGGAAAGAACAGAGAAGAGACAAAGGAAGAGGAGGAAGAAAGAAGGCACGGTGCCCCAGAGCAATAAGCACAGGACCTTGGGTGGGGGAAGGGCTAGAAGTAGAAAGAAGAGGAGGAGAAAGAAGGAAGTTTAGAGATGGCACCAGGAATGAAGGCTGGGATGGGCAGTGTGCGCGGTAGAAGGGCAGGGCGTCACCAAGGAATATGAGCAAGTGAAACTAAACAATTTCCTGAAATCCATTCTCTTCTTTGTTGTGTTTTGTTTTTCGTGGCAATGAGGGTTAAGTGACTTGCCCAGGGTCACACAGCTAGTAAGTGTCAAGTGTCTGAGGTCACATTTGAACTCAGGTCCTCTTGAATCCAGGGCCGGTGCTTTATCCACGGCGCCCCCTAGCTGCCCCAACCCATTCTCTTCTGCACGCGTCCTAGGGTACTAAATGAAATGACTGCCTCACCTACCCCAGGATCCTAACCCAACAAACATTGAGCAGACCGTAAAGCCCTTGAGGGCAGGGACTCTCAGTCCTGGCTTTGTAGCCCTAACACCTGGTCAGTGTCTGGTACAAAGTAACTGCTGATTACAGGCTTCTGGGATTGAATTGCTAATGCCTATTAGGCACCAGTCACCAGTAATACAGAGATGAAAATAAGACTATGCCTGGCCTCAAGGAGCTGACATTCTACTAGGGGGAAGACAACGCACAGCTAAGAAGAGACATGTTCATTTGAAGGAGAGAGTACCAGGGAGTTGGGGGAGGGGGTCAGCAAAGCTTCCCATGAACACTCTGCACACAAGTGGAGGGTTGTACCAAATCTCAGTTCCAAGAGATAAATTAGGAAGCCTTTTAGGTCCAAGGGAGATGGCCCATACAAAGCAATCCATCAAGAAGTATTTATTACCTTAGAGAGCTCTTAACTGCATGCAAGGCATGGTACTTGGTGCAAAGGTAGACGAAGTAGCATCAAGCCAGCCCCGCCTCTAGAGAAACTTCCCTGTCCTCTTGGGGCCATTATCTGGGAGGCACAGGAAACAACAGCTGACAACGCCCCCCTTTGCCCCCCGCAAGTGCCAGCATCAAGTGAGTGGCATAAATGGTGGACAAAAGATACCCACCTATGTCCAGGAAGGAGAACACCAACGGGAAAGAAGAAGAATTGCCCAGGCTGTTGGCAGCAACAACTTTAACTGTGTAAGTGGCTTCGGGAGAAGCTGGGCTCAGACTTATTCCAAGATCCAAGTCATCATGATACAAAGCACATTGTTTCTCCAAATTTAAATTGTTTGGCCCTGTCAACCTATAAAGAAGAGACACATAAGATGCTTCATGAGAGGCAGGACCACAGGGCAGGATCACCTGATTGGGTGCCTCAATTTCTTCATTTGTAAAATGATCGGGATGGGCTAGGTGATCTCGACCACTACCACCATCACCACTACTACCATGCTGCTGCAACCACCACTGTGCTGCTGCTGCTACTACCACCCCCACCCCACCCCACTTTACATTTCCATAGCACTTAAAGCTCATAAGATCGTAGAAGTCTAGGGCTGGAAAGTCTAGAGCTGAAAGGGCCCTCAAAGGTCCTTTAGCTAGTTTCACCACCTCATTTTACAGAAAACTGAGGCAAACCGAAGTTAAGTGACATGTCCAGAGTCCTACATCTAGGAAGTGTCAGAGATAGGATTTGGATTTGTGTCTCCCTGGATTAAAGTCCAGAGCTTTACGTTTTCAAAGCATTTTTCTCAGACTAAACCTGTGAAATATTGTCAGTTTTACCACCCCTGTATTACAGAGGAGAAAACTAAGACTCAGAGAGCTTTTAAGGGGGAAACAAGATAATCTGGAATTAAAAAGAACCTTTGAGAACATACTATCCAAGCCCTTCATTTTACAGATGAAGGAACTGAGGCTCTGATAGTCACGATGATTTTTCTGGAGGCAGTCTGAGTTCAAATCCTGCCTCAGACACTAGCTAGGGAACCTTGGGCAAATCACTTCTACCTCTGTCTGCCTCAGTTTACCCCTCTGTGAAAATGGGAATGACAGTAGCATCCATCTCCCGGAGTTGTTGTAAGGATCAAACAAAATAGACAACAGGTGTAAAATCCTTTGAAAACCTTAAAGTAAACTATAAAGGCTAGCTATTACTACTGCTGCTCCTCAGTGGCCTTGGAGATTCACTTCTAGTTCTCTGATTCAATGAACTAGATGAAAACAAAACTAGAAAACCCAAACAGAACAAATTCTGCCTCCCTTTCCATCCGGGAGGAGTCGGGGTAAGGGTGTCTGGTGTGAGACTCGGGGGATATTCTGTGTGTATGTGTGTGTGGGGGAGAGTCTTCAGGAAAAGAACAAAAGAAAGTGAGCGCCCAGGACGGAGCACTAGAAGGCAGGAGAGCTGGGTTCCAGCCCCACCTCTGGCCCCGATCATTGTGGCATCTCCTAGCTGTTGTAGGAGTCTTAAGAGATAACCACAAGTGACTCTCAGAGGCCACTGAGTTCAATCTTCTCATTTTACATAGGAGGAGACTGAGGCCCAAAGGGAGAAGGAACTTAGCTGTGGCCCCCAGGCAGTAAGTGTCAGTGGCAGGATTGGGCTCTTCTGACTCCAGGATCAGTGTTCCTTGCACTGATCCTTGTTCATTTGTCCTTCGTTTTCTAGGAGGACATCACGGGTGATGACTTGACTTGCTCGTGAATTAGTGAGGCAGGAGATCTGAAAAGCCCCTTCTGTTTGGTGCTAAAAGAAGCAGTCTAAGGGAGCCCTGTTAGGGGGCCCGAGACAAAGGCTGGAACTGCCTCACTCACTGCAGGGTGTGCACGGTGTACAGGTGGGTATCTCTTCCTTTGTCCCAGGTGCAGATCACATTCCCATGCTCTCCAAGTTGGCTACAGGAGAGGTTTTGGGGCTGTTCTGGAGTGACTTTACAAAGAAAAAGCAAAGGGTTAATAAGTACAAGAACCTCTGTATCTTACTGGAATGGTGGTGTAATTAATTTTGGATTAACAATAATATTATCTGATATTGATATAGTGTTTATTATGTGCCAGGCACAGTGCTGAGAACCTTCCAGTTATTGTCTCATTTTATCCTCTCTCAAATCCCTTGTAGACATTATCCAGTTAACATTCAATCCAATAACATGCAATTATTCAGCACCTAAAGGCTCAGCACATGATGTGAGTGAAGGCTCTAGCCATCCTTGTAGCCAATGAAGAACGACACCTGTTCTGTGACCTGTGGCCAGACAACCTAGGAAAAGACCCCAGCGGGAGGGGCCCCTGAGTCCAAGCTGCTCATTTTAGATAGGAAGCCTCTCGAGCTGAGCTTGGTTGGAGGCAGGGATTCTCAGAGAAGGCAAGGACAAGGGAGAGGGGTCCAGGCACCTGCACAGCCCGGGCAAATGAGGCAAATGAACTGTTTCCTGTGAAGCTGGTGAGATGAAAGAGAAACTCACTCACATCTATCACCTCCCTGAACAGTTGAGTCCCCCTCCCGTCCACTTACTTCTCCCTCTTGTTCCTGAGGCATAAACATGTGTGTAAATTATTTTGTTACTCCCTACCCTCACACTAAGAAAACCAGGAAAGCAGCCAGGTGTTCATTAAGCTTCTGCAGGTGCTTCCTTCCTCACGATGGGTAGCAGGTTTGACGGCACAAAGCCACAACCGGTTACAGATCTGCCTGTTAAATACCTCAAGCTATGGGTACAAGCTGTGAGAATGCCTTCCCCCCTCTCTAGCAGGGCACAAGAATAGTGGCCACTGGCCCACAGAAGATTTATGGGAGCATAAACTTAGGGTTGGAAAGGACTTTTGAAGTTATCTAGTGTGGGACCCCACCCCCATTTTAAAGATGAGGAAACTGAGGTCTGAAAAAGGAAAATGACTTGCCTGAAGTCATAGCCACAATTCAGGGGTCTCTTGCCCCAGATGCAGCATTCCTTCCACCCCCCCACCCCCCATTCTCTGTTTCTAGGAAGGGGCTGTACCCATTGTCTTGGGCTTCCTGGACTAAGCCATGTCATGGGTAACCTCTTATTTTGGGTATGTGGATTTGTTCTTTGTATTTCGAGATAACTGGTTACCTTTGTAATCCTCTGTATTTTATCTTATGCACTGAGAAACATTTTTGGAGAAGGAGGGGCGACTTAGGCTTCACCAGACAGCCAGAGGGGTCTGTGGTTTAAAAAAAGGTGAAAGCCATTGGCCCAGGGTGATCAGGCTGTGTAGAAAGAGCCCCACTTCAAATGGAGAGAGCATCAGACATAAAATGCACCTGAAAAGCTAGACAAGTGTAAGACCTCATAGGTAGTGACATAGGATCCTACTAGTGGGCTCTGCGGTTCCCACAGGGGAGCCGAGCCAACAAGTCACTAATCCTC
The DNA here is from genome assembly GCF_019393635.1 of Dromiciops gliroides. Taxonomy (NCBI): domain Eukaryota; kingdom Metazoa; phylum Chordata; class Mammalia; order Microbiotheria; family Microbiotheriidae; genus Dromiciops; species Dromiciops gliroides. Next base: position 11,549,692 of record NC_057864.1, read on the forward strand.
TATTAAGCCTAGAGAGAATGAGGGTCGTTGGTTACAATTCAAAGAACAGCCCAACCACAGGAAGGAGGGGAAAAGTGACTTAAAGACACCGAGTCCCACGAGAACTCTGCTTGCCAAGCCTCAGGCTTACTCAGACTTGTGGTAAGAACACTCAGAAGCCTTCTGTGGGCCGGTGGAACTCCCATGGAACACTCCACTTGGCTGATGACATCATAGCCGGCAGTCATTCAGAAAGAGGTTACATGCTCTCCCCAACAAGGTAGGGGGTCGACTTTACTTCCATGTCGAGAGGAACTGAGGTCCCTGTCAGCCAAACTTTTACTACTATGACGCAGGCATTGTGCTAAGCACTGGGGAGACAAATAGAGGCAAAAGACAACCCCTGCCCTCAAGAAGCTTACAATCTATTGGGGGAGACAACATGCAAACAAATACATACAAACAAGCTATAGACAGAATGATTTGGAAATACGTAAGAGAATTAAGAGGGGTTGGGAAAGGCTTCCTGCAGAAGATGGGGTTTTAGCTGAGGCTTAGAGGAACCCAGTAATTAGAACTGAGAAGGGAGAGTATCTCAGGCCTTGGGGACAGAGAGAATGCCCAGAGCTGAGAGACGGAGGGTCTTGTCAGTGAAACAGTCAGGAGCCTGATGTCATCACATCAGAGAGTACAGGTAGGGAGCTAAATTGTGGGGAAAATCAAACAGGATTTAATATTTGACCCTGGAGGTGATAGGGAGCCCCTGGGATTTATCCAGCGCGGGGGTGTGTGTATGTGACATGATTTGACTTATGCTTTAGGGAAATCACTTTGGGGGCTGTAGTGGGGAGAGACTGGAGTCAGGCGGCTTCGCCCACTATCTATCAGCTCTCTCTGACTGGCTTTTCCTGGAAAAGGACTGTCCAGGTTCAGAGTAATGTCCTTTAACATCTCTTGGGTGTTTGACTTCCACTCCTTCGTTTCCCTCTGGGTGCTAATTTTGCACACGTGCATGAGAGTTCAATCTCACACACACACCCACACACCCCTTTCCAGGAGTCATTTGTCTCTATGGTTACATATACCTGCAGGAGCCCATGACTTGGTCCAGGGAGCCAGCCTACAGGAAGTCCATCATGGTAAACACTAATGGAGAATAGGAGATGGTTGTGTGGATACAGACAAGTACATGAGCAGGAATCCTGGGCTTCCTTTAAGACAGCCCAAACAATAGTGTGTGTGTGTGTGTGTGTGTGTGTGTGTGTGTGTGTGTGTGTGGTGGCACAGGAATGGAAGCTAAGGGAGTGCCCGTCAATCAGGAAATGGCTGAACATATTATGGTCCATAAACCTTATTGGGCTACAAGAAATAGGAAGGAGATGGTTTCAGAGAACCTGGGAAGACTTCAGAACTCTGATCAAGGCAAAGACCAACAATGTCAGAGTCCTGACAGTGAAGCAGGGGGACACAGAGGGAGAGTCTGACCAATGACACAAACATGTTTGGATGCAGCCAATGTGGAAATGTGTTTGGGCTCGCTATGTACAATTGTTAAAAGACTTTGGTTTATCTTGTTTTTCCCTTCTCAATGGGAGGAAGAGATAATATATGCTTGTTAGCTGGAAAACCAATCTAATTTTTAAAAAAAGAAAGGGAAAGGGGCAGCTAGATGGCACAGTAGATAGAGCACCAGCCCTGGAGTCAGGAGGACCTGAGTTCAAATACATTCTCACAGGATTAGTAGCTGTGTGCTCCTGGGCAAGCCACCTGACCTTGATTGTCTTACAAAAAAGAGAAAGAAACAAAAAAGGAAAGAAAGGGGAAAAGTTAAGAACAATGAAGAGACAAACAACAAAGAAGACAGCTCAAGCCTCATCTCCTGAAGAAGGCTTTTGCAGTGCCCACACCTGCTGCTGCTGCTTTCTTGTCCAAGGCCACTTTCTTTTTCTTTTTCTTTTTCTTTTTTTTCCTTGGTGAGGCAGTTGGGATTAAGTGACTTGCCAAGGGTCACACAACTAGTAAGTGTCAAGTGTCTGAAGCTGGATTTGAACTCAGGTCTTCCTGAATCCAGGGTTGGTGCTCTATCCACTGCACCACCTAGCTGCCCCCTAAGGTCACTTTCCATCTACTCTGTCTATCTTGTTTGGCCCCATTTCTGTACATGTCATCTTCTCCATTAGAATTTAAGCTCCAAGGGCAGGGATGGTTTTTTCCCTTTTATTTTATTTATTTATTTTTGCATCCCCACCTCTTAGCACAGTTTCTGGAAAACAGTAAGCACTTAATAAATGCTGGTTGATCAATTTGCCACTGGCAGCCAACCTCAAACAGCTAGAAATACTCCAATGTCTGCTTGGGTGGCAAAGTAGGGACCAGGAAGAACATGGTTGGGATTCTAGAAAGGAGAGAGACAATGTAGCTTCATAGGCTACATGACCCCGAGAAGGAGCTTTCAGTCCGCTTTTAGAGCTGCCAATTTGTACCAGTTCATAGGGCTTCTTCCCTGAGAGTTCCTGACACCAACAAAATCTGGTTCCACCCCTCCCTGCCCCGACCCCCAAAGCTGCAGCAAACCTCACAGCAAAGGCACATAATGGTTATCTAGTGGACCAGGCAGAGAGGCTCATCCGGTCTTAGATTTAGAGCTGAAATGGACCGGAGAGGTTATGTTGTACCATCCGTCCTTGTACAGATGAGGAGACTCAGAGGGATGACTTGTTCCAGCATTAACTAAGTGCCTGATGTGCTTTGGGAACTGTGCTAGGTGCCAGGGATACAAAGCCCCGAAATGCACCAATCAGACCTCTAAGGCTGCGGGGTCATAGGTCAGCTGTCCTGCCTCCACTCACACTCCAGTGACTTCCCAGATCAAGACACCCCCTTCTCTAGTCACACTCCCCTATATATATTGGCTTTCCCTTGGAAAGGAATTCTTAACCTGGGATCCAAGAATGTTTTCTTATATCTAAATCTATTTCTATATCTCTATGGGAATATGTCAGGCTTGAGATTCTAGCATTCCCACTACTGAGATCAATGACAACCTCAGTTATCTGCTATTTCAATCTTTGTCTATCCCAACTGAAGCACCATAAGTCCGTGAAAGCATAAGGTTGAAAAGTCTGCTTACTGCCAACAGAGACATCAGCCCCGCACACTTGACTTTCCATCCAGCTGCCACAGGAGACCTTGCATACAAACACCGTTGTTCCGAGGTGGAGATTGGAGACCTGGATGCTGAGAGAGTGGCTCTTCAGGGAGTTAACCCGAATACGATTCTGGTAGAAGGTTAACTTTTGGAAATCTGAAGTGTGTGAACAGCCTTGTTCGGGCTTCAAAAAGCATGAAATATTGACCGTGGATCCCAACAATATTGTCCGGGCAGGACTCACAGTTACATTTCCCTTCTTGCAAACATCTGCAATGAAAAACATGTGATGTTTGGGGACACTTCCAAGGACAGGTGTTTGGAAAATGGCAGATGTGGTCATTGACAAAGCCTGGTGACATTGCTCCAGTGGAGCCTAGAAGCACCTTGAAGTGTCAATCCCACTTTATTCTCGTTTTTCAATGAAACACAATGAAAACAAATGTATACAAGCAATGGGAATCAGGTTAAATTATAGAGCCTTTGAAAACACTATTAACAATAAACAGTTACTTCAATTGAGAAACAGTAACAATCTTCGTACCCCTAACACATGGCTTATATGTGCCTGGCACATAGTAGGTGCTTACTAAATGCTTGTTGACAGACTACATCATCCCTGACAAGTGACGTCTAGCCATCTGCTTGAAGATTTCCAATGAGCTAAATTATTAGACCTCCCTCTCTGGAATTACATCCATTGCTCCTCATTCTGCTTAGAGGTCAGGCAAAGAACCAAAAAACCAAAACCCCTGTACTTCCTCTTCCCAGTATTTCTACTCAGATGCTTGTTGGGATACAGCTCACATGTTCCCCAGATTCGATTCTCTTGAATAACCATCCCATGATCCTTCAGCTGATTCTTATTGGTAAGTTCTCAAGGCCCTTCAAGGTCTTGGCCACTCTCAGTCTCAAGCTGATCAATATCCACTGTATAGTATGGTGACTAGAACTGGATCCAATTGTTCAGATAAGCTCTGACCAGGGAAGAGGACAATGGGACTCTCATACCTCCATGATCTTAGGGAGGACAGGTATATATACCTCTCCACACAGCTTTGGGCTAAATTATCTTTTTTTGGCTTCCATATCCTATTGCTGACTTATAATGAGCTTCTAGTATACTTGAAAGACTAAGAATTTTTTTTCAGAAGAACCACTGAATAGCTACACCATTCTCTTGCACTAGTGAAGTTTTTGTTTTTAAATACAACTGTAAGATTTTATATTTATCTCTCTTGAGATTTCATTTTTTAGACCTGATTTAATCCTCTAACCTGGTGGTCTCCAAAGCGATGGAGGGGGTGGTGGTAGGCACCCTGGGAGGGCCCTAGCATGACCCCAAGGGGGCTGTGGCTTGTTGCCAACGGCTACTTGATCGAGTAATCAGAGGGTAGGAGATGGGTCTTCTCCCACTGTCCCCAGGGATGGTCAGTCCTGAGGGTCATTTCCAATACAACCATACTTACATTTCATTCATTATAACCCAGCATCCCTCTACTTCACCCTGTCTTGACTACTGTGAAAGCTCCAGACCTTTCTCCCTTTCATTGGCCCCTGAGGGCAGCTGTAACCTAATCCTGACTTGGACACCTACAGAAACAGCAAATGCCCCACTCTATCCAGCAAACCCAACAGAAAGATAGTTGCTGGTAAGTGTGCCTGTAACAGCTTTGTAGCCTGTTTGTCATCCGGTGTGTCTCAGTGATCCTCCTAGCTTTGTGTCATTGGCAAATTCCACTAAGGGCTTTATTCAAGACACTGGTATTGTTGTTGGATTGTTCAGTCATGTCCAACTCTGTGACTCCATTTGGGGCTTTCTTGGCAAAGATACTGGAGTGGTTTGCTGTTTCTTTTTCTAGCTCATTTTACAGGCGAGGAACTGAGGTAGAGTAGTGATTTGCCCAAGGTCACACAGCTAGTAAATGTGTGAGGGTAGATTTGAACTCAGGTCTTTCTGACTTCAGGGCTGACACTCCATCCACTGCATCACCTAGCTATCTCCCAGACACTGACAAAAATGTTACTAAAACAAAAAGAACTAAAAAGTGTTACTAAAAAATAGAACTGGGGGCGGCTAGGTGGCGCAGTGGATAAAGCACCGGCCCTGGATTCAGGAGTTCCTGAGTTCAAATCCAGCCTCAGACACTTGACACTTACTGGCTGTGTGACCCTGGGCAAGTCACTTAACCCCCATTGCCCCGCAAAAAAAAAAAATAGAACTAAAGACAGATTCCTGAGGCACTCTATTGGAGACCCCTATTCAAGATGACATGACTATTCATGACTGCTATTTGACCTGGCCACCCACCCAATTTCAAATCCACCTAAATGTTCTATGGTCTAGCCCCATCTCTCCATCTTGCTCACAAGATGACACTTTGTCAAACACTTTTCTAAAATCTAGGGAAACTATTATCCATGGCATTCTCCTGGTGTTATTTGCTGAATGGTTGGAAAGAGAGGATTACAAATTTAGATTTATAACCATGATTTTAGATTCTAAACTTTGTGATACTATGCAAAGCTTCCACTGGAGAGATTTGTTAAGTTTTACAAGGTTTCTTTGATCTTTATGGTCCAATATAGCCCCAGGGAGAGGTATACAGAAGTGGTCACAAGATCACTGGTTTTGGAACATAAGCAGGCAGAAATACAAAAGTTATAGAAATCAGCAGGTGGACATTGAAAATCCAGTATCTGCCAGGAACCTTCTCTGTGTTCAAGGAAGAGAGTGAAGCAGATAAATGGCTAGAGGCTATGTTTTCCTTCAATTCAATTCAATGATCAATCAATAAGTTGGTATTATGTGCCTTCTATGTAACAAGTGCTATCCGTGGTGGTGGCAATAAATGGACAAAATGAAGTTGTCTTTGCCCTCAAAGATCTTAGATTAAATGGGGAAGAACAATATGCAAATGGATACAGAATGTGTACAAAGCAATAGGATCTGAGATTTCATTGGCAAATATAATACTGAGTGAGGAAAGGAAACTCTCTCTACCAATACAGGTGGGCATCTCTTCTGAAATTTATATTCTTAGAAAGTTGCATGGAGTATTAAGCAATTAAGTGACTTGCCCAGGGTCACACTACCAATATGTATCAGAGACTGGGCTAGAATACAGATCTCTGTGGTTCTGAGCCCAGTTCCCTATTTCTCATAAATAATATAATCTATTCCTCATAAATACTCATAAATGTGATCTCTTCTTCATAAATAAAAAATAATTAGGGGCAGCTAGGTGGCGCAGTGGATAGAGCACCGGCCCTGGATTCAGGAGGACCTGAGTTTAAATCCGGCCTCAGACCCTTGACACTTACTAGCTGTGTGACCCTGGGCAAGTCACTTAACCCCGATTGCCTCACAAAAAAAAAAAATAATTGAGGGAAAAAGTCAAGTCAACCAACATTTAAGCACCTACGATGTGCCAGGCACTATGCTAAGTGCCGGGAATACAAACTAAAGGCAAAAGACAGTCCCTGCCCTTGAGGAGGCTCACAGTCAAAGGGCAAACGACTGTACAAAACCAGATGAAGCTGTCGCAAAAATCAGTGCAGTTTAAAGTCTTCCCCATCTCAAATTATACTAAGATTTTGGGGACAGCCCAACACAGGTGAATTGGAGATACGCAACGGAGGAAAGGCACTAGCAAGCACTGAGGGGTACTGGGATAGATTTCCTATAATAGGTTGGTTTTAGCTGGAAGGAAGCCGAAGAAGCCAGAAGATGGTTAACAAGGAGGGAGTTCTAGGCAGGAGGGACAACCATTAGATATGAAGAGTTGGGAGATGGAGCATCTTGTTTGAGGAACAGCCAGGAGGTTGGTGTCAGTGGATTTCAGAGTATGTATGTTTTGGGGGAGGGGAGGAGGAAGAATAAAGACACCAGAAAGACAGGAAAAAGCTTTAAAAGCCTGAACATTTTGTATTTGCTCCTAGAGACGATAGGGAGCCACTGAAGTTTACTGAGTACCGGCGTGACACGATTTGACTTCTGCTTTAGGAAAATCACTTTGGTGGTTGGATGGAAGATGTACTAGAGGGGAGAGGGGAGACTTGATGCAGGCTGACTCACCAGCAGCTCTTGCCATAGTCAAGGTGTGAGCTGAAGGGTCCGTGTTAGAGGGGTGGTGATGTCAGAGGAAAGAAGGGGGAGAATGTGAGAGACAGTACAAGGATAAAACAGAGAGGCCAGGGGAACAGATTGGATATGGGGTAGGGGTGGAGGTGAGAAAGGGAAATGAAAAGAGGTATTCTTATTTTTATATTTATTAAATCATTACGCTGCCTGTCCTGATGGCTTAGAGAACCTACTGGCTTCCTCAGAACCAAGGAAATCTCTCGGGACAAGCAAGCAAACAAACAAAATATCCAGCATTCTGTCCTCAGTGTAACTAAATTCCCTCAAAGACAAACCATCAGTTGTCCTCACACACTGATTTTATTGGTAAGAATACTCTCTCCCGCTCTACCCGCACCCTATTTTGGTAGCCTGTCTTCAGGAGATGCTATGACCCCAAAAGAGGATTATCACCAAGTAGCCAACTCTCTATAGACAATTAACTTCTCCCAAACTCGAGACCCCAAAGTCAGGTCCTCTGACAATAGCTCCAGTCTGTCTTTTTTTTTTTTTGATTGAATAAGTTTTATTTGTTTTGAAAATCTTGGTTTAACATTTTTTTCCTTCTAATAGAATTTTATTTTTCCAAAATATATGTAAAACAAAATTTTAACATCAATTTTTAAAATCATTATGTTCCAACTTCTCTTCCCCCCTCCATTCCTCCCCCCTCCCCCCAAGAACTCAAGCAATTCAAAATTCCTTAATCTGAAGTTTTGGGTTTTTTTGACTGTTTTCTCTCACAACCAGCTAATATGGGATTTTTTTCCAGTCTGTCTTTGGGTCCAGTTTTTCCAGGTTGGGAGGACAGACCAGCGCCTCTACACAGAGACAAAGAAGCATCAGTGTAGACTCGGCCCTTCGTAGGAAGGACGAGCTGGTCCAGCTCCATCACAGTGCCTGCAGAGGTCTTTCCCACTCCTCCCAGCTGCGCCAGCATTCCCTCTGAGACTACCTTGCATTTATAGATAAGAAATATGCACTTATTTGCATATTGTCTCCCATTAGCTTAGAATATAAGCTTCTTGAGCATAGGGATTGTTTGCCTTTCTTTGTATCCCTGGCACATAACAGGCACTGAATACAAACTAGCAACTACTGGGAGAAATGAATATTTCTCTCTTTTATTTAATAACTAATTAATTATTCTATTAGGACCAAGCTTTTTCCCCTTTCCTACTTCCTCATCCAGGAACCAGCCAGTGTGGGAAGTCTCTCAAAGATTTACCCAGGCCAAGATCTAATCAGACAGTAAAAGAAATTCTAAGCTTGGGCTAACGGTGTGTTCCTGCTCATTGTGTTTGCTCTGACAAGGTCTGGGGAAGGGTTGATTCTCCCTTTTGTCAGATAGGTGATATGGAAATTGATGTCTCCTTTACCAAGATTTGGGTGACTCCAAGACCCTCGCTGTAACATAGCCCCATCTCTCACTGTAATACTCATTTTCTCATTGGTTGTTATCCAATCAGAGTTGATTGCCACCCTTCAGGAATACCTGCTCTTCCAAGGGCATATAAACTGTGAGCCCACCCCCATGAGGAATCTTTGGTCTAACAGAGTTGGCCAATTGAACATCCTTTTATTAAAAAGCATGGCCTTGGGGGCAGCTAGGTGGCACAATGGATAGAGCAACCAGCCCGGGAGTCAGGAGGACCCGAGTTCAAATCCGGCCTCAGACACTTGACGCTTACTAGGTATGTGACCCTGGGCAAGTTACTTAACCCCCATTGCCCCCCCACCCCCCAAAAAAACAACAACAAAACAAACAAAAAAGCATGGCTTTTTTAATAAAATGATTAAATTACCCAGAAACTCCGTCTCTTGGAATTTTTTAATTATCACATTGCATAGGGCTTTAAGGTTTGCAAAATACATATATTTTGTACATATGACACATATTGTATATTATGCATATAATATACAATAGACATAACAAAATATAATACATGTTTTCTCACTTTATTATCACAACTCTGTGACAGAGGCACTGTTATCCTCATTTCACAGATGTGGACCCTGGGGCTGAAAGAGTCAAATGACTAGCTTGTAAGTGTCTCAGGCTGGATTTGAACTTGACCCTAAGTTCAGATTTCTATCCACTATGACTCCTGTTACCTGGTTGACAAGTATTTGAAGGCTTATAACATGAAAGAGGAATTAGGCTTGTTAGGCTCAACCCTAGAAAATCAAATAGGAACAAAGGGTGGAAGGTGAGATCAGAACGAAAATCAGTAAATGGCTACCTGGGAAGGTGTAAGGTGAGGTATAGAAAGGGCATCTTAGTCAGGTGGAGTATGACCCTTGTGGTTCCTCCCAACAACTCAGATTCTGTGGCTTAGTTATTTAAAATACAACCCTCCCAAGAATTCCTATATGGTTCTTCTTGTTGGACAGCTTACCACTTTAGTAAAAAATGGGGTTGTGGAACAACAGAATTAATAAGGGACTTGTCATATATAACTGCAGAGAAATACACACAGAAACATATGATAAAACTCATCAATTTAGATGAATGACTAGAGATTGAATGCAAAAGGGGAATAAATATGAACACACTACTAAGGAATGTATTTAATCAATAAATTATAACTTAGAGCAAGGAGTCTCTGTGTTGTCGGGTTTTTTTTAAACATAATATCCTTACCTATTTCTGCCTTCAATAACATCCATGTGATGAATAATATTAGGGTCACTGAGTAAACTTCAGCCACACATGCCATGAAAGGCACACAGCTCCTGAAGGTGATCCCAAATTCTTTTTCCTCCTTGTAAAAGCAAAACAAAACAAAAATCAATGAATTACATTTAGTTTTTTAGAAAAATAAATATTTGCATGCAATTTTATTTTACTTTATTTTCACTTAATATTTTATTTTTTCCCAATTACATGTAAAGATAGTTTTCAACATTTATTTTTGTAAGACCTATAGATGACTATAGTTATTTACTACCACGTCTTGTGAACCTAGGCTATTCCACTGCTCCAGCACTCTATTTCTTAACCAGTACCAAATAGTTTTGATGGCTGCTGCTTTATATTATGGTTTTAGACTAATGCATTGTTGAAGGAGTTGTGGACTGATCCAAACAGTTCTGGAGAGCAATTTGGAACGATGCCCAAAGGGCTATGGTACTGTGCATACCCTTTGACCCAGTAATACCACTACTATGTCTGTATCCCAAAGAGATCATAGAAAAGGGAAAAGAACCTGCATGTACAAAAATATTTACAGCAACTCTCTTTGTGGTGGTAAAGAATTGGAAATGGAGGGGATGCCCATCAATTGGGGAATGGCTGAACAAGTTGTGGTATAGGAATGTAATGGAATACTATTGTGCTGTAAGAAATGATGAGCAGGCAGATTTCAGAAAAAACCTGGAAAGATTTAAGTGGACTGATGCTGAGTGAATTGAGCAGAACCAGGAGAACATTGTACATAGTAACTGCAACGTTGTGGGATGATCAACTTTGATAGACTTGGCTCTTCTAAGTAGTGCAATGATCCAAGACAATTCCAAAGAATTCATGATGGAAAATGTTCTCCACATTCAGAAAAAAGAACTGTGGATCCTGAATGCAAATTGAATCATACTGTTTCTACTTTTTGGCTGTTTTCCCCCTTTTTTTTGAGGTTTCTCCCTTGTGCTCTGATTTTTCTTTCACAATATGACTAATGCAGAAATATGTTTAATGTGATTGTACATCTTTAACCTATATCAGATTGCTTTCTGTCTTGGGAATGGGGGTGGGAAGGGAGGGAAGGAGAAAAATTTGGAACTAAAAATCTCATGAAAACAAATGTTGAAAACCACCTTTACATGCAACTGGAAAATAATAAAATGCTTTTATGATAAAAAATAATATGGTTTTAGATCCGGTATGGCTAGGCTGCTTTCTTTTGCATTTTCCCTCATTAATTCCTTTGATATTCTTGAACTTTTGTTCTTCTAGTTGAATTTTATGATTTTTATAGCTCTATAAAATGTTTTTGGTAGTTTGATTGGTATGGCACTGAATAAGTAAATTAATTTAAGTAAAATTGTCACTTTTTATTATGTTAGCTCAGCCTACCCATGAGTAATTGATATTCTTCCAATTGCTTAGATCTGATTTTATTTGCGTGAAAAGTATTTTATAATTGTGATCATATAGTTCCTGGTTTGTCTTCGAAGGTAGACTCACAAACATTTTATATTGTCTACAGTTATTTTATTTTTTTACTATCATACTCAACTTGTATTGAAAGAAAAACTTAAACAAGCTACAGTTATTTTAAATGGAATTTTTCTTTTCTATCTCTTGCTGCTGGGCTTTGTTGACAACATATAGAAATGCTGATTATTTCTGTGGGTTTATTTTATATCCTGCAACTTTGATAAAGTTGCTAATTGTTTCCACTAGTTTTTTAGTTGTTTTGCTAGGATTCTCTAAGTATACCATCCCATCATCTGCAAAGACCAATAGTTTTGTTTCCTCCTTGCCTATTCTAATTCCTTCAATTTCTTTTTCTTCTCATTGCTAAAGAGAACTTTTCTAGTACAATATTGGATAATAGTGGTGATAATAGGCATCCTTATTTCACCCCTGATCTTATTGGGAACACATTTAGCTTATCCCCAATACATATAATGTTTGCTAATGATTTTAGATAAATCCTGCTTGTCTTTTTAAGGAAAACTTCATTTGTTCCTATGCTCTCTAGCATTTTAATAGGAATGGGTGCTGTATTTTGTCGAAAGCTTTTTCTGCATCTATTGAGATAATCATATGGTTTCTGTTCGTTTTGCTATTGATGCAGTCAATTGTGTTGATAGTTTTCCTAATATTGAACAAACCCTGCATTCCTGGTATAAATCCCACCTGGTCATAGAGTATTATCCTGGTGATAAATTGCTATAATCTCTTTGCTAATATTGTATTTTAAAATTTTGCATCAATATTCATTAGATAAATTGGTCTATCATTTACTTTCTCTGCTTTAGCTCTTTCTGCTTTAGGTATCAGCACCATAGGGGCAGCTAGGTGGTGTAGTGGATAAAACACTGGCTCTGGAGTCAGGAGGACCTCAGTTCAAATCTCACCTTAAAACACTAGTTTTGTGACCCTGGGGAAAGTCACTTAACCCCAATTGCTTTAAACATCCAGGGCCATTTCCAGTCATCCCAGGTATATCTTGGCACTGGATCCAGATGGCTTTGAAGGAAAAAGTGAGGCTGGTGACTTTGTACAGCCCTCTCTCATTAAATCCGATTTAGTGAAAGTCATGACATCACCCTGATGTCCTCTTTGAGAATGAAGGACAAAAGCCAACAACAATCAGCACCATATTTGTGTCAGAAAAGGAATTTGGTAAAACTACTTCACCTATTTTTCCAAATAGTTTATATAGTGTTGGAATTAATTGCTTTTTAAATGTTTGGTAGAATTCACTTGTAAATCCATATGGCCCTGGAGATTTTTTCTTGAGAATTCATTGATGGCTTGTTCAATTTCTTTTTCTAAAATAGGATTATTTAAGTATTTTATTTCCTCTTCTGTTAACCTGAGAAATTTATATTTTTGTAAATATCCATCCATTTCACTTAAATTATCAGATTTATTGGCATAAAGTTGGGCAAAATAACTCCTAATTATTGTTTTAATTTCCTCAGCATTGGTGGTGAATTCACCCTTTACATTTTTTGGGTTTTGTTGGCAGGGTTGTGGGGCAATGGGGAATAAGTGACTTGCCCAGGGTCACATACCTAGTAAGTGTCAAGTGTCTGAGGCTGGATTTGAACTCAGGTCCTCCTGAATCCAGGGCTGGGCCACCTAGCTGCCCCTACATTTTTGATACTGGTAATTTGGTTTTCTTCTGTCTTTTTAAAAATCAAATTAACCAAAGATTTATCTATTTTATTGGGTTTTTTGCATAGAATTTAAAAAAGATAAATAGTTGCATTTTATGTAGATCCTCCAAATTCAGTAACTTAAGTAGTTTAGGACAGTAAAAAATACCTTTTTGTTATTCACCAAATTTTGTTAGTTTTTTTGGGGGGGCGGGGTGAGGCAATTGGGGTTAAATGACTTGCCCAGGGTCACACAGCTAGTAAGTGTCAAATGTCTGAGGTCGTATTTGAACTCAGGTCCTCCTGAATCCAAGGCCAGTGCTCTATCCACTGTGCCACCTAGCTGCCTCTTTTCGTTAGTTTTTTTTTTTTTTAAGAGTTGTGCCTCAGAAGCTCTTAAAGAGAGAATCACAACATCGGAGACAGAAGGGACCTAAGTGACCCTCGAACCCAATCTCAGGTTTGTAAAAGAAAAGACTTCTCTTCATAACATAGAAAAGAGTGGTCATCCAGCCAGGCTTCCAATGACAAGGAGCCCAGCTCCTCCTGAGGCGGCATTCAGAGAAAATGACAAAAGATATCCGGGCACAGTGTATTAAAATACAGGAGGCAGGGCCAAGAAAAGACCTTAGAACATAAACAGTGAGAGCTGGCGGGGACTTGAGAACCCTGGAAATACTTCACAACATAGAATGTTTGCTCCAGAAGATACCTTAGAACATAGAATGCTAGGAGCCTTAGAATATTGGAACAAACTATGAGCAATAGCAAAAACACAGATTGTAAGAGCAAGGAAAGGCCTTTAGAACCCAGACTGTAGAAACTGGGAGGGACAGTAGAACATAGAATGTAAGAGCAAAGAAGCTAGATGTTCGAGCTAGGATTGTTCTCTCTTTCCTCCCATGTTGCCTAACACTTGTTAAATACAGTTTTTATCTGCCTGTCTCCTACAAATAATAATAATAATAATAATAATAATAATAATAATAATAAAGAGATCAGAGAAATAAATTTTATAACATCTCCTACAATTTGTTTCCATATCCATCCTATGAACAAAACAGATCAGAGAACATAATGTTTCTCCTACAGGAAAAAACAGATCAGAGACAGACAGGAAAAACATAATACCAATTTATTTTTGTCCCAAGAAGGAAGAAACATGATCATGTGGAGACCCCCTCTTAAGAAGGGAGCTTGGGGACTCCCTCTTTCTGAGGGTATATGAGGGGTTTTTTGTTCACTGGTTACAGGTTGTTGTCAGTTTCATTAGCATGATACAAATCAACCCAAAAACAAATACAAGAATGGGTGTAAGGCAAAGCAATTTTAACAATTTCAGTTATAACAAGCATGGAGGAAATATAGAAGCACCATGATAAGATTACAGGATTCCAAAAAGGAGTTTGGCAAGGATGAGGACGCCCAGATGTCCCCATAAGATAGGGACTTACTATCCTGGGGAAAAAAGTCACCAGGTAGGGACTTTTATCTGCTAGCTACCTGCGTTCAGTTTGGAGTTCAGTTGAAGGACAATTTACTCCTATTAACCCAGGGCTTCATAAAAAATACTTTTGGATAATAAGGCACTTCTATCGCATCCAGGTGATCCATACATTCATATTAACAGCCTCCAATTATCCACGTGGATCTCTACTGCTGAATGGCAAGACTCTGCCTTGTTCATTATTATATCACCTCCCATCACCCTCTCTTGACTGAGGGCAGCAAAACTTGAGTCACCAGCAAATATTTGTATTCTTATAACCCCATAGGCATAAACTGGCCCACGTGTTGATATAATGCAGTTCAAATGGAAAATTACAACGACAACAAAACATTCAGAATAAGTCAAGACTCACTGAAATGGTGATCTCTTTGGGATACCCAACAAAGGGATAAATACAAGAAACAAAACCATGAAAGATTTTAGGGTACGCCTGAGGAGCATCCCTAGTGCTATAGATTTAAAGTTGGAAGAGGCTTTGGTGATCAAGTCCAACTCCAGAAGATCTTACTGGTAGAGAAACTGAGGACCACAGAGGTCGAATGATGTGCCGTAGATTCACAGCTGGAAGAGATGTGGGAGGTTATCTCATCCAATCTCCCCACTTTATTGGAAACCAAAGCTCAGAGAAAGGAAGTGTAGAGTAAAGGGAATATTCAAAACCCAGGCCTCTGACTCCAAGTTCAGACCGTGTCCCACTGGACTGCGCCAGGAAAGGTCAGCTGACCTGCTCAAATTCAAACAGATCGAGAAGCAGCGGCAGAGATGAGGTTCCAACCTAGTTTCTTTGACTCTGAGTCTAATAAGCAGCAAAAGACAATAGAATGATTGTCCTGCACACAGTGTGGTGAGGTCAGAACCAACAGTGGAATTCCAGGATTTTGAGCTAGACAGAACCTAGGAGATCAGCCCCATCATTTTATGGACAAAGAAACAAGTCTCAGAGAAGGAAAGTGGCTTGATCCTCACTGATTCTGAACTGTCTTGTTGGTTTCTCCCAGTATTGGTATGGAGCAGATAGGCTCACCCACATGGGCTATATTATTTCACTCTAGAAAGAGATTTTAAATTCAATTCTAAAGTTGCCAATTATCCTAAATGCTCCTCTGAAAAATGTTAAGAAAAGTATATATTTTCTACCCCCTGCAGAATTTTTAGAAAATGGTTTCTAATTTAATTATTTCAGATCAGAAATAGAAGTATTAAAATCTGATCAGGACAGGGTAGTTTGCTCTCACAAACTATCAACAATATCTTGAAAAATATTTCCTGATCATTAATAATCGGAGAAATGCAAATCAAAGCAAGTCTGAGGGACACTCTTGTCAGATCAAATTGGCCAAGATAGAAAAATGCATGTTGACAAGGAGGTGGGAAAGCAGGTCTGCCAGTCATTCACCAGGGGAGTTACCACTTGGCTCAACTCCTTTGGAAAGCAAGAGGGAATAACATAGCTAATGGTGCATGCTGGACAATGTTGATATGGCCTGGTTTGATCAGGCCAAGGCACGCCTTGCAGTTGTTTTGGTTTCCATTTTGGATTATCAACAAACGAGAAATCTTTTCCAAGTTGTTGTTGGTAGTTTGTATTCCTCCCTTAGAGGACGCCTCTGCCCGGGGTCAAACGGCTGGATGTGTGAGAGGCAAGACTTGGAGCTGGGGCTTCCCAAGTGCAAACTGAACTTTCTACCCAACATGCCTTGGCCTTTCCTCATGCCCAGGGAGGAGGCTAAATGAATGTAGAGTGCTTCAAGGCATTAAATAAATTTCAGTTATGATTCAGCAATATCTTACTTCTCATTTTTTGGTTAAGGTCAAGGGAAGGCATGACCTTGCTATTGCTATCAAGAGATCTGTGTGTATGTATGTATGTATGAATGTGCAAGTATCTTTTTGTGTGTATATATGCGTATATGTCTTCATGTATACATGCATGTGTAGATATACTCACAAATATATACCCCTGTGAACAAATATATTTATATACCCATATATTTATCAACATATGTAGATCCACATGATCTTGATCTCACACTTTCTACAAACACATACATATCTGAGCAAATCTACATTATATAACCATGTTTTACACTTTATTCACATATTTCTATATCTAACATATTTTACATAAATATGAAAGGGATTCAGTCTTATTTATATTTCTGACTTGAGAGAGAGATAAAATTTCAAATAATGAAGTTTTAATGCCACCATAGTGTTGGAAAGACTATTTAATATAATTATATAATAATAATGATAGTAACAACAATAATGGCATTCATATAAGGTGGGTTTTTTTGTTTGTTTTTTGTTTTTGGTGAGGCAATTGGGGTTAAGTGACTTGCCTAGGGTCACATAACTAGTAAGTGTTAAGTGTCTGAGGCCGGATTTGAACTCAGGTCCTCCTGACTCCAGGGTTGGTGCTCTATCCACTGCGCCACCTAGCTGCCCCCTCATATAAGGTTTTAAGGTTTGCAAAGTGCAAACCTTAAAACCAAAAGGTGTTTGCCAACACCTTTGGTCTACAAAAATGTGCGATGTAAATAACAACTCTCATTTTATAGGGCTTTATAGTTCAGGGTAATAGAATCACAAATTTAAAGCAGAAAGGAACCCTGAGACCATTTAAATCCGGCCTCCCCATTTTATGAATGAGATAACTGAGGTAGGTACTAGGAGGCTGCCACTTGCCCCAGGTTGTCCGAGGCCCTACCAGTAATAAGTAATTTATGCCATTTTCCTCCCCAAAGCCCTGTGAGGTAGGTAGGGTACAGATCCATATTCCCATTTTACAGATGGGGATCATTAAGCCAAGTCTTCTGCCCAATGGGATCACCCGTGTTATTAAGGACAGAGCCAAGGAGACACAGATCAGTTCTACATTCCAAGCCCTGAATTCTGTCCTCCACCCTCCTCCTGCTTTCTGGTCTAACTTTAAAATCCACTCCCTGGAGATTCTGGGGAACAGATGGGAGTGAAGAAGAGAGGAAGCTTTTCTCTTTACTTGCCTCTGAAATGGCAACCGTCCATTACAGACTTACAACTTCCAAGACGCATGAGATTTGGGGAAGGAAGAATATGTGGCCAATGGGAATTCACAGTTTGTTCTCCTCCCGATCCGTCTGAGGGAAGGTATCCAAACAATGGGTGGGTGGAAGACGTCCACTGAGTGGAGGGTGTCAGACATGGAGATGTTTGGGCTCAGTCTGACTTGGTCTTTTTGAATGATGGGTCCACACAGTCACTCCCCTTGTGAGAAGTTCAGGGCACCTTAAGACTTCAAGTAAATGGGGCATTTTCCAATAAAGTGAAACTTCCCACCAACTATAAACATCCTTCATGCAACTGGCCTTAAAGAGATGACACCAAAATCATACAGTAGCTGCAGACGGGCCAGATGATCAAAGGCAACTTGGCACCATGACTCATCACTCCAACTCAGACGGCTTCCAGACAGTGAGAGATGAAAGGCCACCCCCTGGGGGGGGGACTCCCAGGCCTGGGTAATGAGAGAGTCACCTTCCTCACTTCTGCCAGGTCTGAATCTGGCTCCCCAGCACTGCTCTGAGGTGTATCTCCCTTAAAAAGTCCTAATCTCATGATACTGGAAGCATCCTTGATGCCAGCTGTCACTTTCTCACTCGGTGCTTAACAGATGAATGCATTGTTTTCTACTGGGATACGATTTTTCCTGCTTTGAGCTTTCTGGGCCTCAGTTTTATTCATCTATGAAATAGGAATAATGTCCTCTACTTCCCCACCGATGATCCCCCACCTTCCTGGGCTGTTTTGAGGAACCAGCTTTCTATGACACCTGATCAGATGCTGCTTTTAGTGCTCACTGTGTGCTAGGCACTGATGACACACAGACAAACATGAAAGGGTCCCCTACATTCTCTCAGGGATGATGTGCACATAAATAATTACCCACAAAGGAAAGACTTGTATGTAAATAATGATGGTCCCTTAATGTTTGTTTGTTGGTTGACTGTCACAGCAGACTATTCACGTAAAGTCCCTGGTGCCATATAGTAGCAACTCAAGATTCTCCAGGTGCTTTTCTTAAAGAAATCATGCAGGATTATTATCCCATTTCACAGACATGACAATGAGG
Organism: Dromiciops gliroides; assembly: GCF_019393635.1. NCBI lineage: Eukaryota > Metazoa > Chordata > Mammalia > Microbiotheria > Microbiotheriidae > Dromiciops > Dromiciops gliroides. The sequence continues at coordinate 11,568,392 of NC_057864.1, forward strand.
TTCAAAGAGCTCAAATGACTAACCCAAAGAAGAAGAGCCTGAAGCAAAAATTCAAAGCAGGTCTGGCTCCAAGTCTAGAGCTCAGAACATTATGAGTCCTGCTGGACTTGGAGTCAGGAAGACCTGGGTTAGAATCTGGTCTTAGAATTTAGTGGCTATGTGACTTTGAATGAGTTTCTCAGCCTCAGTTTCCTCAGCAGCAAAATGCTAATAATAGCACTTATTCCCAAGGATTGTTGTGAGATTCACATGATATAAAATTATAAGGCGATTTGAAAACCCTAGACATATATGTATATGTATACATGTATACACACATATCTGTTGTTGTGCCATACAGCTTTTCAATAGGAGTTGTTCACACTTCCCAGGATTAGGTCCTAGCTCCTGCTTTTCTATTTCTGTACCCCAGGACTGTAGTTAGCCCTGTTGCTGAGAAACCTATTCAAATCAAGCCATATTCACAGGCTGTGCTCAAAATCTTGGCCAACTCCCTGGCAAACACATGCCCTCGGGCATAAGCATGGATGGGGTCATATAAATTCATTCCTTCAACAACTAAACAATCCTCTGGCTGGATCCAGATTCTGTCCTGTGGGTAAAGGGCTAGAAGAACCCCAGAGACCCCAGAGAGAAGGGGGAGCTGCTAATTCTTACTTTGCTTTGTTCTCTCTGAAAAGGAAAATGGTGGAACAAAGATGGACAACAGAGAGGATACTCGAGACACAGTAAGATCCTCACTGCCTTTGATGAAGGTAAGACCCCTGCAGACTGATTCCATCAGGTATAGTGAAAGCTCATGGAAGGCAGGAGGGGGACCACAGACTGGAGAAGCGGATGTGTCCTTATTTTCTAAAAAAGGAAATGAGCAGAACCTGCAAACCATAGGCCAGGGAGCTTAATTTCAGTTTCTAGACAAGATAGTAAGTGCTAGCATTTATCCAACACTTTCCACTCTACAAAGTTGCAGTCCTTGGCACTAGCCCCTCCTCTAAGTGCATCATTTGTATTGGCTGTGGTTTCATGATATGAGGGTGCATCAGTGATCATAAAATGTCAGGAGAGCTGGGGTAACCCTCAGCACCTCAATGGATTCTCTGTAGGGGGTTTACGGGATGGCATAGACAAGAAGCATATTGGGTGAGCAGCCACCACTAGGGTTGCGATGTGGACCCCACTCTTCCCCCCTTAACCCAGTGTTCTAGAGCTCTCCTCTCTCCCATGGTGACACTTCTAGAAGCAGCTGTCTACACTCCTCCCCTCTCCTTCCTCACAACCCATTCACTTCTCTTCCTCTTGCAATCCTCGGACTTCAAACACTCAACTAATGATTGAATCGCCAAATCCAATGGCTCTTTCTCAGTCTTCATCCTTGACCTTTCGGCAGCTCTAGACACCTTGAACCATCCTCCCCTCTGATGCATTCTCTCCTCCCTGTAGTTGTCCCCTGCCCTCCTCCTACCTGCCTGACCTCTGTCTCACTGGCTGCATCTTCCCACCATCCATGACCTCCTCTCTGGGTGGGAGTACACCAGGGGCTCTGTCCCTGGCACTCTTCTCTATCCAAACCTTTAGGGATCTTATGAGTTTCGTATCCAAAAGAGAACTCATTTTCTTCCTTCCAAAAGCTACTGATCTTCCTAACCCCAGGAAGGGGTGTTATCAGACAAAATGCTCTGAGCAAAACCTGAGTGAGGAAAGAGCAGCCAGAAGCACCTGGTCTGGTCTCTTCTGCTCTCTGCTCAAGCTCTTCTGAACTCCACTGTTTCTCCCCCCCCCCCCCCACTCCTTCTTGTTTTCCATTTTCTTCTACCTCAAAGTGACATTAACTTTCTTCTCTTGGCTCCCAAGAGCACCTGACCCACCCCCACCCCCTGCCAGCTTCTTCATTTTTGCCCTCATGACTCCATAAAGAGGTTTCCTTCCTGTCATGAACTACTGCTCCCCCTTTTCCCTTTGGCTTTTCTGTCCCTCTCTTCCACCACCTCCCATCTCCTCCCACATTTCCGCTCTCCCTCATTGCCCTCCCTTCTCCTCCCCTTTTCTGTCTCTCTTGTCACATTCTCTCCCCTCTTTACTGCCTCTTCCGTCCCCTTTCTCTTCTCCCCTCCTCTCTCCTCTCTGCCCTTGATCAAGTTCTCCTCCCCTACTCACCACCCCTTCCTTTCTCTACTTCCCTCCCCTTCTCATCTCCTCTCTCCTCCCCCTTCTCTTCCTGCCCAGTCTCCCTTTCTCCCTCCCACTAGTTGTTATGTGCAGGTGTGACAAACTCTGGCCACCACCTACAACTCTGAAGAAGCTGCCTTGCCTCCCTCCACCCCCACTGCTAAGTGATGCCTTGGGACAATTCTACCTGCAGGCAGAACCTCTGTGGACTAATCTATCTGAATTCACCGCTCAGTGATTAACATCCTCCTACCCAGGCAATCCCTCTTTATCCCAGCGATTCTGGCTCCTGGACGCCATTGTTCAAACCCCTTCCTTTTCTCTCCTCCCCCTCAACTGAACCCTCCCCAAGCTCCCCCTCTAAAGCTGCCCACCTCTTCCCTGGGTTCTCTGGGATGCTTCTCCACAGGTAACAAACCAGGTCTCATTTGTAAACTTTGCCTTTCCGGCTCCTTCCATCTTCTTGAACTCACTGAGTTCCACATCCCTGACACTGCTTCCTGGTTTGCCAGATGCTGCAGCCTGGTCATAGCCACGTGGCGTGTACCTTTCCAACCCTCCTCTTTCATTCTTGGAAGACAGTGATGCGCCATGTCATACAGTCGTGCACCCACACTGGGAGAACACTAGCATCTTGACCCAGGCATAGACAGTATTCTTATCCTTCTGAGAGTGGGAGCTATACAGGACCTCAGAGGTCCCTGAGTCCGACCCTTCATTTATGGAAGAAGAAACGGAGATGCAGAGGGGTGATAGGACCAGAGGCTTAGGCTGGAAGAGACCAGAGAAGACAGCTAGTCCAACCCTCTCATTTAAAAATGAGGAAACTGAGACTCAGGAAGGTTAGTGAACTTGCCCAAGGTTCCACATATAACTAGCGGGAGGATTTGAACTCAGCTCCCTTGATTCTCATCAGCCCTTCAGAGAGGATCCACCCAATGTTCTGGAAACCTTCTTCCAGGCCTTTTAACATTACAATGATATTCTGAAGCCAGAGACAACATGGATTGTTCTGGGAAAAGCAGCTGTAACAGCAATCTGACCCCTCCTTACCCCCAGCACAATACAGCATCCTTTAAACCCCTCCCCCACCATATATATATGTATATATATATATATATGTATGTGTATATGTACATATATGAGTTGTGTTTCTATATATGAGCAAATATATGTATATGTAGATGAGTTTTGTTTACATATGAGTGTATATATATATATGAGTTCATTTATGTATATGTGTGTGTACATTTATAGAGTTTTGTTTAGAGATTGGGGAGCATTTCCCAATACCTCTCCAGATAACTGCAAAATGTCCCCCAGGGATTATGAAATCAAGGTTCTTATCTTGACTGCTCTTTCTCAAGGTGTTTTCATTGAGACCCACAGGTTCAATTTCAGTCTTGCTTTTAAGAACTCCTACCTCCTTTCTGCCTATCACTTCATCCTCAATAGGCTCAAAATTAAGGTGCCTATCTTGATTATCGTCAGTAGGTATTTATTTAGTACTTTGCCAAAGCATAAGGTATAGACTCTAACTATTTAATTTAATTGTAACCCTGTAAAGTAAGTATTGGTTATTTCCTACCTGTCTATGGGGAGTGGGGCAGGGGAGGGGAGATGGAGAGGGCAGAATCTTTTTTTTTTTTCTTTCTTTTTTTTTTTTTTTAGTAAGACAATTGGGGTTAAGTGACTTGCCCAGGGTCACACAGCTAGTAAGTGTTAAGTGTCTGAGGCCGGATTTGAACTCAGGTACTCCTGAATCCAGGGCCGGTGCTCTATCCACTGCGCCATCTAGCTGCCCCCAGAGGGCAGAATCTTTAACTTGACCAAAACAATAGAGAAAATCAGGGACAGTCCAGGATTAGACTGAATTGGAACCAACATGAGAGGTAATGTATAGTACAGCAGAAAGAATATTTACTAGCTGTGTTACCTCGCATAAGTGACTTCATCCTTCCCCGGGCCTCGGTTTCCTCAGCAGTAAAATGAGGTTAGGCTGGGGGCAGCCCTTTAATCCGGAATGTGCTGGAGCCTACTTGTTTGGAGAGTCCATTGTTAAACATTTAGCAGCACGTCTCTGCAGCTAACGTCCCTTTCAGCTTGACTTCTATGATGCTGGAATGAAGCTTTTGAGTATGCCTCTGAGCCCTTCTCTCCTGAGAGCTCAGCTTTTCCTAGAATTCGGTCTGTTGAGTGGATTTTCTCTCTCTCCTCATTCATGAGCTCAGCCAATCCTCTTGCTTCTCATGGGAGGTGGTTGGCTTCCCTCAGGGAGGGTCTTCCGACCAAGGCTGGAGGACTTCTTAGGAGAGATTCCTTTGTGGTGGGACTTGGGCAAGGATTTACTAAGCACCTGCTGTGTGCCTGGCACACTAGGTGCCTGGCACAGTGCTAGGTACCCGGCATACCATTGAATGACACAACCCCTACCTGTGCGGGGCTTACACTTTAACGGGGAAGACTGCGATCTCTTTAGGTTTGGAGAGCATACATACCACACATACACAGACTCACATACCCTTACAAAGCGACTAAATGCAATGGACCCTCAGAGCTGGCATTGAGGTGGGGGGATGAGGAAAAGCTTCCAGCAGAAGATGGTGCATAGAAGAGAAGCAGAGCCTTGGAGAGCGGGGACAGCTGGAGCCATGCAGGTCCCTCCAGCTCTAAAATTCTGGGACTCTGATTTTGAATTCAACGCCCCCATCGTGTGGGTCGCCATGTGGGCTGTTTTGGTCTGTTTTCCTTTGTTAAAAGAGCGTTCACTACTGAGGGGAGGAGGTAGGAGAGACGGGAAGGGAGGCACTTTCAGAAATGACTTATCTCCTAAGAAAAGCCATGACTAAACCTTATTTTTGATTTAAATGTAATGCTTTGATCACATCACTCCCTCATCTCATCCGACTCTTTGCCATTAACTCTAGTCAGACAAACAACACTTCTTTCCAGGCAGTAGGTGTGCTGGTAAATGTTTGTGACTTGGAATGAATTTGTACAGGAGTTGGTGCACTGGTAAATATTTAACAAACAGCTATACCTGATGGGGAGCAGTAAGAAGTACTGAGTATACTTTTAAGTTTCAACTATATTATTTGCATTTCCTCCATCATTTTCTTAAGCCTAGACAATGAACAGATCAAGCCAGGATTTGTAGGGTTTGCTGATTTCCGAGGTATTTCATATTGAAAATTGAAAGATGGACTCCAGCACACTCCCGAGTCTCCCCACAAACCTCCTTCCGCCATTCACTTCCTACCATTCGAAACTAATATGCTCTGCCCAGTCAGAGTGGTTTCTGTTGTCTTCTCTTCCCAACCAAAGTCCTACCTCTCTCTAGGGACCCAACTCATACTCCCTCACCATCCCAGGCTACAGCTGTCTTTTGCTTCTGACCTCCTATAACTGCACTGTTTAATTTGTGTGTGTGTGTGTGTGTGTGTGTAATAGCGATTTACAATTTTTAAAGCACTTTACATGTGATCTCATTTGATCCTGACAACAATTCTGTGAAGTGGTAATAAATTGATGGAGGGGAGGGGGATACTGAGGCTGAGAGGTTAAGGGACTTGACCAAGGTCACACAACTAGTCAGTGTCTGATGTAGGATTTGAACTCAGGTCTTCCGGATTCCAAATTTAGCACACTATGCATTATGCCATCTAGATGACTGTTTCCTGAATCACCGATGGACAGGAAACCAGAAATCAACTCATGAAATCCCTTCCTTCTACCTGTGAGAAGTTTGTGGTCCAGAGGAGAAGGTCTTGCTCAAGTCATAGCTACAAGGTTAGGTGAAGCCCCCAGGCCAGTTTCTGTCTAGAGAGTCCATTGTTGCTCATTTGTATAGACTTAACTTTACAGGTGTTTGTCTCTCCTCTCACTCTACTCCCAACTAAACCATAAACTATTTGAGGGCAGGAATCCTATCTTAAACTAAAGACCCGAAGTGCCTAGCACACTGTTCTGCTCCTTGTAGGTGCTCAGTGAATCCATTTAAACTTGAGTCAAAGTTATTCTCATAACATGGGCAAACTTTCAAAATTGTGGCCACCATGGGTTACTGCCCACAGGATGCTACTGGGTGTCACAAAATAAACACTGATGAAGTAGGAAGGAGGACATTTCCTTGCATTAAAAATCGCATACAAAACTCACATTAAGATTCATCTTTTGTTGCACCCCAATATGTGCGGTGTCCTGGGCAGCTGCCTTTCTTCTTTCCCCTTAGTTTAGACTCTGTCAGGTAGATAAGTGAAGAGATCAGCTGTTTGGCTAATAGTACTCTCAAGCCTCTTCAAGGGAAAGGGAACTGGCTGAAATGAGTCCCTGCCATAGGTTACAGTTGAAGGGACTGAAGAGGTTCCCCTGGAGAAGGGAAGATTTAGGCAGGGCAGGTCCCCAAGTATTTAAACGGCTGTCCCATGGAAGGCTTATTAGTTATTCACTTTGGCTCCAGGTGGTAGAACCAAGAACAAAGGGTGGGAGTTGAAAAGAGGCAAACTGAAGCTTGGGGTCAGGGAAAAACTTCAGGTGCTTCATAACTGGAATAAACTGCCAGGAGTGGTGTTCGGTGGCCCCTCATTGGAGGTCTTTATGAAGTTTAGTGAACTATAGTGAGAGTTCTTTGGGGATATGGATTGGACTAGATGGCCACTGAGGTCCCACTTACCTAAGAAATTCTGATCTGTGAAGGCTTCATTACATCTCCTTTTGGAGCTAAGTACTTTCTTCAGACAACCTAAGAGGATGCCTGGGGAGTTTTGCAAGCAGTCTTATGAACTGTTATGTATTGTGAAGAGTAAAACTTTCATTGAAGGGCAGTAGAAATAGTACTAGACTTGAAGTCCCAGGACCTGGGTTCAAATTCTAGTTCTGCTACTTAATATTAATGGGGAGTCAGGAAGACCCAAATTCAAATCTGGCCTCAGATACTAACTGTGTGACTCTGGGCAAGTCACTTAACTTCTGCCTGCCTCAGTTTCCTTATTAGTAAAATGGATATAATAATAGCACCTACTTCTCTGAAATGTAAAGATGGAATGAGATTATATTTGCGAACGGTAAAGCTCTAGATAAAGGAAAGCCATTCTTATGCATGTGACTTTGAGAAAATCACTTCCCCTTTTTTGGGGCTTGAGTTTACTGATCTGCAAAATGAAGAGGCTGGACCTGATGACCTTCCAGGTCCTCTCCAATTCTAGATGGCCGATTTTCTGATCTTGAGAAGTAAATACTTTGTCAAAGACCAAAGCTGTTACTGTATGGGAGCAGAGGAAATGAAATAAGGCAAAATCACACCATTATTTGAACTTCAAGGATGGTTTTCCTATCAAAAACACACATGGCTCAAACGAGCTTTATCTGATGATTGTTTTCAAAGACAGATTGATGACTGATGTTTACAAAAGCCTTTGAAATCCCCTCAAAGTACCAAATAAATGTAACGCGATTTTGTATAAAAGCATAAACACCCTGATTCAGTCTTTTAAAAGAAAGTGTTAGAAAAGATGCCTCTTTTTCTTTTGTCTGCATGGTAATCATGTGATAATTTTCCATGAAGTTAGGGACCAAGGAGGAGAGATCCTTAAAGATCTCAGATTTTATTGACTTTTCAGGTGCCTTCTGCCAAAGGCAGTCAGTGGAAAGTGTTCTTTCTTGATGCTGAGGAAAGGAGAATCAAATATATTTGCCTCTTATAGGCAAGAGCAGAAATGACCAGCTGGAAGGGCTCTTGGAGGCCCTGTAGTCTACACCCCTTAATTTACAGATGAAGAAAAGGAGACCAAATTACTTGTCCAAGGGTCACAGAATTAGTAAATGGCAAAGTTGTGCTTGGGCCCAGGGTCTCTAACTGCAAATCCATTGTCCTTTGCCCTGTAAAACATTCTCTTTTTTGCTCTGCTTTTGAGAGAACTAAATTGGGTTCCACAAATCCATTCCTGTAGCTAAGGGGAGTATTTATGAAGACAGTCCAAAGTGAAATAAACAGCTGGTTTACTCAGATTATCTATTTTTAAATTTTAATTTAAATTTTTTTGGCAGGGCAATGAGGGTTAAATGACTTGCCCAGAGTCACACAGCTAGTAAGTGCCAAGTGTCTGAGGCTGAATTTGAACTCAGGTCCTCCTGAATCCAGGGCCAGTCCTTTATCCATTGTGCCACTTAGCTGCCCTCCCCCTTCCCCTCCCCCTCCCATTATCTAGTATAGCAGAGGAAACTTTTGGTCTGCATTGCTCTAATCAGGGGTTCCTTTAAATCTCGGGTTTCTTAATCTGGAGTTAATCAGCACTCAGCACAGTGTCTGGCTTTTAATAAATGCTCATTGGCTTGCTGACAGATTGGAGTCTCTGAATTTAAATTGTTTTTGACTAATTATTTCACTACAGTTGGTTTCCTTTTGTAATCCTTTGTATTTTATACATTGAAAACATTATTATGAGGAGGAGCCCGTCTATAGGTTTTATCAGATCGCCAAAGCGGTCTGAGCATATTAAAAAGTTAAGAACCGCTGCTCCAAATGACGAGGATTAGCCCCAACATCCCACTTCTTTTAATGAAGACTCCATTCTCTGTTGTCAAAAATGTTTTTAAGATTCCAAAAGCAAGCCCAAGCTTGTGGGAAACAGGCATGTGGTGGGGTGGGCACCTTCTGTCTGTCCTCTCTTCACACCTCACTCCACCTCCTTCCTCCCTCTCCTATCCCCACCAACGCCCAGGCTTTTAGTCCAGTGATGGGAACGATCCCAACCTGTACCAAGCCCCACTCTAATCTTCTGGCCAAACTCCCCCCTAACCCAAATAAAAGAACACTAGCCTCCCCTGGGGCCCGGGATGGAAACCTACTAGAAAAAAAGCCCAACCGATTTCCTCCCTTAGCCGCCAAACTTCTCTCTCTCCCAATCCCAGAAATAGGAGAAAGGCTATCTATTAGGAAAAATAGTGAACACCCCAGTTCCCCTCAACTCTCCTCCTCTTCCTCCAATTCCCAAAAGCTATTTATTTTTTAAGAACCCCCATTATACAAACTCCCCCAATTTATCATCTCGGAGCAAAGGGCCGCCTATTTCAAAAAAAGCAGGGGAGCGCCGGGGTTGACAAGCGAACCTGAATCGCAGCCCTCGGGGGCTTGGAAGCTGCCGCCGCTCCACAGAAATCGAGGTCCCTCCAGCCCCCTTTCTCGGCGGTCCGGTGGCCGGCTCTCACTCACCCGGGTCGGTCCTCGAGTCAATGTCACTGGCTCCTCTACCTTCTCCGCGGCTCCCCACCCTCTGACCCAGCCTCCGCTGCATCAGCCCAGGGTTGGGGGGGGGGCATAAACGTTTGGAGGGAAGCCCTGGGTGGGGACCACTGGTACTGGGGCAGCCCCTATCCCCAGACCCTGGCAGTCCCCGCTCCGCGTCCTGCTCAGCCGGAGTTCCCCAGGAGCCCGGCTGGGGTAAGCGCTTGGCGGCTGCCGGCGGCGGCGGCGGGTAACTAACGAGTACCAGGTGGGTGGGGGTGTGAATGTGACCGCACTAGGAAGGAGTAACGAGCGAGCGGGTGGGGCCGCCCGGCTGGCCCTTTCCCGGGGGCTTCCCTCCAAGCTCAGAGGCTGTACCTCCCACTCTCGAACCCGTTACCGAGAACCCCCTGGGTACCTGAGTGGGGCTCTGGTCCAGGCTCTCTGGGACTGCAGAAGAGCTGCAGCACTTAGGCCCTGCCGGAGAGGTTTCTGGTCTCGGGAGTTCGTCGGGAAAAAATGGCAATGGTTACCAGAGAACGAACTGAACAGGCTGGAATGCTCTCCCTCGGAGAATCCCTCCTTCTTTCAGGTTCCCTCAAGCATCACTCTTTCCGGGTCCCCCAAGTTCTTGGTGCCCTCTCCCTTATCAAAAGGTCAAGTATTCTAGTGGGTTTACCTTTGTCTGCTCTCAGGTTAAACAAAATCCACAACCACGTGCATTTGAGCCTCAAACCAATCACTGCATCAGCAAATATTTTCAGTACAGCTAGTGTTTTCAGGCGCTGGACATTCCACTCAATAAGGGAAGAACACTTTCAGGTTTCTCACATCTAACCCTGAGGTTGGGTGACTTTTAAATTTTGGACAGAAACTGGGTTCAAATCCCACCGAGCGGCCTGGGGCGAGTCCCCGGGCCTGTTTCTTCATCTCATTTTACAACGAGGGGTTTTGGGCGAAATGACCTTCTTCTAGGTCCCTGCCAGACCCAGTCCTAAGATCTTTTGATCTCAGACAGGGGCTATTCTATTATCCGGGTTTGACTGGCGTGACCCTGGTCAAGTCCCTTAACACCTTTCAGCTTCGGTTTTCTCATCCGTTCAATGCAATAGATAAAATAATTGGCACCGGTCTCAGTCATTATAAAGCTCTAGGGAGACAGGGAAAGCATTTTGCAAGCCTTTAGGTGTTATATAAATGCCTTCTCCCAAGACTCAGAAGCGAAGTGATTTTTCCACCGACCTCTGTTGATTGTTTCCATTTTATCCTCCATCCAATTTGTCGTTGCTTGTACACAGTTGCCTGCATGTTAATTCCCCCCATTAGGGTGGGCTCCTTGAGGACAGGGATGTCATCTTGCTTCTCTGTATATTTACATCACTGAGTGCCCTGCACATGAGAGACACATGATAAATGTTTGTTGACTGACTTACTGACTACCACATGGGGTTATCATGATGATTAAATAAGAGAAAATATCCTTTTGGGAATCACAAAGCCCTATGTCACTGGGGGCCGGTTGCCTCTAGCTAGAAAACATTCACACAAGGATTAGAAACTCAGGTGTTGCTTGACTCCAAGTCGACATTGGGTAGAAGAACACTGACTTGAAGCCAAGGTATTTATGAACTGTGCCGCCTTGTCTAATTCTATGAACTTCAGTCTCCTCCTCTGCAGAAAGGGATAACGGCCCCTCCCGGCCAGGGCTGACACAAGGAACCAATGAGGTCACGTATGTAATCCCTCTGTGAACCTTAAAGCTCTTGGTAAATGTGTGCCCCACAGATTCTCACTAGGTTTTCTTTTCCCTCTATCTTCAGAATGCCCTTAAGTCGAAATGTTAGATGTGAATGATCTGGTGAGACAAGGTGATTCTATTAGTCAAAGGCAAAGCCTCATTAATCTAGTCTTCACTAATTCAGAAATTGAGAACCTTCAGAAGGAAAGCTAGGTTGTATGTCAGTTCTTTTGTTCTTGGAAAAAAGGGTTTGTTAAGCAAATTGAGTGTGAGATTGTGAGCATGATAACAGTAGCTTGAAGTCCTGTTCAACTGAGCTGACTCTAGAGCTTCCCTCACCACAACCTGTGAGGTAGGGAGGCAGTGGAAGTGTCAATGTCCCCATTTGGTTGAGATTTGACCCCGGGAGACTTGAACTTAAGTGTCTAGGCTTCCCAGTTAACTCACTTCTGTTACATTCAGTGGCGTGTGGGAGCTGGCTGGAACCTGTTTGTGAGAGAGGAATGTTAAATTTTCAGGGTGAGCATCTATACCTCAGAAATCATCAGAGGTTACAGATTCATTGTTTTGTTGATTTCTTTACTTAATGTGATGGAGGAAGTTATTATAAAGTATTGAACTTAAAGGCGTGTTGTATGTACATTGCCTTCCCCCCTTGCACTGCCCCCAACACACTGATTGTTAAACATTTACCAGAACACTCCTGGTTATGTCACTGAATTCGTAAAAATAATTTAGGATGCATTGTAATTTTTATTATATTGCCATGAATAACAATATCTTCACTTAATTCTAGTTATCTTTATTTCTTGAATCTTTTCTAGTTGTATTCAAATAATTTCACTATTTGTGTTGGTAGGGGGCCTCCTAAATATTTGACACATTCTCTAGTAAATTTAAATGAAACTTATCTTTGTATCTCTTCCTGTTGGGTTTTGTTGGTAATATATAGATGCTGATAAGTTGTGAGTCTTAAATCCTGTTACTTTGCTAAAATGATTAACCGTTCCACCTATTTTTAGTTGACTCTAGGATTCTCTGGTAGACCATGATATCATATGCAAAAGAGATACTTTTGTTTCCTCTTTACCTCGATATACACTCAATTTCTTCCTCCCTCCCTTTTCTCTTTCTCTCTCTTTCTTTCTTTCCTTCTTTCTCTTTCTCTCTTTTTTCTTTCATCCTTCCTTCCTTTCATTCTTTCTTTCTTCTTTCCTTCCTTCCTTCCTTCCTTTCTCTCTCTCTTTTTTGTCTTATTGCTATAGAACGGAGTACATTGAGATTTCAAAATATAATATGTCTACTTCTTCCTATACATTGCTTAACTTTTCCTTTAAGTACTTAGATTCTATGCCATTCAGTACATAATGTTAAATGTTTATATTGATGTATCATCTATTGTGCCTTTAAAAAGTAATGTTTCTAATAAGGTCAAAATGGGTACATGATTTAGACATAAAAGGTGATACCATAGGTAAAGTAGGAGAGGAAGGAATAGTTTACCTTTCAGATATTTGGAAACGAGAACAGTTTATGACCAAACAAGAGATAGAGAATATTATGAAATGCAAAATGGATTATTTTGATTACATTATATTAAAAAGTTTTTGTACAAACAGAAGCAATGCATCCAAAATTAGAAGGGAGGCAGAAAGCTGGGAAACAATTTTTATAGGCAGTAATTCTGATAAAGGCCTCATTTCTAAAATATATCAGGAACTAAATCAAATTTATAAGGATGCAAGTTATTCCCCAACTGAGAAATGGTCAAAGGATACAAACAGGCAGTTTTCTGATGAAGAAATCAAAGCTATTAGTTGCCATATGAAAAAATGCTCTAAATCACTATTAATTAGAGAAATGCAAATTAAAACAACTCTGAGGTACCACCTGACACCTATCAGATTGGCTAAGATGACAAAAAAGGAAAATAATAAGTGTTGGAGAAGCTGTGGAAAAATTGGAACACTAATACATTGTTGGTGGAGCTGTGAACTGATCCGACCATTCTGGAGAACAATTTGGAATTATGCCCAAAGGGTTATAAAGTTGTGCATACCCTTTGACCCAGAAATACCACTATTAGGTCTTTCTCCCAAAGAGATCATAAAAAAGGGAAAAGGACCCACATGTACAAAAATATTTATAGCTGCTCTTTTTGTGGTGACAAGGAATTGGAAATTGAGGGGTTGCCCATCAATTGGGGAATGGCTGGACAAGTTGTGGTATATGAATGTAATGGAATACTATTGTGCTGTAAGAAATGATGATGGGGGCAGCTAGGTGGCGCAGTGGATAGAGCACCTGCCCTGGATTCAGGAGTACCTGAGTTCAAATCCAGCCTCAGACACTTGACACATAACTAGCTGTGTGACCCTGGGCAAGTCACTTAACCCTCATTGCCCTGCAAAAGAAGGAAAGAAAGAAAGAAAGAGAGAGAGAGAGAGAGAGAGAGAGAGAGAGAGAGAGAGAGAGAGAGAGAGAGAGAGAGAGGAAGGAAGGAAGGAAGGAAGGAAGGAAGGAAGGAAGGAAGGAAGGAAGGAAGGAAGGAAGGAAGGAAGGAAGGAAGGAAGGAAGGAAGGAAGAAAGAAATGATGAGCAGGCGGATTTCAGAGAAACCTGGAAGGACTTTCATGAACTGATGATGAGTGAGATGAGCAGAACCAGGAGAACATTGTACACAGTATCAACAACATTGTGTGTTGATCAACTGTGATAGACTTGATTCTGCTCATCAGTACAATGGTCCAAGATAGTTCCAAAGGACTCATGATGGAAAATGCTCTCCAAATCCAGAAAAAAAAGAACTGTGGAATGCAGATTGAACCATACTATTGCTTTTGTTTTTGGTGCTGTTGTTTTTCTTTTTAGAGGTTTTTCCCTTTTGCTCTGATTTTTCTTTCACAGCATGACTAATGCAGAAATATGTTTAATGTGATTGTACATATATAATCTATATCAGATTACTTTCTGTCTTGGGGAGGGGGGAGGGAGGGGAGGGAGGGACAAAAATTTGAAACTAGAAATATTATAAAAACAAAAGTTGAAAACTATCTCTATATGTAACTGGAAAATAATAAAATATATTATTTTAATTTAATATATATTATTTTAATTAAAAATGTTTCTTTACAAATTTTAAAAAATAATTTATTTTTCAAATTAATCCGACCCTCTCACTACCCATACTGAACAATTTCTGAAACACTAAAAACCAAAATTTTTGATATATAACTTCATAGTTTAGCAAAACAAATTCCTACATTAGCCATGTCCAAAACCCCATGTCTCTTCCTAGTTTCCTGTGCAGTTGCCCATTTCATTTCTTATGGCACCGTAATATTCCATTACACTCCATTGCCAAAATTGATCTTACCATTATGCAATAGGAGGACATAAAAATGTGATTTCTCTGGCTATCTCTTTTATTCAAGTTTATTGTTGTCTCATCAGAAATCTTGGGGGGGGCAGCTAGGTGGCGTAGTGAATAAAGCACTGGCCCTGGATTCAGGAGGACCTGAGTTCAAATTTGGCCTCAGAAATCTGACACTTACTAGTTGTGTGACCCTGGGCAAGTCACTTAACCCTCATTGCCTCACCCCTCAAAAAAAAAGAAAGAAAAGAAAAAAAGAAATAATGAGTACTATCACTAGTTTCATAAGTGCATCTGAAACATAACATTTTTTCCAGTCCCTTATTTTTAACTATACATGACTATTTCAGAAGTCTTCCTTGTAAACAGCATATTATTAGATTCTGCTTTCTAATCCAGTCTGCTATTCTTTTCCATTTTATGGGTGAGTTCATCCCATTCCTGTTCACAATTATGATCGTTAATTGTGTGTTTCCTTCCATTCTATCTTATAATACTTTCATCTTTTGCAACCAAGGATTACTTATGGAATAGATGGGTATTTTACAATTACCTCTATTGTTAGATAAACATGCAACTTTTCTTGGGGAGAAGAAAAAGGCAGCATAGAGCCAGAGGATACTTGAGGTTAGGTAGTAAAATCTCCATTTCATGGATGTGACGATTGATACCCAGTAAAGTGACCTACCCCAGGCTATACAGTGTTTGAGTGAAGTCTAGAACCCAAATTTGATGCCTGCTACTATAGAGTTCTTTTTAACCCCCTGATGTGCCTACTTTTTGCCAGAATCCATTCGTAGAGACCATGTAAGGTGGTTTATGTTCATCCATGTATATAATGTTGCAATTGGGTTTTGCCTTCTGACTAAGGCATTGGCGTCAAAGAAATCATAGAGAGAGCCTACAACATGTCATAAACATAAGATACTACATGTATAAATCACTACACATTGCTAAAAATAGTAAAATATACATCAAGTCTTATAAAATATATGTATGTTAAAGGAAGGAACAATGAATGAATGATTTCACAATGATTATACAAGGGACTCCAATGTACTATTTTTTTTTTTTTGGCAGGGCAACGGGGGTTAAGTGACTTGCCCAGGGTCACACAGCTAGTAAGTGTCAAGTGTCTGAGGCCGGATTTGAACTCAGGTACTCCTGAATCCAGGGCCAGTGCTTTAACCACTGTGCCATCTAGCTGCCCCCTCCAATGTACTATTAACTGGATACAGTTCATAAAAAGGCAAGTCTGTTATGTCTGTTCGATCTAATGGCAATAGATTAGCAATAACAAGCATTGACTAACCATCATTATTCTCTAGTCGAAAGTTGTCAAGAGCAGGAATGAGAGTGTGTTATTTAGAAGGTTTAGATCTTTTTTCCTTTAATAATGGTGGCAATAGTGGTGGTGATGATAAATTGAAATGCTGAATTGAATTGGACCCCTTTATACCTTGACTCCTATCGAACTTTCTACTTTTATTGTCTAATACTGCTTTCTATGGCACATGTAGTAGACCCAAATTGGACTTCTTGTAGTTCCTTACACACAATATCCCCTCTACAGTCTCTGTACCTTCACACAAGTCATCCATCACCCATGCTTGGAATCCACCCCCTCCTCTGCTCTACCTCAAAGAATCCCTAGTTGCTGAGGGATTTCATGGAGCTTAGGACACCCTGATTCCCCTGCCTCCCTCTCCAGAGCACACTCCCCACCAAAAATGTTTTAAATCTATTTTGTACATACATAAACATCCTAATCAACTAGTAAGCACTTATTAGGTACCTACTACTATTAGCTGTGTTACTTGTGATATAAAAGTCCCTGCCCTTAACTTTTTTTCTCTAACCAATTTTTTATTTTTTAAATAATAATAAGTATTTTAGTTAAAGTTTATTTACGGTTGTAAAGTTATTTAAAGTTTCTATCACTCCTTCCCTCCCTCCCTTCCCCTTCCCTGAGGCAGTAAGCAATCAGATATGGGTTATACATGTGCAATTATGTAAACCATTACCATATTAGTCATTTTGTATAAGAAAACTTTAATAAAAGAAAAAAATGAAAAAGTGAAGAATAGCATTTTTCAGTCTGTGTTCCATCAATATCAATTCTTTCTTTGGAGGTGGAAAATATGTTTCATCCATAGTCCTTTGGGATTGTCTTGGATCATTGTATTGCTGAAATTAGTTAAGTCATTCACAGTTCTTCATCAAAGAATGTTGCTGTCTCTGTGCACAATATTCTCTTGGTTCTGCTCACTTCACTATACATCAGTTCATACAAGTCTTTCCAGGCCTTTCTGAAGTCATCCTGCTTATCATTTCTTTCTTTCTTTCTTTCTTTCTTTCTTTCTTTCTTTCTTTCTTTCTTTCTTTCTTTCTTTCTTTCTTTCTTTCTTTCTTTCTTTCTTTCTTCCTTCCTTCCTTTTTGCAGGACAATGAGGGTTAAGTGACTTGCCCAGGGTCACACAGCTAGTAAGTGTCAAGTGTCTGAGGCTGGATTTGAACTCAGGTCCTCCTGAATCCAGGGCCAGTGCTCTATCCACTGCCCCACTTAGCTGCCCTGCCCTTAACTTTTAATGGGGAAGATGCCTGTACATATATAGAGGATCAAATGAGATAATCTTTATGAAGTGCTTTTCACAGTGCTAGGCACATAATAGATGTGTAGTAAATTCCTTCCTTCCTTCCTTCTTTCCTTCTTTCCTTCCTTCCTTCCTTCCTTCCTTCCTTCCTTCCTTCCTTCCTTCCTTCCTTCCTTCCTTCCTTCCTTCCTTCCTTCTTTCCTTCCTTCCTTCCTTCCTTCCTTCCTTCCTTCCTTCCTTCCTTCCTTCCTTCCTTCCTTCCTTCCTTCCTTCCTTCCTTCCTTTCTTCCTTCCTTCCTTTCTTTCTTTCTTCCTTCCTTCCTTCCTTTCTTTCTTTCTTTCTTTCTTTCTTTCTTTCTTTCTTTCTTTCTTTCTTTCTTTCTTTCTTTCTTTCTTTCTTTCTTTCTTTCCTTTTGCAATGGGCAAAGTGCCAGACTTGTAGTCAATTAATCAGCAAACAATTATTAAGTGCTTACTGTGTACCAGGGATACAAAAGGAGACAAAAGATAATCCCTGCCCTCAAAGGATTCACAAACTAATCTGGAAGATTTGAGTTCAAATTCTGCATCAGGCACTTATAGCTGTGTGACCCTGGGCAAGTTCATTTTCTTGCTCAGCCTCAATTTCCTCATCCGCAACATAGCAATAATAATAGCAAATACCTTTCAAGGATTATTGGGAGGGTCAAATGAGATAGCATATATAAAGTGTTTTTCAAACCTTAACCTGTAATACAAATACCACAATCACTACCACCGTCACCACTGCTACTACTACTGCTGCTGCTATTGCTACTCATACTGCACTACTACTATTACCATAAGAATGCCTACTATGAAGACGTTTCTAATCCATTTTAGCCAATCCCTCAGTGTGTATACTTTGGACAGATAATATTCATGAGCTATGAGTGGGCCCCAAATCGAACAGAAGTAGAGAAACCTAAATTGTCTGGGGGGTAAGTCACAGTGTGTGTAATGAAAAAGGGCCCATTTTTTCACCAGCCATACTCTTCCTGTGAGGCTGTCTGCCTGCCAGTCATGGGCTTGCATTAGACTCTGATACATTGGGATAGAGGGTCAACCAAGGCACAATGAAGAAGCACAAGATGGGCATGAGCAGACTATGATATGTCCCCAACCAAGAATGGTCCATGAGAAGCAGCACAAAGGCTGACATCAAAGATATGGATAATGGGCTGATGTGCAGCAAGCAGGGGAAGAACAGGTGAACAGACAGAAAGTTCCACAATCCATCAGTGGCCACACTATGTCTGGGGCTCCATTGGGAGCCATGCTCTGTCCTCACTCTCTTGGACCACTGCAATAGCTGCTGGAGGTGGTGGGTGAGGTCTCCATGCCTCAAGTTTCTCCCCAGTCCAGTATATCCTCCATTCAGCCACTAAAGGGATTTTCTTTGAAACACAAGTTCCATCATGTCTCTCCCCTGCTCAGTAAACTTCAATGGCTCCCTATCACCTCCAGGATCAAATAAAAAAAAAATGCTCTGTTTGGCATTCCAAGTCCTCTATAACCACCCCCCTCCAACATTTCCAGTCTTTTTATGCCTTCCTCCTCACCCACATCCAGTGGCACCCAATCTCTTCATTCAGGCATGTTCTCTGGCTGCCCCTCATGCCTGCAATGTTCTTTCTCCTCTTCAACTACTGACCTCCCTGGCATCCTTTATGTTCCAACTGAAACCCTACCATTCCCTCTTAATCCCAGGATTTTCCCTCTGCTAATTATTCCCCACTTATTCTGCATATGGCTCGATGTGCATATTTTTGCTTGCATGTTGTCTCCCCCATTAGATTATAAATTCCTTGAGGGCAGGGATTCTCTTTTGCCTTTTTTGTATTTCCAGTAATTAGCACAGTGCCTGGCACACAGTGGATTCTAAATAAATATTTATCGATTGATAGTCATTTTGAATATTGGTCTATAGGTTTCTTTCTCTCTGATTTGAGGGTCAAGATCATATTTATATCATTGAAAGAATTCGGATCCCTTCTTTTCCTAATTTTCCAAAAAAAGTTTATGTAATATTAGAATTAAAAATTCTTTGATGTAAATCCAATCCCGCTCTCCTGACTGTATTTCTATCTCTGCTTTTGCTGCCCCTATACTTTCTCAGCCTCAAGTTGCCGAAGGAAGAAAATGATAAAAAGAAAGAAAAGACTGAACATTCCCGATTTGCGCTCAAATAACCCCACCATCTCATCCCCGATGTAGGAGCGTCTCTTCCAAGCCCACTCCTTCACAGATGGAGAAAACAAGGGCAAGATTAAGTGACTTCCCCAAAGTCACACAGGTGGTGAGTGGCAGAGCCAGACTGGATAATTAGCAACCTTGCCTACAGACCAGGAGTTGGGGAGGCGGTAGGATGCGTGCTTCAAAAAGAATTCTGGTCTCCTGAACATCTCAAAAAATGATCTGCTCCTTGTCAAAAGCCTGGCATTTCCCATAGGGTTTCTTCATCTATAAACAACATCTGGGCTGTTGGATGACTGTCATGGAAATGTTGTGGCTCTGAGTTTGAGAAATTTGACAGGATTTCCCATTGAAAGATATCTGAGAACCTGGCACCCCACAAATGGAGGGCTTTTGTCTTCAGCTGAAGATGAGGCATCGTGACATGTGTGTGTGTGTGTGTGTGTGTGTGTGTGTTGTCTTGCTGACTGCTGAGATATTATTTTTGAAAGAGTGTCTGGAAAAAGCTCTGACTTCTGTCTAACAGCTTGTGTATTATCTGGCCATGCCCCCTCCTCTTGCCTGTTATCTCCTCCTTTCTTCCCTGACTCTTCTCTATAAGAATAGAGATTGCTTTATTTTTTTGCATTTATACCCCTAGCGTCTAACACAACATCTGGTGCAAAGAAGGTGCTTAACAAATGTTTGCTGATTGATCTGCTATCTTCTATCCCAGATAAGAAAGTTCTGGTTTCCTTCATGATTGGTTTCTCCCAGCTATGACCTTAGGGGTGGGAAACCAATCAAACGTACTAAATGAAGACTCTCCCCCTTCCTGTAAACCCACTGAGCTGCCATGAACTCCAACCTGAACTAGCTGCTCTGTGTTGATTGAGCTCAGGACCCTCAGGAAGAACTTGGCGCACTCATGTACCCAGCCCTGGGAGTAGCCTCTTACTAAACCAACAAGCTCAAGGCTCCCCATGACATTCCCTAGTGTGGCCTGTCCATTCCAACCTTGGACGCTTCAGTCTCAGCCCCACTAGGAGGGGCTTGCTGGGCTGCCTCAGTTTGGAGGTGTCAGTCCTGCACTCAGGGTCAAGGAGGAGGGTGGTCAGGAGCCTGCCCTCATCCCCTTGTCCTTCATGTCACTGCCTCCTCTGCCTTGGGTATTGCCAGTTGTCACGGAATCCTCTCTCTGGTCTTCCCTCATATAAGGCAAATTAAAGGGACTTTTACTTCTGCATCTCCTTTTTAATCTCTGCAATGGACCCCGATGGCTGGAAAACATATTAATCAGTAAAAAAAAAAAAAGACAGAGAGAGAACTAAACATTCATTGGGGCAAATCAGTCAATGAGCATTTCTTATCCTGTGGTGGAAAGAGCATTAGATCTAAGCCCTTGTTAAATGCTTAGTGTGTATCACACCAGTCATTGTGATGAGCACCAAAGACTCAAAAATAAGCTGGAAAGACAGTCCCTGTCCTCAGACAACTTGTATTCTAATCGGGGAAGACTGTCCATAAGGGGAAAGGGAGTGGGGCATGTGGCACGCTGTGCTGGGGAGTTTGGAAAGGCAGGGAGTCAGCTGGAGGCAAAATAAGCAGAAAGTTCACCTATCAGAATCCAGAGTCCCAAGGACAGAGTTCAAGATTCAGAGAGAGAGAAATTATTCAGAGGACTGGGGGCAGTAGGTCACCTGTCAGAGCCTGGTGTCCAAGGGGCAGGATCCAGTGTTAGGCAGGAGCGGCATCAGAATTGGGAATAAGAGGAACAGGGTTCAAATCCTGCCTCTGCTCCTTACAATCTGTGGGTCCTTAGGCTGGTCACTGAATCTCAAGGTGCCCCAGCTTCCTGCTCTGTAAAATGTGGGGATTGGACCGTATCTGTACTTCTCACATTTTTTTTTTTTTTGCTCATGCACAGTATTCTTTGCCCCCAAGCATTGTAACATGATGACCATTTAAATCAGCAACATTCAGAGGAGAAGTCTTTTACTTGTCCATTCACATGTGGTCATGGGGGTCTCTTCTCATTCTCATGTCCCATGATTCTGTGTAACCCAAAGCCCATAGAATTCTCTGCCCCCTTTGAGAAGCACTGAACTAGATGGCCTTGGAGGTCCTCTGTCCCTTTAAATTCTCTGACCCCCCCCCCAAGCCCCACCCGGGATGCAAATGCAGAAGTGAACTAAGCAATCCGGCTTTTAAGGGGTTAGAATCTCTGGGGAAGAAGCAGGCCAGAGCTAATGATCACAGACATGGGGTCTCTTTAGTCTCCTCTACACATTCGCAGAATCTTAGAATATAAAGACTTTGTAAAACCCAAAACCTCAAGCCCACCCATTCCAAGTCAAGCTGCTGTCAACCTCATTTGGAGCCGTAATTAGGGTGGGGCAAATGGAGTTTTGCAGCTGGGCATCACAACCGTGATGTCCTGGGGTGTGCTTCCTCCTCCTGAGGTCGAATCCTAGGTGAACTTGGATCTGCTGTTTCAGGCATCAAATTTACTCATTGTAGCTCTGACTTTAGTGCTGTGTATTCTCACGGGTGAGCCTGAGACTCAAGAGAGCTTAGGTTCATAGAAAATGACATGACCAAACTCTTTTAAGTGTACAAACCTCAGTAAAGGGCCAAACTGAGAGAGAGAGGGGGGAAAAAAGACATTTAGAGGAATTGGAAAGAGAAGCAAAAGTGGAAATGGTAGTTGGGTTTCTTAGAAGATGTTCTGTTAAATGCCACTGTGGTTATACATTTAACTGAGTTAGAGAATCTGCAAGTTAATTGCTTTAGCCAGCTAGAGTAGGCTTTGCACCTTGGGGGAGAAACATGCAAAGGATTGTTATCTGCCCCATGCTGGAGCCACGGAAGAATTTTCAGCCATTATTGCTCTTGCTTTCAAAGAGAAACTAGCCAAAGGACCTACATGTTAAAAAAAAAAAGCCTATATTTAGAAACATTGTTCATATTAATGGGTGTTTAGTTAAAGATATAGCCCTCATAAGCAAAATATCAAATAACCACGTTATGGTATAGACATATAATGGAATATTATCATGCCATAAAAATGATGAATACGAAGGATTCAGAGAAACTTGGGAAGATTCTTATGAACTGATACAGAACCAAGAGAACAAGTTACACAATTACCATACTTCTGTAAAGGGAAACAACATTGAAAAACTTAAGAACCCTGTGGAAAGGGCATTAATCATGATGGAAATAAACTAGAGGGGCCTTTTCAATAAGATCAGGAGTAAAGCAAGGATATCCATTGTCATCTTTACTATTCAATGGCATGTTAAAAATGCTAGCTGTAGCAATAAGACAACAACAAAAATAAATTGAGGGAATAAGCAAAGACAAAGAAAAATTTTGCAGTTAATATGATAGATTATTTAGAGAGGGAGTTAACTGAAAAAAAAACTAAATGAAACAATGAACAACTTTAGAAAAATTGCCTTGTGTATACACACACACATTAATCATTGATATTTCTGTATTCACTAACAAAATCCTGCAGGAAGATATAACAAGAGAAATTTCATTTAAATTAATTACAGAAAGTATAAAATACTTGGGAATCTACCTGTCAAGAGATAGCAACCATATGAACCCAATTACAAAGAACTTTTTGTAAAAATAAAGGCATATAGGGGCAGCTAGATGGTGCAGTGGATAGAGCACTGGCCCTGGATTCAGGAGCACCTGAGTTGAAATCCAGCCTCAGACACTTGACAGTTACTAGCTGTGTGACCCTGGGAAAGTCACTTAACCCCAATTGCTTCACCAAAATAAAAAAAGAAGCATATCTAAATAACTGGGGAAATATTAATTGCTCATGTGTAATCTAAACCAATACAATAAAAATGGCCATATTGTTTAAATTGATTTACTAACTCAATGCCATGCCAATGAAACTACAAAAGGATTACTTTGGAGAGCTAAGGAAAAAATTGGGAAGGAAGAGGGTCTAGAAGTACTAGATCTCAAGCTATATTACAAAATAGTAATCATCAAAATAATTTGGTACTGGTTAAGAATTAGAGAGGTTGGTCTTAGAAATGAGAGCTTTATTAGAAACACTTGTGGCAAAGATTTTCTCCCTCATCTGCTTTATTTCCTATTTTTAGCTGGATTGGTTTTGTTTATATAAAAACTCTTTAATCCTATATAATAAAAATGGTGCAGTTTATCTTCTGTGATCAAAAATAATTTGGTACTGGTTAAGAATTAGAGAGGTTGGTCAGTGGAAGAGATTAACTACATAATATATAGAAGCAAAAAAGCACAACAGTTTCATATTTACTAAACCCAAATATTTCAGCTACTGGGACATGAGCTCACTATTTAACAAGAACCTATCGGGAACAATAGAAAGTAGTTTAGCAGAAAATGAGTTATAGGCCAATATGTCATATCACATATTAAGATAAGCTCCAAATTAGAACATAAACATAAAAGGTGATATAAACAAATTAAACAAGCAAGGAAAAAATCAACTGTCAGATCTGCTGTTGTTTGTCCTTCATTCTCAAAGAGGACCATGACATCAGGGTGATGCAGTTTCAGTGAATTTAATTTAAGGGAGAGAGGGCTGTGCAAAGTCACCAACCTCACTTTCTCCTTCAGAGCCATTTAGATCCAAAGGCAAGATGTACATCAGGACAACTGGAGATGGCCCCGGATATTTAAGGCAATTGGGGTTAAACGACTTGCCCATTGTCACACAGATAGTAAAATCTGAAGTGAAATTTGAATTCAGGTCCTCCCAACTTCAGGGCCAGTGCTTGATCTACTGTGCCACCTAGCTGTCCTAAATGCATGAATTCTCTTTTGTTTTTTGAGGCAATCAGGGTTAAGTGACTTTCTGAGGGTCACACAACTAGTAAGCATCTGAGATCACATTCAAACTCAGGTCCTCCTGATTCCAGGACCAGTGCTCTATCCACTGGGCCACTTAGCTGTCAGAGCTATGTTCATGAACAAACAAATGACAGAGGATCACAGAAGATAAACTGCACCATTTTTATTATATAGGATTAAAAAGTTTTTATATAAACAAAACCAATGCAGCTAAAAATAGAAAAAAAAAGCAGATGAGGGGGAAAAATCTTTGGCACAAGTATTTCTAATAAAGCTCTCATTTCTAAGATATTTATGGAACTGATTCAAATTTCTAAAAATAAGACACTTTCCCCAATTGATAAATGGCCAAAGGCACTTTTCAGAGAAAGAAATCCAAGCTATGAATAGCCATTAAAAATAACTAATAATTCAAATTAAAATAACGCTAAGGTACCATCTCACACCTATAACATTGGATAAGATGACAAAAAAGGAAAATGACCAATGCTAGAGGGGCTTTGGGAAAACAGATGCATTGATGCACACTTGTTGGAGCTGTGAAATGGTCAGGCCACTCTGGAAAGCAATTTGGAATTATGCTCCCAAAGCTATCAAACTGGGCATGCCCTTTGACTCAGCAATATGACTACTAAGTCTATACCCCAAAGAAATCAAAGAAAGAGGAAAAGGACCCATATGCTAAAAATACTTATATCAGCTCTTTTTTTGTGGTGGCAAAGAATCGGAAATTGAGGGGATGCCCATCCCCTGGGGAATGGCCCCACTAGTTGTGGTTTATGAATGTGACAATACCATAGTGTTATAAGAAATGATGAAGGGGATGGTTCTGGAGAAACCTGAGAAGATTTGTATGAACTGATGCCGAATGAGGTGAGCTGAGTCTTGAAGGAAGCCAGTGAGAACAGGAGGCAGAGATGAAGAGAGGGAGAGTTGTAGGTATGAGGGATAGCCAGTAAACAGAAATGTAGAGAGAGGGAGTAACTCGCTCAGGGAGTAGGAAGGAGGCCAGTGTCACTGGCCCACAGAATGGGTCGGGGGCAGGGAGAGAGGGGAAGTAAGGTGTGATAAGACTGGAAAGGGAGAAAGGGGGCAGGTTATAAAGGGCTTTAAAAGCCAAAGAGGGAATTTTATAGTGTATCCTAGGAGTCCTAGTGAGCTGCTGGAGTTAACTGGTGGGAGGGGGGAGGTAGGTGTCAAGACCAGATCTGCCTTTAAGGAAGATCAGTCTGAGACCTCAGTAGAGGATGGACAGGAAGTCATCTCTTTTCAGAGAGATGGGGACTAGAGGCACAGAGTGAGGCCGGGCCAAAGAGGGAATTGATTTGGCTTGGCTGCTGCTGCTGCTGCTGAGGCTGCTGAGGCTGCTGCTGCTGCTGCTGCTGCTGCTGAGGCTGCTGAGGCTGCTGCTGCTGCTGCTGAGGCTGCTGCTGCTGCTGAGGCTGCTGAGGCTGCTGCTGCTGCTGCTGAGGCTGCTGCTGCTGCTGAGGCTGCTGAGGCTGCTGAGGCTGCTGCTGCTGCTGCTGAGGCTGCTGCTGCTGCTGAGGCTGCTGAGGCTGCTGCTGCTGCTGCTGCTGCTGCTGAGGCTGCTGCGGCTGCTGAGGCTGCTGCGGCTGCTGCTGCTGCTGAGGCTGCTGAGGCTGCTGCTGCTGCTGAGGCTGCTGCGGCTGCTGCTGCTGTTGCTGTTGTTGTAAGGTTGGGCTCTATTATTGGGGAAATTATGTCACCGGGAAGTAACGGTGATAACCGGGACCAAGGAGGAGCAATTGGATTTCTCCACCCCCTGACAGCCCTTCCTATCCTTGAAGACAGCGATCTTGTCCCTCCTGAACCTTCTCTTCTCCAAGGTAAGCATCTTCAGTTCCTCTGATGAATAATGCTCAATGGTATAAGATGTCTGTTTTAATTGGGCAGCTGGGTGGTGCAGTGGATGGAGCACTGAACCTGGAGTCAGAAAGAGTCATCTCTGTGAGTTCAAATCCAGCCTCAGACACTTATTTACTAACTGTGTGACCCAGGGCAGGTCACTTCACTGTATTTGAGCTGGAGAAAGAAATGTTAACCTCCTCCAGGCTCTTTGCCAAGGAAACCCCAAACGGAATCACGAAGAGCTGGACACCACTGAAAAATGACTGAACAACAACATCATAGGTGCCGGATAAATCAGTTTCAAAGACATGATCAGAATTGATGGGACAGACCACAAATAAAAGCTGAGAAAACCCCACATAGGAAGCTATGCTAAAAAAAAAAGAGAAGATAAAGTCGAAGAATAAAAGCCCTTGTAAATGCTAAGAGAAGTCACTCACACATGTTATTACTGGAACAAGAGACATGCTTTCATTGGCAAGGAGGGCTGAAGGCATGATGGGTCCCCCATGAGGTCTAGTATTTTAGTTCAATGCAACACACCATAATCCCAGCTACTGTACAAGGCACAGGAAATAAAATGGCAAAAAGAAACATTCAGTGTGTGTGTGTGAGTGTATATGTGAGTGTGCCAATGAATTAACAGATTAATTTAGGCAGGACCATTTTTATTATGTCAGTTCTTTAGATCCCAGAATTCTTCCCTCACCAATCACAAAACGTTCTCTTCACCACCATGGTTAGCCATCGGGAGCTGGTTCACATGTGGTCCACTCTCCAAAGCATTTCCATAGCTTTCATCATCTTCCCAGAATATTCATATGGGCAGATACTGTTAGTGCCGCTTGTTTCCCTCTCCCTGACGGTGCTCTTCCCTCTACACCAGGAAGGAAGAACAGAAATGACCCTCAAACTTCTTTCATCCAACCTGTCCCTAAACAAGAATGCCAACAAGATATCTAGTCTTGGGTGGGCTGAAAGCTTCCAGAGAGAGGCCGTCCACTACTTCCCAAAGCAGCTCATCCCATTTGCATGTTAATTGTGAGGAACTTTTCCTTATTTCTAGGCTAACTTTACTTCATTGAAAAGTCCACCTGTTGTTCCTAGTTCCGCCCTCTAGGATGTCATTATTGTTGTTGAGTCGTTTCAGTCAGACTCTTCCTGACTCCATTTGGAGTTTTCTAGGCAAAGCTACTGCATTGGTTTGCTATTTTCTTCTCCAGCTTATTTTATAGATGAGGAACTGAGGTAAATGAGATTAAATGACTTGTCTAGGGTCACACACAGCTAGTAAGTGTCTGAGGAAGGATTTGAACTCACGAAGATGAGTATTCCTGATTCCAAGCCCAGTGTGCCATCTAGTGGCCCTAGATTGTCATTAAAGTAAATATAACCCTACATCCACATCCTATTTTCCATCCTCTGGATGCTGTCCAGCTTCCTTCCTAGGTTCCTAGGTTCCTGTAGCACCCAAACCCAACATAGTATTCTAGAGATGGTCTGCCCAGGGCAGAGTATCCCAAGATACTGTGATTGCCTCCCCAGTCCTGGGCGCCATGCTTCTCTTATTGCAGCATAAAATTGGCATTGGGCTTTCTGGCCATGCTATCATATCAACTGATGACTCATGCTGAGCTTGCAATCCAACCCCAGATATTTTTCGGAGCTCTCATCTAGCTACACTTGCCTTAACTTGTACTTGTGTATTAGTACTTAAACTTGTGTAAATCATTAAATGTAAGATTTTATCATTCTCTGTGTGTACATGTGCACATGTGTGCATATGTTTGAGTATGCACGTGTGCGTGCACGTGTGTGTGCGTGTGTGTGTGTGGGGGGGGGGGTTACCTATCCTGTAATCTCTACTTCTGGGGAGGATGAAGCTGTTGGATCCCTTGAGTTCAGGAATTCTGAGCTTCTGTGAAGCTAAAACCAATCAGGCTTCCTCATCAAATGCACTAGGCCGAGTCTTGGGGAATGGGGAGCCACAAGGCTGAGTCTTGAAGAGCAAACCAGTCCAGGTCAGAAACAGAGCAGGTCAAAGTTTTTGTGTCACTCAGCGGTGGATGGGGACCCATGAAGGACTCCTGGGCTTCCAGCTTGGATGAGATAAAGAATCATCCCCACAGAAAGCATTTATCTCTATTAAATTTTATCTAATAAGATTCAGCCCAATGTTGTAGACTATCAAGGTCTCCTGGGATCCTGTGTGTTAGCTCTTCTTCACTGGCTTCTTTGAAAAATATTTCTCATCTCTAGCACAGTGGCTGGCTAGGTACCCTTGGGCTAGGGTAGCAACTTGTGTCAATCCCTGCTCTAAACCTGTCATCAAGGTCTGACAAGGGTTCAGCTCTGGGAGAAGCTTCACTTATCAATAGGAGATGTGAGCTTCCCAATTCTCATATTCCTTCATTCATTACCCGCCCTGGCCCCCAACCTCTACGTCCTGAACATTGCTAATTACAGTAATGTACCTTTGGCCCCCCTGTCTAGGGATTTTCCTCCCTGAAGATGGTGTGTGTGTGTGTGTGTGTGTGTGTGTGTGTGCGCGTGTGCGTGCACGGGCGGGCAGTAAATAAAACAGCTTTCAATGTCTTAGTAAATCAAGTATAGGACAGGTTTATATCCATTCAGAAAGGGAATGCTAAGCATAGGAGAATTAGAGATGCATTACAGAATGATAAGAGTAGAATTCAGTGACATATCACTAGGAGAATAATTAGATGGGGGCACTAAGATTAACACTGTATTAGGATATAAACAGTTCAGTGTGGCTAATTAGCCAGTTTACATTTCTTCTCCATGGAGGGCAGCCCAGTTAGATACCAAGCATGATCGTCTTTCTAGCGGCCTCACTTTCTCTGATGCCATTCTTCCTTTGGTGCCAGCCTGACTACAACAACTACAGCCACTCTGGTAGATTCTACTGCTTCTTATCAGAACTCATAGGTTTTCCAGGACCCTTCAACCTTCACATGGTCAATGCTAAAGGAAGGAAACACAAAGGGAGGCAAAGGGCAGCCAGGGACTGTGGTGCAAGCCTGGCAAATGGAATCTGTGCTCCATGGAGGCAGCTTAGTATTTAGAGTGAGAAGAATGGTCTTGGAGACAAGAAGATCTGGTTTCAAATCCTGCCTCATACACTTACTAGCTGTGTGATCCTGGGGAAGACAATCAGTTTCTCATCTCCAAAATGAAGGAGTTTGACTTAATGGGACCAAAGTTGTTGTCCTTTGCTCCCCAAGAGAACCATGATATCAGGGCAATGTCATGACTTGTAGCGAATTGGATCCAAGTGAGAGAAGGCTGGCTGTGCAAGGTCAGCAACTTCACTCTCTCCTCCAGAGCATCTGGGTCTAGTAGAAAGATATATATCAGGACGACCGGAGATGAACCTAGATGTGTAAGGGAATTGGGGTTAACCGACTGGCCCAGAGTTACACAGCTAATAAGCGTCTGAGGTGAGATTAGCACTCAGGTCCTGCCAACTTCAGGGCCAGTGCTCTATCCATTGCCCCACCTAGCTGCCTCTGGGAGCAAGGTATTGTTGAGTCATATCTGACTCATTGTGGCCCCATTTGGGGTTTTCTTAGAGATATTGGAGTGGTTTGCCATTTTCTTCTCCAGCTCATTTTACAAATGGGAAAACTTAGGCAAAGAGGGTTAGATGACTTGCCCAGGGTCTCACTGCTAGTAAGTGTCTGAGGCCAGATGTGAGTTCAGGAAGACGAGTCTTGCTGATTTCCAGGCCAGTGCTTTATGCACTATGGTGCCCCCCAGCTGCCCTGGGACTAGGGTATTTTCAGCTCCAGGCCTCTCATCCACAGGAGCCTCTGCCGCCATTATGTCACCATCCCTCTCTGTCCCTCACTCAGATTGCAGGAGTAAGTGATTTAGAGTCCACCGACCAGAATGCTCTGGTCTTATTTCCATTTCCTGTATTTCAAGCTGGTCCTTCTGCTTTGATTCTCTTGCCCAGAATTCAAAAGCTGCCTTTTCGAGGTTTTTTCCAAGGACTTTCTTTGGCCACCCTGGTTGGAGTCATTCCATCTTACCTGCACTCCATTCCCTGGCTATCAGCTCCTTCATTCTGACCATCATTCGCACCTCCACCCAACCTTGGGCTCCACCACCGGGTTCTGAGCTTCTGAAACCAGGACTTGACTTCATTTTCCAGCCAGCAGGTCCCAACAATGCTGCTCCTAACCCCACATTTCCCTCCAACTCCCCATTCTATGTTGTCTTCCCTCATTTGACAGAAAGCTCCTTGGGGCAGGGACTGTTAGGCTTGCTTTTATTTGTATTCTCAGCTCTTAGTACAGTGTCTGGCACACTTAAGAAATACTCTATCCGTGGGTCATCTCTCTCCCTCTCTCTCTGGGACTTCAATCTAGGTCTTCTTGGTTTTCATCCAGATCTTTATTTTTATCATAAAAGTATTTTGTTATTTTCTAGTTACATATAGAGATAGTTTTCAACATTAGTTGTTTTTTTTGGGGGGGGGGGTGAGGCAATTGGGGTTTAGTGACTTGCCCAGGGTCACACAGTTAGTAAGTGTCAAGTGTCTGAGGCTGGATTTGAACCCAAGTCCTCCTGAATCCAGGGCCGGTGCTTTATCCACTGTGCCACCTAGCTGCCCCAACATTAGTTTTTATAAGATTTCTAATTCCAAATTTTTCTCCCTCCCTCCCTTCCTTTCCCCCGCCCCAAGACAGCAAGCAATCTGATGTAGATTATGCATGTACAATCACATGAAACATCTTTTGCATTAGTCCTGTTGTGAAAGAAGAATCAGAACAAAAGGGAAAAACCTCAAAAAAGAAAAAAGAAACACAAAAAAGGAGAAACAGTATGGTTTGATCTGCATCTAGATTTCACAGTTCTTTTTTCTTTATCCAGATCTTTATGCCCCATACAACAGTCTCCTATGATATGGCTACCAAGAAAGCAAATGAAATCTCAGGCTACATTAAAACAGCCAAACCTCCAGGAGCAAGGAGTGATGATCCCAACTGTGCTCTTCTAGGGTTGGACCACATCTACACTCACGGCTCAAGAAAAGCAATGATCAGCTGGCTCAAGGAGGACACCAAGATGGTGACAGGTCTTGAGTTAATGAAATTGGGGGCGTTTAAAAGAGAAGCCCTGAGGGGGGGGACATGTCGGTGGTCTTCATGCATTTGAAGGGCTATTCTGTAAAGAGAGGTTTAGCCTTGTGCCTGGCCCCAGTGGGAACCACAAGGAACCAGAAAGGGATGTTGTTGAGAGGCCAATTTGGGCTTGATATAGGGAAAAAACTCTGAGTGGAGCTATCCCCAAGGGGAAGGTGCACCTCAGGAGGTAGCCAATCCACCCCTGCTTGAGGTCTTCATCCCTGACTACTTGTCAGGGATATTGTAGAGAAACATCTGTTCCATCTATCTATCTATCTGTCTATCTATCCATTCATTCTTCCCCCATCTACTAATCGATCAATTTATTAATTTATTTATCTGGCCATCTCTGTCAGTCTGTTAGTTTGGCAGCTCCATAATGGACAGAGCACTGGAGTCAAGATGACTTGAATTCAAATGTGATCTCAGACACTTAACTAGCCACATGACCTTGGACAAGTCATTTCACTTCGGTCTCAGTTTTCTTATCTGTACAACTGGGTAATAAAAATAGCACCTACCTCCCAGGACAGTTGTGAGGATCAAATGAGATAATATTTATAAAAGATTATATAAATGCATATTTTTATCATTATTATTAGCTATTATTATTATTTGGCTAAAGGCAGGGCTAGATAAGTGCTAGTTGTTCTCATTAGTATTGGTCGTTATTGTTATCGTTCTTATTTGGCTAAGGGCAGGACTAGCTCAGTGCTGAGGTCCACTTCAGCTCGGAAATTCTGTGCTTCTGGATGGCAGGAATATATTCTGACTGAGAATCCACTCCTCTTACAGTGTCCCCTGCTGCTGCTCAGCCTCTTCGAGTTCTCTCTTCCAGGAGCGAGTGAGATCATTGATGTTTCAGGACTGTTCCCACGTGAACACTTCTATCTCCTGCCCTGAGATACCCAGCTGAGCTCTCCAGGCCGGCACATTCACAGGATAATTACCAACTCTCCACTTTTAGATGGTTCTGCCTGGTGAATTTTCTTACTGGAAATGGTTTTGTTGATTGGGATGTGAGCTCCATAGTGTTCTGTGGACAACAGCAAATAGCAGCTATTAGGAAAAGACCAGCAAACCACAGTGGGGAACTCTCCATGTGATTCTTTCTGATAATTGTTGGTTCACTGGACCACTGATACTAAGATCCTATGTTCCCAGGGATGTGAAATCATGGACTATGCCTACAGCAAGGTGGGCAGTGTAGCACAAGGAAAAGAGCTATTGGGTCTGGAGTGAGAGGTCCTGGGTTCAAATCACCCCCTTTGATGCCACCTAAGTACTTTGGGTAAAGTCACTTAGCCTCAGACCTCAGTTTCCATATCTATGAAATGAGGAGGTTTGATTCCAATGACCTTTGAGATCCCTTCTGGATCTATGATCACATGATGTTTAGAAGAGATTACAGACGTTTATCTAGTCTCTAGGGCTTTTATTTTATTTAGGTTTTAATCACTTCTTAATTTTATTTTTTATTTTCTAATCACTTTTTATTAGGACTAATGACAATTAATCTACCAGATAAGTAATTTCTGAATTTTCCTTGTAGACACAGATCAAAGCTTTGAGAACCTAATGAATGTGAAAACAAAGGGATGACATTTTAATTGAATTGGAAGCCATTAGTAACCATCTTGCACTTTTTTATATTAGGATTTAAAATGTAACTCTCAAAATCCTTGTGTTCTTCTCTTGGCAGATGCCCAAATTTAGAGCTGGCCTGAAGCTTCCTCTAACTGTCAGCCAAAGAGAAGCCAGAGCGTCAGGCCTGTGAGCAGGAGGGACTCAGAGCTCTGTTCTTTTCGGTTGGGGCTTCTGAGATTATAAACTCCGTGCCCCATCACAGCTGCACCAGTAAACCTGGGGAGACTTAAGGCATTGGTGATGTCCAAACATTCAGTAAAGTTCTGATGACTGATTATAAGTCAGGCGGCTCCCTGAGCCCGGGCTGGCAGTGACATGCAGATGGAAGGCCACCCTAAGAACCAGTGCTGTTCAGGGAGTGGGCTTCTCCTTCGTGTTACAGAGCCCTGAAAAGGGAGATGAAGCCAAACCCATACACTTAGTAAGTGGCCAAGCTCGGGTTCCGATGCAGGGCTTCGGGCCCTGAGTCCTTGCTCTTTCCATCACACCTATCGATCCCATGCTCTGCACTGTGGCTTCTTGAGGAGTCACGGAGTTACCATACGCACACCAAGCTTTGCCCTTTCCCCCTCTTTACTCCGACAAAGCATTCAGCATGATGCAGTGATATAAAGAAGCACAATGGGCTCCTGGCTTGTCTTGAGCATATTTCACATTGCTTGGGACATAGACAATATATGTAACATGTAAGTCGGGCTGATAAAAATAGCGATTCCTTTAAAGCTCTGCTTTAGTATGAATATATGAATAAAAAGCATTTATTAAACACCTACTATTTGCTAAACACTGTGCCAAGTCCTTGGGGAACTAATACAAAATTAACACAGTCCCTGCTCTCAAAGAACTTATATTCTAATAGAGGTAGACAGCACATATCAGTGTTGGTGGCCAGGGAAGGCTGATCTGCTCTGCAGAGTCACAGGGTGTTGAGTGGAGCAATAGGGTCATCCACTGATGGCGACAGCAGTGTTCCTTGAATGGCCATTCTTCAAGCTGTGTATGTGTTGGGGCTTGGAGTAGGGAGGGTATGGTATGAACTCACAGAATGATGGGGAATCATTGTGGGGAGGATGAGGACTCACAGTGGCCGAAACGTTGAGTGGTTTAGTTCGGGCTGGGCTCAGTATTCAACTGTCTGGTTTAAAGGCTAGAGTGGGGGCAGGATGGAAAACAGGAAACTTTTGTCATTGGGCATTTTTTCATTCAATGAATGCTTTGAGTACAGCTGCTCTCATGTGTGCAGGGGTGGGAGGGGGAGGTTTCTGGGGATTTTTTTTTTAATATTCAGAAGAGGTCAGTTACAGAGAATGGCCACTGTCTAGTACATGTGGAAGAGGGTTTCCTCTGGATGGTGAGATCTTCCAGATGGCTTTGCTTATAGATAGCATTCCACTTATTCTATCTAGCTCCCAGAATATTGCTAGGAGTTTGTTATATTCCATGTCAATAGAATATGTACCAAGCATTGTACCTACTATGTGGCGCCAAGCATTGTGCTAAGCCCTTTACAAATATTATTTAATTTTCTCCCCTGGTTGGGGAACTAAGTTTTTATGAATGCAAGAAAATGGAAGGAGTGTGAAAGTGATTGGAAGACAAGAGTCAGACAGACAGAGAGATAGATAGATAGGATGAATGGATAGATAGGATGGGTGGATGGATAGATTGGATAGATAGAAGAATAGATATAGCATTTATTAAGCTCTTGTTTTGTTCCAGGCACTGTGCTAAGCACTTTACAAATATTATCTCTTTTGATCCTCCAGGTTTTCATGAATGCAAGAAAATGGAAGGAATATGAGAGGAAGTTTAATAGACAGGTACACAGGTAGAGAGAGAGAGAGAAAGAGATGAATAGAAAGATGGAAGGATGGATATATGAATAGATAGAAAGATGGACGCATGGATAGATGGACAGACTGACTGACAGCATTTATTGAGCTCTTGCTTTGTGCCAGGCACTGTGCTAAATGTTGGGAATACAAATACAACCAAGTAAAACAGTCCCTGCCTGGAGGAACTTTTATTTTAATAAGAGAAGCTAACCAAGTAAAACAGTCCCTGCCTGGGGGAACTTTTATTTTAATAAGAGAAGCTAACACATAAAAGGGAGGTTGAAAGTGGGGTGAGTGGGCAGGGGAGCAAGCACCACAGTTGGGATGGCTGGCCAGTGGTGTGCTAGCCTGTTTCCCAACAAGATAAGGCAACAGTTCCCCCATCAGAGCTGGGACTCCCAGGGGCTGAATCCAAGGTTATGGGGTAGTGGAAATGAGGACGATGGAGAAGGTATAGGCAGCATGGTTAGGAAATGGCTAGGAATTCTAGGATGAAGAGAGTTTGTTAATGATAGGCGGAGGAAGAGGGCACAGGGACTCAAGGAGGGTAGACCTGAGGTAGTTGGGAGATGAGAGAGCATGGAAAAGGGGTTTCCCCTCAGTTGATGGAAATTTTGTATCGTGGGGATTAGGTACTTTGTTCGGCTCCTGACTGTAGCTATACTTGGATGTCAGGCCTTTGGGGAATTATCACTTTCCAAATTTTAATAACAATTTCTGGAGGAAAAGGTCCAGATGTAGAATTCCACCACTCCAGGGGAACTTCCAATGTGGACACTCCCTTCCCCAAGACTGATCAGTAATTTTTTTTTTTTTACATATAAGGTATTTTATTTTTTCCGTTACATGTAAAGATAGTTCTCAACTTTTGTTTATACAAGCTTTACAATTTCAGATTTTTCTCCCACCCTCCCCTCCCCTCCCTCCCCCTTCCCTAGACAGCAGGTAATCTGATATAGGTTATATCTATATATCTATATACATATACATACATAGATAGATAGATATACACATATATACACATAATAACATTAATCCTATTTCTGCATTAGTCCTGTTATAAGAGAAAAAATCAGAGCAATGATGAAAAACCTCAAAATAGAAAAAAAAAACAACAGCACCAAAAACAAAAGAAATAGTCTGGTTCATTCAGCATCTGTACTCCACAGTTTTTTTTTTTTTTCTTGGATTTGGAGATCCTCTTCTATCATGAGTTCCCTGGAACTCTTCTGTACCATTGCATTGGTGAGAATATAGTCCATCACAGTAGGTCAACACTCAATGTTGATGATACTGTGTACAATGTTCTTCTGGTTCTGCTCATCTCACTCATCATCAGCTCACGACCCTCCAGGTATCTCTGAACTCCTCCTGCTCATCGTTTCTTACAGCACAATAGTATTCCATTACATTCATATACCACAACTTGTCCAGCCATTCCCCAATTGATGAGCACCCCCTCAACCTCTAATTCCTTGCTACCACGTAAAGAGCAGCTATAAATATTTTTGTACATGTGGGTCCCTTTCCCCTTTCCATGATTTCTTTGGGAAAAAGACCTAAAAGTGGTATTGCTGGGTCAAAGGGTATACACAGCTTTATCGCCCTTTGGGCATCATTCCAAATTGCTCTCCAGAATGGTTGGATCAGTTCACAGTTCCACCAACAATGAATTAGTGTTCCAATTTTCCCACAGCTTCTCCAACATTTATTATTTTTCTTTTTTTTGGGTCATATTAGCCAATCTAATTGGTGTCAGGTGGTACCTCAGAGTTGTTTTAATTTGCAGACTGATCAGTAATTTGATCTGTAACTCCAAGTGTTGCAGAGGTACCCGGGACATTAAGATGTTAGGGTGTTAGCCCAGAGCCACACAACTGATAAGCATCAGAGGCAGGATTCAAATTCACTGCTGTCGATTCAAAGTCTAGCATTTTGTCCAAGTTCCATAGGCTCACGTTCAACAACAAATCTTTGTAACCCTCCTACAGAATCTCAGAGTTAGAAGGGCCTTCTAGTCCTATTTATGCCTGACCAAGAATCACCCTTCCTCCATAATGACTCCTAACAAATAAGCCCTCTTCCACATGTACTAGACAATGATCATCCTCTGTACCTGACCTCCTCTGAATATTGATATTGCTAATGCCTCTGCATCTTCCACCCAGTGAATATTAAGCTACAGTGCCCTCTCAACTGGGGAATGTCTAAACAGATTGTGGCATATTAATGTACTGGAATACTTCTGTATTATTAAAATGACCAACAAGAGGAATACAGCAAGGTGTGGGAAGCCTTACATGAACTAAGGCAAAGTGTTACAAGTGACCAGAACCAGACAAACAACAGACACAGTGCGGGAGAGAGCGATGATTCGTTACTATTTGTCAGCACTGTGCTAAATGATGGGAACACAAAGGCAAGCAAAACCCAAACAAACCAAAACAAAAAGAACACAGCCCCTCCCCTCAAAGATCTTACATTTTTTTTTCTAATAGGGGAAGACAAGATCTTAAAGGGAGCTGTAAAGAAAAGCTAGGGAAGAGGGAGAGGAGAAATGGAAAGGGGTGTAAGTGGGAAGAACAACAACAAAACAATTCAAACAATGCTCAAAAAAATTCATAATGACCAAAGTTTGAACCCAAAGTAGAGCTATGGGAAGGCTTCTTCGCAGATCTGAGGGGCTGTGGGTGTGGAACATTATATATAATATCAGCCTTTTGGGGCAGCTAGGTGGCGTAGTGGATAAAGCACTGGCCTTGTATTCAGGAGTACCCGGAGTACCCAAGTTCAAATCCAGCCTCAGACACTTGACACTTAACTAGCTGTGTGACCCTGGGCAAGTCACTTAACCCTCATTGCCCTGCAAAAATTAAAAAAATAATAATATCAGGCTTTTTCATTATTTTGGTTAATTATTTGTTTGACATTACTGAACTGTCCCCCCTCTCCTTTTTGTTCTTTATTATAAGGCATGGTTATCTTGGAGGAATATACTGGGAAATGTAGATAGATGGTGTAAAAAAGATTTTTTTTCTTGAAGAAGG
The DNA here is from genome assembly GCF_019393635.1 of Dromiciops gliroides. Lineage (NCBI taxonomy): Eukaryota > Metazoa > Chordata > Mammalia > Microbiotheria > Microbiotheriidae > Dromiciops > Dromiciops gliroides. The sequence continues at coordinate 11,606,095 of NC_057864.1, forward strand.
TGTCTCCAAAGGTAGGTTCTAAAGAAGAGATGAGAAAACATTTGTCTTTCCTTTCTTTGGAAGTTGGAAGTATGAATGTGGAATGTTTTATACGCTGTCAGATTCAGTGGCTGGGTTGGTTATTTTTGCTGAACTGCTCTCCCCACCCCCTAATAATAAATGTTTGTTGACTGATTGATTGATTGAGATTGATTCTCTAAAGCTGAGAGGTGAGATTTCAGAGCAGGTTGGTGGTTACCACATTCAGGACTCCATCCGTTCTTTCATAGCTGAAGGGATGTGGGCGCTGCCGTCAGCTGCAGAAAAAGTCTCCGAAAAGTCTGAGCTGGCTGTGGTAAGGCCTCCCTCCCACATTTTACTACCAGACCGGTCGTTTCTATGTATTGCACAGAACTGACCCCACCCCCATTTTCCTGCAACTCATTTGGCCAAGGTAAAGTACAGAGGTTTCCTTGGCTTGTGTCTTCACAGAAGAAGAAGGTCACTTCTCAGCAGTGAGAGCAGATGGTCAGCCGGTCCTCAGCCTAAGAGGCAGCCCTGAAGGGATTTCCCCATTGGCTTAACTGGTGGGCAGGCTCCTCATGGGTTCTCATGGAGGAAGGAAAGTGAACCACCTTGGTAGAAGTAAAATCGAAACCAATAGAAGTCAAGTCCACTTAGCATCTAAGGGTCCCTGAAGCCTGAGCAGTCAATAGGTCTCACCTGATTTACTGAATTAGGAGGACTACTGCACACACTCATGATTTCTTGTAGGGCACTGGACCGGGAATTCAGGAAGGTCTGGGTCCAGATCACGCCCCTGATACTTACTAGTTGTGTGACCCTGGGCAAGTCACTTAATCTCAATGATTTAACATTCTTCATCTATAAAATGGAGATAATAATACCTGTGGTATTCTATAGTATTACATTTCAAGTTATGAGGTTCAATATATATGTTTTATATTTAATATAATTCAATGTATTTGTTTTATACATAATATATATTTACATTACCTATATTAGAATATATAATATAAAATTACCCACAAATTCTATCATCTATCATCTATCTATCTATCATCCATCCATCTACATCTATCTATTTATCTATCTTCACAATAATCCTGGGAGGGAGATACAATATCTATGTACATATCTATGTATTTATCTATCTACTGATATTTTAGTTCATTTGAGCCTCGCAACCTGAAATATAATACTATATCTATGTATACATATATATAGCAATTATTAGTAATAAGATTTTTTTCTTTATTCTTCTCATCTTATATTTAATCTTGTTCAGAGAGCAAAGGTCCTGGAACAAGTCTCTCCTGCTGTTATTCTCACACATTCAGTGTTCTGTGGCTTCTTATGCAGGTAGGTAGGATTGCTTTGGGTAACTGAATAAAAGTACTGGAGGCAAGCTCATTTTGGGCAGATTCCCCGAAGGTGACTCAGCCACATCTCCCAGAGCCCACAGGTTGATGGGGATGATGTGGACCTCATCCTGTTCCCCCTGGGCTTGGTTTCTTCTACTGTCTCTATTTCGAAGCCCTTCCTTTCCATGTAGTTTGGAGATGACGAGTTCACGGTATGGAGATGTCTATTAAAATACTTATGACATGGGCGGGGAGAGCATCATTAGTGCTTAGGAACCAGTGGGCAGCAACTTTGTCAGGGAAGACGTTTGGGTTTTACTAGTTTATTTTTTTAATTTTCAAGCATAGCTGAGGGTCTGTGTTTGTAGTATGGGGACATTTTTTTTTTTTTGCAGGGCAGTGGGGGTTAAGTGACTTGCCCAAGGTCACACAGCTAGTAAGTGTCAAGTGTCTGAGGCCGGATTTGAACTCAGGAACTCCTGAATCCAGGGCCGGTGTTCTATCCACTGTGCCACCTAGCCGCCCCCGGGGACATATTTTTTAAATAATAAAGATTTTAATATAAAGTTTTGAGTTCTAAATTCTATCCCTCATTCCCTCCCTTCCCTCTCCCTGAGGCAATAAGCAATCAGATATAAGTTATACATGTGCAATTATGTAAAACATGACCATATTAGTCCTTTCGTACAAGAAAACTTGAATAAAAGAAAAATGAAAAAGGGAAAAATAGCCTGCTTCAGTCTGTTCCATCAATATCAGTTCTTTCTTTGGAGGTGGAGAGTATGTTCCCTCCTTAGTCCTTTGGGGATCTTTTCACAACTCTACCAACAGTGGATTAGTGTCCCAGCTTTCCCATAGCCCCGCCAACATCTGACATTTTTCCTTTGTGGTTATATTTGAGTATAGGGACATATTGTCTGCACTTTCTGAAAGCCAGTGACCCGGCCTGTAATTCTGGCCACCTGCCTGGGTATTTCAAGGTACTTGGTAAGTACTGATTTTTTGTAACCTGCTGCACAGCTTCTGCCATTTCCTCATATGATGTTTCCTCTTCTATAAAATGGAGCTAACAATAGCACCTCCTTCATGGGGTTGCTGGGAGGATCAAATGAGAGAAAACTTGTCGAGGGCTTTGTAAACACTAACGTAGTATTCGAAGTGTCCCCAAAATCTTTGTGCAGTTTTGTGCTTTAATAACTTTAGAAGTATAAAGGCTACAGACTTACAAAACCCAGCATTTGAAGGTTAATTATTTAAAACTAAGAAATATATATATATATCTTTCTTATTAAACTTCAACATAACCATTGTCTTGTGTTATATATTACTCTAGTAGATTTTCAAGTGGAAAAGACTAGGCCTTAAGGTCACCCAAAGAATGAAGTTTTGATGCCTACATAACAGTTTTGATGTGACCTCACAAGAAAAAGTCTAATGGATGGAAGGTCATGCAAAGAAATGCTCTTTACCAATTCACTAGTCTGAGAAAATGTCATCCAGAAACTGTCAGATGCCCCATGCATGATGGGATGTACCTTCATGTTAAAGTTAAAATTTAAAATTCATTATTGAAATGCATAAAACTAAATAAGAGTAATAAAAGTGAAAATAACCAACCTTTCAAATGACTTTTTGTAAGTTTGTAGCATTTATACATCTGAAGTTATTAAAGAATCAAACTGCACCAGCACTTTTGGGACAGCTTAATAAATGCCACTCAATAATAATAATAATCTACATCTATCAATAAGTCTGAGCTCTTTAAGGATGACCTTTTGTTAGGTGCTTTTTTGTACCTTTCTGTACAAAAACTCATTTGTTTCTGGAAACAAATCTGCATGAGTCAAACATTTCATGTCTCATGCTTCTTCATAGACAAAAGTCCACTGGTATGGGCCCCTCTCCTCATTGGTGGAGAATGACTACTCAGTGCCCCACACTTGTTTGAGGGACGGAGTTGGTAAGATCTGGAGAGAAGAGAGATCCTGGTCTTTGGCTTTCGGCCGGTGACAGAGTGGATAGAACTCCAGGTTTGGAATCAAAAAGACCTGAGTTAAAATTTGACCTCAGACTCTTACTAGCTGTGTGACTCTGGGCAAGCCAGTTCACCTCAGTTTGGCTCACTTTCCCCAAATGTAAAAGAAGCACCTCCCTTGGAAGGCTGTTTGGAGGATACGGTAAGATAATATTTGTAAAGTTCCTGGTACATAATAGACACTTAATGAATGCTTATTGCCTTTACCCCTTCCCCCTTCTAGTTTAGAGAGAGAAGATGCATCATGCCTGAAGGGGGGAAAAGTCAATATATAGAAGAGCTGGCACTTTGATCATTCCCCTATTTCTAGCTTACTACACAGAGACTTTGAAGAATTTCCCCTTGGGATGAGAACTGACACTCTCCATCCCCTTCCCTTCCTCACTCCCTCCCTTCTTCTGCATCTTTTTTACTTCTTTTTCTTCATCTTCTCTTCTTCGCCTTCATCTTCATCTTTTCCCCTCCTCTCCCTTCCTTTCCCTTTCTTTCCTTTCCCTTCCCTTCCTTTCTTTTGGTCTTCTCTCCTCTGTCTCATTTTCTCCTTTCTTTATCTCTCTCTACCATTAAGCTGAATTAATTTGCTTCCAATGGGAGAGCGCATTCACAAGGTATTGTTTGGTGTATATTCTTCTTTGTAGACTTTCTCTGATTCCTGTTTTTCTATTGGCATGGAAAATGGATTTATTTGCTATTTGCTATATGTATTCATTGTGGAACAGGAATTTTGTGGAAAGGGAATCAAACCTTGGAATATACCTATATGCAATACAATACAATATGTATACATACAGGTATGTGCACACACACATACAATATGTATACATGCACATACCTATATATGTATATTATACACACATGTGTTTTGTATATGTATAGATTGCTGCTCTCCTTTCCCATTAAGGAATAGCAATCAGGAGTGCAGTTTGAACCTAAAAATTACTTCCCTGTGACTAATAACATTTAAGGGAGCAGATAGATATACTTCTAGCCTGGCATCCCCTCCCTCTGAGGAATGTGGAGTTGTGGCCTCCAGCCCCAACCTCCTGCTTCCCGTCCTGACAGGAAATCAAAGGCTCCCTTAGAGAAAGGTGGGGGAAGAAGATTCCAGAGAAGTCTCTTCTTGCCCCGCTCTGAGTCACATCTAGACAAACCCATGTGGACGTCCATAACGTACTCGGGCAAAGCAGAATAGAACCCAACCACCCACCCCCACCCTCTACTCCATCTTACTGCTAAGTTACTGCGGATATTGCTCACAAGGGCCTTTGGATTCCACGCCTGATTCTCAGCTGTGTCATAGACTCTGTGCAGAAGACGCCGCTTTGGGTTACATTTGGCAAAACCAGGGCCCTATTGGCAGCCTTTTTATGATTTGGGGGAGCTCCGTCTCTTTGCTCCAAATGAATTTCTATCTGTTTTTAACCTGTTTATCATCTGAGAACATCTATCTAACCCTTTTCTCCTTTTTTGAGAAGAAAGTGTTGCTCTTTCTATAACTGCCTTGGCCTGATGTGTTTCATTCATGTTGTGGGGGCATCTGTTAGGGTACTTTCTAAATGTTGTCGTTCAGAAGTTTACATAAAGACATAAGTAGGTGTTTATTACTTTAATTTTTCATTCCATTGAGCTTTTATTTCAGGAGTGGTAAGTCTACTATCATACACAGCCACAGCTTCCTAATCAGCAGCTTAATGCTCATTTATCATCATCCGTATCACCTTGCACTCATCTTCTTCTTCTTCTTCTTCTTCTTCTTCTTCTTCTTCTTCTTCTTCTCCTTCTTCTTCTTCTTCTTCTTCTTCTTCTTCTTCTTCTTCTTCTTCTTCTTTTCTTCTTCTTCTTAAGTGAGGCAATTGGGGTTAAGTGACTTGCCCAGGGTCACACAGCTAGTAAGTGTTAAGTGTATGATCCGGATTTGAACTCAGGTCCTCCTGACTCCAGGGCTGGTGCTCTATCCACTGCGTCACCTAGCCGCCCCTCACTATTCTTCTTGTATGTTTAATGGTCTGAGGACTATTGCATAGATGGGCAGAATGATTGTCTTTCATAACTGAATAAAAGTATTATTATCTTCTGAGGATGCTCTAAAAGTATCCAGGGTACAACTTTAGCAGCAGAAAGGCGGATGGAGATTTGTACCTCATCCTGTTCTCACATGAAAATATTGTATTCTATGAATTCTATATAGCTATGAGGGGCAACTAGTGGGGAAGTGGAGAGGCTGACTACTAGGCCTGGGGTCAGGAAGCCTCATCTTCCTGAGTTCAATTCTGGCCTCCCACACTAGCTGTGTGATGCTGGGTAAGTCCCTTAACCCTGTCTACCTCCGTTTCCTCATCTGTACAATGAGCTGGAGAAGAACATGGCAAACCCCTCTAGTATCTTTGCCAAGAAAACCCCGAAGGGGGTCATGAAGAGTCAGACAGGACTGAAGTGGTGAAGCAACAGCAATAGATGTAGCTGTGCGTATTTGACAGGATGACATCTATTAACAACAGTTTTTGTGGCTCGATGTTGTACCTGGACAACAGTGTAGCCTGGATGATGGTCTGGGCCCGGCACACTTTATTTGTTGAGTTCTGAGACATTTTGAGCTCTGAGTGTGTAAGATAGAGGTTTTTCTTTGGAAGCAAATGAAAGATGGCTACTTCTGAAACAGAATTCCGCCTGCCAGGTATCTGGCGGGTGTCTGTCATCCACCATTTCCTTACGTAATAAACTATTTTGTCACAAAGTCCTTGATCTTTAAAGGTAGCCCCCTCCACAAACTTTGGTGATGATAACTTGGTCTCGAGTCACCATTTAAAGCTGTTCACTGCTGCTATTGTTATCATTAATAAAATAACATGTTGGGGTGAAAATGCATTTATCCAAGGTCTCCAACGCCAGTCTGCTGCGCAGCCATGCTGGCTTCATTTCAGATAAGCAAGAACTCAAAATTCCCAAAACAAAACAAACAACAAAAGCCCCACCAAGAATCCTCCGCCTGCCATTGCTACCCTCATTAAGAGGCTTCCAAGTTCCACTAAATCCATGCTGGAGATGGAGGGGCTTCTCCCCATTGGAAAGCCCGAGGGGGCCCTCCGGAGTTAGTTTGGGGGGACGGGGCTCCCCACAGACAAACAGGGCATAGATTTTTCCCCAATGTTGGAAGGGCAAAGAGAACAAGGGAAACTCTTGGATTGACAGTTGAGTCTCCCCCTAATGAGGCTCAGCCTACCCTCTTTGCCTTTTCTTACACTACTTCCTTTCATGTAATCTCCTCCCTGGCCATTCCCCAGATCCAGCCCAGATGTGCCCACTTCATTTATTCAATCAACCATCCACTCATTGCACAAGCTTTTATTAAGTGGCGCTCTGTGAGGCATCAGGGGACGCATAGATGAAAAGCAACAGTCTCTGCCCTTTGGGAGCCCACATTCGAAGGGGTGAGATGAGACCCACAGAATTATGACGATTGGATAATAAATGTTGTCTAATATTGTATGATATGATAGAATGTGATGTTGTATGATGCATACAAGTCAGAGATTGAATGGGGAAGAGGGAGGGGAGGGAGAACCCAAGGAAGGGCTCTGGCAAAGGTGGAGGAGGGGGTGGATGCCCTAAACTGAGATTTGAAGTGAGAATCTCAGGCTTTACAAGTGCTGTGGCAGCTGAGGTGTGGAAGAAGAGAAGGCCTTGTCTGAATCCCTCAGTCCATAGCGACCTCTTCTGAAAAAAAAAATGCTTTTTATATATTGCCTATTTGTTTATCTTTATAATGCTTTTTTCCCTCCAGTAGAACGTTAGCCTTTTGAGGACAGGGGCTGTATTGTTTAGTTTTTGTGGCCCTAGCATGTAGCACAATGCTTGGCACACAGTGACAATTATAGAAGCTTGGGAAAGAAGGAAGGAAGGAAGGAAGGAAGGAAGGAAGGAAGGAAGGAAGGAAGGAAGGAAGGAAAGAAGGGAGGAAGGAAAAGAAGGAAAGAAGGGAGGAAGGAAAAGAAGGAAAGAGAGGAGGAAGGAAGGAAAAGAAGGAAAGAATGGAGGAAGGAAGTAAAGAAGGGAGGGAGGAAGGAAGAAAGGAAGGAAGGAATGAAGGAAGGAAAAGAAGGAAAGAAGGGAGGAAGGAAGGAAGGAAGGAAAAGAAGGAAAGAAGGAAGGAAGGAAAAGAAGGAAAGAAGGAAGGAAGGAAAAGAAGGAAGGAAGGAAGGAAGGAAGGAAAAGAAGGAAAGAAGGAAGGAAGGAAAAGAAGGAAAGAAGGGAGGAAAAGAAGGAAGGAAGGAAAAGAAGGAAAGAAGGAAGAAAGGAAGGAAAAGAAGGGAGGAAGGAAGGAAGGAAGGAAAAGAAGGAAAGAAGGAAGGAAAAGAAGGAGGGAAGGAAGGAAAAGAAGAAAAGAAGGAAGGAAGAAAGGAAGGACGGACAGACCGCATGGTGACTTGAATCAGCGTTCAGACACCAGGTCAAATACTCTTCCCTTTGAACCAGCCCCTGCCCCCTATTTTCCCATCAGACTGCACCATCTGAGACTCAATGATTCTGGGAAATCTTTTTTCAGAGAAACAGGCGCGTGCGAGGTCAGTTCCTGAGGTCAGCTTTTGACGTAGCTGTGAACAACTGGGACATGTGCCAAAATCTTGGAGCGCGGAGGGATTTCAGAAGCCCCAAGATTGACCTGTTCCTGAACAAGATTCCCCTCTACAATACATGGCAATAAATGGGTCATCCAGCCTCTCCAATGACAGGGTATTCACTAACCAGAGGTGGTCCCTCGCCAGCATCTCACTCCTCCCATCATTCTCTGTCCCTACCCCACCCCCTTCTTCAAAGTCTTCAAAGCAGTGTTGGGCTCCTTCACTTCTGTGGCTCACACTGGGGCTTGGGTGTTTGACAACTTATATTTCCTTCCTGTATTCTGGCAGGGTGTCACTCATTGTAGATGCCTGAAGGTGTTAGAAACAACTTTTTGTTTGGCTTAAATTGTTAGAGGAATGACTTTGCTGGGAGAGCATTGTCTTCTCCAGCCCAAGAATCTTCTTTATGGTGAACTAGGGCTGGGAATCACCATTCCCTTAATTCTGAAAAGGGGCAGCTAGGTGATGCAGTGGATAGAGCACTGGCTCTGAAGTTGGGAGGACCTGAATTCAAACCTCACCTCAGACACTTATGAGCTGTGTGACCCTGGGCAAGTCACTTCACCCCAGTTGCCTTAAACATCTGGGGCCAGCTCCAGTCATCCTGATGTGTACCTTGCCACTGGACCCAGATGCCTCTGGAGGAGAGGGTGAGGTTAGTCACCTTGTATAGCCCTCCCTTACTTGTATCCAATTCACTGCAAGTCATGACACCACCCTAACGTCATGGTCCTCTCAGAGAATAAAAGACAAACAACAACAATTCTGAAAATGAGAAGTACATGAGAATTATGAATGATTTCACAGAATTACAGAGTCTGAGTTGGAAGGGACCTCAGAGGCCATTAAATCTAACTTAAACCTTAACAGGAATTCCCATGAATAACGTATCTGACAAGGAGTCACCAAGCTTCCCTCAAATATCTCCAGATTGGGGAAAAACCATTACTTCCCAGGGTAGACTATGATGCTTTGGGGTATTTAAATGTGTTTTTCAATAAACAAAAGTACATTTCTTCTTTCTTCCACCTTTCCTCTTTCTTTTATCAAAAAAGAAAAACAAAACAAAAATGCTTTTTTAAAGCAAATACGCATAATGAAGGAAAACAAATTCTCACACTGGCTGTGTCTGAAGATGTAGGTCTCCTGCATCTTGAATCCGTCCTTTCCTGTCCATAAGGAGATGATCCCACTCTCCATCATCAGTTCTCTGAACTTGTAAGGAGTTACTGTATCCACAGCAGTTTAAGGCTTTCAAAGTTGTTTTACTTCACAGGGTAGTTGTTTAAACTGTTCTCCAGTCTCTGCTCCTTCCATCTGCATCAGTTCATACAAGTCTTCCCAGGTTTTCCTGAAATTATGTCCTTCATCTTGTCTTATGGAATAATATTATTCCATTATGTTAATATACTATCATTTGTTTAACCAGTAGACGGCCACCCCCCCTGTTTCCAATCCTTTGCCCATAAAAAGCTACTATCACTAATTTTGTGCCTGTGGGTCTTTCCCCTCTTTCTGTTTTGTTCTCTTTGACTAGCTCTAATTATAAGGAAGCCTTACCTTACCCCCAGGGGTGTCCTGGTAAATATTTAACAAACAGCCGACTTTTATGTTTAATATGCATTGTTAACAGTTTCTAAAAACAAACAAACAAAAACCAATTTCTCCATCAGCTTCTTAAGTCTAGACCATCCACAGAACAGTGCATCAAGCTCGGATTTGTGTTGGCATTTCCAAGGCACCCATGCTCATGCTGAACATTTAACAATGAGCTCTCTAGCCACTTAGAGCGGGAGATGGCCGTAGCACCCTTCTGCATGGAACCCCATCTCCTTCACTGGTCACTTCTCCCAACAACTCCCATGTCTGCCCTCTGGGCCCAAACTCAGCAAGTGCATTCTTTTTCTCTACTTTTAAAAAACATTTGCTTTTTTATTATGAACTTAATAATCATCAAAAAAGATGAACATTTCAATACACAGAGGACCAAAAGAGGGGTGCATATGAAACTCAACTTTTTGAAGAATACTAATGCAGTGGTAACAAAATTGGCCCCTCGTCCCAAGAAAGCTCCCCATGACTGCACCCTGGTTGGTAGAATAGATACACTACAGAGGACCCGGAGCCAGGAAGTGCTGGGATCATGAGACTCAGCTCAGCTGTAGTTTCAGATTTCGAGAGGAACAGAGGGCCTGGCAGCCATGGGATGGAGCTACAGACACTAAAGGGAGAAAGGAGAGGCAGTGTGGTACCAGAGGAAAGAGTAAAAGCTCAAGTCAGAGGACCGGGAATAAAATCTGCCTCCATACTTTATGCCCTTGGGCCTCAGTTTCCTCGTGTGTGAAATGAAGGAGATGGTTTCTGAGGTCTCTTCTAGATACAGATCTATGACCCCACAGGAGCTTTCCGCGTGAATATGTATATAGATGTAAATACAGGATCCCCTAAAAAGACTTGCTTTTAGCATCCACGTTGTTTTCCATGTGTACATGACTAGGTCGATCTCATTGAGGGGCTTTGAGCATCCATCATCTTGAGGAGGCCAGTGGTGTTCCAGAGCCCAGAACCATTGGCACAATGTCCTTGGCAGCCCAGATCATAGCTGGGGGGCCCCACGGGTAAGTAATGGCTCTTCTCTGGGGCCTTTGGGTAGGTTCCCTAGGATAGGCCTGAGCAGCTTCGGAGAACAGAAACCTCTGCTTTATGCCATAGTTATGCACAGGCCAGCAGACAATCAAGTTTAGAAGCTCAGAAATGCACAGACTGTGTGTATGGTATTGTGTAATATCTACGTGTTTTATCTTTTAATGCCACAATAATTCAGACTTCTTTTCTGGTATGAAGGGAGGACCGAAGCATTTTAGGTGGATTTTCTAGATCAAGGGGGTACCACACCTCTAATCCCCATGATGTGGAAGGGATAACTATAATAAAATGTATACCAGCACCTACCTCACAGGGCTGTTATGAGAATCAAATGAGATAACGTGTCAAAGGTTTTGTCGGCCAACATAAAAATGCCATATAAATGCTAGTTATCATGATGAAGATGAAGATGACGATGATGACAACACAGCCAGGTAGACACCCTGTTGGTTGACCCATCAGTACCGACCTCTTGGGGGAGATGCTACATATGGATGCTGAGCTGGTCTCAGAATGGACTAAGAGAACAAGGTGGGGATGGATAGATCACCTTTGAGAAATCGTGCAGGACTTTCAATGACCCAGAGCTACTCATGTCTTTGATACCCAGGCTGGAGGATGCCTTTGGAGCCATCTGAACCATGGGGCATGTTGGACTCAGAAGGTTCAGGTGACCAGAAGATGATCTTACAGGTGACCCAAAGGGAAATTATGCCCACTGAGTATAAGCTATGGAGGCATCTGAGAAGTGATGCAAAAGCCGTCCAGACACGTGCATTCAGAAAGCAAAGAAGGCCAGTCCCACAGCAGGGTCAGGGAGAAGTGATGCATAACCCATGTATTTCAGTAATGGCCACAGTATTGTCAAAGGGCCTTGGGAGGATCCTCTGTGGAGAGATATCAGGGAGAGCTGTGTCCCGTGAGGAGTGCTCAGTGCTGGTGAGAGCATTCAGAGGCCTTACCAGCACTGTCCCCATCTCCTGGTTTCCTAGGCCGATTATTCACACATGGGAAGGAGCCATTCTCTCTCTCTCTCTCTCTCTCTCTCTCTCTCTCTCTCTCTTTTTGGTGAGGCAGTTGGGGTTAAGTGACTTCCCAGGGTCACACAGCTAGTAAGTGTTAAGTGTCTGAGGTCGGATTTGAACTCAGGTCCTCCTGAATCCAAGGCAGGTGCTCTATCCACTGCACCACCTAGCTGCCCCGAAGGAGCCATTCTCAATGCAAAGAGCCTTCAGGAGAGACCAGTGAGAGAAAGAAGGCTGCAGCTCAGAAATGAAGGGTCTTTGGCCTCCCTGCTCCTCTGTTCCTATGACCATGAGGCATCTTCCACCCAGACCTAGGATCCACCCCTCCCAACCCCGGCGACAAGACAAAGACCAGACTTCAGGCCAGGCAGCAACTTCGATGGGATCATCTGGGGTGAGACAGAACCTTTCCTACGAAAGGGGAAGATCCTACAGAAACGGCCTTCCAAAGCTCTGTGGAAAATAAGGTTGGACACCTGGGGACTCCTCCTCCCCTGTGGCCCTTAAACAAGAGACCAGGTCATCAGGCAGCAGGATCTGCTCTGGAAGGCTCTCCCTGGATGGTTGCCTTTCCAAGATCATCCCGGTCTCCATTTCAGTCTCCTTTGGCCCTTCTGCGGACCCACTGTGGTCAAAGGGGAGGCCTGTTCCTGCCAGGGAGACAAAGTCCCTCGCGGCATTGGGGCTGGAGCAGAGGAAAACTGGGCTCGGGCAGTTTCTGATCACCACATTCTTACCCAGCCCCAAGGCATTGCCTTGGGATTCCAGGGCCGTGACACTCAGGCCACTGATGTCGCAGGGAGGGTTCTCCACAGGGACCAGATTGGAAACCTGTGGTTTGTAGCCAGTGCTGCGATCAGGGAGATAAATGATGGTCAAGTCCTCAAGTGGGGAGGTTTGCAGGTGCTCCTGGATCGCCACCAGCTCTGTTGTGTTCTCCATTGGGGAGAGCGTGGGTTGGAGCTCTTTGCGGGGGTAGGTTTCCTCTATCTCTGTGACGATTGGATCTGGATCGAGGAATGGCTCGCTGGAATTATTCATGATAAATTCACTTATTTCCTAGAAGAGGGAAAAAATGAGTCATTTCCACAGAAGAAATCTAAGAAGCCCAGAATGGAAGATTAGAATTCTATCTCCATTCAGCTTTTTGATGGCTTCCGCCTTCTCTTATCATTCTTCTTCCTCACCTTATTTCCCCTCATTTCCTACTTTTGTTAGCTAATAGACCAAATATTAATCCAGACACTTCTGTCTATTATTAATATTTTATTTACATTAGTTATTATATTATATATTGTTGTTATATATAGTGTTTATATTGTACATGTGAAAATACATATAAAATACATACATTCTATCATTATACACATGTATGTGTATATATACTGACATACAAACATGTGTATATAGGGTATCCCAAATAGTATTAATGCTTTAATTTAATTGGTATTTTAAGCTTTTACAATTTTAAAATGTATTTTTGGGTCACCCTCTATAGGGAACAGTAAATTTCTTGAGGCAACATGACTGAGGTATTTTGCCACATCATGGCTAGGTTTAGTTATAAAACGGAATGCATGAGAAGGAGTTCAGCACAGGGCTGGGGTCAGTTAGCAGACTCTGGCCTAAGGGCCAAACCGGGCCCAGAATCTGTTCTGGCCCAGCCTGGGGGCTCTCCCTATCAGTGGAGCGGGTGGTCCTTTGCCAGCCTCTGGCAGAGGATGTTGTCCTAGAAATCAGAAGAGACCCAGGTCATCTCTAGCCTTAGACACTCATTAGCTATTTGACTGTGAAGAAATCAGAGGAGTCCCCTGAACCTCAGTCTCTTCATCTTTATGTAACTCGGTATTCTGTGCTTGAATCCCTTTCCCCAACTGTGGGGGAAAACTGAGTCTGATTACCTTCCAGATGGAGACAATCCCTGAAGGTGACAACCTCTTCCCAGGGTTCTTGGGAGGATGAAATATGACAAGCATTTAAAGCACTTGTCAGTGGTGACTATTGTCAACAATGAAACAATGATGTAAAACAGAATTACAATGGTGTCCTTGGGGAAGGAGGCGCAGCCTGACTTTGAGGGGCTGGAGAGATGCTGTCCACCACCTGTCTCTTCAATGGATGCTGGCCTTGTCACCCCCACAGTGGAGGGCACAGGACCTTGAGAGGGATGTAATACCTTAGTATCCAAGGCCCCTGGAGCTGCAGGGGGCCTCTTATGTCGGTCACTTCTCCCCTCTCGCTTTATTTTGTTGGGCCTTATTTAATCTCCTTTTTTCCTGAACAAAAATTGTTTCCCCCCTTCTATTTCCCCTCCTGCTCCCATTAGAAAAATAAGGAAAAAAGGAAAACCAAAGCCTTGGAACAAGTGTGCATAGCCAAGCAGGAGGCTCCTCTGTGGGTCACCTCCAAAACACCCCTGTCTCCTTCTGCACCCTGAGCCAACCCCCTCCTCATCAGGAGGAGGCTCGTAAGCTGCATTGTGACTCCTCTGGACTTGTGCCAACCCCTCATTTTACAGATAAAGAAACTGAGGCCCAAGGATGGGACAAGGCCTGTCCAAGGTCACACAGGCACCAAACGTCAGAAGCGGAATCTGAAGCCGGGTTGCTAAGCAGGGCAAAGTCATCAGAGAACTGTAAGACCACCAGAAAAATAATGGGTGGGTCAAGCAGCAAGAGGGAGGAATGGCCAATGGGCAGCCCTGGTGCTCCGCTAGTGTCCGCCTCAGCCCTCCATGAGGATGGGCCTGGCCGCACCTCTTCTCCCTCTGGGCTGAGCTTCTGCCTCTCTGCACTTTGCCACCCTGGGCCGTCCCGAGAGCACACCCGCCCCTTCTCTGATTCATGAGCTCCCTCCCGGGCCTCTATCCTGGAGAGAGGCCCAGGCCTAAGTCCCAGCTCTATCACTTGTTTGCCATTTCAATCAACAAGCTCTGGATCCAATATGCACAGGGCCTGGCATGGAGTAGATAAACTTAATAAGCTTACAAGAGGAACAGGAAAAGAGCACTGCATATCTACAGACAGTAGTGCTAAACTCAGAAGCCCCTGACACTCACTACCTGTGTGACCTGGAACACTTCATTTCCCTGGGCCTCAGTTTCCCCCTTTGAAAGTGAAGGAGCTTAGTGATGTGTGAATTCCCTCCCAGTTCCAAATCTTTGGTCCTAAGATACGAAACCTCGAATCTCCAATACCTACAGCTTAGGTTTCTGTTGGGAGCATGACCGATTTCACATTTCATAGTGGTTCCAGCACCATCCTGCTTATCTTTGCCTCCTTTTGATCCAAGGGTTAGTTTTTAAGCAAATACTTTCAACAGAAAAGTTGCCCCCATTTTACCCCTCTCCCCAGCCCCAGGAACACCCCCTCTCCCACAACCATCAATAGCTTTTGGCAGCGCCTACCTGTAAGGTTTTCATGGCACAGCTATTCCTCACGTTGGGAATGTCTTCACGAAGCCAATTTGGCAGCAACAATAGGAGTCTTCTTTTAATTCTTAAAAAGCCCAACAACATCCCAAATGAAGTGTTACAAGAAGTGTTTGGTTATGGATCGCCCAGTTCAGTTCTGTTTGGGTGTGACACGGCAGGAAGAGGTGTGAACTTGGGAGCCCAAGAGGCTTGGGAAGCTCACACTCACATTGACTGAGCTATTTGAGCTTCATTTATTCTCCCTGGGTTTCATCTTCCTCATTTGCAGAATGGGGATAATGATACCTATGAACCCCTACCTCATGGGCTGGTTATGAGGAAAGCGCTTTATAAACCTTGAGCTACTAGAGAAACGAGAGCTGTCAGGAATATTAGCACTGGTTCAATTGTGTCTGATGCTTCCTGACCCCATTGGGGTTTTCTTGGCAGACATACGGAGGGCTTTGCCATTTCCTTCTCCAGCTCATCTGACAGATGAGGAAACAGGCAAACAGGTTAAGTGACTTGCCCAGGGTCACATGGCTACTAAGTGTCTGAGGTCACATTTGAACTCAGCCCAGTGCTCTGTGCACTGTGACACCACCTAGCGCCTCAGCAGCCCGGCCAGACTGCCTTTCCTGCTTATGTGACACTCCATCTCCTGCACTTCCTCCTCACCTCTATTTCTCACAATCCTGGTCACTTTAAGGGTCAGCTTAAAAACCACTTTGTACAACAAGAATCCTTGTTCCTGGCCACTTATGAGAATCTTTAGGACAGATCATTGGGCATCTTAGGAGGTACCAAAAATGGGCTCCCACTCTCCCTCTTACTGTTATCTGAAATGTTTTCTATGCTTATTTCCATTTCTGTTTCCCATATGAGGATGTGACAATTCCCAGGTGATTATTAGACAACAGGATATATTCCTGTGTATAACAATTACCTTGACTTTAGAATCACTTCTCTCCCTTTGTCTCCCTCTCCCTTTCCCTCCCCCTCCCTCCCTCTCTCTCTCCCTCTCCCTCCCCTTTCCCTCTCCTCCCCCACTCTCTCTCCCCCCTCTCAAAATGTATTAATACATTAAAAATATTTCCTGTCCAACTCCTGTACCTCTCCTTGCCACCAAAAGGCTGCTCTTTGCTGACACGTTTCCCCATTTGCCTTGCGAAGCTCAATGAGAATCTTTTGTTCATGATGCTAATGTTAATGATTTTATGTTAAGCATGGTTAAGGACAAGGTCTCCGAGGGCTTATGCCTGGCTTAATTAAAAGCAGCCTGAAATTATGGAGCAGGTTCCTGAGCCTTTCTCTTAACAGCTCTGTGAATAGGATTCTATCTGGGTCATTTAAGGCCTGAAATGTTATTACAGAATTAGAGAAGAGACCTCGGAGGCTTCTAGTCCAAGAACGGAAGATTTCCTTCCACAACACACTCAACAAAGGGCCTCTGCTTAAAGACCCTGGGGGGTGGGGCAGTGGATAAAGGACCTGAGTTCAAATCCAGCCTCAGACATTTGACACTTACTAGCTGTGTGACCCTGGGCAAGTCACTTAACCCTCGTTGCCCTGCCAAACAAAAGGACCTCCATGGTAGGAGACGACCCCCCCTCTCAAAGAAGCCCTTCTGATGCAGGACAGCTGCTGGGAAGGGTCTTCTGACACTGAGCCCAAACTGTGCTATCTGCATTTCCCCCATGGATCCCAGTCCTGACCTCTGGGGAAGCAGAGGGTTCTAATCCTTCCTCTAAATGAGGGTGGGTCTTCCAGTACAGGAAGACACCTATCACCCCTCCTCTCCCCACCGCCCAGTCTTCTTTTCTCTGAGCTAGGCTTGCCCTGTTCCCTTTGCCAATCCTCATAGGTCAAAACGTCCAGTCCTCTCCATTTATGTTCCTCCCAACAGCTCTACCAGGGAGCTAGTATAAATAGGATTAGCTCATTTGACAGAAAAAGAAATTGAGACCCCAGCTTTGACATGCAGTTTGGCAAGTGACTTCCTCCAGGACACACATGACAGGTGGCAGCACCAAGTATATAAACACAGGTCCTCTGATTTCAAATCCCAAGGGATGTCCAGCACGGCCACTGACTTTCCCAAAGGATTGACCATCTTCTCTAGGTATGGAGAACAATGTTGGCACTTTGTCTCCACCCTACTAGAGGTTCCTACACTTTCACTCCCTCTTCCCCTCTCCCTTTCTTTTCTTTTCTCTGCTTCCCCACCCCCCCCAACCTCAGCTCTAAGTTTATTGTCCAAACCTCCCAAAATAGCATCTCCTTTTAGAAATTATGATGGTGCTTTAAGTAGGATCATAATGTCAACTTCATTCAAAAAAGCCATAGAAGCCACAAGAACTCCAAAGAACGTTTCAGTAATTGGCATCATCTTCAATGCTGACCATCCCAAGAGTTCCTACCGAGATCTGGTCACATCATCTTCATTGTCCTCGGCTTATTTTTTTAAAGATACATTTCTCTTTTGCAAACACGGAAAGATCATTTAGTAAAGTCATACTTTCTTGGTGGAAAAACAGATGAGTGGTGGTTTGTTTAAAGAGGAAAGAAACAAAAGTTCACTACTCATTGAAGTTGGGGGATTCAGAACCTCAAAATGACCATAGCCCTTTGCCTTTGAGATGATGAAAACCTTGATGTTCTGATGATGGTCTAAGCTGTGTCTCACTCAGATTGTATTTATTCTCTCTACACTTGCACCTGTTGTTTCTTCTGATAAAATAAAAGCTCCCTGAAGGTAAGGACCCATTCATTCTTTCGCTTGAAGCCTTAGCGTTTGGCAGTTTCTTGGCACAGAATAGACACCCACTAAATGTTTTTTGATTGATACATTTGCATCAACTTAAGAAAAAAAATCCATTCAGGAAGCTGGGCAGAAAAAGTTAAAGCAGTTGTTGGATGCTTATCCAAAATATCCAGGGAATTGACTAGATTTTTTTGGATTTTTTGGATTGGATTTTTTCATTGACTTGACTGGCAAACCATATCAGTTTTGTCCTTGTGGAGACAGACATTATTCGAATGTTTGGTGACCGAAGTTGGAGGAGTGGGCGTGTGGTGTAAGGATCGACAGGGTAAGTCCTGGACACACTTACCTGACTCTGAGTGATTGTTTAAATATCACAGTCAAGAAAAGAGTAGACAGCACAGTGACACAGAGGACCACTCCAGACAAAAGCCCAACGGTAGGATTTGTATTGCCTGAAAAGGGGGGGAAAGAGACAAGTGCTTGGCTTAGATGTCTCTGCAATGGGGTAGGAGGTGAGAAGAGAGGAGATTGTGCTTCATGGGCTTCTGTTTTAATAGCCAGCCACACAATGGAGACTGTAGGGAAACAGTAGATGTGGGAAACCACTGTAATGGATGGGAGTGCTCACCTCAGTGAGCAAGGGATAATGGCAATGGTATATAGGAGACATTGTTAATGTTATTCCCTCTATTGCCTGAGTGGAGGGCTGATTTTTTTTTGTTTGTTTGTAAGGGCTGATTTTTAAAGTATATGAACTGATTTACTGTTTAGACAGACATACATAAAAACTGGTTCCATTCCAAGCAAACTCTTCTGGTTTGATAAAACAGTGACCCTGGAGGGAAGGGCTAAAATAGAGAGTTGGAAGCAAATCAATCTACCCACCCATCCATCCATCCGTCCTTCCATGAGTATTTATTGACCATCTGTTTTACCTGCTATACTGAATAAGAGGATTGGGAATAGGAGAGAAGGGAACTTTTCTTTTGAAATATGATTTCTTCTTTCAGTTTCAACAATGATATTAATAGACCAAGTGTAAGAATCAATGTCTGAATTACTTTTTTTTTTTTGGTGAGGCAGTTGGGGTTAAGTGACTTGCCTAGGGTCACATAGCTAGTAATTGTTAAGTGTCTAAGGCCAGATTTGAACTCAGGTCCTCCTGAATCCAGGGCTGGTGCTCTATCTACTGCACCACCTAGCTGCCCCCGAATTACTTTTTAGTTTCTTTTTTCTTTGTACATGGTGGAAAGCATCTCTTTTGATAGGGAAGGTTCTTCTCTGCAAACCACCTTTCAGTCCAGAAAACTTGCATGCATAGAGGGCTGGTGTCAGAGGGTTTCTAGACATGTGATTCTGAAAATGTGGTCAGGCTCAGTCCCTTTCTGTGCTTGTGTGTGCATCTTTTGTTGGGACCCTTTTTGGTGAAGCACCTTATTTGGTTTGTCTGACCCACGGGAGAATTCCCAATCGTCCTTTACAGGTAGCAAAACTAACTTCTGTGGTGGCTGTGGCTTTGGTCTGGGTCTTTGTTGTTTCTCTTAACCTTCTGTGAGAAGTGAACAATATTCGTGTTCAATTAGCTTCCATTTTAAAAGTAAAAAGGTCGCTCCTTCTAATCTGTTGAAAAGAGCATTATGTTGGTCTTAAGAGAACTAGAGGACCAAGCCCCCAAATCACTATTGGCATGCCAGCATTGCCCTGCACTGGATTATAAAAGCAGGACATTTCTGGGTGTGAATGCATCCATTCATTCATCCATTAGCTACCCCTCTTTCTATCCATGAACCCATCCATCCGCCTATCCATCCATTCGTCCATCCATCAGTCATGATGCATACAACATTACTGAGAACCTCCACACCTACTATATACATATAAGATACTTGCTGAAATGCCGACTACACTGTTTTACTTCACTCCTTAGCAAATTTTAATCCCTACCCCCAACTAGAATATAAGTTTTTTGAGGCCAAACACGGTTTTCCATGTTTTATTTCTATGCACCAGCGTCTAGCACAGTGATCTACACATAGTGTGCATGTAATATTTGTTGGCTTGGCTTGGAGAAGACTGGAGAGATCACAGGATTCAGAGCTAGAAGTAACCTAGAAATCTTCTAGTCTACCTTAGGAAGCCCCCTTTTTCAGAGAAAGAAGCCGAGTCCCAGAAGAGTGAAGTCACACAGACAGTTGCAGACTGAGTATGTGGGATTTGAACTTATGCCCTCTGGGGAAACACGACCTAGGAATCTGGGTTCCTAAATTCTGTACTCTGTCACTGGACCATGACTAACTGCCTCTGTATGACCCAACGGGGGTCAACCTAAAAACAGCCATGGGTAGACCAGCCTCATATTAGTTGTTGGGGGAATAATGCTGAAACAGGGTACTTGGACTGGGCAGTGTCTCTCAGGATGAGCTAGTAGACAAAGGTGGTGAAGGTGGCTGAGGTAACAGCATCCTTAGGTGGATTCAGCATTGGCTTTATGCCCACAGAGCCACTAATGTTCCGACATCAACTCCAGCCAATCAATAAGTATTTACTAAGCATCTCCTTTGTGCCAAGCTCTCTCCTAGGTCCTGATAATCCAAACACAAAGAATCTATCATTCCTCCTCCCCAAGATTCTACCTTCTACCTTGGCAGCCAGTCCTCAATGGAGCGGCCAAGGGACCATCACTTGGCTTTGGCTTACAATTTCTGTCAATTACTTGGGTGATGGCATAGATGGCATCTTAAATTTTCAGATCTTCAGGCAGAGGTGGGATGACCCCTTGTCAGGGATGTTGCAGAGGGATCAAAGGACACTGAAGAACATTTCTGGCCTTGAGATTTTAAAATTCTTTAAATCTTAGAATGCAGACCAGACATTCCTAATGGAAGGAGAATGTAGGTTGTTTGGAAATTTTTTGTGGTCTATACAACATTTAAAACATTTTTAAATTATTATTATTTTTTTTTAGTGAGGCAATTGGGGTTAAGTGACTTGCCTAGGGTCACACAGCTAGTAAGTGTTAAGTGTCTAAGGCCGCATTTGAACTCAGGTCCCCTGACTCCAGGGCCTGTGCTCTATCCCCTGTGCCACCTAGCTGCCCCCAACTATACAACATTATAAACTTATTTTTGGTTGATACAAAAATAATTTATTGAGTCATTTAATTACCCTTTACTGAGTTTTTTAAAGTGAGGTTCATTCTTCTCCAGGCTACACTCCAGACCTTCTCTACCATGCCCCAGAAAACCTCTTCATCCTGGATACTCTCTCCATTCCTTGAGTTCACACACTGAAATTACTCTCTGCCCTTGTGGCTTCTTATTCTGATCCAGTGGATCCTTCCAGAACCTCCAGTCAAGGAGGGTGCCCAGGCCAGCCGGGTCTCACTCCACTCCAGGCTACAGGACACCTTCATTCCCCCCTCCCCGGGTTTAAATTTCTTTTTATGTCTTTTCCCATTAGAATGTTCCTTGTGGGCAGGGACTGTCTTTCTTTCTGCTTGTATTTATGGTCCCAGAAGGTGAGCTCAGTGCTCCATACATATTAAATGTTAAATAAACGCTTGTTGACTGACTGAGTGTATTCTATGTTCAATGGAGACACTTAAATATTCAAATCTAGTGTATGCATTATCCCATCAATGTAGATGTTACAGATCTCAACCCATCTATGCCTGTCCATCCTGTGGGACTCTCGTCCATGGCTGTCCATAAGTCCACTACACAGGGTCCATTCAACACAGTGGAGACCCCCCTAAATTTCTCTTGATACCACAAAAATCCTAATGGAGCTCAAAGACTATCTATTATCCTTTGAGTTCATCATCTTTCCAACCCACTGCTTTTTAAGCTTGTGTATTTCTCTGTCATGGAGAATACTGGAGATCTTCCTCTATTGCTCTTAACCTGACACCATGAGGATACCAGAGAAGCTCTCAGAGTCCACCTGTAACTCCTTGCACTTGCCACACCTTTTCCCATCATTAATTTCCATGGTGAAATCCTGTATGTCTGTTGCTCTTCTGAGTTCCTCATTGATTATATAGTGTACCTTGTACCTCTCCCTCGCCTTGTGGGATACTCATTTTAATTCTGCATAAATTTGGGTTTCATTGCTAGATAGCAACACTGTTCAGATTTTGGTTTTTAAAAGATGGGCTATCATTTGGGGGGTGGGGTGGGGCAATGATGGTTAAGTGACTTGCCCAGGGTCACACAGCTAATAAGTGTCAAGTATCTGAGGCTAGATTTGAACTCAGGTCCTCCTGACTCCAGTGCTCTATCCACTGCTCCACCTAGCTGCCCCCAAGATGGGCTATCGTTTTGGAGGGAAACTTGGGGTCACTGAAGCAGCTTTGAAACTTCCTGAAGACTTTCCCTCCCTCCCTTTCCTGTTCACCTGGACCAATTCATTGCCCATCTCAATGCTTCTCTCACACACTCTTATTTTGGGCTAATGCTGGTGCTACGGCTGATAAGGCCACAGCTGTGTGCTAAGTCCAGAATGGGGATGATCATGCACCCCTGGCTCTGATATGCCTCATTTTGGGAAGTGTAAAATACCACTAGCCCCAGTAGTCTGGCCCATGCTGCAGCTAACCAGGGATGGTCAGGGTGGGGGTGGGGTGGTGAAGACAGGCAGCTGGGTTTTGGACATGGTGAGCTGAAGAACATCTCCAGAACATCCAGCCTCAGATGTGTAATAAATAAGCAGCTGGAGATGTGAGGCTAGAAGTCAGCAGAGAGGTTGGGGTTTGAGAATCCTCACCATAGAAATAATAATGGAATCTTTGGGAGCTGATGAGATCACCAAGTGACATAGGACAGAGGGAGAAGAGGCTCCAAGAGAGAGTCCTCAGTCATGGTGTGATTTGGACGAATTCACTGACTGAAATTATGAAAGGAGGAAAATGAGACCATTAGAACGTAAGCTCCTTGGGCGCAAGAACTGTGTGTGCATTTCTTAGTATTGGCGACTCCCTCTGGGGTGCTCTGACTCCGAATCCCACACTCTTCCCTCAGCCCCTGAAAATGTCTGTGCTCGATTTCCAGCACCAACACTTAAGAGCTTTCTGACCCTGGACCCGTTCCTTCTCTGGGCCTCATTTTCCTCATCTTAAGAATGGGAATGATAATAATGCTTGGACTCCCTGTTTCACAGGAAGGATGTGAGACAAACCTTAGAAGCCTTAAAACACTATGGACTTACCGGAAGTCAAATGGTCTTTAAAGATGGAAGCCCTTAGAGGTACAATATGATGAGGTTCATCTTGGAATGATTTCAAGGAGACCTGGGGAGCTTGGAGAAAAAGAAAACAATGTTAACCTGGTGACATTATGCCTGAGGTTGGAGATTTGCCTGAAAACCAGTTTCTCTACTTGTCTGGTGATGATGGAAGTAAGCCAGCAACTTTTACTGGCTTGGAAGGTGAATTAAAGGCAACAACCTTTAAATAGATATTTCTGATCAGGTAAACCAGGAAGAGAAGAATTACCACATGGCCCATAAAACTGCTTAGTGTCAAGAAAACTAGAATGTGGCTTTACTGAGCATGCAAGGCATCTGGACCGGAAGGATCACTGGAGCTTTGTTTCCAGGGGCCAAGTGACCTGGCTCAGATGTCTTGTGCTGGGCTCCTCCCTATGGATGCCTCACCTTCCACAACTCTCAGGAGGCTGTTCCTCCTTGCTTGGCTCTGCAAAAGAAGCCCAGTTTTGTCTAACAGGCATTTTGGGAGATCTCAAGGCAGGGCAGGGATCCTGCTATGTTCTTCCTGCCACCAGAGACCATTGGAATCAACCTTTACTATGAACACTGTGAAAGGCCAACATGGTACCACCAATAAAAGAAAGCAGGGGCTGTGGGCAAAGGGAGCGAGAAGAGGAAGGATGGGGGAAGGGTCCTATAGCAGCAAGTTTTCTCTGACTAGGATGTCCTAAAATTCTTTTCCCCGATGATTCTCCTTTAAAAGCTGCCCCTGGGGCAGCTAGGTGGCACAGTGGATAGAGCACTGGCCCTGGAGTCAGGAATACCTGAGTTCAAATCCGGCCTCAGACACTTAACACTTACTAGCTGTGTGACCCTGGGCAAGTCACTTGACCCCAATTGCCTCACAAAAAACCAAACGAAAACCAAACCAAAAACCAAAAACCAAACAAACAAATAAAAGCTGCCCCAGATAAGGTCAAGGGTGCTGCCCTCTCAAAAGTCAAGAGAAACTCCAAAAAGCAGTCTTTAAAATCAGCTCTCTAATAATTTTGGAAGCTACATGGCTCAGTGTCAACTTTGGAATCATTACCTGAGTTCGAGTTCCGTTTCTGATGATTACAACCAGGGTGTGACTTTGGGCAAGTCACTTAGCTGTCCCATGTTTCCTTTGGCTCATCTATAAAACAAGAGGCTTTGTGCTAGAAGGTCTCCAAGATTCCTTCTGGCTTTAAATCTGGGATCCTCAAATCCGAATTACTCGGTCGTCCTGATATTTCTAGCTGTTCTGCGCCCAAATTATCCCTTTTAAAAACTGACACAGGGAAATGGAGACTCACACATGGGAGCTGCATTGCACTATTGCTGCAGACTTCCCACAAAGTGTAAATACCATGTGCTCTCCCAGGCAGAGTTCTTTTAAAACTGGGCTTCCAGATTTCTGAAAAACAGCTTTGTTCCATTGGGGAATAGCTTAATCGAGTAGAGGTCTCTGCTAAATGACTTCCTGAACATAAGGAAGAGGGCATTTTGCTAAGAAAAGCAACAAAGCAGGACTGAAAGGTTCTTTCCTGTCACAAGAAAACAATTCGCTCGTTATTCAGATTTTCCTACACAAAAAGGAAATGTATTTCTTTGTTTCAAAATTATTACTTGAAATATGACTTTTCTTTCGACTCTTTCCTGGCCTGGTTCCCTTTTTGAAACGGTGTGCATTATTAAGTCATGGAATATTCATAGGCATCCGTCACATCGTCCACTGAAAAAGAATTTTCAAATAAGAACAGGTGACAGGTCTGAGAAGAACGCTCCATCCACTCACTCTCTCTCTCACAACAACCCCCAGGAGATAGGCACTAGTTATTTCCATTCTCCAAATGAAAGTGTAAAACAAGCATGACTGGTTTCTGCATCTGGAGCCAGGAAGACCTGAGTTCAAATTCAGCGTTCAAATTTAAGCTTTGCCAGCTACCGAAGTGATTAAAGCTTAAAACTGCACTTAACATCTGCCTGCTCAGTGATAGCATCTGGTATTGTTGTTGCGAGGATCAGTGAGAGACTCTTTGTAAAGTACTTTACCAGCCTTCAAGTGTTGTATAGACCCTAGCTATAGTTATTATTATTTATGTTTGTGTTGTTGAAGGTTCACAAAGTGCCCTAAATGAATGATCTCATTTGAGCCCCAAGACTTTCTTTTGTTTTTCTTTGGGGGGGGGGGTCAATGAGGGTTAAGTGACTCGCCCAAGGTCACACAACTGGTAAGTGTCAAGTGTCTGAGACCGAATTTGAACTCAGGTCCTCCTGAATTCAGGGCCAGTGTTTTATCCACTACGCCACCTACCTGCCCGAGCCCTAAGACTTTCCAATCATTTTACTAATAAGGAAACTGAGGCTGAAAGACGAAATGATTTGCTCAGGATCACCCACAGAAAGTATCTGATGCGGGATCCGAATCCAGGTTTTTGTGATAGAAGGGTGGGAAAAGCGCTAAGTATTTGTGTGACCTTCGTCACTTCGCCATGGTGAGGCCCAGCTTCCTCATTTGTAAAGTGGAATAATAACGATGGGATTATTATGTCTGTGGCACCTCCCTGCCCCCCTCATACTGTGAAGCTCCATGTTTGTAAGATGATTTGTCAATTTTAAAATGCTCTTTAAATGTCAGCTACGTTAGTTTTTATATCAAATCCACAGAGATGTATGAGTGCCTGCTTACTCTATGCTAAACATTGGAGAGGCTGAGAAAGGCGAAACAGCCTCTAGATTCGGACCGCATACGGTCTAATGAGGAGATACATCGATAGTGAGGTCCATATGTAAGAGTGGGTTCTGTCCTAAGCCCAGTGAATCACAGAAGACGTAGATACCTCACCTGCAACCATTCAGTCAGTCAGCGGGGGAAGCTAGATGTGCAACAACTCCTTTATCGATTAAAGCGACTGGAGTCCTTTGAATATCGGAGGATGACGGTGCTGCACGGGAAACATCAGACACACTTGCAGGTCTATACAGGATGTCCCACAAGTATTTTAAAGCTTTAATAGTGTTATTTGCTATTAGGTTTAACAGCTGTTGAAGTTTAACGCTGCAGTCAGATTTGGGGGATACCATGTATCTAAAAGGATCAATGAGTCCGGCCGTGAACCCGAGCAAGGGATGAACCAGCCCAAGGTGGGAAGGCTCCAGTTTGGAGGACTCCACTGCTTATGGACTTGTCATTGCCTGGGAAGAGAGAGCCTCCCTCGCACACTTAGCTCTGTAACCCCGGGGAAGTCATGGCATTTCTTTGTGTCTGCAAAATGGGCGCAACGATCCTTGCACCGTCTACCTGGCAGGACTAGAGAGAGGAGAGGCGGCGTGTGCTCGCTGCTGGTCCGCCCTTCTCCACCTCGAGCACCAAAGTCAAAACGAAGTGAATGATTGGGCATTGATTAGAATCTTGCATCCTAATTGGTTTGGATGAACAAAGGCCCTTCCCGGCCAGGACCGTTTGTGCTGACTCTTCCAAACTGGCCCGGCCCATGACACTGCTTTTAAGGAGACGCTGAATCCGAAGGGATGGTTTCACCAGAGCACGCCCGGGGCCAATCCCCGGCAAAGCACTGAATGGAGGAGGAAGCATGCGCTCCGGGGATCTGCCGTGGTTTGCTGCCACCTCGTGGCGGCTGCGTGTCCCAACCAGGAAACCCTCATCCATCCAGGATTCAGGGCTGTCTGCAGGGGGCAGGTTTGACTCAGAGCGGATGAGGCCCCATGGGTCAGCTAGTCTGAGCCCCTCATCTCAGAGAGGAGAGGATGGGGCTCAGAGAGGCCAGCATCGCTTGCCAGAGGTTGCCCAAGTGGAGCGTTCTACACTGTGTCACAATCTTTGCCGGCCGGCGGCAGCAGAACAATAGAGACACACGTACAAAACCCAAGTCGTTCCCGACCTCAAGAAGCTTCCACTCCACAGGGATGGGTGGGGAGAGATACAAGTAAATGAGACCAAGCATCCGCAAAGCCGAGGTCCTGTGTGATGGAGAAATGGGGTACTGGGTTCAAAACCACATCCTGGCTGTGTGACCAAGGACAAATCACTGACCCCCTCCGTGCCCAGACAAGTCTCTAAGATTGCAGAGAAGGTGTCATTCGGCTTTGGGGAGGGGCGTTGCTTCCCTGGGAGGTCCACCACAGCAATCACAGAAGAAAATGCTCAATAATAATTTAAAATAAAATAAACATAATTTCAAGAGGGAGAGAACCCAGACACCTGAGGAAGTGAGGAAGGGCCTCTCAAGGCATGGAGGGACTCCTGGGGGAGAAGGAACCTGAGGCTGGATCACAGGGTCATTGATTTAAGTCTGGAAGAACCCTTAAGGATGATCTAGCCCAACCCTCTCACGTCACAGCTATGAAAGCTGAAGGAGGCGAACCGACCTGGCCCCAGCTCCGAGGTGGCATCGAAGGTCAGCTTCTGACTCCAAATGCAGCTCTCCTTCCACGGACCCACAAGCCTTTCGTGACCAGCCCAGCCTCCGCCTACCTTCCCAGTTTTCTTACACTTCAATCTCCCATGATGCCCCTTTCCATGCGGTGACACTGGCCTCCTGGCTGATCCTGCCTTTGGGCACCTGGACCTCTCGCTCCTCATCTCTGCTCCCGGCAGCTTCCCTGACTTCTGTCAAGTCCCAGCTAAAATCTCACCTTCTGTGGGAAGCCTTTCCCAGCACCTCTTGATTCTTGTGCCTTCCCTCAGGTGACTATTTCCTATTTTTCCCATGTATAGCTTGTTCATATTCGTTTGCTTGCTGTCTCTCCCATTAGACTATGAGCTCCTTGAGGGCAGGGACTGACGGTTGCCTTTCTTGTATCCCCAGGGCTTAGCAGGGGTTCTGACACACAGTGGGAGCCTAATAAATGCTCACTCACTGACTGACTCTTCAGTGTATCATGGGTTTAACATCCTGTCTAAATGAGGCTGGTGCTTTTTAACAAACCTCAAAGGAGAGGAAACTGGGAGATATTGTTAACAATTTAAATGTGAGTTAAGACAAGGGAGGTTAGGATCTCTCCAGTTATATCCCCCAAATCAGAACATGGTGGTTTTCCCCTTGTATTCTACTAGGGGAAAATGTCATATGCACAGATAAGTAAATACAGAGAAAATGCAAACGGATTCAAGGGAATTTCTAGGGGGAGAGTAGCTAATAACGCCTGGGGCCACCAGGGAAGGCTTCACGTGGGAAGTGGCTCCTGAACCTTGCTGGGGTTTTCAGAAGGGAGAGCATCTCAGGCAGCTTGTGCCAAATCCAATGGTCTTCCAACTTCTCTTTCTGGGAGGAGCAGAACTCTTCCCACACTGACCCCTGATGGTACCTCGAACATCATCCTAGACTCCTCACCCTTACTCATCCCCGCCCCTCATGCACTAAGTTGGCTTCTCTGGGAATAGGGACCATCTTTTATTTGCTCCTGGTGTCTCCCTTAGTTCCTTCTTCACACAGCGCAGGCACAGAAACAATTATCGAAGGACTGATATAAATCATTTAATACTTCACTCACTTTTTCCTGCAAGGGGAAATGCTTTTTCTTTCAGTAAGTTACAAGGGAGTGAAACTTCAGTTTTGACCACAATGAGTTGATTCTCAGTCAGGAAGCGTCTTCCTTCTCTATCAGTCTCACATAGCTCTGGAAGGGGCCCCCGAAGCCGTGTAGGCTACCCTGGCCCATGACGAGAAGCCCTTTGACTATCCCTGCCTTTGCCTGAAGCCCTCCAGCAGGGCCTCCGGAGGCAGCTCCCTTGGCTTTGGGACATCCCAGACTGGGACAGGAGGCTTTCCTTTTTTTTTTTGACTAGAAATCTGCCTCAGTTGCAACCATTTCTGCCCTTCATGCCTTTCTAATGCAGTCATCTTAAGGGCTTCTCTACACTTAAAAAAATGGCTCAGACTGTCCAGAATTGGTTAAGAGCAAAATCTCCCGCCCACAGAAGCATTCCCTCTGCCATCCTAGATTTCTCTTATTGGCCTGACAAATCGGCTTTTAATAAAGCATCTTTTAATAGCACCATGAAGGTTCCTGATCCACAAAAACCCTAGTGAAGTAGCTAGTACTAATATTACTCAAATATTCAGCCATTCCAATGGATTCATAACTTCAATAATATGGCTATTCCCTCCAACAATGTGATAGTGATCCATCCACGCCTGCCTTTCCTGCATGATGAGGTGCAAGGGTTGGAATCAGGAAGGCCTGAGTTCAAATCCAGCCTCAGATACAAACTAGTTGTGAGACAATGGGCATCACTTAATCCCTGTTTGCCTCAGTTTCCTCATCTGTAAAACGAGGGAGTTGGACTTGATGGCATCTCTTGTCCTTTCCAGCTCTAAATTTATGATCCTAAGTTCACCAGAAGTTGTTCTTCCTCCCTCCTTCCTTTCCTCCCTTCCTTCCTATCTATATCTATAGATTTATAGGTCCATCTATCAAGAGAGACAGAGAAAAACAGAAATATAAAATAGATACAGAATATATAGTGTATACATAGCAAAAGGAGTATATATATGTGTGTATTTATGTATGCACATGCATAGGCATATATATGTATGTATCCACTCACTCACTCACATGTATATGTGTATATATGAATATATATACATATATACAAACACACATGCATATCACACATGTATGTACACACATATGTATATGTGTATTGTGAATATACACACATATGTGTGTGTGTATATGAAAGGCACTAGAGGGACCCAGCCTCAGCATGTACCTCACTTGTCATAGCCAAAGGATTTGTCACCTGGGGGCAAGGTCATGGCCACTCCTTGACCCTCCTCTAGGCTGGTCCTCAGAAAGCAGCTAAGCTGCTCCTACTCAAAGCCTTTCCAGCATCTGTCTCTCTCTGCACCCACATGCATAGCGATACCTGGCACAGAGTAAGTAATTAACAAGTGTTTGTTGACTAATTGACTGACTCTTCAAACCTGCCAGAACTTCTCCTTACTTTGAGCCCAGTCCCCTGGATGCTGCAGGGAGACACCAGAGGAGGAATCTGGAAGGGATTCCCAGCACTTGAATTGTCTTGCAGTATCCAGCTATTCCAATTTTACAGGTACCTTGTTCAGATGCCTAGCAGAGTGCCATGCATACAGTTAGTGACTAACAGCAGTTTGTGGAATTTAATCGAATATGTAAAAGCAAAGGAATATTGACCTAACCTTCTGTTGACTCCTCCAAAAGATTGTAATGATAAGATCATAGCTTTGAGCTGGAAGGGGCCTCAGGGGTCATGTAGCCCACTTCCTTTTTTTCAAGATGAGAATCTTGAGTCCTCGGGGATTAAGGAACTTCTCAAGGTCGCACGGTTACTAATAAAACGACACAGAGTATGTTAAGCTCATTGCAAAACTTAAAATGAAATCTAAAGTATGAAATAAAAGTATGATAGTATTATTAAGATCTACTAAAAAAAGGATAAGGCTTGGGGTCAACATTGTTTTGAAACTCACTGGAGAAGGAAATGGCGAAACACCCCAGTATCTCTGCCAAGAAAATCCTGTGGACATTGTTCACTAGCTGTGGTTCACAGGGTCAGTCTCTCTCTGTCTCTCTGTGTGTCTCTGTGTCTCTCTCTCTCACACATACACACACATACACACAGACACAGACACAGACACACAGACACACACACACTAAAGGGAGACAAATCATTGGAGGGACAGGGCAGAGTGAGACCCTAGGAATAGACATAGAAAGTCGATGAGACTGGTGAACGCAGGCTGGATTAAGGGGAATGTGGATGGTGGGGCTCGCCCTTGGATACTGGACAGAGCAGGTCTAATTTAACTTGTTAGGTCGTAGAAAACCACGGAGGATTCCGAGCAGAACAGTACCCAACCAGATCTGGCATAAGGAAGTATAAAGAATGGATTAAAGGGGGAGGGAGAGGAGACAAAGAGGAGTAGAAGGAAAAAAGCAAGAAGCCCCCTGGAAGTCGGGCTCCTCTCTGGCCCTCAATGAGGAAGTTGGGCTTGATAAACCCTAAGGTCAGCTCCAGCTGTAAATCTATGAACCTTGACAAA
Organism: Dromiciops gliroides; assembly: GCF_019393635.1. Lineage (NCBI taxonomy): Eukaryota > Metazoa > Chordata > Mammalia > Microbiotheria > Microbiotheriidae > Dromiciops > Dromiciops gliroides. The sequence continues at coordinate 11,637,240 of NC_057864.1, forward strand.
TCAGCAGAGCCTGGCTCCGGATTGCCACCTGGATGTGTCAAAGCCAACACCGGGACTTAGAACAGGAGAGATGGGGGTGAATGGTAGTGCCCACCCCCACCCCGCAAAGAGTGGTCTGAGGGAGAACCTGGCCCTTTGAAACACTAGTGTCCTCCCTCCCTTTTTGTCCCCCTCTCTCTGCTGCCTCCCTTCCTCCCCACTGCATCTTCAGATCCCTAATACCTTGTGGTTATTTGTGTTTGGTCAATTTCCTTTTAGTTTGCATATTCTTATCTATGTAAAGTGCCAGCCTTTGGAGAAGGGAGACTGTCCCTTTCTCTGTATTTGTTTCCCCAGAGCCTAGCCCAGGACCTGGCTCTTAGAAGGGGCTTGTGGATTGAGGGAGTGAAGGAGGGGCAGGTTTGGAGGGCAGGCTACGATGCTCACCTGGATCTCTTGCCTCCAATGCAAGGCGCGTCCCTAATAGGAGATGCCCTTTAGAGAAACATCACATATGTGCATATATAATAACAATAACTAGCATTTGTATTCTGTATGGCTTTATACACGTGGAAGAGGTTAGGTGTAGAAAGGCAAAAACAAAGCAGTTTGGACCCTCCAGGAGTTCACAACACGACCACAGAGAAGAGAGCATGTAAACTGTTCGATCACTATGGGAAGACAGTTTGGAGCCAGACTGTGGGGGCTTTGAACACCAAACTGTTAGTCTTTTCTCGATGAGGCTGTGGGGAGCTACTGAGACTTCTTGAACAGGGAAGTGATTCTAACAAACTCCTGCTTTTGGGATGTCTAGCTGCCTTGGGGATGGACTAGGGGCAAGGCAGACTGGAGGGGACCAATTTGGAAGCCACTGCATTATTAGTTCAGATGAGAGGTTAACAGGGCAACCAGGACCCCTATGTGGGTGGGGGGCTCCTCATCTGTAAAGGGGGTGCCTCTCTCCCAAGGCTGCCGGGAAACCACCTACAGACAGGCGTGGGAACCTAGAACGGCCTTTACAGATGTCAGCTGTAGTTATTGCACCAGACAACTGGGTAGCACAGGCGGACAATAGGGGCAGCATCCAGGTATTGGATTAGAGCATTTTTTTCATATGACTACGGATAGCTTTAATTTCTTCATCTGAAAACTGCCTATGTCCATTAATTAATTGGGGAATGATTTGTGTTTTTATAAATTGGACTTAATTATCTATTTGAGAAATTGGGCCTTTATCAGAAACACTGGCTATAAAAACTGTTTCCCAGCTTTCTGCTTTCCTTCTAATCTTGGTTGCATTGGTTTTGTTGTGCAAAAACTTCTTAATTTAATATAATCAAAATAATCCATTTTGCCCTTCATAATGTTCTCTATCTCTTCTTTGGTCATAAATTCTTCCCTTCTCCATAGATCTGACAGATAAATATTCCTTGTTCTCCTAATTTGTTTATGGTATCACACTTTATGTGTAAATCATGTACCCATTTTGACCTTATCTTGGTATAGGGTGGGAGATACTGGTCCATGCCTAGTTTCTGCCTTGGGGCAGCTAGGTGGCACAGTGGATAAAGGACTGGCCCTGGATTCAGGAGGACCTGAGTTCAAATTTGGCCTCAGACACTTGACACTAGCTGTGTGACCCTGGGCAAGTCATTTAACCCTCACTGTCCCATAAAAATAAAATAAAATAAAATGTAACTGTAAAATGTTTAACAAAATAAGTAAAAATATAATACAGTAAAGATAATGTTAATTTTTTTAAAATGAGTGAAGGACAAACAACAACTAGTTTCTGCCATACTGTTTTCCAGTTTTCCCAGCAGTTTTTGTCAGATAGTGAGTTCTTATCCCAGAAGCTGGAGTCTTTGGGTTTATCAAATAGTAGATTGCTATAGTCATTTACTACTGTGTTCCTAACCAATTCCACTGATTCACCCACTCTATTTCTTAACCAATACCAAATAGTTTTGATGGTTGCTGCTTTATAATGTAGTTTTAGATCTGGTATGGCTAGGTCACCTTCCTTTGCATTTTTCCATTAATTCCCTTGGTATTCTTGACCTTTTGTTCTTCCAGATGAATTTCGTTATGATTTTTTCTAGCTCTATGAAATAACTCTTTGGTAGTTTGAGCGATATGGCACTGAATAAGTAAACAGGTATTGAAATAGTGCTACTTTGTCAAGGCTCCTGAAAATTACTTCTTTGGGGAAACTTGTGGCCAGAGAGAACTTTGGGAAAATGTTTCCAAGTATTACGTTATGATCCAGTTTGTTATTTGTGTGGATAATGGAAACTCTGAGTAGAGGGTGTTCCAGTACAGAGAAAACATTTGTTTCTGTTAGGGATACGAGCTGCTTTTTAGTCTTATTGCTAGCTTGTTTCTGAAAAGTTCTGAACCAACGGCAGCTCCTGCAAAGTGTGTGCTGATAAAAAGAGGAAGACGTATCACACAGACTCATACTGGGGTTTAAAAAAACAACTGAAGCATCCCAAGAAAAGCCAAAGTTATAGATTTGAGATAATCTTGCAGAGAACACACATCTTTATTTCATGAGTAAAGCAAGCAAGCATTGAAATGGAAGGATCATAGATTTAGACCTGGACCAGAGTCCAACCCTTTCACTTTACTGATGACGAAAGTGAGGCAGGCAGAGGTTAAGTAACTTGTCCAAGGTCACACAGCTAGTAAGGGGCAGAACTAAGATATTCATTCAAATCCAGTCCTTCTAACACTGGCCTTTTAAGGTCCTCTGAAATCTGGCTCCCCTCTACCTTTTCAGCCTTATTGATCATACTTTTCTTGGGTATATTCATTTAGCTGTTCTCTGAACTAAATAATAATAAAATAATTCTAATATAATTATAGATTTGTTGTTGTTTTTCAGTCATACATGATCCTTCATGACCCCATTTAGGGTTTTCTTGGCAGAGATAATGGAATGATTTGCCATTTCCTTCTCCAGCTCATTTTACAGATGAAGAAACTGAGGCAAACAGGGTAAAGTGACATACCCAGGGTCACACAGTTAGCAAGTATCTGAGGCCAGATTTGAACTTAGAAAGAAGTCTTCCTGAGTTCAGGCCTGGTATTCTATCCACTGCACCCCCTATAATAACATGTTATATGATAATATATTAATATATAACAACAACAATAATTTGTGTTCCTTGTTCCTCATACAAGGTGCTCCATTCCCCATCTCCATGCCCTTATCTTGGGTGGTTTTGGTGCCTAGAATGTATCCTTTCCTCACCTCTGTCTTTTAGAAAGTTGGATCTTCTTCAAGACTTAGTTGAAGCAAAGGAAGCGAGGTGATGCAGTGGACAGAGTGGGCTAAGCCCAAGTCCTCAGCTGTTAGTGCTTCCCCATCCTCCATTACACATTTTGTACTCTGCATACATGTATATGTTAACTCCGATCATTGGAGGGGAGAGTGAGGCTGATGACTTTGTGCAGCTTCTGTCTCACTTCAATCCAATTCATGCACAAGACATCTCCCTTGATGTCACTGGTCCTCTTTGTGAATGAAGAACAAACAATAACAAGTCTATGTACTTGTTACTGTCTCTCCCAAGAGAAGGTAAGCCCCTTGAGGACAGGCACTGTTTCATTTTTATCTACATATCTGCAGCACCTGGAACACCTTCCTGGCACAAAGTAAGTACTTTATAGATGCTTATTATTATTGACTTATTGAATTTTAAATGGATTTTTAAAATACTTTTTCATTTTCAGCAAAGATGTTTTTTGTGCCCAAGTGAAAGAGAACGCCAAAACAACAATTAGGCAACAACAACAACCCCCTTTGTGTTACTAAGATGGGCCAGATTGAAAATATGTCTATCCTTCATGAAAGGTCCCATGAAGCTCTAGAGGAGTTATTAATGAATCCAAATCTCTCTGATCGAATTTGGAGGGGAAATACTCTGAGCAGGAACGGTCTGCAACAGATGCTTGTTAAGTAACTGGGTGACCCTGGGCAACTACCTTAACTGTCCTGATCTCTGGCCAACTCTAAGAATGACTTTGAGATCATCTGCAGTCTAGGTGATAGAAGGACCGGTAGAAAGCAGAGGTCTCTTGTCACTAACCAGTAGCTAAAACTGTTTCAGAAATAAACACTTAAGAAATAACTGACATTCAAACAGCACTTTAAATTTGGCCAAGTCATTTACAGACGTTACTTCATTTCAGCCAACAGCCACGGGAGGTGGGCACTCTGGGTATGAGCTGGAGAAGGAAATGGCAAACCGCTCCAGCAGCTTTGCCAAGAAAACCCCAAATGTTGTCGTGAAGAGTTGGGCATGACTAAAACAACTGATCAACAACAATTTCAAGTATGGTTTCCCCCGCCTCTTTCTGGATAGCTAGCTGAGGCGCCTAGAGGTGAAATGCCTTGCCCCCAGTCACACAGTGACACAGGATTTGAACCCAGGGCTTTTTGACTCTAAAGTCAAGACTCTCTCAACTACAGCTGCACAGGGCACATCAGGAGGTTTCACAGAAGCATAAAATGCAGTCTAGTCACTTGCTCACACTTGTCCTAATCTTGAGATGAGTTGGACGAAAAAAAAAAAAAAACCTGGAAAAAAAATCCCTGCAGGCTGAGCCATCATGAAAACAGTGTCTCTGTGGGAACATTTGCTACAGCAAGTAGCAACAAAACCTTCACCTGGGAAACAAGCAACTTAATTAGTTACTGTAAATTTGCCAGCCCAGTCCCTCCCAGTCTCTGCCTTCTCATTAAAGGGATAATAAGCCCTAAGTACTTCCTCCATTAGAACAGCGCTGACACTCAAGCTTTCTCTGCTGCTGTCAGAAACTGCTGACTTCTAATGCCTTTAACACTCAAGCTTGCTTTTGTCTATGATGACAAACCATATCAGGATAATAGATTTAGGACTCATGTTAATCTTACCGATCCTATAGCCCTACCCCTTTATTTTACAAGCTAAGGACCAGGCAAGTTATTGTATCACAGACAGGATTTGAATCTAGTCCCTCCAAGTCCAAAAACCAGTTCATGTTCTAGTATATCATGTTGCCTCTAACTCATTGTGGGCTTGCTATTATATTTCCCCATGTATTATTTCCTTTTATCTTTGCAACAGTCCTGGGAGATAGATGCTATTATCCCCATGTTACAGGTGAGGAAAATGAGGTAGACAGAAGTTAAGTGGCTTGCCCTGGGTCACACAGTTGAGGCAGTGTTTGAATATGTCTTCCTAATTCCAAGACTAACACTCTATCCACTGTACTTATCTGGCTGCCTTTTCTTAATATGATAAACAATATCAATTTTTTGTTTTTGTTTTTGTGGGGCAATGAGGATTAAGTGACCTGCCCAGGGGTCACACAGCTAGTAAGTATCAAGTGTCTGAGGCCGCATTTGAACTCAGGTCCTCCTGAATCCAGGACTGGTGCTTTATCCACTGCACCACCTAGCTACCCAACAATACCAATTTTTAAAAATAAGATTTGGGATTAATGTAATGGGGGAAAAACTAGAGGACTTTCCAATAAGATCAGTGTAAAGCAAGGGTCTCAGTTGTCACCACTAGTATTCAATGTGGTTCTGGAAACATTAGTTTCATAATAAGACAAGAAAAAAACTGGAAATAAACATAGGCAAAGAGGAGGCAAAATTACCTCTTTGCAGATGATAAGAAAACATAGTAGTTTCGTTAAAAGAAGTCGATTATAAAATAAATGCAAAAAAAATCAGCTTTTCTGTATTTTGCTCACAAAATCCAGCATGAAGTAACAGAAAAAAGACATTTCTTTCAAAATAGCTTGAAAATGTATAAAATATCTGAAAGTCAACCTACCAAGATACTCTCATGATATAAATGAACACCACTAAAACACTATTTACAAAAATAAACTAGAAAGATGGTTATTGTTCATAGTTGGTCCACTTCAATATAAAGAAAATGACAATATTATAAAATTAATTTATAGGTTTAGTGTCTTTCCAATGAAACTGCCGTGGGATTAATTTATCAAACTAGACAAACTGATATAAATTTATGGGAAGGAACAAAAGGTCAATAATTTCAGTGAAAATAAAGAAGCAATAAAGGAACCAACATTACCAGACATCAAATTATACTACAAATGTGTAATAATTAAAAGTACTTAGTATTAAAAACTATTGGGGGGCAGCTAGATGGTGCAGTGGATAGAGCACCGGCCCTGCAGTCAGGAATACCTGAGTTCAAATCTGGCCTCAGACACTTAACACTTACTAGCTGTAGGACCCTGGGCAAGTCACTTAATCCCAATTGCCTCACTAAAAAAAAAAGAAAGAAAGAAAGAAAAAAAACTTAAAAAAAGGAAAAAAAACAATAAAAACCTATTAGGTATTAAAAATAAATTGATGAATGAAGTAAACTAGGTAAGTAAGACCCAAAGTAATTTAATATTGAAGCCTTCAGTGTTTGATAAATCCAAGGACACCAACTACTAGAGCAAAGACTTGTGACAAAAGTTTCTGTGAAAATTGGAAAGCAATTTGGAAGAAATTAGGTCAACAGCTTACACTATATACCACAATAATCTTCAGATAGATATAAATTTTAAATATAAAATGTCACATCATTAAATAAATTAGAGGAAAATAGAAGGATCTACCTTTTCTCAAACCTCTCCAAAATAGAATTATGCACAAAAGATAAAACAGGGGCAGCTAGGTGGAGCAGTGGATGTATCACCGGCCCTGGATTCAGGAGGACCAGAGTTCAGGTCTGGCCTCAGACACTTGACACTTACTAACTGTGTGACTCTGGGCAAGTCACTTCACCCTCATTGCCCCACCCCCACCCCCCAAAAAGATAAAACAACTTCAGCTGTCTCGATGATCTAGAACACACAGAATCTAAAAGGAAGCAAAGAATTAAAAAAAACCCCAACACCCATGAACTGATGCTCCCAGACCCTGAACTTACTCAGCATCCCCCCTCTGCCTCCCATGTACCAGTAGTGAGAACATACTAGCAGACTCAAGGATCCAACCCAGACTTACAGTAAACCTGCCTCCATTCCCGACCCCCTCCTTTCCAATGCTATGGAGAACCCTGATTCCAGGCAGTAGATTTTTGTCAGGTCCATGACAGGCAGCCAGGCTTGCTTTGTCCTTCAGGGCAAAAACCCGCCAGGGGCCACAACCTGGTAGCATTAGCACCGCAAAACAGGACAGGACACCAGGAGAGGACACTGAGTGTGTGGAGGTTTGGGGGAAGGAGAGCTATATCGATCTCCACAAAGCTTTGGGAAAGGACACAGCATCTACCTGGGTCCAGTTCTGACCATTCAAAAGTCACTTGGGGCAAAGACATAGGCTTGTGAGCCATGAATTGTCCAGTGTGAGAGGTAGCTGAGATGTTTTAAGGACCAGCCCCCAAGGAAACTGACTTCCAAGGAAAGAGTCAGTGGGTGAATGAAGGAAGATCAGGGGTGAGGGGTGAGGTGGGGGTGAGGTGGAGATTGAAATTACCAAAGAAGAAGAAAACTCAAAGACTGTGAACATAAGCAGATAAACCAGCAGAAGGAAATCTGGCTTTTACATCTAGTAAACAAGTTCAGACATCTATGAATAAATATTGCAAAGCAAAGGAACACTTGAAGAATTTGTGGAATTTGAAGAGAACATGAAATCACAACACACTGTTCCTGAGCAATTCAAAAAAGAAATGAAAAATTTGAGAGCAGAATGTATGACCTCCACAGCAAAAATACAAGGCAGAGTAGAAAAACTGGACTCTGCAATGGCAAGTCTTGCCAAAGTAACTAAAGAAAGAACAACAGATTGAGAATGCAAAGATACAGAAGTGAAGGATAATCTAGAAGAAGAAAAGCAAAAAAAAAAAATTAATTAAAAGAAAATATGCTCACTATACAAAAATGAATGCTTACTTTTCTTTTTTCTCTTTGAAAAAACTATTGATATTTTGTTTTTAACATTATAAACATTTATAGATTACACCTACTTTGTGAGAAGTATCCTGTAATAAAGTAAGACAATTACACAAAACTAATAATACAGAGACCTCATCTGCAGCATTCTATATTTCAAGCACCCCTCCCACCAGTTTCTCTTTTTAAAAAAATTAACAATAATCTATTTTCTCTCCCTTCCACCTTTCACTCCACTGGAAAAAAGAAAAGAAAAACAAATTCATTGCAATAAATATTCATAGTCAAGCAAAACAAACTTGTTGTATAAAATATATATATATATATATATATATAAGAGTGACAAAGTTGACAAAAAAGGAAAATGACAAATGTTGGAGGGGTTGTGGAAAAACAGGCACGTTAATGCACTGTTGTTGGATCTATGAATGGGTGCAACTATTCTGGAAAGCCAAATGAAATTGTACACAAAAAATTACTAGACAATGAGGACCCTTTGACCTACTTATACCACTGCTATATCTATACCCATGCTTCTTCTAGGAACAGGTATTCCTTGATGAAGCTTTCTAATTTAAGGCAACCACAATTTAGATTTTAAACATCACACCCAAAAGAGATTTTTTTTTTTAAAGAGGAAAAAGTATTATTTGTGCAAAAATATTTATAGCAGCTTTTTTTGAGGGTGGTAGAAATCCTGGAAAATAAGGGAGATACCCATTAACTGAGGTATGGCTGAATAAGTTGTGATAAGTGAATGTGACAGAATGCACGGGCTGTAGAAATGAGGAAATAGGTGAATTCACGGAGACATAGAAAGACTGACATGAGCTTATAGGGAGTGAAGGAGGATATACAGCAGAGCAGAGCCAGGAGAACAATATGTAACATCGATGTTATAAACACAAACAGTTCTGAGGACTTCTGTAAACTGATGAAGAACAAAATGAGCAGAACCAGGAGAATGATTTATATAGTGAAAACAACACTCTCAAGACAAATAATTTTGGAGGTAGCTAGGTGGCACAGTGTATAAAGCACTCGCCCTGGATTCAGGAGGACCTGAGTTCAAATTCAGCCCCAGATACTTGACACTTACTAGCTGTGTGACCCTGGGGAGGTCACTTAATCCTCACTGCCCCGAAAAAAAAACCCCAAAACTTTGAAAGACTTCAGGAACTCTAGTCAATAGTTAGCTTTCAAATGAAAACCTGCAAGTTGTCAACAGCCACATGGAAAGATGTTCCAAATCATTAATAATTAGAAAAACTCAACTTAAAACAACTCTGAAGTTTCATATCTCACCCATCAGAGTGGCAGAAATGACACAATATGAGAATGGTCCTGGAGGGGCCATGGGAAGACATGCACATGAACACAAGGTTGGTAAAGTTATTAAAAGGTTTGCCACACTGGGAAACAATTTAGAATTATGCTTTTAAAAAGCCACAAATTGTAGTTGCCTTTGACCCAACAAAACCACAATAAGGTATATATTGCAAGGAAGTAAAAGGAAGGAGAGGTCCCTTGTATACAACAAGAAGATAAAAAAGTGGCTAGAATTGTTGGACTCTCAAGTCAGGAAGACCTGAGTTCAAATCCAGCTTCAGATATTTAATAGCTGTCAGCCTCAGTTTCCCCATCAGTAATAGGGATAATAATAATGCCTACTCACAGAGGTGTGAGGATCAAATGAGATAATATCTGTCAAGAACTTAGTGTAGCACCAAGAACATTGTTGTTCAGTTGTTTCAGTGGTGTCCAACTCTTGGTAACTCCACTTGGGGTTTTCATGGCAAATATACTGGAGTGGTTTGCCATTTCCTTCTCCAGCTCATTTTACAGATGAGGAAACTGAGGTAAACAAGAAGGCTGAATGACTTGCCCAGAATCACACTGTGCCATAGTAGTCTGTTCTCTTCTCTTCCTATGCAAAAATATTTAGAGTGGTATTTTTGTTAGTAGGAAAGAAATTGAAGGAAAATGGACTCCCATTAATTGGGGATGTACAAATTTTGGAAAGTGAATATACTAACATGTTATTGAAATAACTGATATGAAGAATACAGAAAAATGTGAGAACTGCTTATATGAATGGATGTAAAGTGAAGTAAGCAAAACTGGGAGAACAATTTACATAACAACCAAAATAATGTCAAGGAAAACAAACCTGGAAAGACTCCGCAACCCTGACCGATTGATCCAGCAGTATTTTAGGGGAATAGAGGGTGCACTATGGGGACAGAATGTGGCATACATTTTCAGCTATGGCCAATATGTGGATTTGTTCTGGCTTGGCTGTATTTATTTCTTATTAGCAAAAATTGCACAGGGGAGGAGGAGAAAAGGTATGTGATGTTAAATGGGAGATGACAGTGATGTCAGAACTGGGGGGGGAACATCAATAGCAATGTTTGAGAAAATAAAAAATAAAACAGGGGAGGGGAGGTCACTTGATTCTGAGTGTTCCTAAAATTCCATATTTGGTATTAATGGCTGTAAAGAGGACCCTGCCCCTCAAATATCCCATGAGTTCACCAATGCCTAAAAGTATCCAATTAGAGATTCCTTTCTTTGGCTTCAGACTTAGTCTCCTATGAAAATGTAAATACCTCTTTAAGCAGAGGTTCTTAGCCTATCCTGGGTCTCCAGACCTCCATCTCAGAATTGTCTTTTTGTCTACAATCATAACTGGAGGACATGCTAAATTTCTGTTATAGGTTAATGAACATGAGTGCATCCAAATTCACAGACCCCCCTGAAATCTACCCACAGATTCAGTTGCCTTAAAGGGATACATTATGCCTCAATGCATGAGGATCTTGCCACTTCACTCTCCTATTCAAATATCTTCCGCAGTTCCCAAGGCCTCCAGGATGAAATACCAACTCAGCCTGACATTTAAAGCCACCCAAGGTGTAACTTCAACACAACCCTCTGACTTTTTCTATCACTCTTCTCCCTGAGTGAGGCAGAGTGGCTTACTGGGTAGATGCTAGAGCTTTAATTAAAAAAACAAGCAAACAAACAAACAAGAGAATCTAAGCTTGAATCCCACCACTGTTTCTCAGGAGCTGCATTGTCCTGTCTGAGTCATCTCTCCTTTGTGAGTCTCAGTTTCCTCATCTACAAAATGTGGCTTGTGACACCTTTAGTGCCAAACCAAGAGGCTGATTGTGGGGGTCCAATGGGAAATTCACAGCAAATCTTTTTTTTTTTTCCAGGGCAATGGGGGTTAAGTGACTTGCCCAGAGTCACATAGCTAGTGTCAAGTGTCTGAGGTTGGATTTGAACTCAGGTCTTCCTGAATCCAGGGCCAGTGCTTTGTCCCCTGTGCCACCTAGCTGCCCCCGTCGCCAGAGAAATTACAACCCTGGCATATAGGTACATTAAATAGGTATACATAACCTTTTACTGTTGCCAATTTTTTTGCAACCCCCACATTTATGTCATGGGGTGCAGAGCACCCCAGAAGTTCTCTGGGGCACACCAAGGAATCTTCTTGAGAAACTAAACCAGAGGACAGATAATGCCTAGAGAGATAAGCTGAACCAAATCGGACTGAGCTAGCTTGGAATTCCTACCCTTCATTCTGGTCTCCCTTACCCTGGGGAGATAAGTTTGGGTGTGGCTTCGGCCTTTGCGTTCTGAAGAGGGATCTGTACCCACCCGTCACCCAATTCCTGTAGTCACTACCAGTGGGGGATGGTCCTCCACTCCTCACCCAATTCCCCCAGCTACCACCAGTGGGGGATGGTTCACCCTCACTAAAGGAACTTTCCACAGGCAGATGGTCCACCCCCATCAGGCCTCTATAAAAGTACTTTCCAGTCTCCTGTTCGAGGAGATTTGGTACCTCTGAGCCATGTGCTTTATGCCAGTCTCCTCATGAAAAGTCCAAGGATTTCTTTCATGGTTTCCCTCCCCCCACCCTTCCTTTCCCTCGCTCCTAAATAAACTACCACCTTATTCTAACTACTTTTGTGTGCAAGAGGGTGTAATTCCTTAAAAAGGAATTCCCAAGAACTCCAACTCCCACCAACCTATACCCCATTTCCCACCATTACATTTAGTTACATGACCCCATAAGTTTAAGAAGCTTCATTTTAGCCAGGCTGGGCTTGCTATGTTTCCCACGCTCCACATTTCATCTCGGGGCATATTCCCTGCCTAGAATGGACTCCTTCCTTGTCTCTGCCTTCTAGAATCCTTATCTTCTTTCAAAGCCCAGCTCGGCAGCTACCCCTAAGAGGTGACTTTCTGCTTCCTGAAGCTACCTTGTATTTATTTGTAAATATAGAGTCAGAAGGGAGCCTTCAGATCATCCCGACCCTCTCCTCCAGTTCCTGGAGCTCATCCTTTTGTCTGCTGAAGGACGGAAGGAGCCCAGAGAGTGGGAAGTGATTTGCCCAAGGCCGAGGGAGCAAGGTGAGAGCTCTCCAGATTCGCGCCCTTTCCCTCGAACCATGGGTGTGTTGTATCAGATCCTCAGTGGGACAAATGCCGGCTCTTGTTTTCCTTTGTATGCACAGCACAGTGACTCAGTGAAGGCGGTGCCTAATAAAGGTTTGGAGTTCTGAGTCATTCGCACCTTAGTATGAGTGAGGTTGGAAGTTCTCAAGAATAGTATTTGATAGTTCAGGGGGAAAATTTAGCATGATGGGCATTCTTAAACTGGGGACTTGTAAACTTTTTAAAAAGTTATTTTTTTATAACCATTTCAGTAGAATTGGCTTCCTTTGTAGTTCTTTCTCGCTCTCCCTCTCTCTTTCTCTTCATATAAGTCTATATCTGTCTCTATATAATATATATATATACATACGTATGTGTATGTATCTATATGTATGTACCTATATACACACACATACATATACACACACATATTCTTCTGACAAGGGGTCCATGGGCTCCACTGGACTGCCACAGAACTGGGTGCATGACCCAAAAAAGGATAAGAACCCTTGGAAAAGGACGTTTACCTGAGTGGAGAGGTACTGTGTTAGGATGTTCTTGAGGGACCTAAAGGGATTTAGAAAGGAGTCTCTTGTGAAGAGAACCTCACAATATGACAGTGCCAGATCCGAATGTATCTAAAAATTCCTAAATGAAAAATAAAATTGAACCCTGCCCAGGTATAAAAACTAAGTTTAGCCTCAGAGTACAGGTGAGAAAATGTGTTTCTCTCCCTTCATTCTCATCAGGGCCTAAATGTGCAGAATATTGCCTACACTGTCAAGTGTGTTGATTGGATTTACTGAACTGTTTTTCATTTTAAATCCTTATTGAAAGAGAAGGTTTTTTGGGTGAGTGTGTGTGTGTGTGGGGGGAGGTATTTGAAAGTAAATATCGGGGGCAGCTAGATGACGCAGTGGATAAGGTACTGGACCTGGATTCAGGAGGACCTGAGTTCAAATCCGGCTTCAGACACTTGACACTTACTAGCTGTGTGACCCTGGGCAAGTCACTTAACCCTCATTGCCCCACTAAAAAAAAAAAAAGAAGAAAGAAAGAAAAGAAAAAGAAAGTAAATATCATTTTAAAAAAATCAACAGCAAAAGAAAAAAATTCCTAAATGAGAGATTGCCCAACACAATTGGCCCCCAGTGTGGTACAGACTTTCCCATTTCCTTGTCAGAGTTTCTTTCTAAATGAGTTAGCCCTCAGTAAACTGCATCAGCTCTTTGTCTAAAACTCTGAAAAGTTTGAGCTCCTGAGTGGCTTTGGGGCTTGGGAGGGAGGGCATGCATACTGACTTGTACAGCTGAGTCACCAGCTTGTCCACGGACCTGCTGATGCTCTTCCCCAGTGGTACCTGTTTTTCTGCGCCTCCAGGAACAGCACCTTCTTCTTTGGATCTGCCCTCCCTCAAGGACCAATATAAATTCCCGTTTGTCACCTTATTCCCCTCCCTGTCCTCCAGGGTCCAGCCAAATGGGTCTGCTCTATACTGAGCATGGTAGGTTTGGAGCCAGCCCGACTGGCTCTGGTGCCACTGACCTGGGCAGAGCCTCTTTGTTCTAATCTGTAAAATGCAAGGGTGCAAAGGTCCCTCCCGGCTGTAAACACACCATGTTGGGATCATACCAAACTACAGCTACAACAGCCAAACATCAAAAAGGAAACGAAGGTCCCTAGAATCAGAACCACGTAAAAAACTCGGCATGGATTGAGTTCTACTGAAAACATCTGTCTGAGCAGCAATCAGAGGTGTCTGCATCGTGTTAATGAAGGCTATTCACCCCACAAAGCTGTGGTGGCCCCTGACTTATTGCCTATGACCTGAATATTGGGTATTCTTCAACATTAAAAGTATCTACATTTTAAAAAAAGACACTCACGTACTTGGCTACACTGATCAAATCAATCCAAGCCAACAAGCTCTCACTATCTGACAGGTGCTCTGCATGCTGATCAAATTAATGGACATGGGGCAGCTGGGTGGCGCAGTGGATAAAGCACCGGCCCTGGATTCGGGAGGACCTGAGTTCAAATCCGACCTCGGACACTTGACACTTACTAGCTGTGTGACCCTGGGCAAGTCACTTAACCCCCATTGCCCCACAAAACAAAATTAATGGACTAATTACTATTTTATTATTTATTAATATGTTGCATGTAATATTCCATTTCTATTTTTAATTACTTAATTATTTATCAAAATATTTTCACATCCAGACTAACCCCCAGGGCATACACATGAGATTTGTCAAAAATAATGTCTATTTAATTGCACTGGGCCATTTTTGTGCCACTAATCAATAAAAATATAAAGTATTTTTATCTTTATATCTTCCTTTTAAAATGTACATGTGTTTTTTTATAATATTCACAAGAAACTATGTAAGGAAAATAGCACATATATAATTTGTAGGTAACCATATATATATTGGGGGTGCATGCAGACATTTAAAAAAATTAGGTCAAAAAAAGGTGGCTATCACTGGCTATTATTACAAGATAACATTTCCATCCTGAGGGTTTGGGACCCTATGATCTCAAGGCCAAAATGGTCCTAGAAATATTGGGGTGGGGCAGCTAGGTGGCACAGTGGATAAGGCACTGGCCCTGGATTCAAGAGGACCTTAGTTCAAATCCGGCCTCAGGCACTTGACACTAGCTGTGTGACCCTGGGCAAGTCACTTAACCCTCATTGCCCCACAAAAACATTAATATTGGGTCAATAATTAAAGGATAATTGAATTCAACAAATGTTCATTAAGTATCTAAGGTGTGCAAATCACTGCAGACACAGAGACCTAAACAAAACTCCTGGTCCTCAAAGATCTTACATTTCACTGGGTGAGACAACATAAACAGAAGTAAGAAATTACAAAATGTGTAATTTAAAATAATTTCCAAAGGGAGAGAATCCTGACAACTGAGGGAGAACAGGAAAGGTCTCAAGTAGGAAAAGCCACTTGAGCTGTGCCTTGATGGAATCAAAGAGCTCTGAAAGACAGAGGTGAGGAGAACATGTTCTAGGCATGGAGCAGGGACAATTGGTCCAAAGGGAGGGAAGTGGGAGATGCCATGTCATGGATGGTTCTGCGTGACTGGACCAGACTGAGACCCTACGAGCGTGTGACTGACAGTTATGTGAAGGAAGACTCCAAAGGTGAGATGCTAGAACAAAACAGCCCACCATTAGTCTTCAAGACTGCTTTTCTAAGATGTGGGCAGCAGAGGTCGCTCGAGACATTTAATTCATCCTTGTCTTTCTTCAAAAGTCTGAGATTCTTCTGAATTTAGACCAGAATTACAGAATATTAGAGGTGAGAAGGGACTGTCGAGGTCATCCTATCCATCCCCCTCATTTTACAAAGAAGGAAACTGAGGCCAAGAGAGGCAAGCACCGTGATATTGCATAATTACACCCATCCAGTTAAAGACGCCATTCACGAGGGCAATGCACCTACTCATGAAGGGCAGCATCATGAACCCAAGGGACCCAAGCATCCGTAAGTGAACCAAGCAGTGTCATTGTGACCTTTCTCTTGCTCCAAAAAGTGGGAAGGATGACTCAGTGTAATAAATAACTGAACACAATCTGTTGTGAATGGAATAGATAATACGCTTTGTACATGGGGCTGTTGGGTTTTTTCAAATACATGGTGATGCTGTTGTAACGGGTAACACAAATTCATTTAAAGCATTACTGGTTTCATAAGAGCTTTTCACCGTCGTATATTGTCTTGCTCAACAAGAGAGCTGGTATTGGAGTTAAGGATCCTGGGTTCAAATCCCATATCTGTGTGACTTGGGGAAAATCACCAAGCTTCCATCAGCCTTACTTTTCTTGATTATAAAATGAAGGAGTTAAACTAGTTGGCCTTTTCTAAAGTCCCATCTAGCTCTAACGCTATGACTCTACTATTTTTCTAATAGCATAACTACTGTCATGTGAGAAAACAGGATTTTTAAAAAAATTCAAAAGGAGCCCTTATATTGGGGAAATCTATTCACAGCTGACAGGGAGGCAGCAGTGGGAAGATCATGGACTTTGGACTCAGAGAATGTGAATAGACCCTTGGGCAAGCCCCCTAATTTTCCTCGCCTCAGTCTCCTCATCTGTAGAGTGAAGAAGCTAGACCAGATGGCCTTTAAGGGCATGTATGTGATAGCTATAAAATCTTTTATGTAATCTAATTTGGTCCTCACCACAACTCAGTTAAGTTTGTCTCCATTTTGTAGATGTGGAAAACTGAGGCCAAGAGAAGTTAAGTGACTTGCCTAAGGTCATATGGCAACTACCTTAGGCAGGATTCTAATCCCTGCACTAACTGGACTTCAAGCCCAAGGCTCTGTCTCCCGGGGCATGTTGGGAATCTCTAAAGTATCTTTGGCAATGATTATCCATCAGAAGTCGAGGAAAGGAAAACTCACCGTGTGATTGATTGGTCCTACCAGAGAAAGCAAGCACAGAGATCAAGGTGAAGAGAAGGAGCTGAATTAAATCTACTGAAGAGCTCACCTGCTTCTGGGGTTGTGTGGGAAAAGGGCGCACTCCACTCTGGCCGGTACCTCCTTCCCGCCTGCCGACACCGGGCTTGAAACGCAAACTCGGTGCTGGGCTCCAGGTTGTACTCCGTGCGTTGTATTGATGTCATGTTGATTTCCAGTTCTTTAACCTGAGATTGAGAAGCAGAGGCAGATGTAGGCATAGGAGAAGCTTCTGAGCCAACCACTGTCCAAAGGGAGAATGAGCTGCGTGCCTGAAAGTGGGGGCGGGAACCAAGGATTTCTCGCACTGCTGGGTCTTTAAGCACAGACGGTTGACCACTTCCTGGGTATGTTACAGAAGGAATCCTTGTTCAGGTACTTGCTCAGGTACTAAGTAGCTCTGAGGACCCTTTCAGCCCTGAAACATGTTCGTTTTTTAAAGCCGTATCAAGCACCAATCAATCAACAAGTGTTTATTACATTCTGTGCGCTAGGAGTAGTGCTAAGCACACGCAAAGACAAAAATGAAACAGGTCCTGTCCTCAAAGAGCTTACATTCTAACGAAAGAGACAACTTACATAGAAATAGATACAGAGAGATATGGAGACTCGACACAAAATAACCTTAAAGGGGAAGGAAGATGCTGGCTTTAAGGGGGACCAGGAAAGGCATTCTACAGAAAGTGGGATTTGAGCTGAACCCGGGAGAAAGCCAAGGGAGGCAGCGATGAGGAAGGAGAATATTCCAAGCATTGCAGACAAGATGAGGAAATAAGTTAATAAAAAACTGCCAGGGATAGTAGAGTATTCTCAATTATTCTCTCTCTCTTTTTTTTTCTTTTCTTTTTTTTTTTTTAGTGAGGCAATTGGGGTTAAGTGACTTGCCCAGGGTCACACAGCTAGTAAGTGTTAAGTGTCTGAGGCCGGATTTGAACTCAGGTACTCCTGACTCCAGGGCCAGTGCTCTATCCACTGCGCCATCTAGCTGCCCCCCCCCCCTCTCTCTCTCTGTATGTATGTATATAAAATTACGCTTCCGGCTTTCAAGTGTTGAAAAAACAAAATGTTTTTTACCCTGAGCTTTGCAGCAACAACAACACAATGATGATGATGCTACTATTTGCTAGCATAGAGAAAGAGCTTTAAGGTTTGCAAAGAACTTTTCACATGGTATCTTATTTGATCCTCACAACAACCCTGGGAGGTAGGCATGATCATTATCCCCATTTTATGGTTGAGGAACCTAAGGCAGACAGAGGTTAAGTGACTTGCCCAAGGTCACAGCTAATGTGTCTGAGGCCAGATTTTAACTCAGGAAACTGAGTCTTCCTGACACCAGGCCTGGTACTCTATGCAGTATGGCGCCACCTTGCTGGTAAAGGTAGGTTGGTGCAAAACTGGGGCATGGGAAGTGTCAGAGTCAGGATTTGAACCCAAGGCTCATTTCTCTTGCTGATTGTCCAGAAATTTTCAAGTGCCTCCTGCCTTGGACATTATGGATTAGATGTCTGCTCCTGGCTGCTGCTGGTACCACCAGCTCTGACTGCCTGTGGAAATGACTCCTTCCAACTACTCTGAATGAGATACACCTCCCTTGCAATCTTAAATTCCTCATTTTTAGGTTGAATTCTTAATTTCCTTTTCATTGCACAGTGTCCAGATACTATGGAGAGCCTGAGAGGGAGGGTGGTGTATAAGATAGAGATCTGGCCTGATTGCCAGGAGGCCTGTCTCTGACCAGTGCCACACTGGCCATGTCATCTGACTTTTCAGGGACTCAGACAATGCTGCTCTAAATAAAAGTTTTCAAGAAGGTGCTAAGCTGCAAGGGTATAAGGAGTTTCTTCATCCAGGAAGTTCCTGAGGCCAGTGAAATCCCAAGTCCAGGCCCTACCCTTAAGAAATAGATTGTACCCTGGTGAGGGTGGGGTGGGGGAAGAAAACACAAAACAAAACAAAACAGCAGCACAAAAAATCAAAGGGGAAATTGGGAAAATGCAGCTAAAGGCACCCAAGAAAGCAAGTGAGACCTCTCAAGGCACTTCTCCAGGATGTATGTTTGATTGTGAGGCAGAGAAGTAACCAAGCTGCCAGGATCAATAGGGAGATAGGAAATGCCAGGTTGGCACAGAAGATGCAGTCAAATTAACCCCAGTGATTTATCGAGAAATCCGCAGTGAGATCAACAAGTTTGGATACAAGTTCAAGAGAAATTCAGTCATGCTTCAGCCAGGGGGGGAAACTTGGAAACTATCCCCCTCCCCCTCAGGGAGGACCGATTGTTTTTGGAACCAGTTAATTTATTCTTAGCAAACATATTAAATGGAAATACATTTTGCATGACTCCACATGTATAATTGCTAGCATATTGTTTGCCTTCTCAACAGCACCTAGGGGCAGGAAGGGAGAGAATTTGGAACTCAACATTTTAAAAAAATGAATGTTCAAAATAAGTAAATAAATAAAGGATATGATAATAGCTGACATTTTAGTGGCACTTTCAAGCCTTATCAAGCCCTTTATACATCTTCTCTCATCTGATCCTCACATCCACCGGAGAGGCAGGGACTATGAGTATTACCATAGTCTCATTTCACTGAGAAGGAAATAGACAAAGATTTTTCCGTGATCGCACAACCAGCAAGTCTGGGCAACTCAACTCTCTTGATCTTCCCTCTGAGATCATCTCCGGTTTATCCTACAGAAATCTCATTTGTACATAGGTTTTGCATGTTGTGTTTCTCATTTGACTGGCAGCTCCTTGAGGGCAGGGACTGTTTTTTGCTTTTCTTTGCATCCTTAGCACTTAGCATAACTCTAGGCACATAGTAGGTGCTTAATAAATGCTTTTGGGGGGCAGCTAGGTGGTGCAAAAGCACTGGCCCTGGATTCAGTAGGACCTGAGTTCAAATCTGGCCTCAGACACTTGACATTTACTAGTTGTGTGACCCTGGGCAAGTCACTTCACCCTTACTACCCAGCAAAAACAAACAAAAGCTTTTCGACTTGATGATTTGACTCTTATTTCCCAAAGTGTAATTCTTCCCACCCCTCCTAAGTCAAGTGTCTAGCTTTATTGTTCCATAGTTCTCTCCATTCCCCCATCATTGAAATGACTTTATTTTTATGTTACATATACTTATCTGTCGTGTTTCCGTTCCGTAGAATCAATTAACAAGCATTTGGATGGCAGGAATTATTTTGTTTGTGTATTTGGGGTCCCGAGCACCTAGGACAGTACCTGGCACATAGTAGGTTCTCAGTTGATTTGTGACCGACTATTTATCAATTAGCCCACTCAGCACATTTAATCTCCTGACTACCCCATGACACCAACCCCTGCTTCAGTTCTGTCCAGAAATGTAGAAGGAAAAGAGTAAGGCTAATCTCTGGTACTAAAAGTACCAGACTGTGTCCCACCAAATCTTGGACCACTGTAAAGCAAATGTGCAATTGAAGCCTAGGCTGGAGGCAGAAGTCATGGAGAGGAAGGCACCCTTGGCTTTGGAGTCAAAACCCCTGCCTCCAGATCCCAACTTTTACTAGTGATATGTGTGATTTGGGGCAATGGACTTTAGGTTGCTCATCAGTAAAAAGAAGATTCCATTCAATTCTGCAAGCATTGATTATGCGCCTACTGTGTGGGGGGCATTAGGGATACAAAAAAGTCTGCAATATTTCCTGCCCTCACAGAGCTAACACTCTTCTGGAGGGAAACAAGATGCTCACAGATAAATATATAGAAAAGGAGTCCACGGTCATATCAGAGGGAAAGGAGAGCAGTAACTATAAGAGGCAGTGCTTGAGTTCAGCCTTGCAGGGAGTTAGGGATCAAAGGAGGGGGGAGACAAGGAGAGAAAGAATCCCAATTATGAGGAAGATCCTGTACAAAGACAGAGGCCAAGGTGGCCTGCCATGCTTGAGGAAAAGTAATTAGACGGTTTGGCTGGAGCCTAGTATGTATGGGGGGAAGTCAGGTGCACTCATCTGGGAAATATGGGCTGAATTAAGTCATGTCAATAACTATCATTATTTTGAACTCTAGATTTCACAATTTACCTAATAGATATTATCTCTTTTAGTCCTCAGAACAACCCTGGAAGGTAGGTGCTATTGTGTTTAACATTTGATCCTTATAATGACCCTGGAATATATTGTGATCATTTTACAGATGAGGAAACTGAGGTAGGCAAAGGTTAAGTGACTTGTTCAGGGTCACACAGCTAGTAAGAGTGTGAGGTGAACTCAGGGCTTCCTGACTCTAGGTCCAGTACACTATCTACCTAGTTGCCACAAAGTCACTTTGCCAGAGATAGGACTTGAACCCACATTTTGCTGAGGTCAGCTTTCTGTCTACTAGGTAAAAATGCCATATATATATATATATAAGGAACTTAATAAATGTTTGTTGAACAAAGGAATGAGTGACTTCTCATAATGTCATTTTAAGGAGAATTTTTAAACCCCCTTTTGTTAACAGAGGATAATATTGATTTCAACCAATAGACAAAGACCAAACTTCAGAATTTGATGCTCAGAACTTTGTTAGAAAAGTGTGTGTGTGTGTGTGTGGGGGGGACAGCTAGGTGGTGCAGTGGATAAAGCACCGGCCCTGGATTCAGGAGGACCTGAGTTCAAATCCGGCCTCAGGCACTTGACACTTAACTAGCTGTGTGACCTTGGGCAAGTCACTTAACCCCAATTGCCTCACACACACACAAAAAAAATAAAAGTGTGTGTATGTGTGTGTGTGTGTGTGTGTGTGTGTGTGTGAGCGAACATGCACGAGTGCATAGAGCAGGAGCTGGGAGACCTCAATTCTAGTCCTAACGTCATCATTCACTCACTGTGTGATCTGAGGTCAATCACGTCATTTCTGGGAGCCTTAGTTTTTTCACCTGTAAAAGAAGGTCGCGGATGGAGAAACAGCTTTCTACATTTCTTCTCTTCTAAACCCAGGTTATAGAAAGGTTCTCGGCACCACTAGGTGGAGACTGAGTACGTCTTCAAATTCTACTCTCTTGGAAAGGATTGGGTTAGGAAAGCTTTTCACTCTCATTAGATCTAGAGAATGCAAATAATTGAAATCTCCCCAAATGTCCTACATTGCACCTCTATAAACCAAAAGGTCTGTGCTAAACAGCCAATGAGAAATCAGGAATTCTTTTGAGAAAGGATGGTTTCCAACTTTTTAGGTGACCCTTTTTGTGGGTAAAAAAAATGTTGTGTACCCTTAAATCGGGATCCTTAGATTTAGATCTGGAAGGGACCTTACAGGTCATCTAAAGCAATGCCTTCAATTTATAAACAAGAAAACTGAGGTCCAGGGAACTGACATGACTTGTCCAAGGTCATAAAGTTAGAAAGGGGTAGAAGGATTGGAATCTATGTTGTTTGACTACAAATCAATTAGAAGTAGAGAAAACAGATGACTGGGATGGAGACTTTGCAATGATTCATTCCTGAGCTCCTGGGTCAGGGAACCTATAGATTAGCTATCATGGATCTGTTGCTCTTGAGTCATTTTTCAGTTATGTCTGATTCTTCTTGACCCAGTTTGGGGTTTTCTTGGCAAAGATACTGAAGTGGTTTTCTATTTCCTTTTCTAGTTCATTTTATAGATGAGGAACTGAGGCAAACAGGGTTAAATGACTTAAATCCAGGCTTTCCAGATTCTAAGCCAAGAGCTCTAGTCACTTCACACTGTTTCATTGATGGAGCATTCTTTATTTTTAAAATTTTTTTTATAAGGTCTTTTATTGGGGTTAAGTGACTTGCCCAGGGTCACACAGCTAGTAAGTGTTAAGTGTCTGAGGCTGGATTTGAACTCAGGTCCTCCTGACTCCATGGAGGGTGCTCTATCCACTGCACCACCTAGCTGCCCTGGGGCAGTCTTTATTAACCAGAACATTTGAACTGTTCCTCACTTTGAAAAGATGGGAGTCTATAGTTAGTAAATTTTTTAAAAACCTGCATTTTTTTTGAAGTTAGAGCTTTTATTGTGGTGAGGGCTTTGCCTCAAGTCTCTGAATTTAGATGGTGGCAAATTTAGAGAATCACTTTCCTGAGTTCAAATCTAGCCTCAGATATTTACTAATTGTGTGATTCTGGGTAAGTCACTTAAGCCTGTTTGCCTCAGTTTCCTCAACTGTAAAATGAGCTGGAGAAGGAAATGGCAAACCACTCTAATATCTTTGCCAAGAATACCCCAAATAGGTTTATGAAGAGTCAGATATGATGAAATGAATCAACAACAACAACGACAAAATGTAGGAGACTGGGGATCTAGATGGCAAAAAACAATTAATGAAGGGAAGAAGCGGGCAGGTGGATGCCTCTCTCCCTCACCTTTCACTGAACTGCAATGAGCTTTGAAGTCCTGGGCTTCCAACACATACAAAAACATTTCATGTCCTGGCGAGAGGCTTACGTCACAGGGTTTCTGTTTCCCCTTCATAGGAGGATGCCTGTCCTCCAAAATTAAGAGCTTATTTCATGACAACTACCCTGGGGTAGTTTGAGGTGGTTGCCCAGGGTGCAAAAATTCCAAGTGACCGGTCAATTTGAAACATCTCCTAATTTAGAAGAGGCTCCCCTGTAGTCATTCTAAATCAGGGAAGATTTGATTGCACCTTTCAAAAGTCACCATAATGTGAGAGGACTCTACTTGGGTCTCTAATAGCAATATATGAATAGCAGCTACTATTCCTTTCTCATCTGTAAAATGGAGTTAATAAATACCTTCAGTACGTCCCTCAAAGGGTATGAAATAATGTGTAAAGGGCTTTGTGAACCTCAGGGCATTCTTTAAATACCAGTCATTCTTAGTTAGCCTTACAAGTAAGAGGCAGTGGGGAGGGACACGCAAAGGGCTTGGAGCCACCATCAATGTGTCCTGCTTTCAAGAAAAGAAATCACACTTTTCATAAGGTTTTGCCCTTGAGATCTTTGTTCCAGGAAATGCCCTCTGCTCAATTGCACTCTCTGCTGCGCTCCAGAACGTTGATACTGCCCATGGGGAGGACGAAGATGCAGAGTCATCGGGGGAGAGCCTGAAGGGACTTCAGGGATCTCCCGGAGGCCGGAGAATTGCAAGCGATTCCCTCAAGGCCAGACAGACGGTGCCAGACCAGGCCCCTCTGCACACCTACTGATAAAACCTCACTGAGATGACACAGACCTAAACTGAACTGAGCTTTACATTCTGAGATCGGTGGCTTGATTAGAGAGAACGCCTGAGAGACCTTTTCAGAACATCATGTCGGGTTTCTCTGGCAGCTGGACATATTCACAGACCTTCCACATGTGCATCAGACACCAGAGGGGATCGGAGCCTGGGGCTTGGAGTCAGGAAGACCCAGGTATACCTCCTACCCTTTGTTCTTTCTCACTGTGTGATGACCTTAAGTTACTGAGACCCCTGGGCCTCTTTTTCCTCATCCATAAACTAGTGATAATAAAACCTTTAATACTTCCTTTATGGTGCAGTTGTAAACTTCAAATGTACATCATACAAGTGCTTTGTAAACTTTAAAGGGGGAGGGGTCTTAATCTGGGGGAGGGGCATAACTTAAAAAATTTTTTTTGGATAACTACTTTTCAATATAATTGGTTTCCTTTGTAATCCTGTCTATTTTATATTACACATTTAAAAACATTATCCTAAGAAAAGGTTCATAAGATTCACCGGGGTGCCCAAGGTGAGGATGAGGTGGTGGTGGGCGGGGGGACATGACTAAAAATAGTTAAGAACACTAGTTTTAAAGCATTATATATAAAAGTTGTTGTTGTTGTTGTTACTACCATAGGCATAGGGTCCATACGCTACAATGGAGGGAGCACAGGACCTGAATTCAAATCCTGATTTTGTCACCACCCATGCTGGACAGGTGACTTAAAAACCTCACTTTCCTCATCTGATAAGGGAAAGGGTTAGACCCAAATGGCCATTTCCAGCTCTAACTTAACCAGCCATGCAATGATTTCACCAATAAATTGAGGGGGGTTGGACTAAATGACCTTCAAGGTTCCTTCCAGCACTCAGCCTATACAGCTACAATTCGATGTGGGCTCCTTTCTACTGAGGAGTTATTGATTTTACAACACGTTGACCCTGGGTTTAGAGTTTCATCACTGATCATTGTGTCAAGGGAATGTTGGTGGATTCTTCTGGTAAAATCCACCTGGTAGAAATTAATGTCACAGAATTCACCAATTATACCAGGGGTTCTTTGTCTTTGGGTCCCTTGTACAGATAAGTCTATGGAGCTTTTCTTAGAATAAGATTTTTAAATGCATGTAATAGAATGCATAGATTAAAAAAAAATTTGGTGAGGCAGTTGGGGTTAAGTGACTTGCCCAGGGTCACACAGCTAGTAAGTATTAAGTGTCTGAGGTCGGATTTGAACTCAGGTCCTCCTGAATCCAGGGCCTGTGCTCTATCCACTACGCCACCTAGCTGCCCCAAATGAATAGATTATTAAAAAAAACCAATCATACTGAAGTAAATGTCATTTTTTTCATCCACGTTCACAGCCCCTTGGAATCTATACAAGGATAGACCTTTTGGGATTCTGTGGGCCCGGGGGGGGGGGGTGTTAAGGACCCCAGGTTGAAATGACCACACTGACAGGACCACTTTCAGCCAGTCTGTGTTCTTTAAATTGATCACACACTAAAGGAAAACCAAAGTTCAACTCACATTCCAAGATGGTCTTGTGGCTGCTTTGTGTCTCATCTCACAGAAAACTCCATCCATTGAGGTTTGGATTTTCCAGTGGATAATAGTCGTGGGCACTGATGCATTCGTGTCCTCGGCACTTGTAATGACTGGCAGGGCAGGAATCACTGGAAAATAAAACAATAACAGACAAGTTTAGGCTCAGTCAGAAAGGAGAGCATATCAATGAATGAATGAAAAAAAGCCATTTAATAGACATTTTCTAGGTGCCAAGCACTGCAGATGCAAAGAAAGGCAAAGACACAGCCTCTGCCTTCGAGAGGCCGATATTCTGACAACACGGGCAAAGGAGAGGTGGCCAGGAAGGGGTACTGGATCATGGCTGGTCATAGGGTTGGCTGGAGTCATAGGGAAATAGGCTGATGAGCCTTTTCCAGAAGTACTGATTCAATTATGATTTCAGAACTGGAAAGTGAGGGAGGGAGTGTCAGAGGATGAAGGCTTGAACAATACCTGCCGTCTCTCCCTACCAGGGCTGTTGTGAGGTTCTCACGAGATAACGCATGGAGTACTTTGCTAATCCTGACAATAATAATGATAATGAAAATAAGAATAATAACTAACACAAAGCACTTTGTATACATATATCTACATTCTAGCTATATGTTATATGTAGTTCCTATAGTTCTAGAATTCTAAGTTTTTAGCTCTGGCTTTAATGTAATGAAATTGTTGTGACCCAACTCACTGGTCTTTTCCTCCTTCCATTTTCTATGAATTGGGGTTTTTACCAATGCCATGATCAAAATCTGAATTCTTTACCTATGTCATCAAGGTTAACTTGCAGGTGATCTGACTCTTCCATGCCTAGCACATTTGCTGCTTGGACCCAAACGGAGTACATTTTGCCACCGCAGAGTGTGTTGGTTGAAATGTTAATATACCTTGAAGTAAGGTAGAGCTGTTCTTCTCCTGTCTGCAAGCTGAAACAAGATGATGGGCTCAATAAGTCGGGGTGAAATTGTGACTTCTGACTGCCTGTGACTCCTAGACCTCATTGGGGACATCCAGATCTACAACCATTATGAGGCCAATGGAGTTCAGCCCCAAGTCTCACCATGTGTGGGAGATGAACATTCTTCTCGAGAAAATGAACCTCCATCTGGTTTATACAAGAGAAAGAGGGTCGAATCAGAGGTCCTGGGTTCAAATGTGACCTCTGCTAATTAACCACCGATGCGATCTTGGTCAAAGTATTTAACCCGTCTGGGTTTCAACTTCCTCAGCTCTAAATGAGGAGATAGGACCAGATACCCTCAAAAGTCTTTCTCTACATCTAGGATTCTCTGATCTCTCAATTCCTTGGTTCTCTTGTAGCTACTCCCCTTGTCTCCCATCTGTGTCTCTGTGCTTCTCATTTCCATTTCCCCGTGATCTTCCCAAATTATATTTGGTACTAGGGGTTTTCAGTGGTTATAATTTTATGGATGCCTTTCTCCTCTTAGAAACATTGTATGGCATATTTAAAAAATTAAAATTAATTTCTGTTATTTTATGTATAAAACACCTATATCAGATTACCTGCTGTCTAGGGGAGGGGGAAAATTTTGAAATTGGAAATCTTATCTAAACAAATGTTGAAAACTAAAATAAATAAATGAAATTTTAAAAAGAATTTAAAAAAGAATTGTGGTGCATATATATTTGGTGTATATATGTTTGGTGCACATATGTTATGTACTGATGTTACTTCACTGTATATGGTAATTTTTTTAGCAAATTATGGTTTCTCTTCTTATTTCTTTGCTTTTGCTTTCTCTGAAATCATAATTGTTGTCCCTTCTCTTTTTTACTTCAGCTGAAATAAATGTGCTTTGACCCCTTAAAAAAATTAAAATTAATTCCAAATCGAGAGTGGTTCAATTATTTTTAGAATCCCATCCACTATCCAAGAAAATTGGCGAGGCCCTCAGTCATCTCAAACTGAGTTTGATTATTGCTAATTATATGTATGGCTACACAAACAGTTGCTGTTCCTATCTCCCTTGAGTAGTATTTAAAAATTCTGTTCTGGACAAGTGCCTCAGCCTCTTAACAGAGGCTAGAAAAAGGGATACCTGACCAAAGGACTGGGTCCAATTAATTAAATTCGGTGAGATAAGTTTGCCAATTTCGCATCTCTCTAAAAATGATGAAATTTAAAAGTATTAAGAGATGTGACATTTGTTGACACTTGGAGGTGTCAGGATTAGGAGGAATACTTGAATCTTTTTAAAAAAAAATTCTGCCCTGAAAAGAACAATGTGCCCTTATTTATGATAAGATCCATTGGTTACATTATAGGAAGAGGTCTCATTGGGTTTTCCTGAAGTTTTACCCTTTATGTACCCGCTACCCTCCCAGTTATTTTCCCCCTACATTTCATAGCTTAATTTTGGGATGAGAATGTATTATCACTACCCCCTTTTCTCACCACCCACTACTTCCTGAAGCCCTTGAGGGCTGATTCTCTTCCTATTCCACTGAAACCATTGAAGGGTTGCCAAAAACCTTCTCTTTGATCAAGCCAGGGAGAGACCTTTGCTCCCATCTCATCTTCCTGAGCCTCTCCTTTGCACTGAGCTCTGTTGGCCATGCCCTTCTTGGAATTTTCCCTTCTGCTATCTGACTTCTAAGACTATATAATCCTTAATCTCTTAATACCAACTCCCCACAACTTCTCCATCCCCCAGACTTGAGTTTTCTTAACCTGGCTAGCTGAGAAAGAACCATCCCACATAGCTCTCCGCTTCATCTTTCCCTCCCTGCTGCCCTCCCACCCCCTCAACAACATTGCTGAGAGGCCCTTTCTGATTCAGGTCAGTCCACTGGGTATTCGTTAATAAGTGCTTGTTGATTGACAAAGCACCTACTATGTGCCGTGCACTATGTTAGACACTGGGGAATACAACCCAAAAGAAATCAGCCCTGCCCTCAAGATGCTTACATTCTATTGGGGTGGGGATGAAAGGTTCAATATGCGTGCAAGTAAGTTCATGCAAAATGCATACAAATAAAGACAAAGTCATGTCCACAGTAGGGGAACACTAACTACCAGGGGAAACAGGGAAGGCTTCCCTCAAAGGGAATGAGGTTTTCCAAGCGATGGGCACCCACTTGCTGTTGGTTTTTGCTCTCTCTTACACTTACTTTGCAGGTGCTTTCTTTTATTTATCTCTGTAGGTGCTGTGTCTACACACACACACACACACACACACACACACACACACACACACACACACTAAAATTTCGGAAGTCCCTTGAAGGCAGGAAAACACTGTTTCTCATTTTTGTCTTTGTGACCCTGGTGCCTTCCAAATAGCTGGCGTTTAATAAATGCGTGCTGGGAGCGGCTAGGTGGCACAGTGGATGAAGCACCGGCCCTGGATTCAGGAGTGCCTGAGTTCAAATCCGGCCTCAGACACTTGACACTTGCTGGCTGTGTGACCCTGGGCAAGTCACTTAACCCCCATTGCCCCGCAAAATAAAATAAAATAAAATAAAAAAATAAATGTGTGCTGATTGGCTGACTAATGACAGACCGCACTCTTGTTTTCATAGTTCTAGTCCAACACATGGAATTTTCTTTTACCTGTATATACTTCAAAGCCCAAAGCCTGGCTTTGTAATCTAATAGCCCCTCACCCACTCAGGCACTTTGTTGCTCAGTGAGAGATCTTTCTTAGGACAGAAGCATGGCAGACCACATGGTAAGCAAAGTAGGGCACACTTGAATGTTTCCTCCATTATACAAACTAGAACAGGGACGTGTCCTGGATTGGTTTGTGGCTTGTACTTCTCTGACCACACACCCTGAGACCACAAGACAGAACTGAAATAGGCTCTGAGCACGGTTGTGTTAACCATAACCACCAATTAAAGAGTTCTGCTTCTTAAAAAAGCCGATCTCCCCCTCCATTAATGCCTCAGCCACATCTAATAATGCACCACATACATGAGCAGCAAGTGACTAGACGTCAGGCCTGGTCCTCAC
Organism: Dromiciops gliroides; assembly: GCF_019393635.1. Lineage (NCBI taxonomy): Eukaryota > Metazoa > Chordata > Mammalia > Microbiotheria > Microbiotheriidae > Dromiciops > Dromiciops gliroides. The sequence goes on from NC_057864.1 coordinate 11,666,789, forward strand.
TTTTCCTCCCAGAATTAAATATTCAAGGTTTTCTTTCTCTCTGTGTCTCTCTGTGTGTGCTCATGTGTTTGACATAGAGGGGAAAACAGAGCGTGAAGTCCTATTAAGTCAGATTATCCTAAGTGTATTTCAATATGAAAATGGAAGAAGAAAAACAAACAGATGAAAAATGAAACAGATCTGTCAGCATTTCTTTAATGAGCCATTTTTACCAGCAGTGACAATGGAATGACCATATTTGGACACAGTAAACTGCTCCCAGATATGCTATAGGGGGAAGAGGAAATGGCGCTGAAGAAGATGAAGATGGGAGGAGCAAAGTAGGTATAAATTCAGAAATCAAGGCTATAGGTGACATAGTCTTGAGGGCATTGAACAACTGCTTCCCAAGACACTGGAAAAATGGGGAAGATATTGAACTAAGAAGACTAGGTAGGGGCAGCTAGGTGGCGCAGTGGATAAAGCACTGGCCCTGGATTCAGGAGGATCTGAGTTCAAATCCAGCCTCAGACACTTGACACTTATTAGCTGTGTGACCCTGGGTAGGTTACTTAACCCCCGTTGCCCCACAAAAACAAAAACAAACAAACAAACAAACAACAGCAACAACAACAAAAGACCAGGTAGGTGATGTAATGGATAGAGCCTGGGACTGGAACCGGGAAGGCCTGAGTTCAAATCCAGCTTCAGATACTTATTAGCTGTGTAATATTGGGCAAATCACTTAACCTCTGCCTGCCTCGGTTTCCTCAACTGTAAAATAGAGGTCATAATAGAACCTACCTCCTGGGGCCACTGTGAGAATCAAATGAGATAATATTTGTAAAGTAGTTACCGCATAGTAGGTAGTTAATAGTAACTACTTACTAATAGGTACTTCATAGTAGATACCTGTTTCCTATCATATAGTACCTACATAGTAGATTCTTGTTTCCTTCCTTCCTGATGGGAAGCAATAATGATCAGAATTCCTGGTGGAAAAGGCAATGACTATGGGTGATTGTGTATCATCTCTACAAAATCTTTTTGAGAATGATTTGCACCAAAACCAGAGATATCCTTGATGAAAAATGAGATGAAACCAGGACCATTTTTTTTTTGTGAGGCAATTGGGGTTAAGTGACTTGCCCAGGGTCACATAGCTAGTAAGTGTTAAGTGTCTGAGGCCGGATTTGAACTCAGGTCTTTCTGAATCCAGGGCCAGTGCTCTAACCACTGAGCCACCTAGCTGCTCCCCAGCCCCCAGGCCCACTTTTGCAAATTATTTCCTATGATAGACAACATAGGATCATAAGATCATAGGTTTAGAACTGGGTCGTTTAGAGGTCATCTAGTCCAATCGTCCCATTTTACAGACGGGTAAACCAGTGCCCAGGAAGGTTCATAAGTTGCTGAGGGTCCTATTTACCAAAAAGGGCACTTAATAAATGCTGGTTGCTTAAGTGAATTAACAAAGACAGCTTTATCCCACTCAGTTTTAGCAGGGAGTCTGCTCTGAACTAGCCCAGGAGTACTCCTACAGCAGGTGTAGACAGAGCCCTGCTTTTCTGTGTCACCAGTGAAACCCTGGGTGTGGGCTGATGTGAGAATGCAAACAAGAGGCATGCATGGGGGCTTTTACCAGAATGCTGAACCCTGCAGGTTGGAAGTGAAAGTCACCTCAGTCATGCCAGCTCAAATCGGTAGCCCAGCTCGCATGGTGGAAGAGACCCGGAGGAGTCCACTGCCCTAAGGTCAATCCCTGGGCCACCCCTGCCAAGCCTACAGGCTCCAAAGGATGTCATTGTACTGATGTGAAAAAATGAGACATAGATCTCAGAAGTGATTCACTCAAGGCCACGAGTGTCATCATCACCCAAATGGGAACCCAGCACCTCTGACTCTAACATCCAACATTTTTCCATCTACCATGGTGCCTTCAGGCGTCAGGGTTCCAGGAGCTGTGATCTCACTAGGAAGGGTGTCTTTCCACCAGTGCTGATCGCAACCCCTCTATGCCCTAGCAGACGGTCTTTGAGGGTTACTGAGGAGGAAGAGTTGCCATGGTGGTGAATGTTGGTGAATTTGGTTAAACCATTCCTCAAATAACAGACACAGAATCTGATACAAGGCCTAGGAGCTACCTGCCAGAGCTTGAGCCCTGGATCACCTTGAAACCTCTAGGAGGGAGGTGATAGAGAAGGGTCTGGGCAGGGGGGAGATCAGTCTAGGACAAATGAGAAATGGGAAAGTAGGGGAAATGTGGGGAACTCTTGGTATGGAGACTCCTTCCACATATCTGTTATTTATGATATGATAGGATGTGATACAACATAATATAAATTAACGTGATATGATATGACATAGCATAATATAAATTAATATGATGTGGTATGACACAGCATAATATAAATTAATATATGATATAACATAATATAAATTAATGTGATATGAAATGACACAGCATAATATAAATTAATAAGATATGGTATTGTGAGATTAAAAATTGGATATTAGATCATAAATCTCCCCTACTTAACCTTTGGATGTTTCTCAGTATGATGTGACATATGGTATGCAATGACATGACATAATGCAATATAAATTAATGTGATGTGCCATATCATATGTGGTAAAATATGAAAGTTTTTAACAGTCGGTTAGGATAACTGAAAGACGCCAGTTTTTCAAGGACCACCCTTTTGGGGAGGAGATGAACAGTCCGCCTGCTGCGCATGTCAGACTGCCTGCCGGGTACAGTCCGCCTGCTGCGCATGTCAGACTGCCTGCCAGGTACAGTGCGCCTGCTGCGCATGTCAGACTGCCTGCCGGGTTTTTTTTTGACTTCCGGGGTGGAGAAAAGGGGAGAGGCCTTTTTTTTTTGCCTGCTTGGGGGGACTCCTGACGGCGCGGCACGGACTCTCTCTCTCCAAAGGTGGCCTTGTCGGTTGGTGGCCTTGTCGGTTGGTGGCCTTGTCGGTTTGGTGAGTTGTTATAAGGAATATAGACTAAGCTTAGACTTAAGACGATTTGTATTGTGTTTCTACTTTCCTATCCTTCTAACCAACATCACCTTGTGACTATCATAACTATAAATAAAAAGGTCTATCTAGAAAACCAAAACCTGCTTCCATTTACTAGTTTGGGAGATAAATTAAGGGAAAGGTTAAGTAGGGGAGATTTATGATCTAATATCCAATTTTAAATCTCACAGTTTTGGCGACCCCGAAGGGACCTTAAGGACCCTCCCACCCTCCCTAGTTTGGCCATAAGCCGGCCAATTCGGTGGATTTTCCAAATTACCCCCCCCCCCCCCACGGACTTTCCCTTTGTCTAATCTCCCTTAAAGACTTTAAGCCTCTAAGAGTCTTGCTTTAAACAGAAAAGCCAGCCCAGTTTAAAGGGCAAGATGCTCGAATATTCTACTATCCCTTTGATTTTTCTCATCGGAATGTATTGGGACAGCATAACATCCCGACTTAGAGGAATAGTTTACTCAATGGTCCTTCATAACATTATTGGTTTTTTCCTCATTCAGGCAGCAAAAAGTTTTTTGTATAATAGTATACGTGAGAATCTTTGGGAAAATACGTTTAATATAAGTAGAAATTTTATGCCTGCAATTGAAATACCTTTTAATACCACATCCATAGTTCATACGACTAAGGATTTTATTTTTTTTTGGTTTTTTTTTGTTTTTGTTATTATCATTGTTTTTGTTATTATCATTGTTATGATATGGGGGAAATTCTCACATATGGAGAGAGACCTCGAAATGAAATTCTCACATATGGAGAGAGACCTCAAAATGGCTGTTTCTACTAGAGATGATCCAAGTTCAGAATCAGATCAGCAGAAACTACTCCCTCTGCAGGAAGCTATAGAACATAGTAAGAAGGGAGTGCCAATTCAAGTCAGAAAATATAGCCCCTTTAGACCAAGTGACTTGAGCGCATGGAAATCAATCATCCCTAGTTTTGAGAAAAATCCTAACACTGTAATTTCACAGTTAAGGACTATATTTAATGCATATCAACCCAGTTGGGCTGATGTTACTTGCCTTTTGGAAACTTTACTGTCCCCAACTGAGATTACAGATGTTATCTCAGCAGGAAATGCCCTTGTTGCGAAAGGTAAGGCCGATGTGGAATGGCCTCTAAAGGATCCAGAGTGGAATTATAATGATGATAGGGATTTCCAAAGATTAAAAGATGCTAGAGAAACACTTCTGAAGGGAATGGAATCTTGCTCTAGAAAACCAGAAAACTGGCAGAAATTTTTAAGCCTACCTCAGGAGGCTAATGAAAGACCAAACAGATTTTATGATAGACTTTGTGAGGCCGCTAGACAGTACACCAGATTGGATCCAGTAGATTTAAGAGATTCCTGTATCATTCTCAACACATTTGTTTATAATTCACTGCCAGAAATACGCAGATACTTTCTGAAACAATGTCCAGACTGGAGAAATCTCTCAGTAGATAGAATTAAGGAACTTGCAAATTATGTCTTTGACTCACGTGAGGAAGATCCAGATCACCCTAAACAGAGCATTCTGGCACCAGCGATTACTAGTCAGCCATGTGGATACCGGAGCAAGGACACTAAGGTGTGTTGTTACTGTCGTAAGGAGGGGCATGAATTGAGAGAATGTAGGACTTGGAGAAGAAATTCTAATTCTAATTACAGGCGAAATCAAAATAGAAATAGATCTTTTTGGAGGAATACAGAAAGGCAGTACCAGAATAATGGTAACCAAGACCCCCCTCAGAAGAGGACACAGGAATGATGGTGTCTTGGGGAGGAATGGAACATAGATAATGAAAGCCATATATTCCCAGATCCGGATTTTTTGAATGCACTTGTGCCAGTCCATTCACCTCCCCAGAGTAATGAACCACATGTCACCTTAAAAGTGGGGGAGACTTATTATGATTGTCTGCTAGACACAGGAGCCTCTAAATCAGTATTAGTAAGCAAACCAGATGCTGGGTGTAGACCTGTAGGATATTTGAATGTAGTGGGAGTCTCAGGAAAGAGCCAGAGAGTGGCAAAATTGAATCCTCGCATGGTATCTATGGGGCCCTTAACAGTAGAACATTCATTTTTACTCATGCCTGATGCCCCTGTAAATTTATTAGGTCGTGATCTCCTTTGCAAGCTTAGAGCAACCATATCTTGTGCTCCAGATGGGGCTGTCTCCTTACAATTGCCAGAGGATACTGTTCATTTATTACCAATTTTACTTACAGAAGCTCAAGGAACAGCAGGGGAGGTATCCAAAATCCCCTCTGACATTCCTGAGTCTTTATGGGCCTCATCCCCTAATGAGGTGGGGCTCCTTAAGTCTGCCATGCCTGTTACCTTTAAAGTTAAGGGGGGACCACCCCCCTCCATTCCACAGTATCCATTGTCTAGGGAAGCAATAGAAGGGATCACCCCTATAATTGAGGCTTTGAAAAGCCAGGGTATTATTATTCCATGTCATCACTCTCCATGCAATACTCCCATTTTGCCAGTTAAAAAACCCAAGCCTGGGCCAGATGGTAAACCTGTTTATCGCTTTGTGCAAGATCTTAGAGCGATTAATAATTATGTTATTCCTAGACATTCTATAGTCGCAAATCCGGCTATGATAATTTCCTCAATTCCCTATGAATCTACATGTTTCACAGTGGTAGACCTTTGCTCTGCCTTTTTCTCCATACCAGTACATGAGGACTTCCAATATTTATTTGCTTTTACCTGGAAAAATAGACAGTGGACCTGGACTAGACTCCCACAGGGATTTGTAGACAGTCCCACATTATTTTCCCAAATTTTACAGCAGGATCTGGCCTCTATTACCTTTAAAGCCTCCACACTAGTACAATATGTTGATGACTTACTTTTGGCCTCTCCTAATGCTGAAATTTGTCAGGAAGATAGCCGTCACTTACTGCTGGAGCTGCACAAGAGAGGACACAAGGTTTCCAAGACAAAGGTACAATGGTGTTTGCCCCAGGTAGAATATTTAGGATTTATTTTGGCTGCTGGAACTCGCTCTGTCTCTTCTAAGCGAGTCCAGGCCATTCAACAACTCTCTGCCCCCACTACTAAGAGGCAGTTGAGAGCCATTCTGGGAGCAGCTGGGTACTGTAGACAATGGATACCCTCTTTTGGTGAAATTACTAAACCCCTCATAGCTCTTACAAAAAGTTCTGTTCCAGACATTTTACAGTTGGATCCCCAGCATCTCTCAGCCATAAAAGAATTAAAACGGGCCTTGTTATCAGCACCTGCCCTAGGACTGCCAGATTATAGTAAGCCTTTCACTCTCTTTGTGCATGAACAAAGGGGGGTGGCTTCTGGAGTCCTGACTCAGTCACTGGGGCCTAACCAGCGTCCTATAGCCTACTATTCAATTCAGCTGGACCCTGTAGCGGCTGGAGTGCCACCTTGCCTTAGAGCAGTGGCGGCCACAGCGCTTTTGGTAGAAAAAGCCTCTGATTTGGTCCTAGGTAACCCTCTAACTGTGCAATGCCCTCACGAAGTGGAGGCTCTCTTACTACGTCACAGGACACAAGCCTTTTCAGATCAAAGGCTGGCTAAGTATGAAATAACCCTGTTAGGTAATGAGAATATCACTTTAAAACGCTGCACAGTTCTTAATCCAGCAACACTACTCCCTAATTTACCATTCTCGGGGGAACCGTTGCATGACTGTGCTTCTTTAGTTGATATGGCTGAAAAACCCCGTGATGATCTTTTTGATACACCTTTAGAAAATCCTGATCTTGTCCTCTATACAGATGGTTCCTCATTTATGAGAGAGGGAACCCGTTTTACTGGAGCTGCTGTAGTTTCTGATTATGACACCCTCTGGGCAGCTTCTCTGCCTTCCCATTTTAGTGCACAGGCTGCTGAACTTGTGGCTCTTACACAGGCCTGTAATATAGCTAAAGATAAGAGTGCCACCATTTTTACTGACTCGAAATATGGCTTTGGCATATGCCACTTTATTGGTATGATTTGGCGTCAACGAGGCTTTCTAACATCCTCGGGCAAGGCTATTGCCAATGGGGACCTTATCAAGGACCTCTTAGATGCCCTAAAACTGCCTTCTTCCCTAGCCGTTGTACATTGCCCTGCCCACACAGGGAATAGTGACCCTGTTTCAAAGGGAAATGCACGAGCCGATTCTGCAGCCAAGCTTGCTGCATTAGAAGCTCCTGAACATGTATTTAACCTTTCACCTTCTGAGGATATTCCTTCCAACCTAACCTATGACGATTCTGAAGTAGAAAAGTGGAAAAAGAAATTTAAGGCGAAACAGATCAATGGCATCTGGGTGTCTCCGGAAGGTAAGCCATTTCTTCCCCGGAAATTCTACCACCAGGTATGCCTCTCTGTTCACAGAAAAGGCCATTTTGGTACACAAGGCATTGTAGACTCTATTAAGAGAACCTGGATAGCACCAGGTGTGACTAATACAGCATCTCGAATCTGCTCGGGCTGCTCCACATGTCAGTCTTATAATCAGTATGCTTTTAAGGCCAAAGCTTATGGAGGGCGTCCTCTAGCATATACACCTTTTGAGCACTTACAAATTGATTATATTACTATGCCAAAAGCAGGACATTATAAATTTTGCCTTGTTATAGTTGATCAGCTCACTCGGTGGGTGGAGGCCTTTCCCAGCCCCCGAGCCACAGCTGCCTTTGTTGCCAAAATTCTTCTTAAAGAGATAGTACCTCGTTTTGGCCCACCAGCCCGCATCGATTCTGACAAAGGCACACATTTCACTGATTCGATTTTATCCCAAATCTACTCTTTCTTGGGAGTGACTCCAAAATTCCACACGCCCTACCATCCACAAAGTTCAGGCCAAGTCGAACGTATGAATAAAGAGCTTAAGAGTATGATTGGCAAATTATGTACTGAAACCCATTTGAAATGGCCTGATGTTCTACCATTGGCATTATTCTATCTACGAAGTAGACCAAGAGGAGAACTTCATATATCTCCTTATGAAATGCTTTTTGGTCACCCTCCTATCCAAGCTAAAACTTTTTCCCCAGTTTATACATCACTGGTGGGAGGTGATACTTCTGTTGCTTCCTATATACAGGAATTACAGACCAGGCTACGTGAACTCCATGAGGCAGGAGCTGTGGTCCAGGCAGGACCATTAGACTTTTCATTGCATAACTTCAACCCAGGAGATAAAATATATGTGAAGAATTTTCAGAGAACCAGTGGAACTCAACCTGCCTGGGAAGGACCTTTTCAGGTATTATTGACAACTCCTACCGCCATTAAAATTGGTGAAAAAGACTCATGGATTCATTGCTCTCATATAAAGCCTGCACCATTCATAGGTGAAGAGATTTCAGATAGACCTGAGGTAGACGCTAAAGAGGTAAAAACCCTAACGATAGCAACTGTTAAAGAGCAAAGAAAGTTCAGAGGAAACAGGAAGTTCCCATTTAAGAATCCCACTGATCAGTTAAATGCTTTGGGACTCAGTCTTCGTAAAGTATCAGGAGACGGAAATTGCCTTTTTAGGGCTTTAGCAGACCAGCTAGAAGGTCACTGTAGAAATCATCTCAGACACAGACAAGAAGCTGCTTCTTATATGATTAACCATAGACAAGAGTTTGAGTCTTTTATAGTAAATGACTCCCCTTTTGAAGAATATGTTGATGAATTAAAGAAATTTGGAAAGTGGGGAGGAAATGATACAATTGTAGCATTTGCTAAGCAGCATCAGCTGAATGTTGTGGTTCATCAATTAAATCAGCCTTTATTGAAAATCAGTGGCACAGACAAAACTGATGCTACAGAACTCCACATTTTCTACCATAAAGAACATTATGACAGCATTAGAAAGATCAATGACAATTCAGAAACCCCTGCCACTTTGGCATGCAGAGAATTGGGGAACCAGTTAAAACAATGTGGCATACCCCAAACTCTAGCAGCTTAAATACCTTATAATTTAACAAGCATTTCCTTCTACAGGCAAAAGCACTGAAGTACATGGCCTAGTTTTCTGGCCTACCTCAACTATTTTTTTTTTATTAATTTTTGGGTTTTTTTGTTTTTGTTTTGACTTTTGAAAGGCACTGAAAAGACCTGGAATTGACTGCACCTTTAAGTTCTTTAAGAGCACAAAAGGGTGCTTAGCGAATCTTTTGCTTTTTATTTTTTATTTTTGGTTTTGCTTTGGTTTTTTTTTTACTTTTGTTTCTTTTGCTTTTCTTTAAAACTAAATTTTGTAAACTAAGTGATTATTCAAAGACATTTTAAGTATATGCTGTGGGTGAGGCTATCGGGCCTCAGAAGCTACCAGAATTCTTCTTTTTTTTTATTTACTCTTTCTTTTTGAGAGAACCATGAGTTCTAATGAGTTTTGTTTTATTTATTTATTTTTCTCCTTTCTCTTGTATGTTGTTCTGTTTAACTAAAAAGTACCAGAAATTGCTTGATACCTCACTGAAAACATTGAATATTGAATCTTGCTAATTGAAGTCTTATTTCTTTTTGATGAATTAATCACCACTTTAAGTATCTGCTACTGTTATACCAGAGAATTCATGTATAAGATGATGTGGTCTACTTGCTAAAAGAAGATTATGTAATAATGTCTAAAAGAAGATTATGTAACAATGTCTAATATAATCAGCTATTTACATTCGTTTATTATTTATATGTCATTATACTCTGGGCATGGTTTGGAATTATTGTATATATCACTAATATATTCTCAGTTATGCAGCATAGCACACATTTTTACCATCATATTGTCTTTGGTGAAATTAATGAGATTTCAGAAATATGGAAACTTATCATTTCAGAGACTAACTTGCTGTGAACTCTGACGCAGGCCCTGGAGAGAATATATGTGCAACAAAAGGAGAGACAGGTATACGTAAGTCCATGGTTTGCTTATGATGGTGACTATGTAGAGCACAATTACTAGGCACAGTCCAGTATTCATCCTCTCTCCCTCCTAATTTAACCTAATTTAACTGAACTTATTTATCTTTTTATCTCACTCAGTTGAATTCACCTGTGGCCTAGCACAATCACTGGCTGTCTCAGAACCATGAGATATGGTATGATAACCTTTCCATAACATTTTCAGGTGTCATGAACACATACTAAATTTGGCTTTGATCCAGACACATGGTGGTAAAAAGTGTTACACATTGCATAACTACCTCAACCCTCTATTACAAGTCTAACCATATAAAGGAGGGAATGTAATGGAATTTATTAATTTGATCATTGACAATGCTATGCTAAGGTTTTAAAAATACAGCAATTCAAACAGTTAAAGAAGATAATCCAGCTTTCCAGACCAGAGTCCAGAATCCAGTTTTCCAGACCAGAATCCAGTTTCCTCCTGATGACATCTTACCACTTCAAGAAGACAAGAGAACTCAGAGACTTTATATGAACTGTTTTGCTTTATTAGCTTTTACTATCTCCTTTCTGTTATATACTATCTGTAACATGTACTCTCTGCAGAGGCTCTCCCTTTGCAAGACTAATGTCAAAGCGTCGGTTCATGAGGAAAAAAAAAAATCGCCCCTCTGGACAAAACTTTCCTCTCTTCCTTTTCTGTATTGTTGTTCGCATATTATTAGTCAGCAAAAGTTATTATATTCTTTTTACTGTTCCATCAAGGAAACATTCCGTTTCTTGAGGAAGCAAAGGGGGGAAATGTGGTAAAATATGAAAGTTTTTAACAGTCGGTTAGGATAACTGAAAGACGCCAGTTTTTCAAGGACCACCCTTTTGGGGAGGAGATGAACAGTCCGCCTGCTGCGCATGTCAGACTGCCTGCCGGGTACAGTCCGCCTGCTGCGCATGTCAGACTGCCTGCCAGGTACAGTGCGCCTGCTGCGCATGTCAGACTGCCTGCCGGGTTTTTTTTTTGACTTCCGGGGTGGAGAAAAGGGGAGAGGCCTTTTTTTTTTGCCTGCTTGGGGGGACTCCTGACGGCGCGGCACGGACTCTCTCTCTCCAAAGGTGGCCTTGTCGGTTGGTGGCCTTGTCGGTTGGTGGCCTTGTCGGTTTGGTGAGTTGTTATAAGGAATATAGACTAAGCTTAGACTTAAGACGATTTGTATTGTGTTTCTACTTTCCTATCCTTCTAACCAACATCACCTTGTGACTATCATAACTATAAATAAAAAGGTCTATCTAGAAAACCAAAACCTGCTTCCATTTACTAGTTTGGGAGATAAATTAAGGGAAAGGTTAAGTAGGGGAGATTTATGATCTAATATCCAATTTTAAATCTCACACATACATCATACATCATATATCATACCATACCATATACTACCCTTCATATCACATCATGTCATAGAGTAATGTGATCTTCTATAACTAGTCAAACATGAAGCCGCTGCTCCCTTCCCCGGAGAGCTGCCCAGCACTCACTGGATTAAAATGAAGGTGGTAGATGTTTAACAAAGTAAGTACAAACACAACGTGACAGATGATGTGAGCAGGTGGCTTTCTAAGTTCACGGGTGGTTCGGGCGGCTTAGGGGTCCTGTTGCCATTGGAGCTGACACCCTTGCCAGGGAACCGGGGGACAAACAGAACAGGTCCACCGTGAGGCCCCTCAGATGCTGTCACATCCTTTTGGAGGGGTCTCTTTTCCAGGCTAAACTCACCCGGTTCCTTCAAAGGATTATTGTCTTTCTTTTTTCTGGGGCAATGAGGGTTAAGTGACTTGCCCAGGGTCACACAGCTAGTAAGTGTCAAGTGTCTGAGGCCGAATTTGAACTCAGGTCCTCCTGAATCCAGGGCCGATGCTTTATCCACTGCGCCACCTAGCTGCCCCTAAGGATTATCGTCTTTCATGAACCCCAGACCCTTCCCTGTCCTGGTCGCGCTCCTCTGGGCTCATTCCCTTCCTTCCTAAACCATCGTGTCCAAAACCCCACACAAGATTCCAAGGACACTCTTTGCAGGGCCCATGCTAGGAGCTTGTCCAGGGTTCACTGAATGAATGAGGGGTTGACTCAGGAAAGGACGCGGGGCTGGCACTCACCTCTTCACATGCACGGTGTATCTGGTGTCCAGGTAGGTGGGCGTCCCTGTATCCCAAGTACATGTCATGTTGCCGGAATGCTCATGAATAAAGCATGTCAAGTTGGCAGGAACACTTGGAAGATCTGCAATAAGACACATCCCTTGGACAAGTCAGGGGGAGAATCAAGAACCTAATATCTCAGTAAGATGACCCATGAAGTGGTGGATGGAAATAGGAAAGTCTTTCCTAGTGTGGTCAAAGTCAAGTAATGTTTGGGGTTCCATTGCCTCCCTCAATCAAGAACTCTAGTTTACTCATAAAGGTAATTATGGTGGGATGGTGGGAAGGACCCTGAGGTGAACATCAGGAAATCTAGGTTCTGAACCCAACTCCACACCAACCAGCTGTGTGAGCCTAGGGCGAGTCATTTCATTCCTGGCTCATCTGTAAAATAAGGGGTTTGACTGAATTTAGAGGAACGGCAAGGATCAGTTCTCTGGTGCCAGAGACCCCTCCTTGTTTGTATGGAAAAGAGGGGCTCTCCAGGTACAGAATGTTGCCCATGCTGTCTCCTTTCTCCCTTTTCCTCCTCTCCTCCCTCCCTCCCTCTCTCTTTCCCCCTTCCCCCCATTTTTCCCTCCCTCCCCTCTGCTAAAGCTTCTTCTCTTCTCAAAATGGGAAGAAATAACAGATGGAAAACATTCGAGGCTTTAGGACAATGTTGCAATATCTCTGTGTGATAAGAGGATCTGGGCAGGCAAATAAAGAATTGTATCAAGCAACTCAATGCATTGGCAATGAATTTATGGAGTTGTGACGTGAGTTGTACATGATGATAATTTAAATAGTATAGAAAAAGGTCTTTGCTAATGGCTTCCTGATGGGTCATTGAGAGGAATACAGACACCCAGGAACATACAAACATCAGGTGAAAATGAGGCGTGTGCATGCGTGTGTGTGTGTGTGGGGGGGATGATTAGAAGAGGCAGATAGAGCCTGGGTCTGTGATTGGTTCCGTTGGTCAAAGGAAATCCCAGGTTAAGAAGCTCAAACTCCAGAATGTGTATCAGAGGCAACATCTGAGCCAAGGTCTTCTCAGTTTCAAGGCTATCCACAATGACATGCTGCATCCTGGAAGACTCGGTACAAGAGGGTATAATATACCATAAGAAGAAATGAATACGAAGACAGAAAAGCATCAGGAAGACTTATATGAAATGATGCAGAATGAAATGAATAGAACCAGGAAAACACAATATGGGATGACTATAGCAATGTCAATGGAAAAACCAGAAAAAGAAACTGAATGATTGTCATTATAATGGCTAAGTCTGGTCCCAGACTTAGGGGTGAGAAAATGTACCCTCTCCTTTCTTTAGAGAGCTAGGGGATGATGGATATGGATTATTGCCTATATTCTCAGACTTTGTTGATATGTTGATCGACTTTGCTGAATTTCTTCTTTCTTTTTTAAAATTCTTTTTTAATTCTTTGTTAAAAGCATGGCTCAATGGGGAGAGGAGAGAGGGGCATACTTGGCAATGAAGGGGAAATAAGAACAAAAAAGGAATGATAAAAGTCTATCATGTTTGGGCAAACAACTGTTAGGAAATAGAATTTACTGTAAAGTCAGGGCTACACATCATGGGGAAATCTGTTTGTGAAACACTAAGGAGAAAGTAATTAATTCCTGGATTGCTCAAGCCCCTAGAATATAAATATGCTGAGTAGCAACCTCACAGACAAAATGGAGAAAAGTACAGAGAAGTCTAAGCAAATGTAAAATCACTGACTCTGACCTGGTGGATTAGGTCTACATTGAAGCTACCTCCCCCCTTCAGCTCCCACTACTGAGAGGCAGCCCATTGGGTAAAGCACTGGACTCAGAGTCAGGAGAACTTGGGTTCATAAACTTTTTTTGACACTAGGTGGGGGACCCTGGGCAAGTCACAAAACTAGTGTGAGCCTGAGCGTCCTCAGTTGTAAAATGGGGATAAGAATGTCATAGGATCAAAGGTCTGGACAGGACTTTATAGGCCAGTGAATCCAAACCTTCATTTTACAGATAAGTAAACTGAGACTCAGGGACATTTGCTGAGTTGCCCAAGATCACACGGGCATTAAGTGGCTGAGTCAGGATTTGAACCCAGGTCTTTTGACTCCAAATTCAGCATTCTTTCCATTATTCCACATGGTCTTCTCACATGACTGAACCAATCTAAAATAATATGTCCATTCTTGGTTCCAAGGAATTCAGAGACTATTGTTTCATGTTGTGACTAAAAGCAGAAAATGTGAAAACATAATCTACAAATGGTCATATGTATTGAAAAATCCCAGTCTCTTTTCTATAATTATATTATTAATCAATCAATCAGTCAGTATTGACTAAGCACCTAGTATATGCCAAGACTTAGTTACTGGAAATGCAAAAATGAAAAATAGCCCCTGCCCTCAAGAAGTTGGCATTCTACTAGGTCCTAGAACTAGGAAGATACAACATGTTTACAGATAAATAGAGAATAGGTACAAAATAAATGCATAATGAATTGAGAAGGGGGCACTAACAATTGGGGGAATTGGACGAACCCAATAATGACAACAATGATGGATTCAATTTTCTCTTCTCATCCTTATTACAAACACACACACAAACACACCCATTTTACTATGATGGTAGGAGTACTATTGAATTACTGGTTTTAGATACTTCCTGATAATCTGGCCAACAAGATTGTCAACTAGAAACTTTCTGTTCCTCATGACCTCATAAACCTCTCCAAGATAGGAATTATGCACAAGAGATAAAGTAATTTCAACTATCTCCATGGTATAAGACACCAAGAACACTAATGAGGTAACAGTTTGATAACCTAGCAGCAGAGAAGGCTAATTTCTAACCTCTAACGTATTCACTCAGGACCCCTCTCCCCAACAGCCACTACACTTTGGCAGGGATGCACAAGCTGACCTATGGGCTAGCAGCAGCTCTCTGTCCCATCCTCACTATGCCAAGGAAAACTAAAAGATAGACATTTGTTCTGGCTGGGACTATAGCATGGCTGTTTTGTAACAGCAGGTAGCCAGAAAACTGAGAAAAAGGGGTAGTGGGGCAGGATACTAAGGTGTCAATTTGTCCACAAGACCTGAGAAAAAGGGGACTGACATCCAACTGGGGTCAGTTTTGTTTCCTCCAGAATTCCCTAAGGGCAGAGATAGAGGTTGATGAAATATATATTGTCCCATGTGGAAGGAAACTGAGACAATTTTGAGGTTTAGGTCCACTGGAAATGCATATTCAAAGGGGAAAGGGTCAGAAAATGAATAATAAAGGCATATAAGGAAAAGAGACTGAAATGACCACAGATTTCAGGAGGAAGAGCTTGAGCATAAGCAGATAAACGAACAGGGAAGATCTTAATAACAGAGGGAAATATTGCTTCCAGATCACCTAAATGAGTCCAGACATCTATGAATGAATATTGCAAGACAAAAAAAAAATGAATCAACACCTGATGAGGCAGAGGATCATGTGGATTCCCAAGAAAATATGGAACTACAGAAAGATGGTCCTGATTAGTTTAAAGAGAAATAAGAATTATGAATGATTTCCCAAATGATTATATAGAATAACCAACATAATAGAGTAAAAGTGCTGGGATTTCCAGGAATACATTAAAAAAATTATTCTTCTTTGAACTACTTAAAGCATTGTTTGTTCATTTAGTTCAGACCTATCATTTTATTAGAGTGGAGAATTCTCAGTGTTGAAAACTGTAGAACCTCACTGTTAGCCAACAGAGGCACAGGTCACCATCCCGCTACTGGAGTTCTGACCAGGGGCATGCCTGTAGGAATTCAGCGATCAGGATTTGAACCCAAGTCCTGCCCAGACCCACCAGGATCAGAAACCTACGAAGCTCAGTCCAAGAAGCCAGGGATTAGACAATGCCCAGGATCAGGCACAACAGGAAGACAACATACCCCAAATTTAAAGATGTAGACAAAGCAAATCATGAGGGAAATTTTACATCTCTAAATACTTTCCGCAACAACAGAAAGAGCAAATCAATGAACTTGGTCCAACACCTAAAGCAAACTAGAAAACCAACAAAGTAACTCCCCCCCCCCCATTTGATAGATGAGGAAACTGAGGCTTACAAAGTTGAGTTACTTGCCCCTGGTCACATAGCTATAAGTGTTTAAGTGCAGTCTTTTGATTCCAGGTTTGCCACCTTTTCCATTATAGGAAGAAAAGGAAAGAAATAAGCACTTTAAACACCTACTATATAGCAGGCACTCTGCCAAGTGCTTTACAACTATTATCTCATTTGATCCTCACAAGGACCCTGTGAGAAAGGTGCTATTATTATACCCACTTTATAGTTAAGAAAATTGAGGCAGACAGAGGTTAAGTGACTTGTCCAGAGTCCCATAGTTAACTAGTAAGTATCTGAATCTGAATTTGAACTCAGGTCTCACTAACTTCTCCACCAGTACTCTATAAACTGGGCCACTTAGCTGCCTAGGATATTGCTTATGTAAGATTTCCCCCTTGTATAAATGCTAGCAAATATTATTATTGAGCTAATGGAAACACAAAAATCCCCTTTGGAGGATTTCTAGGAAGAAAGTGGGTGGGACTCACATAGGATAGATAAGAACTTGTGGATGGATTGAGATCTGTACCAGTGGGAGGAAGGGCCACAGCAACCTGAGAGATCCATGAAAGTAGAATTTTTTAAACCCAAAGAAGCTACTAAGTAGGCTCAAATAAGCTTTTCATTGTCCTAACTAGAATTTTCAGGAAGAAAGACAGATAGGGAGTGGCAATTCAGGGATGCAGTGGATGAAGCAGTAAGTTTGGTACCAGATCTGAGCTCAAATTCTGCCCCAGATACTAGTTGTGTGATACTGGGCAAGTGACTCAATGTCCCTCAGACCCCCTTTCCTTTTCCATGAAGTAGAGTTAATTATAGCCCATTTCTCCTAGTGGCGTTGGGAGGCTTCAGTGAGATAGACCTACCTAAAGTGCTTTGCAAACCTGCAAGCACTGTATAAATGCTAGCTATCGTTATTTATTATCATCATCATTAGCCGCCTGTTCATTTCTGACTCGCACGTGGTTCTCCCAATGCCTGAGAGCCCAAGGTAGTGTCAAGTACTTACACCCAGAAGCGATGTCTTCTCCGCAGATGACTGTCTCTCCATCTCTCTTGGAGCATTCCACCGTGCAGATTACAAAGGCCTGTGGCTCTCGAAAGTTGCTCAGCTGTAGCCGGGCTGTCGTTTGGTTGATCTTTGCCATTTGAAGCCTGTCCTGGGTCCCTTTACTACTTCTGTGGAGATGGAACTTCCGTGGCTGGCAGTTTCGGAGAGCTGACTGGCACACGATAGAGACGTTGGACCCCATTTCAAAGATGGGCGCCGGCTCCACCCAGACCCGGCCCGAGCAACTGATGGCTGTTAATTCTGAAAAGAGGCAGAAGAATGGGTGCTGATAAAGAGTACAATGTCACTATAGGAACCTGGGAGTGTGGCTGAGGGTTTGGTTCCTACTTAGGACACTGGAAAATAGCATTTTGGAGTTCAGTGTCTAAAATATTACCAGATCCATCAAATGCTTCCCAGTTGCTTAATAATAATTCTTTGCTATGTTTCTGTAATACTTTAGGATAATATTTCAGGAGACATTATCTTGCAGGTAATATCTATTTATGTATAGAAAATAGAATAGGTGGTGCCGTGGTGAATAGATCGCCGGGCCTAGAATCAGGGAGACCTGAGTTCAAATCCAGCCTCACACACTTACTAGCTGTGTGACCCTAGGCAAGTCACTTAACCCCTGTTGCCTCAGTTTTCTCATCTGGAAAATGATCTGGAAAAGGAAACGGCAAACCTCTCCAGTGACTTTGCCAAGAAAACTCCAAATGGGGTCAGGGAGAGTCAGACATGACTAAAACAACTGAGCAACAAAGACTAGAGTTGGGGGTCATAAAAAGACGGGATCCCAGATCTAGAGCTAGAAGGGCCCTGAGAAGCCGTCTAGTCCACTCTTCCCATTTGGCAGATGAGGAAACTGAGACCCAGTGAAATTAAGTTATTTACCTCAGGTTAGTAAATATCAGAACCAGGATCTGAACCCAAGTCCTCCAAGTCCAAAGCTACTATTGCTACTGGACTATAGTCTGAGAGTGTTCCGGAGACTGGAAATCCACCTTTCGAGGCACTTCAGCAGGGATTCCCGGCTTCGCCTGACCTAGATGATCAGCTCGAACTCGGGGATCCACTGCGCCCTTTCCACCCTGCAATGAAAACAGAAGGCCGGAGCGCGATACCTCCGGAACTCCAGTCGAGGAGGGCGCAGAGCATCATCACGACTTCCCATTGGCTGAGGGCTCTTCTCATGTCAGAGAGTGGTCAGACACCGTGAATCTTTCCCCTGAAGAAGAAATGGAAGCTTTTATCTTCCCCCAGCGCGCAGTAGTTTAATCACCTGTTCTGAGTTAGAGGATTTATTAAGTGCCTGCTGCGTTCCAGATACCGTGCAAAGGACTAGGGAGATAAAGAAAGGTTTCAGACAGTTCCTGCCCCCAGGGAGCTCCCAGTCTAATGGGGAAGATGCTAAAGGGATGGGGGAATGGGGAGAGAGGTACCCTGCATAAGAGTAGGATGGAGTCCTACAGCCTTGGTGGGATATGGTCTGAGTAGGGGTGAGGTAGAGTTGAATTCATCTTACAGAATAATGAGTTTCTGAAGATCATGAAATCCAGATCAGCCAGGTGGGAAATGGTGAGGAGAATTCCCTGCTTGGAAGTCCAAGTCTCAGCCCAGGTATCTCCACCCCCCCCATCTTTTTTTGCGAGGCAATGAAGGTTAAGTGACTTGCCCAGGGTCACACAGTTAGTAAGTGTCAAGTGTCTGAGACCAGATTTGAATTCAGGTCCTCCTGAATCCAGGGCAGGTGCTTTATCCACTGTGTTACATAGCTGCCCAAAGAGTATCCCCTTTTTTTCAAGAGCTCTTTCCTGCTGGCCCAAAAGTTGTTAGTGATCCTCACAAAATCATCAAAATCCCTTTTTATTCATGTGTAGTGTCTGTGAAAGTGCTGTGTTCTGGGGCAGCTAGGTAGCACAGTAGATAAAGCACCAGTCCTGGATTCAAGAGGACCTGAGGTCAAATCCAGCCTCAGACACTTGACACTTACTAGCTGTGTGACCCTGGGCAAGTCACTCAACCCTCATTGCCCTCCCAAAAAAAGAAAAAAGAAAAGAAAGTGCTGTGTTCTTCTCCCTTCTCTACCCACCCCCACCAAGTAGAATGCCAATTCCTTTGAGGGAAGGGACAATTATCTTTGCATGCCCAGATCCTGGCAACCCTTGGAGAAGGTGCTGACGCAACCAACGTACATACAGAAGCTCAGCTCAAGTGCTGCCTCTGACATGGAGCCTTTCTCGGTCTCCATCTTGTTCTGGAGCCCTTCTCTCCAAAATTACTTTTAAAAAATGTAATAAGAATAGCTAGCATTTACAAAGAGTTTGCCTTGCATATGTTGTCTCCTCTGATCTTCACGACAGCCCTGGGCAGTAGGAGCAATTATTAGTCCCATTTGACAGATGAGGAATCTGAGAAGAATATTAAGTGACTCACCCAAAGTCACCCAGTTAGTAAATGCCTGAGGCAGGATTTGTACTGGGGCATGGCTAACTCCTAATCCAGCCTGCTCTCTATTGCACCATTTAGCTCACCATTTGCTTATGTGCTTT
Organism: Dromiciops gliroides; assembly: GCF_019393635.1. Taxonomy (NCBI): domain Eukaryota; kingdom Metazoa; phylum Chordata; class Mammalia; order Microbiotheria; family Microbiotheriidae; genus Dromiciops; species Dromiciops gliroides. The sequence continues at coordinate 11,686,570 of NC_057864.1, forward strand.
TATGTTGTCCTCCCCTCCCCACAAGATAGAAGGTAAGCTCCTGGAGAGAAAGGACTCTCGCTTTTGCCCCACTCTGTGGCACCAGTGAGTGCCCAGCATCCTCCTTGGCACAGAACAGTCCCCATTGATCAAGTCTAGTGGGCTTCCCACAACATCTTGATGGCTGGATAGAGTAAGGAAAGGAGAGAGAGCTGAAATGAGCCCAAACAGAGTGGCTGGAATTAGGGGTAGCCCAGAACCCCAGGATCTCAGTGTTGGAAGGGGCCACCTTTTCCAACCCCTCCCTGAGAAGGTATTCTCCCTACGACATATGGTGCAGAATCACTTGAGTGGCTCAAGGCTGGAAGGTTGTGTTTAAGCCTAGGATTTCTGAAACCCAGAGGAGAGGACATCTTTAGGGAACAGGGAAGGAGTTATTCTTATTAATAGAGAATGAGTTTTGTGCAACGGGGTGAGGTTTACAAATCAATTCACATGATCTCATTGGATCTCATCGGTTTCTTGCAACAACCCTCTGAGATGGGGGCTGTGGTATCATTCTTCCCATTTTATAGATGAGAAAACTAAACTAAACCTTGGGGAGTTGATGTGCCTTCCCAAGTTCACGCAGCTAGGAAATGCAAGAGGTGTGTGTGGGGGGGAGTAGTAGTAGTAGTAGTAGTAGTAGTAGTAGTATTCATGGTGATAATTAATAATAATGATAATGAAAATATCTAGCAGGTCTATAGCCCATTAATGTCTGCAAAGCAAATTCGCCAATATGATCTCATTTGATCCTCATAATAACCCTGGGAGGTAGGTGCTCTTATTATTTCCATTTGATGGGTGAGGAAACTGAGGCAAACAGAGGTGAAGTGACTTGCCCAGGGTCACACATCTAGGAAATGCAAGAGGTGGTGGTAATAATAATAATATCTAGAAGTTCTATAGCCCTTTAAGGTTCACAAAACAAATTAAGAAGTATTTACTCATTTAATTCTTACAACAACACTGAGAGGCTAGTATTATCCCTTTTTTAGAGAGGCTTGAAGAATCTAAATGACACAACTATTCCCCAGCTAGGCTGGATTTGAACTCAGGTCTTCCTGATTCCAAGTCTATTGCTCTATCCACTGTCCACCCCCCCCCCCACCACCACTGGCTGCCTGTGTAGCATTCAAACCTACATCTCCTGCCTTAGAGCCTACTGATCTTCCAGGTAAAGCACTGCTACTTTTAGTGAAACATTCCTTACTTTTTTTAGACCAGTCCTATGATTTAATTAGTAGATAGCTTCGTGATACAGTGGAGAGAGTTGGACTTTGAGTCAGGAAGACCCGAATTCAAATCCTGCTTCAGATTCTCCTAACTGTGTGATCCTGGACATTTAACTAAGTCATTTAACTCCTCCCAGCCTCAGTTTCCACATCTGTGTAAGGAAGATCTGACAGGGTTTTTGTGAGGTTCAAATGAGAAGATGTTTGTAAAGCACTTCACAATCCTTAAAATGCTCTATAAATACTAGACTTTTTAATTATTTAGTGTATTCCTGGGGCACTGAGGCTGAGCCACTTGCCCAGGGTTACCCAGCCCATCTATGTCTGAGGTGGAGCTCACCTTAGGTCTCCCTGCTCAGAGGCTGCCTCTATCCACTCTACTGCCCTGCCTCCCAAATGCTCCTTCATATAAACAGAAAAAAGAACAGGATGCTCAGAGAAAGCTTACCAAATAAAGTCATGATAACTCCCCCGCCCATCATTTTAGTCAAAGGGTTCAGTGTCATTTCTTCAGCCACTTTTCAACCCCACACTGCAGCTTTTTCTAAGTCTGTCCTGGTTGTGTGCCCAGGGACAATGACGCCACACTTCTAGAAAAAGCAAAAACCCTCTGACTTTGATCTGACTTGGGCAGAGAAAGTGATGTCTCCAGGCTCATGAGACTACGGAGTCTTACTTAAGAAATGAGTCAGAAATCTATTGAAGTTATCTCTGTTATTATTAGCAGGCTCCTGGGTCATCGCTCTACGGTTGGAAAGGGCTTCAGAAACCATTGTGTCCAACGCCTTCATTGCATAGATGAGCGACTGACAACCCAGGGAGGGGCAGTGACTTGTCCAAGGTCACACAGGCAGCAGGTGTCACTAGTGGGATGGGAACCCTTGGACCTCTGACTTTTTGTCTAGTGGGCTTCCCACAACATCTTGTTAATGCTGCCCTTTCTTTTCTGCACAAATTTCTTAGAAGATAATAGGAGATAAAAGAAAAGAAGACAGAGGAAGAAGAAGATAAGAAAAGAGGAGGAAATAAGAGGAAGGCAAGGCAGAGAAAGGAAAAGCAAGGAGAAAGAAGGAAAGGATAGCAGAGGAGAACAGAGTAGAAGGAATTAGAGGAATAGAGAAGGGAGAAGAGGGGTGAGGAAAGGAGAAGGAAGGGGAGGAAAGAAAGAAAGGAAGAGAGGCGAGAAAACAGGGGAGGGGAGAAGAGAAGAGGGAATAAGAGAAGAAAGGAGATGGGAAGGGAAGGTAGGGGAGGAGAAGAGAGAAAGAAAGGGGAGAAGAGACCAGAGGGGAGGGGATTAGAGGGGCAGAAAAGAAGAGAAGAGAGGAAAGGAGAAGAGAGAAAAGGAAAAGGAAGGGAAGGAGAGGAGAGGAGAAGAGAGGAGGGGAGAGGAGAGGAGAGGAGGGGAGAAAAAGGGGAGAAGAGGGAAGAAGAGAAGAAAGGAGATGGGAAGGGAGGGTAGGGGAGGAGAGGAGAGAAAGAGAGGGGAGAAGAGACCAGAGGGGAGGGGATTAGAAGGGGAGAAAAGAAGAGAAGAGAGGAGAAGAGAAGAGGGATGAGAAGAAAAGAGAGAAGGAAGAAGAGATGAGAGAAATAGAGAAGGGAGGAGAGAAGACAGGAGAGAAAAGAGGGGGAGAAGAGGGGAAGAGAAGAGAGGAGAGAAGAAGGAAGGGAAGGAGAGGAGAGAAGAGGAGAAGGAAAAAGAAGAGAGGAGAGAAGAGAAGAGAGAAAAGAAGGAAGGGGGGGGGGGGGCGGGAAGGAAATCGCTTTCCCCCAAGCTGCCAGGACATTTGTGTTCCTCCTCCCCTTCCATAAGCCCCGGCGCAATGATCACAGCCCCCAGAAAGCCCCAAGGTGCTGGCAGGGAGGCCAAAGCTTCCCTCTTCAGGGCCCCGCGGCTGCTGCTCTCTCCTTACCTCCTCGATGCTCCCCTGAGACCTGTGCTCTGAGGCAGATGGAAAAGGCAGCAGAAGCTGACCTACATCTGGGCTGCTTCAGGAGGAGCCCTCGAACGGTCCGGCCTGAGATGACTGGCTCAGACTGTGTCGTGATCTGGGAAAGCCCAGATCTCTTCGAGCGACGTTTGCTTCGTCAGGACCTTTCATGTGGTTCCAGGCTCTCGGGCCTCTCCACGAAGTAGGCAATGGGGCTGGGCTTGGTTTCTCCCCCTCTTCAAGCGAATCAGGCAGGGGCGACGACTTGCAACTTGGCCACATCATTCCCGCTTATTAAGCAAAGCCGAGTCCGAATCCTGGCTCTGACGCGCTTTGTGTGACCCCGGGAGACCCCACCTTTCTGGGGCTCAGTTTCTCCAGGCGCACGCCAGCCTCACTGGGTTAGAAGCAGCCGGCGCTGCTGAATGATTAGCAAGTGCAACGACAAGTTTGAAGGTTGAGTCTTCATTATGAACAGTGTGTAGCTCCCCTGTGCGGGTGGCTCCCTACAGGGGCTGCGCTTCGTTTTAAAATGCGTGGTTGGTGTTTTATCACACTGTGATTTATTTTGTTAAATACTCCCCAGTTACCTTTGCATCTGCTTCTGGTCACACCTGGGAGGGCTGTGGGCCGTGGACCGCCTAGGCAGCACATTTGATAGAACAATTCATCGAGGCCTGATGTGGAGTGTCTGCCTGTTTCCACGGTGCAAATGCTCACAATGAAAATTCACCTATTGCCTCTCTTGGGCCTGCAGGCGCAGGCTCCAGGTTCAGCAAAACCACTTTGGAGGTTGAACGGAGTGGGGAGAGATGAGCGGGCAGTAGCTACGACAACAGTCCAGATGTGAGGGATGAGATGCGGGCACGGCAACAGTCCAGGTGTGAGGGATGAGGCCTGCGCCGGGGGCAGGGGCAGGGACCTAGCAGGGAAAGGGGTGCATTGCGCAGATGCTGCCGAGGTGAAATCGCAGGCCTCGGCGCCCTATTGAATATGGGGTGGGGGGAGAGAGAGAGAGAGAGAGAGAGAGAGAGAGAGAGAGAGAGAGAGAGAGAGAGAGAGAGAGAGAGAGAGAGAGAGAGAGAGGAGGGTATGGCCTTTGACAGGGATAGGGAAATTTCGAAGGGGGAAGAGTTTAAGGAGAAAGAGAGCGCGTTCCCTTTTGGACACACTGAGTCTAAGATGTCTACGTCAAATCCAGTTCGAGGTGTCCGAAAGGCGGTGGGAGATGGGAGACGGGAGGTCAGCAAAGAGGCTGGGGAAGGACCAGTAAATTACAGAACCTTCAGCATAGAGATAGTCATTAAATCCATGGGAGCTGATGACATCACCAAGTGAAGGTGTATAGAGGGGAAGAGTAAAGGGACCAGCATAGACCCCTGAGGGACACCTCTGCTTAAAGGGCAGGATGTGGAGGAGGATCCAGCAAAGGAGGAAGGAGGGTAAGACACGGAGGAGGTGAGCCAGGAGAGAGGGGGGTGGGGGTGGGGAATGACAGCACCTCTCTCCCAGGGCTGTTGTGAAACTCAAATGAGATAATTTTTGCAAAGCGCTGAGCACAGTTCCCGGCACATAGCAGGTGCTTAATAATTGCTTGTTACTGAAGATACTGTAGTTCAAAGAACAATGGACGGAGTTAAAGACCTACGTTTGAATCTAGCGATGCTATTTATGACCTATGTGTCCTCAGATCACTTTTCCTTTCTGAGCCTCAATTTTCTCATCCGTAAAAGGAAGGGCGTGGACTAAATTGCCTCTAAAGTAGCCTTCAGCTCCACAGCGAACCTAAAACGTGACCTGGATGAGCCTCAGTTTCCTCATCTGTAAAATGGAGAGAGCCGACCAGATGGCCACTCAGGTCATTTCCTGCTCTAAATCTGTGACCATCCTCTGTGTCAGGTGTGAGGCTGGAGAGGGAGGATTCAAAGACAAAATGGATGGGACAAGTATGCGGCACTGGAAACCACCAACTGTTAATCAAGCTAGAGAAAAATGGGCAGGAGATTACGTTTGGAGAATATAGGGAAAACACTGACAGACAAGAATCCGCAGGGATGGGTTTCCACGGAAACCAGCACAGAGATGAAGTCAGACCTCCATGGAGGGATCTGAGACATCTCTGTTTCTGAGGGCAGGAAAGTGTGGAAGATGCACTGGAAATACTTCCATCTAAACAGGTCAACCCAAAAGAGAATGTGTGTATGAAGCCGGTAAACCAGTTATCTAGAAAACCTGGTTATCTGGACCGCCCCTTTCCCCAACTGTGACAGAAAAAGGAGTCGGGGTGTATGTGAGAGAGAGAGAGAGAGAGAGAGAGAGAGAGAGAGAGAGAGAGAGAGAGAGAGAGAGAGAGAGAGTGTGTGTGTGTGTGTGTGTGTGTGTGTGTGTCTGAATGTCTGCATGTGTGTGTGTGCACGGACAGAGCACTATTACCCTAAAATAACTGAATTAACTTCCTTGATACATCTGAAGAACAATATGGCAACATTGATGAAGAAAGATAAGTAAGCATAAGGCTTTTTGCCGCATCCAAAGGAGAGCCCCTCAGTTCTCAGCCCTGAGCCCCTTCCTATTCATTAAGGGACTTCAGTCAGACCTGAAAGAAGGGAGAGAGTTACTCAATGAGTCATCTCCACCACTTCCTGTTCCTCCCAGTGGGTTGGAGAAGAACATGTAAGAATTTCTTTTCTTTCCAAAAAGAGCTCGCTATACATTCAACAAAGTCAGCACTAAGTCAAGAGTTCGTGGGTCTGGAGGCAGAAGGGACCTCAAAGGCATCTAGTCCAACTCCCTAATCTTACAGAAGAGGAAACCGAGGACCACTGAGGGAAAGAAAGTACCAGCTGCCACCTTTCCAATATACTACATGATTTATTAGCATCACTGTGTTGTTTCCCCCAACCAGAACGTGAGCTCTTTGGGAGTAGGGTTGGTCTCACTCATATCTACCATTTGTACTCCAGCACGAGCTGAGGCAGCTAGGGAGTGCCACAGTACACAGCAGACTGCACCTGGAGTCAGGGAGACCTGAGTTCAAATCTCACCTCAGACACAAGCTGTGTGACCCTGGACTAGTCACTTAACCTCAATTGCCTTAAACATCCAGGGCCAACTCCAGTCCATCCTGATGTATATATTGCCACTGGACCCAGATGGCTTCAGAGGAGACAGTGAGGTTGGTGACCTTGAACAGCCCTGCCTCACTTAAATCCAATTCACTGTACGTCATGACATCACCTCAATGTCCTGATCCTCTTTGAGAACGAAGGACAAACACACATATAGCCTGTCTGGCCTGGAAAGACTTGTATGGACTGATGTATAGTGAAGTGAGCAGAACCAAGAGAACCTTGTGCACAGTGACAGCAATATTGTTTGATGAAGAACTGTGAATGACTTAATTATTCTCAGCAATACAATGATCTAAGACAATCTCAAAGAACTAATGGTGAAAGATACTATCCATCTCCAAAGAAAGAACTGATATTGATTGAACACACAGACTGAAGCATGCTATTTTTCACTTTTATTCAAGTTTTCTTATACAAAATGACTAATATGGTAGTGTTTTATATGATTACACATGTATAACCTATATCTGATTGCTTACTGCCTTAGGGAAGAGGGAGAGGAAGAAGGAAAGGAGGGATAGAATTTGGAACTCAAAACTTTACATAAAAATGTTAATTATCAAAAAAAATTAAATAAAGGAAGGCAAAAGATTCATGATGGAAAATGCTTTCCACATCCAGAAAAAAGAACTGTGGAATCTGAATACAGATTGAACCATACTATTTCTACTTCTTTTGTTATTTTTTCTTTTTTGAGGTTTTTCCCTTTTGTTCTGATTCTTCTTTCACAACACGACTAATGCAGAAATATGTTTAATGGGATTGTACATACATAACCTATATCATATTATTTTCTGTCTTGAGGGGGAGGGAGGGAATGAAGGGAGGAAGAAAATTTGGAACTAAAAATCTTATGAAAACAAATGTTGAAAGCTACCTTTACATGTAACTGGAAAATAATAAAAATACTTTTATGTTAAAAATAAAGGAAGAAAAATCATTGAGCATCATTAACATTTTACAGGTCAAGAAAGAGAAGACCAGAGAAGTTAAGGATTTGCCAAAGATCACACAGGTATCAGAGGCAATATGGGGAATCTAAGTCATCTGACTCCAGTCATGCATTTTCCATCCATGATTCTCCTTTAAATATGTTCTAGGTCACAGATGACACTGGCAATGGGTCTCTTCGTCCCCTTTGCCATTAGCATCTCTGAGATGGCATATGAGGACCAGGCAGCTCCCTCAGCCTCCCTTGTCCAGGGTCTTCCCATTTGGTCCAGGGTTCTGCCTCCATCTCTCCCCCACTCATTCAGTCCCTACCTTTCCCCCTTTAGTGTGAAAAAAAGGATCAGGGAAGAAAAGGAGAGAAAGCAAAAGTTTGCATCAGCCAGCTAGAGGCTGTCAGGTGCCTTTGTTCCGACCTCCATTTTTCTCAGATTTCTCAACAAATGAGGACTTTGTGAGCCTGACTTATTGAGGATCATGGCACCATAAATAAACAGCTAGAGGGGATCTCAGAGGCCACCTAGCCCAACTCCCTCATTTTACATACGAGGAAACTGAGGCTCAGGGAACAAATACCAGAAGCAAAACTTGAATGCAGGCCCTCTGACTCCAGAACCAGTGCCCAGAGCTAGGGAGTTCTTGAGTCCCAGAGGCCTCTTGTTCTTGCTAGTGTTTCTCTGTCCCCAGAACCAAATTTGTTTAAATCGAGGAAACTTGGAGCTGTCAGATTTCAGAAATGCTTTTACAAGTTGCTAAATGTCTCCAGCCTCTGCCCTTTCCCTGCCGCAGGAGATTGAGGCACAGGGCACGTTTGTCATCTCTGCTCTCTGCCACCCGACACCCCCATGCCCTTGTGTGTCTCTCTCACTAGTCATGATGGGCTTTATTTGTGGGGTGCTGAACAAACCACATGAAGACAGCAGGGCAGGAGCAAGAGATTGGCAGGCGGGGATTACAGGAAGGAGCATTCTGACTCCAGTATTTGCCCCAAAGTTTGGGGGTATCAAAATGAAACAAAATCACTGGTGGAATCCAGAATTTCTTCACTTCCAGGCTCTCTCTTGTCAGTGCCATTGGACTTGGTGTTGGCCAATTTTCCTGCCCTACAAAGCTCCTAATGAAGGCTTTGCTTATAAGAACCGCCTACCCTCCCTTTCTGCTTCTGCCCACGGTTTCTCTGAAGAAAAAACATGACCAACAAATGAGATGTGTTGTTAGAGAGATGGATAAGCAGGAAATCAATGCTCCACCACAGATGGCAAAGCCTGAGTTCTCTAGGGGGAAACTACTAAATTAAAAAAAAAATCAAAAGAATGTGATGGAATAGTATTGTTCCATTAAAAAAAAAAGGGTAGTTTCAGCCCCAGCTCAATTCTCTCTGCATTTCCAAAGGACCACCAGAGGGTGGAGCCAACCAGATCCACTCATACTAATGATAAAGATACCTAGAATTTACATAGTGCTTTTAGGTTTGCAAAGCACCATACAAACGTTACATCATTTTATCCAAACAACAACCCTGGGAGGTAGCAGTTATCATTATTCCTATTTTACAGATGGGGAAAATGAGGCAGATAGAAGTTTAGTGACTTACCCCAGGTCACACAGCAAGTAAGCAGAATTTGAACTCAATTCTTCCTGACTTTTCTCACCACTGAATTACCTAATTACCTAAAGCCCTTCTCCAGTTCCTCAGCCCTCCTTCTGCTCGGATGATACCAGACTCTCTCCTTCCCAATGGTCAGAGCTGGGACCACCCCAGCATCCTGTCACTCAAATTGTTTTGATGAGCAAGGAGTAGAACTAACTCCATTCTTTAAAATGGAGAAACATTTGAACTTGCTTTCTACTGGGCTACTGTAGGGATGGAATTTAATTGGTCCCACAGCCAAACTCTCCTTTCTACATTATCTCCCTCTATTGCAAAGTGGGGGCAGCTAGGGGGTGTGTCATTGGGCTTGGAGTCAGGAATGCCCCAGTCCAAATCCAGCCTTGGACACTTGCTGGTTGGGTGACCCTGGGCAAGTCACTTGATCCTCTGTAAGCCTCCATTTTTACATCTGTAAAAGTGGGATAATAGTAGCACCTGCCTCCCAGGGTTCTTCAAATGAGATAATATTTATAAAGCACTTAGTACAGTGCCCTGAACATTGTAGGTGCTACATAAATGCTAGTTATTATTATAATATCTGTTAAGTCTAGACAACCAACAAGACAATGAATCAAGCCCTGGTTTGTGGATATCTGAGTTGAAAATGCTCCTGCTGACAATAAGAGCTGGTTGAAAGTGACTGGAGCGGGGCAGCTAGGTGGCACAGTGGATAGAGCACCGGCCCCTGGATTCAAGAGGACCTGAGTTCAAATCTGACCTCAGACACTTTACACCTACTAGCTTTGTGACCCAAAGCAAGTCACTTAACCCCAATTGCCTCACCAAAAAAAAAAAAAAAAAAAAGGGACTGGAGCACAGACATCCCTCCCTCATTGACGTTTTAAATCCTGGAGGAGTAAGCCAACCTTTTTCTCTAGTCCTCATTTGAAGGCATAGTTATGAAATTTCGACCCCAAAAAGTCCTGAAGCTGACTGGGAGGGAACTTTCTGGATCTGTCTTACATAATTTAGGTTCCAGCTCAAACATTCTATTATTCTGTGATTAGTCTATAATTAGGCTGCATTGTGCCCCATTTCTACCCAGGGGATTAAAAGATTAAATAAACAGGTTTATAAGAAAGTCTTTTTATAACCTCAACCAGGCTGTTAATTCTCTGCCTTCTTGCCTTTGCTGGAGCAAATCAAAACTGGTGCCCTTGTTTACAGCCTCGTATGGTGCAAGGGCTCTTAACCCTTTCTCTGCTATAAACCCCTTTGGTGGTCCGGTGAAGTCTTCTTAGGAATCATGCTTTAAAACAACTGAAGGAAATTATAACTTTCAGTTAGAGGCTAGTAAAAAGCAAGATGATTTTTCCCCCATTCAAGTTCACAGCCCCTTGAAATCTATTCATAGAACCTAGGGCCCAAAGGCTCCAGATTATGAACCCCAATAGGGAATAGAGTCCTTGGGTAAGGACGTCTGAGATCCCTTACCCTCTCCAGCCTCATTTGTCCAATCTGTAAAATGGAGATGCTGACACCACAATGTTGTGCAGAAAAATCTTTGTAAAGGGCTATTTGAGAGTGTTGTGGGAATAATAAATTAGGGGTGTTTTAAGGCCCCCCTTTTCTTCCACTGAATCTAGGACTTGGCAATTACCCCTCCTTATTTTACAGAAGATAAAAGGGTGCAGAGGGGTCAAGCTATTTGGCAAAGATTCAGCAGATGGTAAATGGCTGAGCCAGAATTTAGATTACCTTCTCTTTACACTGCAAATGGCTACCTTCATCTTGTCTTCTCCATTGGAATCCAAACTCCTTGAGGGCAGGAACTGTGTTTTTCCTTTTTTTTTTTTTAATCCCTACTGCTTACAGCAAGTGCTTAATAAATGCTCCTCTGACTCAAATCCAGTGCTGTTTCTGCTGTGCCTTATCTCCTGTTGAATCCTTTCACAGATGCTAATGTTTACGAATGTTGTGTTGCTGCTCAATTGTGGCTGACTCTGTGACACCATTTGGGGTTTTTGTGGCAAAGATACCAGAGAGCTTTGCCATTTTCTTCTCCAGTTCTTTTTGCTGAAGCAAACAAGGTTAAATAACTTGTCCAGTGTCTGAGGTCAGATTTGAACTTGGGTCTTCCCCAATTTTACAAATATGGGACTCATAAATCATAAAAAGAAAAAATGAGAATATGAGTGAATAAAAACACAGCTTAATCTAATTGAAAGATCTATTAAAGATCAGAATCTATTTGTTTTTTCTCATAATAGTTTAACAGAACCTGTTTTTGTTATTCAGGAAACACTGAAGCACCTACTGAGCCAGTGATAGGCACTGCACTAACCTCTAGGAATACAAAGAAAGGTAAAAGTCAGTCTCTGCCCTCAATGAGCCCATAGTCTGATTCTAACCCTAATTTTTGCATGTTTTCTCCATACCAGACACTGAAAGCTGAGATTTCCTTTCCTTTTCTTTCTTTCTTTTTTTTTAGTGAGGCAATTGGGGTTAAGTGACTTGCCCAGGGTCACACAGCTAGTTAGTGTTAAGTGTCTGAAGCCGGATTTGAACTCAGGTACTCCCGACTCCAGGGCTGGTGCTCTATCCACCTCACCACCTAGCAGCCCCAGATTTCCTTTTCTTGATCATTTATCATAATGTTAGCCTCATTAGGTCACTGTAACTACAGGTGATGGTTATCACCAAATCAGTCTATGTACCTTGATTTCAAAATATCAAATGCACAAAACAAATCCAGACTATTTCTCTACTTCTGCACTTCCTTCCACATAAAAATCAAAATTGCTGCCAAATGGTAGCCTTCAAAGCATTTTCAATTAAAGTTTTAACTGTTCCCTAGTGATCTACCTAATGATATAAATTCATTTGTATCATTAATTATTAAGTAGTGATGCAACTCTAAATTTCCTCACCACAGTTTCTTGGAGTACCAACCAGTAACATATTATTTCCTGTTCATCAGAATATAAACAATTTCAGTTTTGATAAATTTATTCAAGGCTTGCCATGGCCATGGTCTTCCAATTCTTTTCTTACAGGATTTACCCGATGTAAACATGATGAATTTGTGTAGCCTATGTAGCTTTTGCCTTTCTTATTCTTTCTCCTGATCTTTATTTTTCAAAATTTTTTCACTGTCCTTATCTATTCCCACCCTTATCTATTCCATTGAAGTAGCTAAGCATCAAAGGTGATATCAATTTGAAAGGTCTGAGTTTGTTTTTTTTAATAGAATTTTAAAAAACAGAATTTCACTGCCTTTTCATCCTCTGAAATAGCAGTTAGAAGGTGTTTCAATTATTTCCATCACTGATTTAAAAAAAACACACTCATCTTGAGTTCTGCAATATGAAAATACCAAAGATCCCATGAAATGATGTTTCTTGCTAACCTTTGGGTACCTGATAAAGTCAACTCTTCTATCTTTCTCACCAAGGAGAACCTGTGAGCCATTTTTCCATTTAACTACATTTTCTTCCATTTTCTGGTTTCATTTAGATTGAGAATATAAAAATAGATACATTTTAGTTCCTCCAGTGGTATGTCAACTTGCTGATCATTGGATGAGACTCTCATGTTTAGAGCACCTAAAGCTAAGCTGTCTAAAAACTATATGATTCTTGGCTTAGATTCTTCTGCTATCACTATTTTGCCATAATCACTGCAGAATCAGAAGGGGGCCTCATGGGACTGAGGGACATTTGTATTTTTCTTTGCTCTATGGGTTTCCATAAATGAATGATTCATCAAGTGGCCAATCTGCCCAAAAGGAGACTCTTTTTACTTGATAGGCTAATGAGGTGCCTTTCAGCTCTGGATGTATGGACTTATAAATGTTCATCCTTTGCTTTGAAGAGGAGCAATAACATCATAGGGTGATGTTTTGATTTTCCTATGAATTGGATTGTCAACTGGATGAAACCAGCCTCTAACCTGTGGATGGCTGGAGCCAAGTAGCAGGCTAGAGATAGGAAACTTCAGAATCAAATAGAAGGTTTAATTTCAAAGTGAGGGAAATTGTAAGCAAGGAGGGGCTACAGACACATGTACCAGGGCCCCACCCCTAGTGGGGGACCTGAGGCAGTGCGGGGAGATCTCAATATTTATACCAATGGCTACATAGTGAGCTACATTCCTGACAATGAGGGCCAACAAAAATAATGTGACAAGTTTGATTCATAGCAGGACTTCATGTCCAAGCCTGTCCAGTGCTTTTCGGAGCTCAGGGGACACCTGGTGCTGGTCAAAGCAATATAATAATTATGTGATTTTGCCAGAGGGTGAGTGCAAAAAATTATTGTTATGCCAAGCTCAGGGCACAGCTTGCTTTCTGGGCCTTAGCTCTGGAAAACAATGTGTCTCCCAATACCTTGTCAGGATTTAAGTGAGGCAGTTTTTCAAGGATGTTAGCCTCACTCTCTCTTCCAGAGTCATCAAAGGTCAGTGGCAAGACAAAAGTCAGGATGACTAGCAATAGCTTGAGATGCAGTGGGTAACCTTGACATCTTCAATGTCTCACCAAGTGCTACATCACCTGTTTCAGCTGTTTGAAGGCTGTTGGAACAGATTGTTTTCCTTTGCCCATTCTTCCAGAAGACTTCCATGCTTCTATTCCCCTAACTGATCAATAGGTTTGAGGCCGATGAATTACCCTCCACCTGGTTTAGCCTGTTTGCTGAGGTGATTTTACCAGGGTGTGGCCCTAGGCATGCTACAGCTTCTTGGAGCCACAGATGAAGGTTGGGTGCATCAGGTGGGCACCAAAGGCAGATAAGCAGCCCAGAAAAGGGCTCAGCAGCCCTCACACCGAAGGTGCCAGTCTTCCCTGAAAACCCCAAACACTCCAAGAACAGTTAGGGGCAGTGAGGAGGTGCAGTGGATCGAGCACTGGGCTGGAGTCAAGAAGACCTGAGTCCAAATCCAGCCTCAGACATTTACTAGCTGTGTGACTCTGGGTAAGTCACTTAACCCTGTTTGCCTCAGTTTCCTTATCTGCAAAATGAGCTGGAGAAGGCAAACCACTCCAGTATCTCTGCCAAGAAAACCTCAAATGGAGTCAGGAAGAGTTGGATATGATTGATAAACAGAAAATGAACTTATAAATATATGGCCCTGGAAAACAAGTACAATCTATTGTCAGAATTGTACTCAAAGTCTCTCTTGATTGTAGAGATTCTTCAAGATGCTATGCTCATTGTATACATGGAAATGTTTTCCTTTCTTTTCTAATGTATTTAAGTTTAAAATAAATTTTTAAAATTTACCAAAAAAAGATGCTATGCTCATCTCCACAGTATAATGAGGCATTGAAGAAAGACTTTGTAAAGACAATACTAATAGACACAAATTTGAAAACAAAGCCAAGAAGGACCAAAAGAAGAAGAAGAAGAAGAAGAAGAAGAAGAAGAAGAAGAAGAAGAAGAAGAAGAAGAAGAAGAAGAAGAACGGGGAGAACAATGGTTATGTAGTTACTACTGTCTTAAAATCAACACTCACAGCTTTAGGGTCAGGGCTAACAATGAGTAAATAACAGAAATTGGAGTCACATGTAAGACTCTTTACAAGCCTTTTGTGTTTTTCTTGGTTTCTGCTTTGCATCTGTGTTTTCATTTCAGTTGTTTTTGCTCTTAGTCATTTATTTAAATATCTAGACTTGTCAATGAAAGCAAATATAAAATTAGCATTAGCAATAGAGAACAAATATGTTCACCTAAGACATTTCCTAGTCTCATAAAAGATTTCCTGAGCATAGTCCAAACAGAATTTTCTATTTAATAGGAAGGTCTCCAGATATTACTATTCATAGACATTGCATCAAGACTTGGAACACTACAAAGCTTCCTCCAGAATCATTCAAATGAGGTCCATGGAACTATTGACACTTAAAAAGCAAAGTGAATTTTTTGAAAATGTTTCCCAGTGTAACATCTTGTTTTTTAAGATATAATTTCAGTTTTATTGATGTTTTGTTTTTACATTAACTTTTACTGATTACTCCCACTTCACTTCTAACAAAGTAAAGTTAATAACACAATTATCTCATCTGAAAGTGCATTCAGCATTCTGCATCTGTAGCACTTTCCCTCTATTTAAAAATAAAAACAGAAATTTATTTTCTCCTTCCCAACCTCCACCCCAATGGGAAAAAAGAGAAAAAAGCAAAT
Organism: Dromiciops gliroides; assembly: GCF_019393635.1. Lineage (NCBI taxonomy): Eukaryota > Metazoa > Chordata > Mammalia > Microbiotheria > Microbiotheriidae > Dromiciops > Dromiciops gliroides. The sequence goes on from NC_057864.1 coordinate 11,701,612, forward strand.
TTCTTATAACAAATTTACATAGTTAAGCAAAAATAAATTTTTCCAGTGGTAGTATACAAAAATGTACATGTTTCATTCTACACACAAAATTTATCATACCTTAATTATGGACAGGATGTTTATCATTGCTCCTCTGGAATCATGAAAATTCATTGCAATGATTGTGGATCTTAAAACTTTACAAATTGTACATTTTTACACTGCCATTATATAATTTTTCTCCTGTTTCTGCTCATTTTGTTCTTCAGTTCACAAAAGTCTCCCTAAATTTTCGTATTTATAATATTGATGCTATAGTATAAATTGTTCTCTTGGTTTTGCTCACTCCTCTCTGCATCAGTTCATATAAGTCATTCTATTTTCATGGTTCTTGCAGTGCAAAAGTTCTCCACCTCATTTATATACCATCACTCAGTTGTTGTACATCTTCTTGGTTTCCTGTTTTTTGCTATCACAAAAAGAGTTGCTATAAGTAATTTTGTACACAAAGGACTTTTTCTTCTTTCTTTCATCTCCTCTGGATATAGGTGTAGCAATTGACAAGGGAGGGAGGGGAGGAAGCTTGCAGTGGTCCTTAGGTATTCCTCAATAAAGAATTACACTCTTGAACACTGTCCAATTAGAATTAAAATCCTCTTTATTTGACACTAGGGAAAGTAACTGAGGAGTAAGTCAAAGACTTAACCCCTTGGGAAGGAGGTCTTAGAAACATTCTCCTCCTCCCAGAACAGAGGGAAGGCAAAAGCTTTTATAGAGGATAGATGGAGTGTACTCTTGAAAACTAGTAAGTTCCCTTTCAGGGTGGAGTGGGGAGAGAGTTTAGATGCTTGTCATATTCCTGAGAGTTGAGGGAAATTTTTTTGAAATGATGGTTCTGACCTTTGGGATTATCTCTGTCTCCTAGCTCCCTTCAGGTAGTAGCCATGCCTAATTGACTTTCTAGCTATAGAATTTTATCTGCCCTTCTTTTTTAGGTATGTCTGCCCTGATATCTAGTTGGTCAATCTAAACTTTAACAGTCCCTTGATTCCTCTGTCCTGTTATGTGGTCATCTTTGATTTTGCTTCTTACAGGAGAAACTTCTGATTTGTTCCAAGTCCATGTCACAATGGTATGGGCTAGGTCAAAGGTCACAGGCTATTTAATAACCTTTTGTGTATCATTGCAAATTGCTTTCCAGAATGGTTGTAACCATTTACAGGTCCACTAAAAATAGATCGATGTGCCATCCCCCCAACCCTTCCAACATTTACTGTTTCCCTTGTTTGTCATCTTTACCAATATGAGGGGTATAAGGTGGAATCCTAAAATTAATTTGCATTTCTCTGATTAGTACTGATGAGTAAGACATTTTTTTTCTTAATAATCTGATATAATTAACTAATTCAAAGCCCAAAGACAATAGAATTGCTCTGAAGGTCCATGTGGTTCCCTCCTCTTCAGCATGAAGAAGTTTATTTTAGACTAAACATTTTTAATTCAATTACCATTGCTCTGAGTCCCAAGGTGGGAAAATTCTTAACGTTTTAGACAGAAGTTGAGCTCTATGACCAGCTTTACATTTTATATATATATATATTTTACCCCCTTGTTTACTCCCAAGCCCCCTTGAGATTGAAGCAAAAATTCAATTTAGTGAAAACTACTTGGATAATGAAACAGTAGGTTATCATATAGTATCTGTGATGTGATGTGATATTGATGTGGTAGGCATCAGGTGGGGAAGTTGAGCAAAGAGTCAGCTTTTTCATAGGACTTCCCTTAGCCCGGATCTTCTGCTCCAAGATTCCTATAGAGCCAACGCTTTTCTGCTCAATGTCTCTCTTCTCTGCCCTGCCACAGTCACACCTTTGCTCCTCGGGGGTGTGCTATGATACTGTTTACTCCAACCTTTCAAACAAATTTCTTCTCAGCTTTCTTCATCATTTATAGGGGCATGTCCAAATTTTCACAGCCTAAGCAAATACAGTTCTTATGCGATGTCATTTCAGTGGGATCTTGGCTTTAGGTCTATGTCTCTATGTGGAGCTGAAATGGGATGGAGGAATAACTTGTAATAGAGAATGAGTAAGTCAAGGAACTAGGAAGTAAGGATGTTTAATAATATCTATTTTGAAGTTCCCTAGTATTAGGGCAGACTATGATCTAGGCACTGAATTCAGTGAGGAAAAAAAGGGGAGTGTCCTAGTGGTTTATAGACAACAGCTACCAGGATTTAGACTAGGATTGAGTGAACCTTAAAAGAGAAGAGGTTACCAACTGATGGAGGCATAGGGAGAGGCAGAAGTGTCAGTGAAGAGCAAGGAGTATTTCAACTCCCGCACCCCAGCCATTGAATGGGGAGAATGACTGAGAGTGAACCTGGTGCTGGAAAGTGTGGCCAGGGAGGTTGTTTCATCAGGAGAAAGCCAGGTCTCAGTGAGAACTAGGAGTGGGAATAGAAAAGATTTAAAGTTAAATCAGGTTTATTACTTATAGAGCATGTGTTCTGGAGAGCACAGTGGAAGAGGTGGGGAGCTTTACACATGGGAGGGGCTCATGATTGAGGGGGATGTGAATAAGGCAGCAGTGAGGGATGGAGAATGGGATTTGTATGAAGACAGCAGGATCCCTGAGATGGGGAAGTATGTGACTGAAAGGGAGTTTATTAATATTTGCAAGTAGGGAAATTAGAGTTTGGAGGGGGATATCTACATGTTTGTTGAAATCCTGTATGACAGCTAGAGTTAGGGTAGAAACACTGAGCCAGGCATTGAATTCATTGAGAAAGGAAAAAGAATGTCCTGGCTATTAATTGCCACCAACATCTGGATTGGGTGGTCAATCTGGACACTATGAAGCTCAAAGGAGCAGAGATATACCATATGAAAGTTATTTGAAGGACCCGGAGGTCTTTAGGCTAGAAATGAGAAGATTTAGAAGGCAAATCATCTCTGTCTTCAAGTATTTGGAGTGCCTTTATGGAAGAAAGATTAGTCTGTTTGCTTATGTTGGGAGGCCAGGACCAGGGGCAAAAGGGTGTACATGAAGAAACAAACTGAAGCTTGGTACCTGGAAAAGCTTCCTAACTGCCATTCCCAGCTATCAAGGGGGAAGAATAGGCAGCATCAGTCTGTTCTGGAGGCTCTCCCACCAGCAGACTGGTCAGTATGTAATAGCTAGGATTCAGTGCCCCCCAAAGTAGCTTTCAACTTGGGGATCCTTTCATGTTGTGGGGCTTGAATCCCAGGGCCCAAGCACAGTGTCTGCCCCTGGTAGACACTCACCTACTGCTCTGTGATTGATTCTGAAGAGTTGTTCTAGAGGTGTCCAGTGGGCTGAAGGGAAGAAGAGCCACTACCCAGAAAGCGCCCAGACACACAGATGCTTGTCCATTTCTTTTAAACATTCTTTAACTCGCTTTCCCCTGACTTCTCTGTTTTCAGCCTTCTTCAAGGCTTCCTTTAGGCCAGGGTTGGGGCTTTGGGCTGTGTCTAAGGCAGGGGCTCTTAACGTTGTCGTGTGTTGTGGATCCCTCTGGAGGCTTCAGAAGCCAAACGAGGGAAGGAGGAATTTGAGGGAGGGTCTCAGATAAGGGAGGGAAGCCATTGGACCCTGCTCAGAATCATCGTTCTAAATCATTGAAGAAAATGCTCGATTTCACTTAGAGCTTAGTGCAAAGGAAGTTAAAATTCCTTTTCCATCCAAGTTCACAGACGCCCTCAACTCTCACCGTGGAAGAGGTCCATGGCTGCCAGGCTAAGAAACCTTGATCCAAAAGTATGGGTCGGGGAGGGAGACCCCTTCCGAGGGCTGAACCCTGAAGGACTGGCTGCGACAGGTCTAAGCACTCCCTCCCCTTCACCACAACCCACTGTGGGGAGGGGCCCGGGCCCGTTTCTATGGGGCTGGCGTCGGCCAGTCCCATTGTTGAGTTCTTGGTGCTGAACTGAGCTGGGCTGGGCTGGTCGGACCAGACCGTGCATCCGAGGCGGGCACACGAACTATAGAGTGGGCTGCGTTTTGTGTTCCTGGTGCACCCGACGCTGGCACAGGGAGGACAGAGTGTGTTCCTGGAGGGGTGGAGTGGGACGGGGTGGGGAGGACAGCTGGAGGGGCTGGAAGTCAGCAGGGAAGAATGTAGGCCACTTAACATGGCCATCTCCCCTAAGCCACAGGTAGGAGCGTCCCAGAGCTGAGACACTGGAGGAGACCGGCTCGGAGGATGAGACTGAAAGCACTCTGAGGGGTCCAGCTGTCTGCTGCAGCTGCTGGGCGGTGGCTAGTGTCCCCAGCCCCACCAGCACGTTGCGGGCGGAAGAGAAACGCTGTGGACTTATTCCTGCCAGCTCATTTAAAGGTACTAGTGGGGACTCGGGGGTGTGGGGCTGGCGGTGTGGAGAGGAGGAGGAGGAGGAGGAGGAGGAGGAGGAGGAGGAGGAGGAGGAGGAGGAGGAGGAGGCTTATGGTCCATTCTGAACGTAGATTTCCACGCTGCCGAAATTGCAGCCCAGTCCTGAGTCTGCCTGGGATCATCCCAGGACGGGAAAAAAAAATGAGAGTAGGAGGTTTTACATTTTCTTGCCATCATAGAGGTCTCACTCATATCCTCAATAGCTCTCCCCTTCCCTGCTTTTCCTCTCCCTCTTTCCCCCTATCTCTCCTCCTTTCATCTCCTCTCCTTTTCCCTCTCTCCTCGGCCTTTTCTGTCTTCTCACCGCCTCACCCTTTCTTATCTCCTGTCTTTCCCCCTTTTATCCTCCTCCCCTTCTCCTCCCCCCTTTCCCCCTTTCCCCTCCTAGCTTGTCTTTCCCCTCTCATCTTTTTCTTCCTCCCTTCTCCCCATCTTTCCCTTATTTATTGGCTTTACACGACAGGACTAGGAGCTATGGGGTGTGAGGTGCCAAGGCGCCAATGTAGGCTAGCTGTCAGGGAAATGTGAACCACAGGAGGTCTCCAACAATAGAATGACTGCTTCTGGAAAGTGGAGAACGCCCTGTCCCCAGAGTTGTTCGTGCAAAGGCGCGATGGCCCCTTGCGGGTTTATTGTCTTGAGGATTCTAGTTCAAGCACTTGGCCTTTGAGGTCTTTGAACACAAAGATTCTGCCTTGATCCTTTCTTTTCCCCGCCCTAAGATGTCGTCCCCCACCTAATAAAGGACAAAATCTGCCAGCGCACAATGGACCCTAGCAACAGTCTCCCCCCATCCCCCTCTCAGCCCTTGCCCTTTTCTTTCCGTGGGGCGGGTGGAACGAGAGACTGGGTGAGACTGGGCGACACTGGGCTTACGGGGTGAGGTGCGAGACCCTGATGCCAGGCTGAAAGACAGCTTCCGGGGGAGGCTGGGTGCGAGGCGGAGGCTGCCATTCCCTTGAAGGAAGAATAGGCAAAATGGGGGCGGGGGGGTGGTGGCGCTCAGGACTTCCATTTGAATAAAATTCTTGCTTGCAACGATCTCACCCGACTGAGATGCATTTTATTATGGACTAAAACAAAACAAAGTCACCAGAGTGGAAAGAACACCAGATTTGGGGGTCACAGAACCTGGGTTCAAATCCTGCCTCGAAGCTTCAAAGGTGAACTCAAAGTGTTTGAGGCTTGGGGAGGGTGCGGAGTGGAGGGCACTGCCTGGGTGAGCTCCTGGAGAAAGTGAGGGAGGAGACAGGAGATAGGAGACAGGAGGCAGGATGAGGCTGGAGAATAGCTTTTTCATCCAGTTTGCCTCATATAGAAGTTATGAAGCAACACTGTAAAAGGAGTTTGGAGCCAAATGTTCAAATGCCTGTATTTTATGCTGTTAATCAGTCGATCAACAAATACCCCCTAAGTGCTTACTACTACACACCAGGCACTGCCTTAAACTCGAGGATACAAATACCAAAGGGAGGCGCTACCTGGGCACTAGCAGCAGTGGTGAGCCACTGGATGATTCCAAGCGGGAGCTGGAGGGACCTCAGGGACCACACGGATCTCCTTTACAACCTTCCCAACGAGTGATCACCCGGTCTTTGCTTGAAGGGCAGCTCACTGCCTCCCGCAGGGGCCGGGCCACGTCTGGACAGCTTCAGACCGTGAGTTCTGAAAAGCAGGGACTATTCTCGCCGTGCCTGGGGCACGTGGTGGATGCTGCGCAAATGCTTCTTGACTTGACTTTGGAAGCTTTTCCTGTTAACTACTCTCGGCAACTTCCCCCACCCAAGGCTCCTAGTTCTCTTTTTGGCCAAGTAGAAAAAGTCGAATTCCCCTTGCACATATTAAAAATAATAGCTTATGTGTGTACATAGGTCTATACGGACAGTTATTTTATATATGAACAATTTTATTTGATCCTCATGAGAACTCTGAGAGGTAGGTACTATTATTATCCCATTTTGCATTTGAAGAAACTGAGGCAGACAGCAGTGAAGTGACTTGCCTAGGATCATAGAAGTAGTGTCTGAGGTCACACTGGAAGTCAGACCTGCGCTTTAAAAGGATTACTTTCTCAGCTATATAAAGGATAAATTGGAGAGGGGAGAGACTAGAAGCAGAGAGACTACTTAACTAAAGAAGGTGGTCAACTTAATTCAACCAAAGAGTGTTTCTAAAGTATCTACTATGTGCAAGGCACTGTCAACATTATCCAGGGGCAAGTGAGAAGAGTCAGATGAAGGCTTAGTGGAGATGATGAGCTAGATTCAAGAATTACCTTCGGAGGTAGGGGGTGGGAAGGGGGAGGGGTAGGATGATTGTGTTTGGTAACTGACTGGAGGTAGGAGTTTAGGGAATGAGTTGAACATGATTGCCAAGTTTTGACCCAGGGTGGTTAGGAGGAATGATGGTAGTGCCATCCATTGAAAATAGATCAGTTGGGAGGACTGGCAGGTTTGTAGGGAAAGGTAAATTTAGTTGAGAATGTATTAAGTTTGAAATGTTGGCAGGGTCTCTGGGTGAATCTGGAAATGGAGTCGTATTGGGAGCTTCAGGGATGGAGATTTCCATTTGGGCATGGAGGATCATCAGGGATGAAAAAAGAAGAAGATCGAGGGCAGAGAACTGAGGAAGAGCCATGCTTAGAAGGCAAGGAGTAAAACTCAAATAGAAATGGATCCTTGAAGACGACTATTGATTTAGAAAACCACAAATTAACATTATCTATGTTTTGTTGTATTTTGATTTATTTTTTTTCCCCAATTACATTTTCATCTGTTTGGGGCTGAACTGGGGAGTTCTGGGGGCAGTTTGGATCCTTGACACCTGGTATATCACAGAAAGAGCTAGCTTTGGAGTGAGGAAGATCTGGGACCCAACTTTTCAGCCTCTAGCACATCTGGACTGTATTTCTCCTGACCCTCAGTGCCCCAGGCAATTCTCTAAACTGATAAATTACAAAGTATGTACTAATCTGCATTAGCAAAAGGAGTTTCCTCTCCTGAGCTTTCTTGGTTCCAGTGAGGTCACAGATCCATCCCCATTCCCCATCCTACCTTATTTCACAGTCTACCAGGTTTGAAATCAACATTCCATCTCTTAGCCCCATTACTTTTCACAACCTGTCCCCCATGCCCAGGATGTACTCTCTCCTCCCATCTTCCTCTTGGAACTCTTAGCTCCCCTTTCACTTAAAGTTCCTTTGAATATGTTTCCACCTGAAATACATCAATGAGACAAATTTTATTTTGGTCTGAATTTTGCCTCAGTTTAATTCATTTGGGGAATGTCAAAGACCTCGATTCATTCTGTGTCAGCTTCTCATGCTGAGAACCTATTCTGTGAATGGTGACTTCATAGAAGTGCATTGTGGATATGCTAAGGTGTTTTCATCTCCAAGATGTTAAAGTATTCCAATGCAGTCCCAGAATGGGCACTGAAACACTAGCTTTTGCTTTGGTCATTTTAGTACCGATTCAATTTTTACTTCATCCAGGACTATAAAGTTGAAGACAGACTTGAATTTAGGATTATTCAGTGTGATGGGAACTTTCAGCAAGGTACTCTCCTGGATGACCAAGCTGAAATGTGAGTATTTATGAATGTAGTGTATAGAGAGTTGACCTTGGAGTCCTGAAGACCTGAGTTCAGGTCTCACCTCTGACACACACTGGTCTGTGGAATACTGGCAAGTCACTTGAAACTCTCAGGGCCCCAGGTAACTCTTTGGACAGTTAGTGTCAAGGAAGGTGTAGATCTAGGGAGTTTCTTCATGTGGGAGCTCCCTTTACCCATGAAATCATTGGTTCAGTCCCTAACCCTGTGAATACTTATGACCAAAGATTTTCTCCTAGAGCAGTTAGACAACACTCTGTTTTTTGTTCTATTTCTTTTTTTTTAACCTTTAAGAAACTAGGGTCCAGGGATTGAGGGTACCATTCTACTTTCCTTTGAATGTTGTTCTTAAATCATAGCTGTTCAGTTATTGCGCAGTCATTTCAGTCGTGTCTGATTCCCAGGGACCCCATAGACTGTAGCACACAAGGTGTTTCCAGCCTCCACCAGCTCTTGAAGTCTGTCCAAATTCTTGTTCACTGTTTCCATGATACTATCTACCCATTTCACCATCAATGGTAGAAAAGAATGAGAAAGCTGAGGGGGCTAGAAATTCTGAAGAGGACTTTCAGGTACTTTCAGCAGCTTTAAAGATGGATAATATTCATTCTTTTTTTTTTTTTTTTTTTTTTTTTTTTTTAGTGAGGCGATTGGGGTTAAGTGACTTGCCCAGGGTCACACAGCTAGTAAGTGTTAAGTGTCTGAGGCCGGATTTGAACTCAGGTACTCCTGACTCCAGGGCCGGTGCTCTATCCACTGCGCCACCTAGCTGCCCCGATAATATTCATTCTTAAAGGTTATTTCACTTCATAATTTATACTATTCTTTTTCCTTGATAAAAGTATATCACAAGATCCATAATTAAACTTATTCACCATATTTAGAGTAATTTTTGGCTCAAAGATGGGATGGAAAAAGAGCAAAGGGTTAGGGTTAGGGTTTCCTGAAATAATTTTATAAGAAAAACAAAACAGAGGTTGTATGAGGCAGAATTAAATGGACCATCAGTAACAATACAAAGGAAATGAGGAGGATGTGTCAAGCCTTAAAGGGGGAAGAATAGAAGTGGTAGGGAAGAGAGAATGAGTAAAATAGTTATCAGCACCAGCTACCAACTTGGGTTAGGACAGTTTTCCTTCATTGCTGCCCTCTTGAATCAGGGAATACATTGGTCTTCAATATGTATGTGATGTTTAAAAGTCAAGCATATGTAACTTACTGAGGACCTGAATCAACATTTCTTAAAATAGGCTGATTTACTGGACTTTCTCATTGTTACATGCTATAAGATAAAGAAAAGGATATTTGTGGTGAAGGACATTTTCTGTGTGTAGAATATTGAGGGTCAAAGATGAGCATTAAGAACAATGAGGGTTCACTTAGATATATTAGACTGTGTCTATGAATATGATTCTCCACTTGTGGGAAAGCCCCCAAATCATTCTCATTGAGCATTAGAATACTGGAAATTCTAGTACTAGTTTCCCCTTTTGAGTTAGAATACTGTCTTACTAGGGGCAGCTAGGTGGCACAGTGGATAGAGCACCGGCCCTGAATTCAGGAGTGCCTGAGTTCAAATCCAGCTTCAGACACTTGATACTTACTAGCTGTGTGACCCTGGGCAAGTCACTTAACCCCAATTGCCTTGCAAAAAAAAAATAGAATACTGTCTTACTGACAACCTTATTTATACTGTGATGGAAATTTTAACAAAGGGGTAAACTGAGGCAAATCTCCAAGCAAGATAACATTTATTAGCAGGGGCATGCGTGCTACTATGTCAATAAATGGGGCCATGGGGGCAGCTAGGTGGTGCAGTGGATAGAGCACCGACCCTGGAGTAAGGAGGACCTGAGTTCAAATCCGGTCTCAGACACCACTTAACACTTACTAGCTGTGTGACCCTGGCAAGTCACTTAACCCCAATTGCCTTACCAAAAAACCCCCCAAACCTCCCTCAAAACAAAACAACAACAACAAAACCCACCAAAAAACAAACAAATAAATGGGTCCATAACTTGCCTCCATTAATGCCAAAGACTCCAATCAAGGGGACAGTTTCCCTTATATATGGTTTAGGGGATTAAGAACAAAGAACAGAACAGGGTAGATGACATCATGGAATTAAGGGCAATAGGACTGGTTGGAAGTTTGGTAATGGGGGTTGGCAACAACTTCCCTTCTTCTCTTATGAGACTAAGAAGTGTTCATTGAGTGCAGGTGTGAGATAATGGCCTGGACTTCTGGACAGCCAGCCAGACATCCTTGAGGGATATTGGTGGAATAAAACTATCAGGCCCAAACTCCCTTGCTTTCTCATATATTCTCCAAGGTCTGTTAAATCCCTTGAGACCAGAGAGCTGGATTTTTAAAAATTAACTTATTTAGGCCTGCTGAACTCTGAACCAAGTTCAGAGACAAAAAAAACAAAAAACAAAAAAAAACCCCATGACTTAAGCAATTACAGGACAAAATCAATTACTTGTAAATAGGATCAGTAAGAAAATTATACAGGATCAATTTAAATCTTCTCAATTCTTCCCTTTTGATCATGAGGGACAAACGTGTCTCTTATTGATCACTTATCTACAATCTAATCCATAAGATATTTAACAGAAGCATTATCAACAGTAGGACATACAAACACACATTTCTCTGGTAGAAATTCTGAACAGCCTTTAACATAGTAACCAAAGCAAAGATGAAAAAGAATAATGAGAAGACTGATTAACCATAGCACAATCCATAGTGAAAAAAAAAATCTAAAATGATGGACCGAATTTAGAAGGGAGATTTACACATCTCCAAGATAACTGAAAAAACTCAGCAAACACAGATGCTTGTGAAGCAGAAAGGAAAAGAAATACAACGATGGTCATTAACACTGACTAGTATCCCACTAATGCATTCTCAATGTCCATTTTGTCAGCATGTGTCATCTCAGACGTCCCAGGTCTTATAAGTCCTCGAGGTCCTTGGGACAGCTCTGAAGGGGTCTCCCCTTCAGTAGATTGACTTCTCTGGTGCCATATTGTTTGTTGGACCTTGGATGTTCTTGCCAAAACCTTTTACGAAACAGATCTCAACACAATTTAGTAAACCTCATAAAGATTCCTTCTCCAATAATTAGTTAAAACCAGCTCAAACCTTATGGTTCTGATAGCATTAAATAGGAATCTATAGTTCACTTAAGAGAATTTCACTTTTAAACACCCCTTACTGTTTCTGTTTTATCTAAATTTTGTACCTGACATAAACTTTTGTTTTGTTTTGTTTTTTTGCGGGGCAATGAGGGTTAAGTGACTTGCCCAGGGTCATACAGCTAGTAAGTGTCAAGTGTCTGAGGCTGGATTTGAACTCAGGTCCTCCTGAATCCAGGGCTGGTCCTTTATCCACTATGCCACATGGCTGCCCCCTAATGGGAAGAATCTTAAAAAAATAAAATCTATGATAATCTGACTTGGAAATGAGTCTTTCTTGTTAAAGAATTAATATTTACCAAAGTAGACATAGAAACTGGGGCAAAGAGGTGCTGTGATTTTTCTTGAAGCCATGAAACATTGGCTCAGGGACACATCAAACCTGAAAACAAAGCTCAAGAAGAAAATTCAAGGACCCAAAAGATTTTACCTCAAAGAGCAAAGTCTCACCAATCACCGTAGGGCTGGCTACAATTATTATCTACACTCTCAAGTTGTTGCAATAAATTAACTAGTAAATACAAATTTATCAGGCCTTCTAAAAAAAATCACAAAAGATTTTACTTAACATTTCCTTCTTCTAGCATTTGTCCTCAAATATAGCTTAAAACTCATCTTGAAGTGAAAAGACAGTAATTAGAATTTCATAAAGTAATCACAGTCTGTACATTCACATATATGGTAAATATATGATAACTTACTGACCCCTTTAAAGCAAGAATATTTCTGAAACTTGAGTCTATTTTGACTAAGTTGGTTAAAGATGTAACTTCAGTACAGGCCATTCCAAGTATAACATAATTATCATAACCACAAATCATTTCTATACTATAAACACACTTTAAAACATTTCCCCCTTATTCAATGAGTGTTTCTAATGGGGAAGGAGGCTCCTATTCCCCAATCTTTCACATGGGGGCTGTAAATTTATGACCTTGCTGAAGCTGGCAGGTTTACAGATAAGGAAGGTTTTTTTCTCCCTATCAAGGTCTTGCTTCCATTTCCCTTTATTTTTCCATAAAGTGAACAATTCTTCTCTTTTAAATATATATTAAATGCTTAATCAGTTTTTAACATTATGACAATAGTTTCTAATAATCTAAATTAATCATTCCACAGTTTCCCAATAAAAAGGAGTTAAAATCTCCTATAATATAAAATTACTATTTCTTAACAGCATTTCTTATATACAGTGGTTTCTCAGAATTCACAATACAAGAAAATTTAGAAACATGATACATGAATTTCAAACATGAAACAACACTCTGTACTAATCAAATGATATTAATTCAGTTAAATGCATTTCTAAATTACTTTCATACAGAAAAACATTCATGCTACCACAAGTGGCTTTTAAATCCACAATCCTCAAGGTCTGGAAAGGCATTAGCACAAAACAACAGTCCATCAAAAACTCAATTAGCAAAAGCTAACACATTACACAGGCCAAAGGAAATCACATAAGACAAAAAGGCTTTTTTATGAGTGTAAATTAAGTCTTAGGTTAACTCAGAATATGCTAGGCTAAATGGGATAAATCATTGATTAGAATACCTTACTTCATAAGATATCAGGCTGTATTTCAAATCCTAAAGAGATTTATTCTGTATAAAAATCACAGTGAAGACATTATCATCTATTGCATTTCCAAATGAATAGTTTCAATTTACATAATTTTAAAACAATTTAATCTATAACACTTTATAACCCCAAAGAATCCAGAATTTACCATTTTAACAATAGTTCTATTAAAATGAATTATCAATTTTATGTTAGACACTTTCCTCATTGATGTTACAAATTGGTAAACTGAGATTATTTAGTATCATACAATTAACAAATTTCCAGATCCATGCATTTCCCCAATTTGTCTTAATGCCAAATAGTACAATAAATCTACAAGCACCATAAGCATCTTATTAAGAGAGGTGCATTTCACTTAAAATGAGACCAGAATACATTAATATTACACCTGGATCTATTTTCCAGATGGTATCACCCATATCAATTTATAATTTTAATTATTTAGCATTATTTTTCACTGGGGCCATTTATCCCCCACATTTCCAGCCAATCCACTGCCAAGGATTCTACAAGGGGCAATCTGGTAGGTTTTGATCTATCCTAATCATCACACTTAAGAGGACATTGTAAATTCATTCAAATCTGGGTCCTAGAATCTCAGGAAAAAACTTATTGCTTATTGATGTATTCTATAACAAAGTCAAGGTGCAACTGTTTATTAGGGAAATGTGGGTTCCCTATAAAATAAATGCATAAAGTTCACACAACCTTCCCATTTAAGTAAAGCCCAAACTGCCTTCATACCTTTGTTTCAAAACACTCAAACCTTCTCCTTGGTATACATCTCCCCCAGGGACTGAACACCAACAACTTTTGTTCTTATTTCCATATTCTTCCCTTCCTTCTTATTCCAATAGTATCTCAGACTATCTCATTAATCTTTACTTCACTGAGTTTCTCCTTTAAAAATTGAGCATACATACTCACTAAACAAAACTAATGATTTATTCAGACTTTTATTCTCCAGGCTGTTAATGTCTATAACAGTTAAACAGGTGGATTATGGTAGTTTTGTTGTTTCCTAAGAGATCGGAATCACCAAAAATCCTTTAAGATGCTTTTAGCAAGTATAAAAATCTTTTAACAGCTTACAAAAAACTCGGTCTATTCAACCAACAATGAAGTTCTAGTATATTATTCACATGAGATGCAGTCTACTTTTTTTAATGTCACTATTACTCCTTACAAGCTTTTTTCTAATCAGAAAAATGGTCTTCCTTTCTTAGCTATAAAACAATAAATCTGTCATTGGGGGAAGAGGTGCTCTTATTTCTCTCAAAATAAAGTCTAAAAAAGATTAAGTCCAACACTCACTTTAATATTTCAGCATTTATAAAAGCATAATAGTGAATTTACATTTCAGTCATATATTTAGTTTCTAATTAGTTTAAAATGCCATAAAATAAAATTCCCTCTTATCTAAGTTTTCTCGCCTATCTCCCAGATAGACATTGGCATTGAAATCCAGGAGAGAGAGAGAGAGAGAGAGAGAGAGAGAGAGAGAGAGAGAGAGAGAGAGAGAGAGAGAGAGAGAGAGAGAGAAGGAAGGAGAGAGGGAGAGAGAAGGAAGGAGAGAGAGAGAAAGGGAAAGAGAGAAATTCTTCTTCTTTTTTTTTTTTTGCAGGGCAATGAGGGTTAAATGACTTGCCCAGGGTCACACAGCTAGTAAGTGTCAAGAGTCTAAGGCTGGATTTGAACTCAGGTACTAATGAATCCAAGGCCAGTGCTTTATCCACTGCTCCACTTATCTGCCCCATAGAGATTAATTTTCAAGGAAAAGATCCCTTTAAAAAGTAAATATAGGGGCAGCTAGGTGGTGCAGTGGATAGAGCATTGGCCTTGGATTCAGGAGGACCTGAGTTCAAATCCAGCCTCAGACACTTGACACTTACTAGCTGTGTGACCCTGGGCAAGTCACTTAACCCCAATTGCCTCACCAAAAAAAAAAAAAAAAAAAGAAAAAGGAAAAAGGAAAAGTAAATATAATTAATTTTAGATCCCATTATATTTTTCCTTTTCTTTTCTTTTTTCTTTTTCTTTCTTTTTTTTTTGTGGGGCACTGAGGGTTAAGTGACTTGCCCAGGGTCACACAGCTAGTAAGTGTCAAGTGTCTGAGACCAGACCTGAACTCAGGTCCTCTTGAATCCAGGGCCGGTGCCCTATCCACTGCGCCACCAAGCTGCTCCCCCCCCATTATATTTTTTTTAAAAGTCAACTTGAGCAAACAGTCTCAGACAACTACTCAGACAAGCAGACAAAAATCATTCAAAGGCACGAGATAGTAGTCGTCTCTTTACTGACCATCATGTGAAGCTGCAGCGATCAGCCTCCCGAGTATTTTACCCAACTCATCTGATAAATCCCCCTCCTTCTTGGAAAAGGTTTGAAGTCAAACTGACAATCTTCACCTAAGAAATTACAGAACATTGGATTACTTACCACCTCAGGGAGTGGGGAATGAGAGAGGGATAGAATTTGGAACTCAAAACTTTAAATAAATCAATGAATATTTTTTAAATGACAGAACTAACTAACATGTAGCTACTGTTAATGTAGTGATTCACTAGATGTTGCCTGAGACCATGCTATCACATTTCCCTAGCTGAAAGACTCATGTAGATAATGACATATTTTTAAATATCAAATTTGATTTTTGATAGTGAATCCCTTTAGGACCAACTTGGGTACCAGGGTGTGGTGTGCCACTGGGTCCCTCCATCCCCATAACTAGAAAAGCACCAAGACCATGATCACCAAGACTCACTGACTGGAAAATATAATTTTCTCTACTCTCCAAAAAAAATTTATGGTGGGCACCTCACTAAGGAACAGCTCAGTGTTCACACTGGTAGGAAGACAGGACCTCCTCAGCCTTTCACATTCTAGGACACACCAACTGGTCCATCTTCCCATCATCTTCCAAAAAATGAAGGACTGCTTTCATGGCTAAGCCCAATTACCTTCAAAGGTAATCCCCCAATCCTGTTTGGATAGATCTTCCTCTAAGGGACTGGTCCAGGAGATGTACCTGGGTTTTAAATATTGTCAATTATTTCCAAATCTTATAGATTGCGATCTTCTAACCCAAACTAGGACACAAGCCAGATACAAAACAGAACACACAAATTCACTTCCCCGTCCCATACATTTCTATGCAATTTCCAGCCAATTACATTGTTCCTCATTCCCATGATGCTACACACTTTCTAGCCAATCATACTGCTTCCCCCATCTGTGATGCTACCTTCTATTATGGGTGTTCCTCCTTTTGTCCATGAAAGAAAGCTGTTCCCCTGATTTGGTGTCTTAGCTTTTCTGAGGGGGCTGAGACCCTGTTTGTTGGCAAATTCACACTTTGTCAATAAATTAATAACTTTGTGATTACATTTTCCTTTATTTTGATCATAGCAGCTAGAATCTTGTTGAAGTTATTATTTCCATCCATTTTTCATTCTCTAGGGTTTTCCAAGTACATCATAATATCTGCAAAAGTGATAACTTGGTTTTCTCTTTTCCAATGCTCATTACCTCACTTTCTTTTTTGTTTTTCCTCCTACAGTTTCTAGCGCTATATCAAGTAATCGTTGTGATAGTAGACATCCTTGCTTTTTTTCTTATCTCACTGGAAAGGTCTCTATTTTACCCAATTGCATATAATGTTTGCTCTTGCTTTTAAAGAGATACTCTTTATCATAGTGAGAAAATATCCATTCATTCCTATGTAATCTAGTCTCATTTTAAAAGGAATGGATGTTGTATCATCATGGGTCTATCTCATTTAATTTGTTGCCAAAATGCACACAAAGGAAGAAAAAGTTTGGGAAATTCTGATGTACTGACAATTGAGAAAGAAAGAAAACAAGTTTTCAAGGACAATAAGGAATACAATGTCATAGAACTTTCCATCTGACAAAGCTCATTTGTTTATGTGACCTCACTTAAGGCTTGCCCTGACTTTCTCACTAGATACTTTTACTAGAGAGACTGGCCATTATTCCGCCAGGCAGAATTTGAGACAGTGACCCATAAATGAGAAGGTCTAATCCTGTTTGCTAGCCCTAAATAATTTAATCCTCATATCCAATCCAGCATTTACTGTCTGCCAAATGAGAGCCACTGTGCTAGGTGTTGGGGATTCAGAGACAGAAAACAAGTGCTTGCCTTCTAGGGGCTTATAATTTATTGAGGAGGTAGAATATGGCTTCAAACAAGTTAATACAGATTATATGCAAAATAATGCAAATTAATTTCAATAACTGGGGAAATCAGGAAAGTTCTTGTGTTGGGAGTAATTCCTGAGTTGTTGAAGGAAGTTAAAGATTTTATGAGGCAGAGACGAGGGGAGAGAGGACCAGTGCTCAGTGATGCAGGCAAGAGATAATCTGAGAGAGAGAGAGAGAGAGAGAGAGAGAGAGAGAGAGAGAGAGATGATCTGTGCAAGATGTGGGGTTATTGAGATAGAACAATGTTTGGAGAACAGGGAGCAAGTCAGTCTGACAAATATCAGTCAATAAATCAACGTGTATAAAGGCACATGATACGAAATAGGACTGCAAAGGTAGGTATGGGGTGCATTAGTTGTGGCTTTAATTGCTGGATAAGGAATGTGTATTTGATCCTTGAAACCAGAGAGACCCATCCAAGGTTTTGGAGTAGGAAGGTGACATGATGAGATTTATGTTTTAGGAAGATCAGTTTGCTGTGGGGAAGATGGATTGGAGAATAAACTGGAAACAGGAAACCCATTTAGGAAAAGATTGTAGAAATTCAATGGGAAGGTGATAAGGACATGGACTTAGACTAGAGGCTGAGTGGAGAAAAGAGAGGAGAGAAATAGAACATAGTATATGTGGCGGGGAGATAAAATAAATCTCTAGATTTGCAGGACAAATCTCAAAACTCATGAGATATAGATCCAATTCTAAATACTTGTTAAATTGCTTACTGTGTGCAAAGTGAGGGTACCTAGGTGATGTAGGGGATGGAGCACCAGGCCCGGAGTCAGGAAGACTCATCTTCCTGAGTTCCAATCTGGCCTCAGGCACTTCCTAGCTGTGTGACCCTAGACAGGTCACTTAACCCTGCTTGCCTCAGTTTCTTCATCTGTAAAATAAGCTGGATAGGTAGCGCAGTGGATGGAGCACCAGCCCTGGAGTCAGGAGGACCTGAGTTCAAGTCCAGCCTCAAACACTTAACACTTACTAGCTGTGTGACCTTGGGCAAGTCACCTAACCCCCATTGCCTCACTAAAAAAAATTTTTTTTAAATAAGCTGGAGAAGGAAATGGCAAAACCTCTCGGGTATCTTTGCCAAGAAAACCCCAAATAGGGTCATAAAGAGTCAGACATGACTGAAAACAACTACGCACCACCAACAAAAAACACAAACGCATTTAACAAGAATGTATTCACTTCCTGACAAAGTTATCCTCCATTTCCAATCAACATGTTGTATTTTGAGCTTACAGAGCTTGCAATAAGTCATTGACTCGTTTTAGAAAAACAAAAAAAAAACCTTCAGTGATGTATAGCTTTTTAAAGCGGAGGGAATTTGGGGTTAGTTAGGGCGCCATCTGCTGGCTACCTGTGATATAGCAACATCCTTTAATAGACGTAAAAACCTAGAGATAAGACAAAACCCAAAAATGTGGGACCAGAGGAACTCTAACATGGGAAAGGTTACTAAGCACTGGGAAATGGCTAAAAGTAGAGGCAGGAAATGATAGGAGAGAGGAAATCCCTGGATCAGATAGTGGTTCAAAGTGTTTCTATTAATACATAACACCAAGCACGATTGTGGAGCCTCTTAATTGACATTTCTAATTAATTCTATTACAAGGACTTATCACAGACAAAGGTCTCCTACTGGTAGAAAAATGGGAAGGCCCCTGTGGAAGCTCACTTTAGAACCACCTATGTCTAAATCTATTTTTTTTTTATTCTTTTATCTATGAGTGTTGGCATTGTCTCTGCTGATAGAGAGCACAGCCTTGTAAATTTTTTTATCTTGTGTGACTTTTCCCCATATTTTTCCATAAATGCTCTTAGGCCCTCTAACTTACACCTCAAAAGATTTCCTTTCCCCCCTTCTCTTGTGTTTTCTTTTCCTTTTTTCTTATCTTCTTTTCTCTTATCATCTCTTCTCTTTCTCCCTTTCCTTTCACCTTTTCTTTCCTGTTAGAAATTTATCTGTAACTTATTCTCTTAGAGGGTTGCCTGAGGCCCTGAGGAGTTAAGTGTCCTGCCCAGAGTCACATAGTTAATACGTTTCAGAAGCAGATCTTGAGCCCAAGTCTACCTGTTTCTAAGATGGACTTCCCTATTTACTACACACTGTGACCTCTCTTTTAATATTTCAGGGATGATGTTATAATGTTTAGGCTGTCTGTCTGTGGTTGTCCATTCTCACTGCATTTTTAGTCCACCACCTATGAGGCCTCTCCCACCCACAATCCTCCCCCAGATCAGTGAGAGCATCCTAGTCACCACTTCCTTTAATCTTCTGGAATGTGATTGATCTGAACGTGGTGAATGAATTCAGTGAGGGCAGCAAAGTGCTCCCCCCCCCCATCTCTCTTCCCTTTGGAGTGTCAACTTCCTGCTTGCTAGTTTTGTTCTGCCCTTCCTGGCTTGAGAACAAACAGGGCACCTCAGTCATCCTCATCACCCCATGGGCCTGGCCCTTCCTTGATCTTTCTTTTGCCTCAAACAGATGAAAATGGAATTTTTGCTGGCCACAGTCTTAGCTCATTCATATCATTTGTACAGAATCCCATTACCTTTTGTATTTATTGTCTCTTCATCTGCCCTTTCTTCCATCTTCTTGTTGTTGTATCATTGTGTGTGTGTGTATGTGTGTGTGTGAGAGAGAGAGAGAGAGAGAGAGAGAGAGAGAGAGAGAGGAGAGAGAGAGAGAGAGAGAGAGAGAGAGAGAGAGAGAGAGAGAGAGAGGAGAGAGAGAGAGAGGGAGAGAGAGAGAGAGAGAGGGAGGGAGGGAGGGAGGGAGAGAGAGAGAGAGAGAGAGAGAGAGAGAGAGAGAGAGAGAGAGAGAGAGAGGAGAGAAATAGAGAGAGAGAGAGAGAGAGAGAGAGAGAGGGAGAGAGAGAGAGAGAGAGAGAGAGAGAGAGAGAGAGAGAGAGAGAGAGAGAGAGAGGGAGAGAGAGAGAGAGAGAGGGAGGGAGGGAGAGAGAGATCAAAGATCACTGATAAATTCCCCATATATTCCTGTTGGACTTTTTACACACCTGCTCCTTTTCTTAAGGTTGTTTGTGTTTAAGTCTTCAAAATTTAATTCTTCAGAACTCCCTGTGCCTCTTGGGCTGATCTTCTCTGTAAAATTTTAAGTCACTCAGGTAGTCAACAAGCATTTATTAAGTGCTTACGTGTACCAGGAACTGGGCTAAATGCTACAAATACAAAGAAAGGCAATAGCTAGTCCCTTCCCTTCAGGAGCTCACAGTCTCACTGGGGAGACAACATGTAAACAATTATGTAAAAACAAGCTTTCCACAGGATAGATTGGAAATAATCTCAGAGGGAATGCATTAACATCAAGGCAGGGGCAGGGATGGCGGGGACAAGACCTGGAAAGGTTTCTTGCAGAAGGTGGGATTTTAGTTAATACTTGAATGAATCCAGAGATGTGAGGAGGAAGGAGCAGGTTTCAGGGGTGGGGGCCAGCCAGTGAAAATCGTGGAGGCTAAAGAGGGAGGATCTGGTGCAAGGATCAGCTAGGAGGCTGGTGTTCCCTGGTCACATATTATATGGCCAGTAGACTAGAAAGGGGGAGACCATAAAAGGCTTTGAATGACAGAGCATTTTGTATTTGATCCTGGAGGCAATAGGAGGACAGCCAAATAACTGAAGTCTCCCGCCTGCACAACAGCCTGGTGATCTGTTTCCTGACCTACTTTATCTGTTTCCTCCTTCTCTCCAGGTGGTCTGTAGAATAAGCATGCTGGACAATGTTGCTTCTGTCCTCTGTTCATCCTCACCTGATTGTTTTACACCATGCTTACTCATTCTGTTTCCTGGATTCCCTCACAGAAGTATACCTTCTCAATATTCAATGCTACTATACTCCCCACTCCCTTCCATTTATTCTGTTCTTTTTAAATATAGTACATCCTTCTCAATCTCATTCCCCTCATGAGTCCAGGCCCTACCAAATCTCCATGAGGTTGAATTTTCCTCCTTGCATTAAAATCTATAACTCCAATTTTTAAAAATTACCTGCATTAATTTTGCCTGAGTCTATCGCTTTTATTGGTGGTTTTCTTCTTGAATTTTGTATCCTGAAAATTACTGGTCTTTTCTCCTGATGTTCTTCTTCCTATGTTTGTGTAATAGTCTTTGGGGTTTTGAGCTTTGCAGATATATATGGGTAATTTTCTCCTTTCTCCTCCAATTTCTGCTGAAAGCCCTCTTGATGAGATTTCCAATGCTCCAAGCAAATATATTTTAACTGGCCCTTGCTATGCTCACTCCATCCCTGGACAAGAGCCAGCCATTCCTGTGTCTTATCTTGCGGTCAATAAATGAATCTAGAAACATTGATTAAATGTTTACCATATGGCAAGCACCATGGTAGGCTTTGAGAACACAAAGCCAAAATAATGGCTCCTGTGCTCAAAAAGATTACATTATAATGTTTGGGCAACAAGTCCGTATAAGGTGCTGCTTCTTTGGATGTCAACAGTTTGCTTACTTAACGGAGCAGAGTATTTGTGTAAAGAAAGCTGGTAAAAAATCAATTCGTGGCTCTTAGATAAACTGTTGAGGAGAGACAGACTCTTCCTAGGATTCGTGAGAGAAACGCCCTTCAGATGAATAGACTGAGAGGACCTGTTTGAAGACAGTGCAATCAAAAACTGAGAAATGGTGGCTACACAGCATTGTGGTCCATTAGACATTAGAAGTTTATTACTAAGAATCTGTAAAGCAATTGGCTATTTGGGGAATATGGGGGACTACAGAAATACTGTGGGGTTCATATGTGATAGAAAGGTAGATTTCTTGAGTTTTACCTGAAAAGGTAAAGATGAGTCACTGACAGCAAGAAGGCTGTGACTGGAGAAATGAGGAGATACAGCCAGAGGGAAGAAGATACATGGAGAAAAAGAAGACGCCATAGGGAGAGATAACCCAAATTAGAGACAGGAGACTGAGCTGAGTGTAGAATGAGTCACAAAAATTCAGGGACAGAAGACATAAGACTTCCAGCTGGGAAGCTGACTTCAGACCAACAGGCTCCACGGCTGCTCTGCTGGGAGCCTGCTGATTTGAAGAGTCGTGGCTTTGCCGATTAGCTGGGAAAAGGCTGAATCCCCTGAGAGGGCTCTTTGCTGCTATGCTTTTTGGAGGAAAGCTGAAAACGACAATCTGAGCTTACTGATTTCTAATGCTAGTGACAGGATGAGGGAGGAGGAATCTCTCAAGGTATCTCGTTACCCTCCACTTCTCTCTGTGGTTTGAGAGAGAATCAGATGGGAAACAGAGTGTTTGCATCTGTTTTGCTGTGAGCTGCTTATTGGAGAAGAGGCTTGGCTTTGATAGAAGCCAGAGAAGGCAGAATCCTGTTGAGAGAAGAGCTGGTTGGGCTTGTCTGTATTACTTAGAGACCCAACCTGAGCAGCTTCGCAGTTTCCTGGCTTAAGGGAACTATTTATCATTAAACAGATGCGGTGTTGACGTATCTTTGGCTAAAAGAGCATAACATTTTATTATCATCCTGTTATGTGTGGTTGTAAGGTAAAATAGCTTGTCCTTCATCAGCTTAAGAGTAAAGGAAGAGGGACAGCTAGGTGGCGCAGTGGATAGAGCACCAGCCCTGGATTCAGGAGAACCTGAGTTCAAATCCGGCCTCAGACATTTAACACTTACTAGCTGTGTGACCCTAGGCAAGTCACTTTACCCCAATTGCCTCCCTAAAAAAAAAAAAAAAGAGTAAAGGAAGAGCTGCTTTGTCCAATGGGAGAGTGGTAAAGAAGGACCAGAAGGGGAGGAGCTAAAAGAGAGATGGGTTCTTGTGGTACAAGGTTCTGGGGGATCCAAGGATGTCAGAGACTGAAAATCCAGAGTGTGAGTTCCCCTACTTCTGTGTCCCCTTGATAGGTTTCTGTAAGTGTGTGTACAATCTTCCCCATGGATACTGTGTGCATTGGAGGGGGAATGTGACTTAAGTTTGTGGGGGAAGGGTGCTGTGATGTTTTGCTTATTCTTTCTTTTATTTTCTAATGAATAAATGCTATAACTATTCTTGCTTTTATCGTGTTTGATGTTTAAAAGTCAGTAGTGTTGTTGTGACTGATTTTGTGGAAATGTGAAGGACAGCAAGGGTGGCATGGGGACAAGAGGGGAAGTAGTATGAGTGAATACACACACACACACACACACACACCAGGCTTACCCTTAGGATCCTGAAAGAGTGTGTTAAAGCCATAGCTGGCCATTGCACTGGGAAAACATCCAAGATATGCAAGCATCAGTGCAGGTTGGCTGAGTGATTCAGCTCAGGGAGCACAAATGATGTTGCAGGTGTCACATTGGGCAACACACCCATAGGCTATACTGCCTGAGTCAATAGGTCTGGCTGTGGCCACATTGGAGTAGAAAAGCTTATATAAGTACAAATACATAAAAGGAAACTACACAGGAATATTTGGTGGGGGGAAAACTAACAGCTGAGTTGATGATAAAAGGAATATACAATTTCATCATGAAAGACAAATCACACACCATCTTATCTGTTCAATTTCCAACTCTTTTGTCTTCTGAAGCCCTACCCTTCTACAAACAGCCTTTAGGAAAACACCAGTTCTGCCCTGTTGGACTTCCATTTCTTGCCCAGAACATCAGAACCCTAAGAAGGATTCTCTAGCTTCTCCACACAAACCCCCAGAAGGGAACATGATGCTCATTTAACAGGCTTCAGGAGGTTTCCCATCACATCCTGGTTATAAACCTTGGCAAGACATCAGACTTCTTTACTGCTCATAACAGGCCTACATATGGCTGCCCCCAGACCTGTGATTCATCAGCCCCCACCTCACTCCTTCTCTTCCTCTGACCTGGCTTCCTTGACCTCTCCTCTGGAGGCATTTCAATCTTTTGTTGTTTTTCTAATGTAATTTTATTTTTAGTTCCAAATTCCATCCCCTCTTCCCCTTGCCCCATTGAGAAGCAAAGAAAAACAAAACCCATTACAAATATGTATGGGCATAAAAACAAATTTCTATATTAATTAGGTTCCAGAAAGAAAAGAAAAATAGCAAGAAATAGAAGAAAATATGCCCCAACATCTATTCCAAGTCCATCAGTTCTCTATCTAGAGGGGGGACACAAGTTTCATGATGAATCCTTTGGAATTTTGGTGGATCATTGTGTGGGTCAGAGTTACCAAGTCTTTTGCAGTTGATTATCTTGACAACATTGTGATTATTATATAAATTGCTCTCTTGCTTTTGTTCACTTCACTTTGCATCAGTTCATACAAGTCTTCTCAGGTTTTTCTGAAACCAATCCCCTACATCATTTCTGAGAGTACAATACATTCCATTACATTTATGTAATATAACCTGTTCACCCATTCCCCAATTAATGGGCATCCCCCCAGTTTCCAATTCTTTGCTACCAAAAAAGTTGCTATAAATATTTTTGTATATGTGGGTCCTTTTTCTCTTTCTTTGATTTCTTTGAAATATAGACTAAGTAGTATTACTGAGTCAAAGAGTATGTACAGTTTAATAGCTTTTGGGGCACAGTTCCAAATTACTTCCCACAGTAGTCCATTGTAACACCTGCTTCCCCACATCCCCTCAAGCATTTATCATTTTCCTTTTGTCATGTTAGACACTCTGATGGGTATGAGGTGGTACCTGAGAGTTGTTTTAATTTGCATTTCTTGGGCAGCTGAGTGGCACAGTGGATAAAGCATTGGCCCTGGATTCGGGAGGACCTGAGCTCAAATCTGGCCTCAGACACTTGACACTTACTAGCTGTGTGACCCTGGACAAATCACTTAACCCTCATTGCCCCTCCAAACATTTTTTTTTTGCATTTCTTTATTAGTGATTTAAAACATTTTTATATGGCTATTGATTTCTTTGATTTCTTCCTCTGAAAATTTCCTATTAATATTCTTTTACCAATTGGGCAATGGCTTTTATTTTTGTAAATTTGACTCCATTTCCTATATATTTTAGAAATGAGACCTTTATCAGAGAAACTTGACATAAAATTTCCCCCCATTTTACCTGGCTCTGGACTTAGTTAGCCATTTATGGATTATTGAATTTTTTTAAGATAGAGTTATTGAAGCTTTCAGTTTCTTGTTATTTTAATCTGAACAACTTGATTTTTTAAAAAATATATATTAATCTATTTCATTACATGTGTCAGTTTTATTGACATATGGTTGGGCAAAATAGCTTCTATTAATTGCTTTTATTTCATCTTCATTGGTTATCCACCTTTCCATTTTTGATACTGATAATTTGATTTTCTTCTTTCTTTCAGCAAATCATTTATCTATTTTATTGTGCTTTTTTCCTAAGAAAAACTTTCAATTTTGTTTATCTCACCTTTGTTTTTTTAGGATTTTTATTTTGGTGTTTAATTTGGGGTTTTCAATTTGTTACTTTTTCTAATTTCTTTGGTTGCACACCCAATTCCCCATGGTACATCTTTGTCTGTATCCCATAAATTTTAGTATGTTGTCTCATCATTATAATTATCTTTAATAAAATGATTGTTTCTATGGTTTGTTCTTTGACCTACTCATTTTTATAATTAAGTTATTTAGTTTTTTATTAATTTTAATTTATTTTTCAAAGCCCTTGATCAAATATAATGTTTATTGTATTATGGTTAGAAAAAGATACATCTGCTTTTCTGCATTTGTTTGTGAGATTTTTATATCCTTATGCATGGTCAATTTTTGTGAAGCTGTGTCATGAACAGCTGAAAATAAATATACTCCTTTTTATTCCCATTCAATATTCTCCAGAAGTCGTATCTAACTATTCTAGAATTCTGTTCATCTCCTTAATTTCTTTCTTGTTTGTTTTATGGTTAGATTTATCTACTTCTAAGAGGGGTAAATTAAGATCCCTAACTATTAGTTTGACTATTTCCTCTTGTAACTCATTCAACTTTTCTTGGTGCATATATGTTTAATATTGATATTAATTTGTTCTCTATAGTACCTTTTAGTAAAATATAGTTTCCTTGTTTACGTCTTTTAATTAGGTCTGGTTTTGCTTTTCCTTTGAGAACATAATTGCCACCTTTGCCTTTTTTATTTCTTATTTCGGCTAAAGTATAATAGATTCTGCTCTAGCTCCTTATTTAAATTCAATATATGTATATTTCTGTTTCAAGTGTGCTTCTTGTAAACAACACATTGGTTTTCTAATAATTCTGATATTCTCTCCTGTTTTATGAGTGAGTTCATCCCATTCATGTTCACAATTATGATTGCTTTCTGTGTATTTTCCTCCATCCTATTATCTTATACTTATCCTTCTCTTTTTTGCCTGGTCCCCTCTTTAAGAATCTGTTTTGCTTTTGACCACTGCCACTCTTAATCAACTCTTTCTTTTATCCATTTCCCCTTCCCTCACTGCAATTTTTCTCTTAACCACTTTCTACCCTACTTTTCTGTTGGGTAAGATAGAATTCTATACCCAATTATGTATGTTAATTCTCTTTCCATAACTTCCTTGGATTCTGCTTTATTTTTTCATTTTCCCCCTTTATTTGTTTAAAATATTTTAAAACATTTTTTGCTCTTTCTTTAGCTTTTCTAGGAACTCTTTTTGGGTTTATGTTTGATCTGCATTTGTCTTTGAGCCTTTGCTTGTAGATGTTTTCATGTCATTGTCTTTTGTGTTTATGTCTTAAGCTTAGCTCTCACCACAGTAGCATTTTATAGTTTCTTTTTTGTTGTTTGCTCATCCTTCCAGCCTGTTTCTTGACTCTGGACTTAATGTTAGTGTCAGACTTTTCTCGCTTCTAGAGGAGATGTCTGGCCTGAGCTTTTGTCTTTTATATTCTTTTACTTTTTTCACAGATCAGTCAGGGGTGGGTATGCAATATTGATGCTTTCAAAGTGGTGGGGTCTAGGGAGAGATCTATTTACTGCTCTCTTTGTCTGAGTTCTGCAAGTTCTTGACCGAGATTTGCCTCTGTTGGTTTGTGTTTAGTTGATTTTTGGTAGGCTCTGACTGGACTCAGTCGGGGAGGTTCTATAGATTCAGAGAAACTTAACTGCTGGCTCCCTCTGGTCTTGGTCTGTTTTCCTGGGTTTACCACTGCAGGCTAATGTGCTGGGGTAAAGGTTAGAAATGAGTCCCTGTTCTGCTCCTGGGCTCAGCTAAGTTTCCAAAATTTGTTTTGTGCTTAGCTAGGGTCCCAACTTTGGTCGCAGCCACCCTTTTCTGTCCTGGATCTGTGACTCAGAACTGGGTAATGAGAGCTAATCCAAACTTTTTTTCCAACTTTTAAACATTTTTATTTAATGTTGTGAATTCCAAATTCTATCTTTCCTTCTCTCCTTTCCCTCTCCTCTCTCTGATATGGTAAGCTTTCAAATATAGGCTATCCATGTGAAATTATGTAAAACATGACCATATTAGTCATTTTGCTTAAGAAAACTTGAATAAAAAAGTGAAAGAAAGTGAGAAATAGCCTGCTTCAGTCTGTGCTCAATCAATATCAGTTCTTTCTCTGGAGGTGGATAGTATGCTTCATCATTAGTCCTTTGAGATTGTCTTGGATCATTGTATTGCTGAGAATAGTTAAATCTTTCACAGTTCTTCATCAAACAATATTGCTGTTCACTGTGCACAATGTTCTTCTGGTTCTGCTCACTTCACTATACATCAGTTCATACAAGTCTTTCCAGGTTTTTCTGACATTCTCCTGTAATATTCCATCACAATCATACACCACAAGTTGTTCACCTATTCCCCAATTGATGTACATCTCATCTCTTTGATTTAAAATTCTTAGTCACAACAAAAAGTGCTGCTGTAAATATTTTTGTACAAGTATGTCTTTTTCCCTTTTTTGGATAAATCAAATAGGGCAGGAGTTACTACTGTTTTCTAGCTGAGAAGCTTCAAGAGAACCTTATTCAAATGAAAAGACCCTGGAATTGTTCACGGATTATGGGGCAGCATCTAATATTGAAAGACCCTTGGCCTTGGAATCAAGACCACCTGGTATTGAGTCCTGCCTCTTCCTGCCCCCCCCCTTAATTAGCCATGTGATTGTATACAAGCTTGTCTGAGTGTCAGTTTTCTCTTATATTAAATGGGAATGATAATACCTGGTGGGAGAGGCAGCCTGGCCTAGAGGATGTAGGCTTAAAATCCCAAAGCCCTGGATTCAAGTCCCTCCTTTGACCCATACCGACTGCGTAACTTTCAACGGGTCATTTCACCTCTGTTTGCCTCAGTTTCCTCATCGGTATAATGGGGATAATAATAAGGATGATACCTCCCTCCCAGAGTTGCTGTGAAGATCAAAGGAGAATTGCATGGGAAGTGTTTTACAAACCCAGCAGTCGTGTTGGTAAATGTCGACTGTTGCTCTTCATCTCAGTCCGTGTCCGAAGTTCAAAGCCTATGCCACCAACAACGAGACTCAAAATAGAAAACCCAAGGAGGAGAGCCAGGAAAGGTGATGTCCACGCAGCAGACGGCCCTGGTTGGCTGAATCTGTTCTGGTTGCTTTTCTAAGGTCTACATTTGTATGTAAACGTCAGGGAAAGAAATGTATTTTTATGGAAATATGGAGGTTGGTTTGACAGGAGCTTAGACATGTGAAGAGAGCTGGTGACGGCATCGTCACGATCCATAGCAGCCATTTGCCAAATACCTACTATGCGCCAAGCACTGGGGATGCTTTTGTTGTCCAGTTGTGTCCAGTTATTCGTGACCTCATTTGGGGCTTTCTTGACAAAGAGGCTGGGGTAATCTGCCATTTTCCTTCTCCAGCTCATTTTACACAGGAGAAAACTGAGGCAAACAGGGTTAAGTGATTTGCCCAGGGTCACACAGCTAGAACGTGTCTGAGGCCAGATTTGATGAGCCTTTAGGAAGACAGGTCCAGCACTCTATGCCCTGTGGCGCCACCTAGTGGCTCATGCTGGAGGTGCAAAGAAAAGCAAAAACAAAGTGCCTGCCCTTGATCTAATGAAGTCAACTATATGCAGATAAGAGAGGGATGGGGAAGAAGTGGAATGAGTACAGAGAAATGTATGGGGTAGGGCCAATTGTGTGCTTTGGGAGGAGCACTATGGGAGGAGCTTACCAAAGTACACAGAGATAAGGGAATAGAAAAGAGATTGAAGTGATTTTGAGAGGGCAGGGGCTGAAAGAAATCTGGGCATTCTAAGGGTCTGGGGAGGGAGGATGGAGCATCCTCCCTCACCTGGGCTGAGGCATGGAGGAGCAAGATGGAGCGCCAGTGAGGAGGTGGGTTTGGCAGAGAGGAGAGTGTGAGAAATGACTGCTAAGGTAGCTTGGAGGTGCCTGCTCTGTGGTGAGCTTTAAATACCAAGCTGAAAGTCATGTTTTTTTTTTTTTTTATATATATCAGAGGAAAGCAGGGCCACTGAAGACTGGGGAAGAGGGGAGCGTGGCCAGATTTGTTCTTGAGGAAGATTATTTTGGCATGGGTTGAGGCTGCTCAATCGATAGAGCCCTGGACCTAGAGGCAGAAAGACCCAAGTGCAGATCTAAGCCTAGAAAAGGGACTTAGTCTCTTCCTCTGTAAAATGGGGATGATGATAGCACCCACCCCCCCCAGGGCTGTTGGGAGGATAAAATGAGATCTTTGTAGAGCACTTCGTCAGCCTCAGAGATCCATAGCGGATGTAGAGACTGAATGGGCGAGAGAAGATCCTGGAAATAGGGGCACCAGCTAGAAGGCTATTGACATAGGAGTGGCCAGAGATGACAAAGACCAGATCCAGGACAGAGGAGAGACGTCTGTCATGACAAATATTGAGCATCTCTTGGCTGGCAAGTTCCGACAGCTGATGTGTTACCAGGGGTGAGGGACAGTGAGCAGGCCAAGGACAACCCTGAGGTCACAACCCTGGGTAACCGGAAGGAATCGGAAAGTCTGAAGAAGTGCTGAGCCTTTAGGCTGAGCAGGGAGGAAAGAGCGAGTTCTGTTTTGGCCGTGAGTGTGAGATGGATGCCTTTTGGGTGGAGATGTCCTTCAAGAGTGGTGATGTGGGATTCGAATTTTCAGGAGAGATTTTAGGCTGATTTCTTGAGATTTTGGAGTCATCTACGTAGAGATGATAATTGAATCCATGGGAGGGGAGATGATATGGTATAAAAATAATAATAATGTGTTTACCTGATGTTTTTCATAGCACACAGGTAGAGAATTAGGCTCCTATCTCAGGCATTGACTAGCTGTCTAACCCTGGACGAATCAATTGACCTTCCTGAGTCTCAGTTTCTTTGTTCGGGGAGGGGGAGAGAGAGGGAGAGAGGGAGGGAGAGAGAGAGAGAGAGAGAGAGAGAGAGAGAGAGAGAGAGAGAGAGAGAGAGAGAGAGAGAGAGAGAGAGAGAGGTTGCATTTGATGACCTTCCAGCCCTAGATTCATAATTTGGATCAGCTGATGAGATCACTGAGGGAACAAATGAAGAGAAAGAAGGGCTAGAACAAAGTCTCTCCCCCCTTAGTGAGTGGGGGTGGATGGTGGTCCTACAAAGCAGGCTGAGGAGCAGTCATACAAGAACAAAGGCTACACGTGTTCAAGCTTACAAAGCCAAGAGCTATGGTGGAGGCCAATAGGCCAGATCATTGCCAGACTGCCTGGACACTCCCATTCATGCTGTGCCTCAAAAGGATGGAAACAGGTGAATTGCAAGCTGGACGATGGAGAGGTCACGTGGTGCACTGGAGAGAACGCTGACTTGTACAGAATCTGGGTCCAGATTTGAACTCTACCATTTCAAGAGAGCTTCAATCCACAGCTACCTGACCTCACTCCTCTGGTGTGACTTTCCTCATCTGTAAAAAGGCCTGATGGGACGTCTCAGCTTCCTTCCAACTCTAAATTGTTCTATCCTGTAATGAGGACCTTTGCCTTGAGCAAAGTGTTGGGGGAGAGGGAAGGGATGGAGAGTGATGGGGCAAAATTGACAGACTGATGTTGCTTTTGCTTTTTTTTTTCCCCTGAATTTTTCTGTTTTTCTTTCAGTTAAGAAATTATTGAGCAAAAATGACAGAAAGACTTTTAGAGAAGCTAACAGTCTTGGACGAATATTCAGAGAAGGTGATGGCTATGCGAACATTGGTGAGTACAAGGTCAAGGGTAAAATGAATTTAACGTGGAAGTTTTCTTCCCCTTTTATTTATTAATGGGGCTTCTCTGTGACTGGTACTGAAATCATATTAATTTGTAAGAATGCATAGCTTTGGGGGGCAGCTAGGTGGCGCAGTGGATAGAACACCGGCCCTGGATTCAGGAGGACCTGAGTTCAAATCCGGCCTCAGACACTTTACACTTGCTAGCTGTGTGACCCTGGGCAAGTCACTTAACCCCCATTGCCCCACCAAAAAAAAAAAAAAAGAATGCATAGCTTTGAAAGGTGGCCAGTGACAGGGATTGTGGTCAAAGTACTTACTCTGAAGTTAGAAGACCTGGGGTGAAATCCTGCCTCTGACACTTAATACCTTTGGTCAAGTCATTTTTGTTTCCCTGGATGCAAGGGGTTAAATTAGATGACCTCAGAGATCACTTACATCTCTAGATTTATAATTGGGTTACAAGTTGTCACCAATGTACCTGTGTATCTTTTAGACCCCAATTAAATTGAGTGGTATTTTACACAAATATTAATCCTTCTTTACGCAACATACAAAGCACTTGTGATTTCATTAGCCTGGGGAACTCCTGGTGTGAGGAATCCCTCTGCCAGTGCAGATCTTGACCCATCTGTGACTTAATAGATCTATCCAAGGGACCTTGAGGTTCTGAGTGGTGAGAAGTGACTCCAAGGTCAGCGCTCCCCTCACTCTACCACTGAACAGCCTCAGGATTGTACATCTGAACCCCAGAGGTCATCTGGTCCAACCCCCATATTGGAGAAAATTGAAGCCTAGAGAAGGGAAATACCTTGGCCAAGGTCACATGGGTCAAAAGCACCAGGGTGAGATTTGAACCCAAGGCCTTTGCCTTCAAATCCAGCTCTTTCTTCTGTCCACTTGGGCTGTGAGCCTTCCAATAGGATGGACACCCCCTGCGGGCAGGGCTTATTTTCTTTTTGTCTTTGTTTTCCCCAGTGCCTAGTCCAGTGCCTGGTACACAGTAGGTGCTCAATATAGAGGAACAGAACTGAAGCCTCACTTACTTATGCTTTCTGGTAACAAGAGATGACCATTCTCACAACTCCACTAAAGCCAGCGTTTGTTGCCCCTTTGTCACAGAAATGTCGGGTGCAAAATATCAGTGTGAAGAAGAGTCTGCAAATTCCCCTGATCTTTGACTTCCACACGGGCTTTGAAAAGCCCTGTCCTAAAGCCATTGCCTCCAAACTCAAAGAATCCTGCCAAAGGGAACAGGCTGTGGTAGAAGGTCAAAAGATGGACACCAAGTTAACCAGGTAGGTGGAAATCAGAATGACCCCTGACCTGACCCATGTTTTGGGTCACTGACGTGCCTCCAGAGATTCCCAAAGGATCATAGATTTAAAACTGGGTGGTGCCTTATAGACTATAGAATCCAGTCCCCTTATTTTTAATTAATCTTTTTTTTTTTCCGGGGCAATGAGGGTTAAGTGACTTGCCCAGGGTCATATAGTTAGTAAGTGTCAAGTGTCTGAGGTTAGATTTGAACTCAGGTTCTCCTGAATCCAGGGCCAGTGCTTTATACACTGTACCACCTAGCTGCCCCCAATCCCCTCATTTTACAGATGAGGCAACTGAGTCACAGAGAAATCAAATGATTCGCCTATGGTCACACAGCTAGTATAGGTCCGGGGACTCCTTGACTGTGAAGCTATCATTCCCCCCTCTCCCCATTTCACAGATGAGAAAACTGAGGCTCAGAGAACTGCCCAGTCACCCATTGAAGAGGTGTCAGAGGTGGGATTTGAAGCCGGGTCTTCCTGGCTCCAAGCCCAGCCCCCCTTTACCCCTTTTATCCACTGACAACATTACTTCTGAATACATGGCAACAACAGCTTTCGTATCATTCAATAAGCATGTTATTTATAAAGTTTAAGGTACCACCTTCCCCCACCCCAAAAACAACAAAGGAAAGAAAAAGACCATTTTGTTACCTTGGGTTACTCACTGAAAAAACAAGAGGGATGAACTAAATGGTTTCTCAGACTCCTTCCTGCTCTAAGCCCAGGGCCATTCTGCACAGGTGGAGAGAATCTCCACACCAGAAGTTCCTTACATGGATGTACTTGCAGGTCCAGACCAAAATAAAACAGATTTGCGAAGTGTTGCTAGTAATTAAAATCAACTTTAATAAACAGAGAATAAATTTCATGTAAAATTTGTCTTAAAATAATAACTAGGATATGTATGGTAATTTAAGGTTTACAAGGGCAGCTAGGTGGTACCATAGTGCACAGAGTGCCTGTCCTAGAGTCAAGAAGACTTCCTGAATTCTAGCCTCAGACACTAACTGTGTGACCCTGGGCAAGTCACTGTACTCTGTCTGCCTCAGTTTCCTCATCTGTAAAATGAGCTGGAGAAGGAAATGGCAAAACCTTCCAGAGTCTCTGCCAAGAAAACCCAAATAGGAAGAGTCAGACATGACCCAACAACAACAACAACAAAGAAGTTTACAAAGTGCTTTACACATGTTGTCTCATTTGATGATTATCTCCATCTTACAGATTCAGAAAACTGAGGCTGAGCATAGTCAAATGACTTACCCAAGGTCACATAGCTAGTACATATTTGAGGCAGAATTCAAATTCAAGTCTTCCTGACTCCAAGTTCAGCACTCTTTTAAAAAGCTGTCTCTTGAAAGAAAAAACAAGGCAAAAATTCCAGTACCAGGAAAATTATGAAGAAGGAATTCTACTCGTCCTTGGTTGCTTATGGTCTCTTAGATTAGATACCAATTTGTAGCAGCATAAAAATGAAGGTGCACGTGTTCCATTGCAAGATTTAAAGATGGGGGGAGTAGAGTTTTGTCTCCATCTTCCTCCTCTTCCTCCTCCTTTGGCTCTCACAAAGGGTTGTTTACTTTGAAGATACACAAGTAAAAGTACAAACATTTCCTCCCTACACCTTGTGGGCACACCCTCCCCTTCACCTCTTGCCTTGGTCTCTAGGGACAATGGGCTCACTCTTAGCTTGGTTCTTCCAAGTCCAGATGCTCTGGGCTGCTGGAGGCATCCTCATCTTGGGGACCACAGGGAGGGCTCCTGAGGGTAACTCTAAAAGGTGATTCCTTACTCCTCATGAACTTGTTGGAAACCTTGGCCTCTGGAGTGTTGGGTAGCATTGGGTCACCAAGAGTTTGGACCTTTGACACTCACAGGTTTGGAGTCTCCATCCCTTCACCAAACATAGAAAAGAATGAGTGGGAGGCAGAGAGCAGATGCCCATTTCCCAGAAGCCTACCTGCCTCAGAGAGGAGATAGCCCCCACCCCCAGCACTGGCTCTCCCTGGGCACCGTCAGGGAAGGGGTCAGACCACGAGAGAGCCACCCAGAGACACCACCTTTATGTTCCTAAGTCTCCCTTGTGGTTGGACAGTTTTCTACAGAACTCCTTTGTGAAAAGGAGTCATCCCCCATTTGACAGAACAATGCCCATTTCCAAGCAGGCAGGCATGGCCTAGTGAGCACAGAGGTGCAGAGCTGAGGCCAGAGGCCACGGGGTCCAGCCACACCAGAGGTGGAGGGTGTGAGGCCAAAGGCCAAGGTCACTGGTGAGAGGTTTGAGCTGGGTCAGGCAGAGAGAGGAGCAGAGTCCAGAAAGGCTGATGTGGATTAGGGATCAATCCAAACCCAAAGGAGGGAACAATGTATGACAAGTGCCTAGGAATACCCATGCATGGTTCCAGCCACCTCCCCCAGCCTGGGGGCTGAGGTGCCTATTCTCACTTTCTGCCATATGTTCTGGCCTGGGCACCCTCTGCCCATGCTAGCCTTGCTTCCGGCCAAAGAGTCTGACCCAAGTCTAGAGGAACTGCAAGGTTTTGTAAGCACGGGTGCTCTCCCAGCCCAACCCAGGGCCTCATCCCTATGCACCAGCAGCCTTTGAACATCCTTCTTCCCATGAGAGACCAGCAGGAAGGGAATCACTGGATTCCAGGCCAGGAGACCAAATGACAAACTCCTTCCACCTCTGGGTACAACTATGTGACTCAAGAAGCCAAACATGCCTGGGGCCTCAGCATCAGTACACACACACCTCGGAGGCTGAGGATGCTTCCCTGTGTTGTGGCCTGGAATACGTTAATTCACAGGCTCAGCTGAAAAGGGAACTGGAGGTCATCTAGTCCAGCCTGTACCTATATAGGAATCCCCTCAAAAACATCCCCAACAAGTGATCATGCAATCTGACTGGTTTAGACCTGTCTTGGGGCATTATCTACACTCTGCCACACCTGAGAATGACTTCTATAGCTAGTGGTATAGTGCCTAGCATGCTGGGCCTGCAGTCAGGAAAACCTGAGTTCTGAAACCCTTCCTAGCTGTGTGACCCTGGGCAAGTCACTTCACCTCTGTCTGTCTCACTTTTCTCAACTTGAGTTTAAAAAACAAACAAACCCAACTCCCCAATGCTGAATGGCTAAGCATGGCCAGGTGGGCAGTTGCTATGAAAGAGGGTTGGGAATGTTAGTCGATGGCCACTTAAAATGCCATCCATGTGTCCTGGCAGCCCAAAGGCCAACTGGGAGGGCCCACTTGTTGGCTCGGCTTTGCCCTGGTCTGACCACAGCAGTCATATTGCATTCTGTTCTTTGAAGTATGGAGCAATGCCCTTCAGGTTTAGGGAGATAAGCTGAAGAACGTGAAGCAGGGACATGCAAAAATGGGGTGCCTGAGTCTGTTAGAGCAACGGGGGTGTGTGACCTACAGGAGGGAAGACAATGGGAACCACTAGGGACGATCACCTGAAGAAGGAAAGAGATGTGTTCTGCTCAGACCCAAAGTAAAGGCCCCCATGGGCAGCTACCCAGTGAAGCCCATGGATGTCTTCTCAGAGTCAGGTTCTTCAAAGCATAAAATAAAATATCTAAGATCACAAAGGGAACCAATTATGTGGAAATATAGTTGCCAATTATTTTTTAAGCTCGCAGACACCCCCAGGTTAAGAACCCCAGCCCAAGAGGGTAAAATTAGAGGCAATGGGTAAAATGGAGAAGGGTATTTTTAGCTATCATGGAAACGTAGGGAAAATCAAAGAAGAATAAGAGGTCTGCTAGCGGTGGATAGGACAATGATAACACACATTAGAGAGAAGACAGGGCTGCTCGAGTCTTATTTCTTGGTTCTCTGACAAGGAGAGTGACATCTGCACTGGAGATAACTAAGGAAAAATCACTAATAAGATGTCAATACTCAAGATCAGTAAGGAGAGTAAAAGAGCACTGAGCTGCCCTGGATGAATCCAAGTCAAGATTGAATGGCTGATCCCAATGTTGGTGATCATCCCAGAGAACAGGAAAGTCCAAGATTGCAGAAGGACAAATATTTTCTCCATTTGCAAAACAGGGAAGAGAACAGAGTCTGCAAACTAAAGGTCAAGGAGCCGGACTCTGATTCCAGAGGACATTCTAGGAGACGTCATTAAGAAGATGGTTGGTGAATATCTCGAAAAGAGAAGTGGGGAATGCCCAGCAGCAGCCCAGCTTTATCCAGAACAGGAGGACCCTGATACCCTTTCTGGACAGGGACACTAAGCTAGGTGACAAAGAAAATGTTTTAGATCTCAGTTACCTGGGTTTTTAGCAAGCGAGAGGCAGCAAGCTGGCCCAGTGGCAAAAGTGCCGGACTTGGAATCAGGGAGACCTGAACTCAAATCCCACCTCAGGCCAGCCATTTAGCCTTTCTGGGCCTCATTAAAATAGGAATGATGATAGCACCCACCTCATAGGATGACTGTGAGTATCTAATGAGATAATATACTTTCAAATATACCAAAACTACACAAAATTTGCAAACCTTAAACCACTATAGAAATGTTAGCAATTATTATGAAAGGATCATGTTATTCTTGTGAAGGTGAATGTTGACTAGACAATAATACAGTTAGATGGGTTTAGAACTGGTTGAATGGGGGGCAGCTAGGTGGCACAGTGGATAAACCACAGTCCCTGGATTCAGGAGGACCTGAGTTCAAATTCGACCTCAGACACTTGACACTTACTAGCTGTGTGACCCTGGGCAAGGCACTTAACCCTCATTGCCCCACCCCAAAAAAATTTATCAAAGAACTGGCTGAATGATAGAACTCAAAGATTAGTCAATAATGATTCAATGTCAATGTGGTAAGGACCCCAGAGATGTGTGCTTGGTCCATGCTAACAAACGTTTTAATCAATGATTTGGGTGAAGACAAAGAAGGTATGTCCATAAGATTTGCTATGAGGGAAAGCTCTCCACACTGCATCATAGTTGGGATCCAAAAAAGGGGCTTAGCTTTCTTCTGCTTGACCCCAGAACCAGGACCAGTGAGTGGGAGATGCAGTTATTTTTGAAAACCTCACACACTGGAAGACACTACACCCCTCAGGAGACTGTGGGCTCCCTCTCTTGGAAGATCTTTATGCCAAGATGTAATGACTGTTTGCTCAAATTGCAGCTTGGATTCTGGATCAGGTAAAGGTTGGACAACATAGAAACTGGGGTTCCTTCCCATCCTGAGTTTCTGGAATCCCTTCAAGCTATTGGCTGAACATATGTTACTTCCTGAAAATTTCAACCCAGCCCATGAATAAATGCATCTTTAATAAATTGTCTCTAATTAATGAATTGTTTTTTCTTAATTTACAGTGGTTTAAACAAATGGAAGCCCAAACTCCTAACTTCTGGATTTTTGCCCAGAAAGCGTCTCTTTGGGAAGGCAAATGTAAGACCTTATTCTGTTCCCGGAAACCTGAAATATCACCCTTTAGGTAATTCCTTATGAAATGTAAAGTTTGCTCAGATTCTGGAGGTCGTATAGTGATTAGCCTCATGTCTCTAAAAAGATATTGAGAGGTTTGGGAGGCTCTCATCACTGAAGAACAATAAGATGAAACAGGCTAACAAGACATTCAAATAGGATTCTCTCTGACGTGCTTAACATTTTAATCAAAGATATAGATTGTTATTAATAATAATAATGTTAGTTAACAAATAGCTGATTAAGGTTTTAAAAATACTTTCTAGATCATCTCATTTGCTCCTTACAATAGCTCTATAAGCTAAGTCTATAGATATAATATCATCCCTATTTTATATTAGAGGAAACTGAGGCAGACAGAGGTTAAGTGCCATCACCCATGATCATAGAACTTGTAACTATCTGAGGTAAGAATTGAACCCACATCATCCTTATTAACAAGTTCATCTCTATTCACTGCACCAGCTCCTCCATAGAGTAGAGATCAAATCTGATCACGTTTGCAATTAACACAAAGTTTGGAGAAATGATTGTCATACTTTGGATAACAGTCAAGATCCCACTAGATCCAGAACCTTGGACTGGATGGGTTAAGATGAAATCTAACAGGGCAACATGGAAAGTCTTCCACTTGGGATACCCAACCCAATTTCACAAGATCAAGATGAGCTCACAAGTACATGGAAACTCCGGGGGTGGGGAGGACTATTCTTGCCTTTAGTTCTGTTTACAGGGTTTAGCACAGGACATGGCTTGTTGACTGGCTGACAGATGTGTCTGGAGAGCAGTTCCCTAGAAGAAGATCTGAGAGGTCTGATGGATTGAAAGCTCAGTATGAGACCTGAGGTGTTATGGAAGCTGAGATGTAAGATGGATGAATAGGACCAGTGTCCAGAACAAAGGAGGTGATGGTCTCCCCCACTCTCTGTGCCTCATGTTCCTTATCTGTAAAAAGAGATGGTTGGACTTAGTGACCTCTGATTTCACTTCTATCTCTGGATTTATTATCCCATCAACCATTGAGGTCTCTTTCAGTTCTGAGTTTCAGTGTTTCCACTAGTAGTCGTGAAAAAATAAATTCAAGACAAATCATGAGCATGGATGTTCAGTTAAAGGTGTGAAGCCAGTTTAAGAATGATGAAAAAAATGAACCAAGGTGCTAACACTTTAGGGATTGCCACCTCAAGAGTAAAACCTAACAGGGAGATGGGTTCCTCTCCAAGCCATTTTTGACCTTGTGCCAGAGGGCTGTGCCCTCCCTTCAGAAAACCATTATAGAAACATCTAGAATCTTCACACTCACAAGTTAGGGAATGATTCTTGACTTTCCAAAAGAATTAGCCAGAAGACATCTTTAAGTAATGCTACCTTAATACATTTCATATGGGATTCCTCTTTTACAAATGTTTCATTTATACACCTTTAAAGAACACACCTGCTGTGTGAAATAAGAGGGTCACCTGTTTTTATTTCATTCTCAGTATTTTGATGACTGTGGGTGAATAGCCATTCTTCCTTCCCTCCCTCCTTCCTTCCTTCCTTCCTTCCTTCCTTCCTTCCTTCCTTCCTTCCTTCCTTCCTTCCTTCCTTCCTTCCTTCCTTCCTTCCTTCCCTCCTTCCTTCCTTTCTCTCTCTCTCTCTCTCTCTCTCTCTCTCTCTCTCTCTCTCTCTCTCTCTCTCTCTCTCTCTCTCTCTCTCTCTCTGTCTATTTGTTTGTTTGTTTTGGGGTGAGGCAATGGGATTAAGTGACTTTCCCAGGGTCACACAGCTAGTAAGTGTCAAGCATTTGAGACTGGATTTGAACTCAGGTGGTCCTGACTCCAGAGCCAGTACTCTACCCACTGTACCAACTAGCTGTCCCTATAGCCATCAAGTTTCAGGTATTGTCAATATTTTGAATTCCATTTTAAATACCTTTCCTGAATGCCATTTCCCCTTTTAATTTAATTTCCTTTAATGTAGTTCAATTTTTATTACAATGGAGAAAGATTTCTTTTTCTCAATACCTTCCATTTTATAGTAGAAGGTAACGGAAAGTTATAATCATCCGACAAAAAAGCGCTTGAAAATCAAGCTTAGATGCCCCTTTGGGTTGTTGTGAGGCTCCAATGAGATGGAGCCAATGTGACACAATTCAGCATTCTTGAGAAATACAGGTTTCTAGGTGGAATATTTTGACCTTCATTTTTTTAAAAAAAAAATTGAGTTCCAAATTCTCTCCCTCCCTCTACTTCCCCCACTCATTGAGAAGGCAAGGAGTGTAATATCAGTTATACATGTGAAATCATGGAAAACATACTTCTATATTAACCATGTGACAAAAAAGCAAAAAAAAGTGAAAAAAATTATATTTCAATTTGCACTCAGAGTTCATCAGTTATCTCTTGGAGGTAGATAGCATTTTTCATTATGAGTTCCCTGAAATTGTCTTGTATTGCTGTATTGATCAGAGTAGCTAAGTCTTTCACAGGCGAGCATCCTTACAATATTGCTGTTACCATTTACACTGTTCTCCCAGTTCTGCTCATTTCACTTTGTATTACTTCATAAAACAAATCTTCCCAGGTATTTCTGAAACCCTCCCCTTTGTTATTTCTTATAGCACAATGGTATTACATCATAATCATATAGTACAACTTGTTCAACCATTCCTCAATTGATGGTCACCCCCTGAATTTCCACTTCTTTGACACTATAAAAGGAGCTGCTAGAAATATTTTTATACACATCAGTATTTTCCTTTCTCTTTGATCTCTCTGGGATACAGACCAACAGTGATATTGCTGGGTCAAAAAGTATATCCAGTTTTATAGCTCTTTGGCCATAGATCCATATTGTTCTCTAGAATGTTTGGACTAGTTCACAACTCATGTAGAATATTTTGGAATATCTAATTCAATTGTCTTGAGCTCCTAGTATGGATCATCTGATAGGCTTTAAAAATCATCTCAAATTCAGTTTGTTTCTTAACTAACAAGCCAATAGCAAAC
This sequence comes from Dromiciops gliroides, assembly GCF_019393635.1. NCBI lineage: Eukaryota > Metazoa > Chordata > Mammalia > Microbiotheria > Microbiotheriidae > Dromiciops > Dromiciops gliroides. Next base: position 11,742,503 of record NC_057864.1, read on the forward strand.
ATTTAAAAAATAACATTTAAAAATGAAATAGGTAGCCAAGGAATAGAGAAACCAACAAAATTCCTGAAGAATTAAAGTTGAATCCCCCTCTTATCCCCATTAGGGATTTGGGATTAGGGAATTGATGAATAACAATCATCACCAGGACTCATGTTGAGGATTAATGTTGGGTTGGAGTGAAGGCCATGAAGAATGTCTTCCCACCAAAAATCACTTGAGGTAGGAATGGTTGGTGAAATATGAATTGCTGGGGGCAGCTAGGTGGTTCAGTGGATAAAGCACCAGCCCTGGATTCAGGAGGACCTGAGTTCAAATCCAGCCGTAGACACTTGACACTTACTAGCTGTGTGACCCTGGGCAAGTCACTCAACCCTCATTGCCCTCTCCCCCCCCCCCCCAAAAAAAGGCATAAGAAATCTGAATTGCCCAGTGTGGGGGAGGGCTGAGATAACTTGAGGTCTATCACTCAAGGAAACCAAAATGAGAAGGAAAGAAGTCAGAAAGTAAGCTATAGGGCCCTGACTATAAGAAAGAAAAAGGCTGATATCAGGAGGAAAAAAAACTCAAATAAAAACTTTGAGAATAAGCTGATAAACCAATAGAAAAGAATAACATAAGGGAATATGGCCTCCAAATCAAGTAAAAGAGTCCAGATATCTATGAATAAAGAAAGCATGGGGGCAGCTAGGTGGCCCTGGATTCAGGAGGACCTGAGTTCAAATCCGACCTCAGACACTTGACACTTAATAGCTATGTGACCCTGGACAAGTCACTTAACCCCAATTGCCTCACCAAAAAAAAAAGAAAAGAAAAGAAAGCATGGAACCACACCAGGATGTTACTGAATGGTTTAAAAGAGAAATAAAAATTGTGCAATTAGAATTTATGATCTAAACAGCAAAAATAATTGGTAGGTTGGAAAAATTTGAATACACAGGGACAAACAAGTGTCACCAAAGAAACAGAAGAGAACAACTGATAGGGAATGCAAACAAATACAAGGAAGTGAATTCAGGACAAACTGAATAAGGAGAAGCAAAAAGCAGTGATGTTAAGATAAAACTCCAAGCAAGCTAAACATGCCTTCAAAGAAAGGATGCTTAGAGACAATTTCAAAATGATGAGTCTCCTAGAAGAACGTGACAAGAAAATGCATGGAGTTAGGAGATGAACTTTAGTGTGCAAGGAATAACTCTACTTGGAGATAGCTATCATGTCCCCCTCCCCACCAGGTCCTGATTCTTCTCTTCTTCAAGGTAAACATTCCCAGTTCCTTCATGGCATCTTTATATGACACGAATGAAAGGTCCTTCCCTGTCCTGGTTGACTTCTCCTGTACGGCCTCAATGTCCTCCTTCAACTGCGTTGCCCAGAGCTGAGCACAATACACCAGTGTGGGGCTGGTGGAGACAAAAGACAGTGGGATTATCACCTCCTTATTCCTGGAGCGTGAGCCCCTCAATGCCACACAAGGTTTAGCTGCCATATATCTCGGGGCTGACTTGTATTGAACTTGAAATCTGTTCAAATGTCCAGGTCTTTTGCAGACAGACAACCATCCGACCATACAGATCTCCCTTATCTTCTACTATGGATGTCAAATTTTTTTATCTCAAGTATAGGACTTTATATTTATCTCTACTAGATTTCATGCTGTTCAGTTCAGTCCAAAACTCTAGCCTGTCAGAATCTTTTTAAATCCTATCTCTCTCATACGGTGTGTTAGTTATCCCTCCCAAGTTTGAATTATGGACCACTTTGATAAGCATGCCATCTGCACCTCTGTCCAAGTCATTAATAACAATGTGAAAAAGCACAGGACCAAGCATGAGTCCCTAGGGCACTCCAATGGAGAATGCCTGCCAAGAACACCATTAATGACTCCTCTTTGAACCCAGCCATTCAACCACTTCCAAATCCATCTAATTCTATTATTGTCTAGTTAGCAGCACAGGGCCAAGCACAGATCCCTGGAGGACTCCCCTGGGGACCTGGAGACACATTAGCATTGAACTGTTCATACCATTCAATGTTCAAAGGCCCTTTGAGTCTTCTTGCACCAGTCAGGTTCCATGCCTCCTACATCAATCACCCTGCTGTACAGGAACTCACCAATATGGGAAACGGAGTCCTGGGAAACATCTGCCAATGGACAATCCCTCTCTGGACCCAGGCATCATGGGAAATGCAGCCTTCCATTCACCATCCCCAGATGTCATGAATATAAAATATCTTAAAACCTTTAAAAACAGAATACAAATATCAGCTATTGTTGTTATTGTAATTACTATGGATCAATTCTGAAAAGCATGCAAGCAATACAAATTTGAGAAAAACTTTCATTACAACTTGAAAGGTTTAACTTAGTGTCAGTAGCTTTTAGAAATTATAATAGTGAGGGTTAACATAGTGCCTTAAGGTCTTTGAAGCTCTGTAAGTGAAGAGATTGATAGTAAATAAGTAACATTTAGTCCTAACTCTTCTTTTACCATTAGGAGAGAAACCGCAACTTTCAGAAGCACCCCCAAGGTGGAAGTCTGTTAAGCCTTTTCTTTATCCAAAATACAAGGACAAAGCTGAGGTAGGTTTCATTTCTAGATTTAGGATTTATCCCAATCAATGAAAGTACCATGTAGCTCTAGGAAACTGACACAGCCCAATGACAACCCAAGATTTAAAGAGGGCTCAGGATGGAGAGGGGAGAAAAAGGGAGAACTTAATATTAAAAATTTTTTAAAAGTTAATTTTTTCAATTACATGTAATAATTTTTACATTCATTTTTTAAAACTTTGAGTTCCAAATTCTCTTCTTCCCTTTCTCCCATCCCCCATCCTTGAGAAGGAAAGCAATTTGATACGGGTTATACATGTGTGGTTAGGCAAAACATATTTCCAAATTAGCCATGTTGCAAAAGAAAACACAGACCAAAAAAACAAAAAAAGCAAAAAAAACCCCAAAACACCCACCAACAACACACTATCCAAAAACAAACCCTAAACAAACAAGAAAAATAAAGTTTAAAAAAAAATGGTTGCTTCAATTTGCATTCAGACTCCATCAGTTCTTTCTCTGGAGGTAGATAGCATTTTTCATCATGGATCCTTTGGAATTGTCTTAGATCATTGTGTTGTTGAAAGTAGCTGTCATTCACAGTCGATCATACAATATTGCTGTTACTGTGTACAATGTTATCTTGGATCTGCTCACTTCTCTTTGCCTCAGTTCATATACATTTTCTCAGTTTTTTCTAAAGCCATGCTGCTCATCATTTCTTATAGCAAAATAATATTCCATTAGAATAATATACCACAACTCATTCAACCATTCATCAGGTGATGGGCATGGGCATCCCCTCCATGTCCAAAGCTTTGCCACCACAAAAAGAGCTGCTGTAAATATTTTTATACCTAGGGGTCTAGAAAAAGGGAAGAACTTTAAAATCACGTGATCTCCTTTGTTTAGACAGGACACATGATGCCATGGGTGAGAATATCCCATCCGGCTACATTATCATCCAAAGGACCTGCTTTGGGCACTACAGAATTCTCTGCTCCACATTATCAATCCAGTTATAGAGAAAAGGGAAGGAAATATGCAGATTTCTCAGGTACATAAGTTATATCACCATTTGTCTGCAATGATTAAAACTTTCTGAATCTAGAAATCAGAAAAAGTATTGAGGGGAAACAGTGTCACAGAAGGCTGACTAATGTGAGTGTGCATGGGTGGTCTAGTTTAATAGAATCTGTAATATGTAAATGTGGACATAAAGATAATCTTAATCGCTAGCATTTCTGTAGTACTTTTAGGATTGGAAAGCACTTTACATATGCTATCCCATGTGATCCTCAGGCCAACCCTGGGAGGTAGGTTTTAACACTGTTTTTTCGTTTGTTTTGTTTTGTTTTTAGTGAGGCAATTGGGGTTAAGTGACTTGCCCAGGGTCACACAGCTAGTAAGTGTTAAGTGTCTGAGGCCATATTTGAACTCAGGTCCTCCTGACTCCAGGGCCGGTGCTCTATCCACTGCGCCACCTAGCTGCCCCATCTAACACTGTTTTGTTAATGAGGAAACTGAGACCGAGAGAGGTTAAATCAATCAACAAACATTTTTCTCATTTTTTAGAGTTTTATATTCTCTCCCTTTCCCCTCTTCCCCACCCATTAAGAAGGCAAGCAATACCCATTATAGATGTGAAGTCATATAAAACATATTTTCATATTATCCAAGTAGCAAAAAGAATTAAAGCAAAAAAAATAAATAAAAAATGTGCTTCAATTTGGACTCATTCATGGACTCTAGAAGATAATAGTCTTCATGAGTCCTTTGAAATTGTCTTGCACCATTGTATCAATCAGAGTAGCTAAATCTTCTACAGTTGTTAATTCTTACGATGTTGCCTTTTACCATGTCCATGTACAATGTTCTCCTGGTTCTATTCAAGTCACTTTGCATCAGTTCATATAAGTCTTCCCAGGTTTTTCTGAAAGGATACAGCTCATTCTTTCTTTCTTTTTCTTTTCTTTTCTTTTTTTTTTTTGAAGGGCAATGAGGGTTAAGTGACTTGCCCAGGGTCACACAGCTAGTAAGTGTCTAGTGTCTGAGACCAGATTTGAACTCAGGTCCTCCTGAATCCAGGGTCAGTGCTTTATCCACTGTGCCACCTAGCTGCCTCCTGGCTCATTATTTCTTATAGCTCAATAGCATTCCACTATAATCATATACCACTTGTATAGCCATTCCCAATCGATGGGCATTCCCTCAATTTCCAATTTTTTTGCCACTAAAAAAAGAGCTGCCATAAATATTTTTGTACAAATAAGTTCTTTTCAGAATTAATGAAAAAATGTGAAGGAAGATGGCTTAGCCATACCAAATCTCAAACCATGTTATAAAGCAGTAATCATCAAAACTATCTGGTACTGGTTAGGAAATAGAGTGGTAGATCAGGGGGGTGGTTTAGGTGCATAATACACATTAGTAAATGACTATAACAATCTAGTAATTGATAGACCCAAAGACCCCAGCTTCTGGAATAAGAACTCACAATTTGACAAAAACTTCTGGGAAAATTAGACATTATGGCAAAAACCTGGGTATAGACCATCATCTTGCATCATATACCAAAATAAGGTCAAAATGGGTATGTGATTTAGACATAAAAGGTGATACCAGAAGCAAATTAGGAAAGCAATAAATAGTTTCCCTGTCAGATCCATGAAGGGAAGAATTTATGACAAAATGAGGGAGAGAGAGCATTATGAAATATAAAAGATATAATTTTGATTTTACTAAATTAAAAAGGTTTTACACAAACAAAACCAATGCAAAAAAAATTAAGACATCCTGCCCAGCCCTGCTCTGGACTTAATAAGCTGAGCCAGAAAGAATGAGCAAGATGGAAGTAACAGATGAACAAGAGAAACTGAGAGGCTGAGAGCAGAGCATAAAGGGAGAGACTGAGGAAGGTCATCGGTCCCCTACAGGCATCTCAGAACATAAAACTCAAGTGACTAATTGTACCCACCTATTTTTTTTTTGTGGGGCAATGAGGGTTAAGTGACTTGCCCAGGGTCACACAGCTAGTAAGTGTCAAGTGTCTGAGGCTGGATTTGAACTCAGGTCCTCCTGAATCCAAGTCTGGTCCTTTATCCACTGTACCACCTAGCTGCCCCCTGGACCCACTTATAAAAGACTGAGTTCTATAAAAGAAGATCCAATCATTCCACAGTCTCCTCTCCTTGTGCCTGTCTAGAGACAGCAATATCCTGAAATTGTTAAATTTTTCTTGCATCTTGAATTTTGCCTCAGATATAAAGAAGCTAGAAGTTATCTAAACACAACCCTAAATTTAAATTAAAGATATGAACCTCTGCCTAAATGTGAGCATTTTCCTAACTGGAGGCTCTGACCTATTGTGATTTTACTCCTAACTTTTCATCTGATTTAAACTCCAAAAAGCAGCAGAAGAGAGAACATTGTGGACTGGAGGGGTCATTATATTCTCCCTAGACTAAAAAACAGACAATCTAATTGTCCTAGCAGGGGATGGCTGATTAAATCTCCATAACAATATTGAAACCCAACTCTACTGGTTCTTGGACCTTGGATAATTTAGCCTCTTGATTTCCACTTTTGAATAAGATTGTTGATGTCGTAATAATTATGATCATGGTAGCTAGCATTTATAAAGCACTTTGAGGTTTACAATGTACTTTATGTGTTATCTCCTTTGATCTTCACAATAATCCTAGGAGGTAATTGCCCTTATTAACCTTATTTTACAGATGACGAAACTAAAGCTAAGGCTAGTTAGGTGACTTGACCAGAGTCAAGCAGCTTGGGTCTGTGTCAGGATTTGAACGCAGGTCCTCCACAATCCAAACCCACCATTGCAACTACTTAAAACTGGGAGGGACCTCATAGGCAAGTCAACCAGCATTTATTAAGAGTCTACAAGGTGCTGATCAATGTGGTAACACTGAGCTGCCTAGTCCAGCTTTGTTATTATGCATAGGAGGAAATTGAGGCCCAGGACATTTCGGTGACTCCGGGTCATACAGGTAGTAAGTGCCAGAAGTGAAATCTGAAACCAGGTCATCTGACTCCAGAGCCAGGACCCTTCACTCTACACCTCGGTGCCACTAGTTGTCTTGGACCTTTGTCCCCTCCACATCGCCCCCCCAACTCTTTCCTCAGTGGCCCAGCTACTAAAACTTTTTCTCATTCCAGGTAAAAAGGGGAATCTTTATCAGGGATTCATACAAATCCCCGACACAACTGGCATTTTACTGAAGGATGGTGTAAAAGTGAGGTAACTCTTCTAACAATGATATTTATATGTTTTCTTGTCCTGTTAATGGGGAAAGTTGACAAATAGCCCCCTGCAAAGGGCTAGAAACATTGAGGGGAACCTTGGGGTAACCTGAAATGGGAGCCTGATTCCTTGTACCCTGACAATTTGGGAAGAATCCCCTCTGATCTCTTCTCAGTTATCCCCGTGAGAAGGGGGCCGTGTGCTGCAGAGGACTCAGAGTTCAAATCCTGCCTTTGACGATGTCACTACTCATGACTGCAGGAGCAGAGGACCAGGAGGTTAGGCCTCGAAGGGACATGAGAGTCCACCTGGGCCAACTCACCCATTTCAGAGATGAGGAAACTTGGGCCAAGAGATCTCTCAGGTAGTAAGTAACAGAGGCAGAATTTGAACCCAGGCCCTCTAGCTACAGATTCAATGCTCTTTCTTCTGCACGGTGATGCTCATTGCACTGGAAAGATTCCCCCCTTCCACCCACTTGTATCTCAGATCCATGATGGAAGGTGCTGAGGTAGAAGGGATCTCGGGTCCCACACGCCCAATTTTACAGGTCATGGGGACACAGAGTCAGGTGGAGGAGACACATGATGTGGTGTCTATGTGCGTGTGCACACACATAGACACACGTGTAGCATGACGCCCTATTGATAAACAAAACAACTGAGAGACCTCAGGTGCACACATGTGGATGGAGGAGCCCCTTTAGCTGTTACAGGCAGGATCCCACACATTGCTAAGGGCTTTTGTTTGATAAGACTGACGTTGTGAGGTCAAGCTCCCATCCAAGGAGAGCAAAGCCTCCAGTGACCCTGCTCTCCAGCCTTTCCCTGAATGAGACCAGACGAAGGTGAGAAGTAGCTCTATTCACACGCGGCCCTCAGGATGTACAACCTCTCTCATAGCCTTTTCTTTTTCTTTTTTTCTTTCTTTCCCTTCCTTCCTTCCTTCCTTCCTTCCTTCCTTCCTTCCTTCCTCCCTCTCTCTCTCTCTTTCTTTCTTTCTTAGGCAATTGGAGTTAAGTGACTTGTCCAGGGTCACACAGCTAGTAAGAGTCAAGTGTCTGAGGCTGGATTTGAACTCAGGTCCCCCTGAATCCAGGGCCAGTGCTCTATCCACTGCACTAGCTGCCCCTCTCATAGTCTTTTCAAAAAAGCTTCAGTTAAAGAATTTGTCTTTTGTGACAACTCATTGGTGTTCTACTAAAATTATTATCTTTCTTCTATATATTTTATCATGCCAAAATCATAGGCCAAAGAAATGGGTGGATTGCCCAAAGTGGGGAAGAATATTTAACAAGTTGAGTGATAGTTCAAATATCAAAAGATCCCTGTGGGCTGTAATGTGACAAAGCTGAATGTTAACCTTTGTGTTGTTGGATCTTTTTTTTTAGTCATGTCCAACTCTTCGCGACCCCACTGGGGGTTTTCTTGACAAAGACACTGAAGTGGTTTGCCATTTCCTTTTCCAGCTCATTTCACAGATGAGGAAACTAAGGCAAGCAGAGTGAAGTGACTTTCCCAGGGTCACACAGCTAGTAAGTGTCTGAGGCCAGATTTGAACTCATGAAGATGAGTCTTCCTGATTCCAGACCCAGCGCTCTGTGCACTATGGTGCCCCCTAGCTAGCTTCCCCCGTGTTACCCTAGGCCTCATTAACAAAGCCAGAGTGTCCAGAATAAAGAAGTGTACTTTGCCTGGTCAGATATCCTTTGAAGTATGAGGTTCAGTTCTGGGCACCACAGTGTAATGACCTTGGTCAGCTGGAGAGTGTCCAAAGAACAGCAATGAGGAGAGTCAAGGGCCTTGAGCTCATGTGATATTAAGACCTATGGAAGGACCTGGGGGAGCCTCATGGGGCATGATTTGTGTTCAGACTTTGAGAATCTAAAAGGCCTCTGGGTGGTCATGTGAATGAGATCATCTGTCCTGCATCTCAGCATTTTTGATTGGAGCACTTGCAACTCACATGCAAAAGTAATACCTACTAATGATATTCAGCCTCGACATTCAGTCAAAATCAAGTTCGGGGCAGCTAGGTGGCGCAGTGCATAAAGCACCGGCCCTGGATTCAGGAGTACCAGGGTTCAAATCTGGCCTCAGACACTTGACACTTACTAGTTGTGTGACCCTGGGCAAGTCACTTAACCCTCATTGCCCTAAAAAAAAATCAAGTTAACTGGTTTTTAAACTCTGTTCTCTTTCCTTTTTTGAAAATTAGGATGACATTCACCCTTCTCTAGGCCAAGCCCTTGTCCCATTTGCCAATAAAGCAATGTCTTTAAAGTACATCATTGTCAGTGGTTCAGCAACCACACTTGCCAGTTCTTTCAGAATGCCAGGACATGGCTTGTTTTGGATGCATGTTGTGATTTTATCAAGGGCACCAAAGTATTCTCATTATTTATCTTGGCTATTCATTCCTTGTTATCCATTTTTGTTAATATAACATATGATAGAATAATATAATAATATATTCTACTGCAAAAGTCATGCACCTTAGCAGATAAAAAAGAAAAGCCAAATGAGAACTGAGTAGTCCAACTTTCTCTTTTTGTCTGTCATCACTGGCCCATCTACCCCACATGATGGTCCTATCTCTTCTTTGATGGTCCTCTTTTCCTCAATACAGCTACATTTTTTTTTGCTATTTTTTGTTAATTTTTTAAATTCTCTCCATCCCTTTAGCCTTTCCCCCACCCATTGAGAAGGCAAGCAATATATGATACTTATACATGTGAAGTCATAGAAACCATTTTCATGTTAGCCTTGTTGCAAAAAAAAAAAAAAAAAGGCAAGGAAAATAAAGAATACAGCTAAAATTTGGCCAAACTCCCCTTTTTGTTCTTAGTTTTCCTTACCTTCCTTGGTTAATTCTGAGCTTTTGTTCCAGTAGCAGCAATTCTAGAGTAACATATTATGCTTTTGGATTTACCTTCTGCTGCCTTACTTTGCTTTTATCTTTTGTATATATTTTTAAATCTATGCTGGTTGGTGAATTTTCTATCTATCCATATGTCTCTTCAAATTATTTTGATTTTTCCCCTTCTTTGGAATTTTGTTTTGAATCTTCACAATTTGATTTTTGAGAATTTCCCATTCCTCCTGGGTTATCTCTACAGAAGTTTAATTCATTGGAATCCAATTTGTCCTTCCTCTGAATTTTCCCGGTATGTTTACTTTTTCCTTAGTAGGCCAGAGGACACAATTAGTTCAAAGCAAAGGCATTTAATGAAATAGCATGGAAAGGATATTGGTAACATTCTATTGCCCCTATTAATATGAGGCAAACATATTAATGGCAGCAGCAGGGGTAAGAGCACAGAAGGATTGGGGAAATCAGAGGCATGGAAAAGGGGCTTGTTGGTGCACAGTCACGGAGGGGTGACCCAGCGTAGAATCAGCACAGAATGATGCCGAGAGCTGGACTTGCCTCTTCACATGGGTCTGGAGTCTCACCACCACCCTCTCTCAGGCAGAAAAGCCCAACCATCTTGTTAGAGCCTCAGCTCAGGAGGGCCCTGGCATGAAGAACAAGACGATGCTCAGCTTGGCTGCCGAGATAGCCAGCAGGGAGGTGGAATTAGATGAAGAAATCTCGGTGTACAAGAAGCAAACATGATAGCAGCTCATGGAAGTCATGGCAAGTTCTGGGAAGACTGGGCAGGTTGACAGTTTGTAGGTGTCAGAGCCCTTCAGAATGACCAGAGGTATCTCTCTGGGCCACCCACAGAACCCGGATCCCATGCTCCTCAGTGGCAGGGGCCTGAGTCCCTAGGACCATGGATCTGGAGCAGGGCAAGACCTCAGATGCCATCCAGTGCAATGCCCCCATGAGACGCCACTTGTGGTAAACTTCCATCCTTGCCCTGTCCCATCCAGGTGATACCTCAGATACCCCCCCCCCCGGCTTGGTTAGGGCCCCTGTCCCTGGAAGCTCTGCCTCCCCACTTTGACATCTGGTATCCTGGCTTCCTTCAAGGCTCAATCCAAGTCCACGTTCTCTGGGAGGCCTTTGCTAGTCCCTCCACTTGCAAAGACCTTCCCCTATAAGCACACCTCCCAATCTACTCTGGGCGTATCTTGTTTGCACATAGTTTGCATGGGAGCGTGGAATTTTCTTTGTATCCCTAATGCTTGGCACATAGTAGGTGCTTAATAAATGCTTCTTAGATGTTTCTACCCCCAGGGCTGTGTATGTGATGGGGTTTTCTCCAAGACATGAGTCTCCATTTCTAACTAAGCCTTCCACCTAGAGACAAAGAGGTGGGCCCAGTGGGCCCACGTTTCAGGTCTTGGGCCATCCTGATCACTGTCTGTTGGTGTCCATCCTGCTCTTCATTCTGGTTCAAGAAAGTGCCTGGGAAAGTCAGGTCACAGGACGGGCTGTTGGTGGAGATGATGTTTTTCCAGATCTCTCATCAGCATGGTACAGGGGAAAGAACATTAGCTGTGGAGTCAGGATACCTGAGTTCAAATCCTCCTTCTGATGCTAAGGATGCCACTAAATTCCCTTGGGCCTTAGTTTCCTTAACTGTAAAAACAGATCACTGAAATCATTGACCTTTGAGATCATTTGCAGATGTAGATCTTTGGTGCCCATGGCCATGAATCTGGGCAAGGAAGGAGATCTCCAAATAGATCCTGGTTCTTAGGACAGCCTTGGTTGGCCATTGATGAAGGTCTTGTATCCATTTTGGGGGGCTCCATGATCTTTCTAATTCCGGACCTCCTGGAATTGAATGCTACCACACTCCCTACATCCTATACGGCTCCTCAGAGAGCCCTGTGTGTCCTCCTTCCTTGTCCTAGCCTACCAGGTCACCCATGAGTCACAGTGATAAAGGGACTGCATCTATGGATGGGGTCCTATGACCATCTGATGAAGAGGGATATCCATGTTGGTTGACCCTTCATCCCTGGCCAACTTCCTGGAGTACCGGCTTAGGAAATGAAGCTGCTGGGGAATTACTAGAGTGCCACTGTGGGCCCTTTTCTGGGACCAAAGCTCTTGGTAAGAGTCCTTTTATGAACCCAACCACCTTTCAATGGGACCATAGGTTCTGACCCCTTTGCAGAACAAGGTCCATTGAACAGTTTTCAGCCTGTTGAATAGCCAACCCATCCCTCCAAGGGTGTCATGTCCAACCTTTGGGCAGGGCCATAAGTACTAGATGAATAAGGGTCTAGGGAAGAAAAGATCTATCCCAGGACAGTGCCCTGTTTTCTATGCAGAATGACCACCCATGCAACCCCTCCCCACCATGATACATTTTGAGAGCACCGCACCCATTTCTGAGATAACACTTACTTTGAAGATGCCCAGACCTGTGACACTGTAGTTACTTCTCTGCAGGGTTTTAGCAATGGTTCCTCCCCTGGTTGGGACTAAACCATTATTTCCTCCTTGGCTGAATGAGACTGGTTGCCATAGGAACACTTTGCTTTGTTGACAGTCACCAAACCAATAGGGTCTTGCTTTGTCCCTCCTCCCGTGGTCCCTGTTCCTATGGCCACATTTCCCTGGTCATCCGGACATTTTCCACTGTGTCTCTGGGACAGGTTCATAATGATTCCTCTGAAGGCAAAGTAGAGGCTCCTTTAGGGTCAGGGTCAGGAAGGCACTCGACCAGTTTGATGGACATATTAGATTATGGTGCTACCATGACCTCCCTTCTTTCCAGACCAGAAAAGTAGGAAGGAACCAGGTTATGAAAAGTCTAAAATCAAACAGAGTTTAGATTTGATTCTGGAGGCAGTCACTGAAACTCATTGAGTAGAGAAGAAGAGGAGTAACATAGACTGATATTTTTTAAATTACCTTGGCAGCTAATGGAGAATGGATTAGTAGGGGCATCTTGGTGGCACTATAGTAGATAAAGCACCAGCCCTGGATTCAGGAGGACCTGAGTTCAAATCCAGCCTCAGACACTTGACACTAGCTGTGTGACCCTGGGCAAGTCACTAAACCCTCATTGCCCCACCAAAAAAAAAAAAAAGAGAGAGAGAGAGAATGGATTAGTGAAGGAACATGTGAACCAAGGGAACCAACTCAAAAGCTGTTGAAAAAGTCCAACCAAGAGGTGCTAATGGCCTCAATTAGAGTTGTGGCCATGTGAATGGGGGAGGTGGAAGGAGATTTGTGATGGTAGAAATGACATGATATGGAAATTGATTGGATATGTGGAGTGAGTGAGAGTGAGGAGTCATGAAGAACACCGAGGTTGCCAACCTCACCTGGAAGACCTGGTTGAGATCCCCTACTGGATTCACCTGAAATAGACCAATGCCTACTGGAGTCTGAGTGAGCAGCAAGTCAATCACAGTACATAATTGTCAGATAATTCAGTGAGTACTCAACAGTTCTTGTTTAATCAAGTCATTCTTCACCCAAGCAGCTAAGAGGGACGAGCTGGACCCCAGGCACACAAGTGAGCGCCATTGTTAAGCTTTCCCCAAAATGTACCGGCCAACAATTTCCAGTACTCACCCAATTCCAATCCCCCTTGTCCCACATCCCAATTTTTAAAATCCCCAAATACTATCGTTAGTTTGTGAGAACTCGAAGTTAAAATCAAAATGTGTATAGCTGCCCATTGGAGACTTCCCGGTTGGCCCCTGAAGGGACCCACCCACAATACTTGGCAGTCTTTAGCAATATCCCTCCACAAATACAATATCATATGGATATGGATCATATGGAGGCTAGAATTGTGCTTCTACTACAATAGAATATTAGCCCTCCCTGGATAAGCCTGAGGCAAATCCTCCCCCAAATACATATACCATTAGTAAGGGAGAACATGCATGCATAGGAATCCCACAAGGGACAGACACATAAAGAAAATGACTGGGGTACTTATGGGGAGGGGTGATAATAGGATCACCATTGTCTTCATGCCTGATTCTCACTAGCTGTAATTTCATGGCTGGGTTGGTTACTATACTGATCTTGTGATGTCTGCTTATAGGGGTACGTATTGTTTTCCCTGATAGAATGTGAGCTCCTTGAAGTAGGGTCTTTAGCTTTGTGTCCCTGGTGCCCAGCACAGTGCTTGACACATAGTAGTTGCTGAATCAATACTTGTTGATTTCTGGAGACCACAAATTGATCTTTGATGGTATCAAGATGGCTGTTGGATGTGTCATTTCTGCTGGCCTTTGCTCCCTATAATCAGCTTTTAATGTCAACTTCTTGGAACTTCTGCTATACTTCCACTACAGTTTGCTACTGCATAGTGACTAGAACCTCTCTGATGTTCTAGCACAGGATGACAATTCTTTACTTATAGCTACCACTTCAAATAACAAAAGCCAGGGAGAGTGCTCCAAGGTTAAGAAAATGTCAAATATTTTCAACTTCCATATCTAGGTGGAAATCACAGACCTATGTTCTAGCCAATGATTTCACTCAGAGTTAGACATCCTTCAGATATTCTCTTATTTAGCTTGCAAATGAATTTGACCCGTGTGATGTTTAAAATCTAAATTGTGGTCGCCTTAAATTAAAAAGCTTCAGTACCAGTCTTTGGGCATTAAACATTTATTAAAGCATACAGATATTTACAAGGAGTTCACAAAGTTAAGAAAAAGAAGTCCTACCTAGCCTAGAGTTCCAGCCTGGTTGGGTTCTTCCTCAAGTCCTCTTCCACGAGCCTGCTTTAATCAGGAACTCTCTAGCAAGCTGTTTGTGGAAGCTTTTTATAGGTCTGGATCAGAGGCAGTCCTTACACACTGCTTCAAGGTGATTGGTTGCTGTCCTCCAAATCCATTGGCTTTGAAGGTGTTCTCAAGTTGAGTTCACAGTCTAGGTTCTGAGAACAATACCTTCTTAAGGGCTAGCCAGGTGTGATTACAATCCAATTAACTTGAAGTAGGCTTAATCTACAGTCAAACACTCTCACTTGATTCAATTAATCTCCAGGTGGGTCCTTGAGTATCTGCTAAATCCCATTATTTCATCACACCCAGAATAAAAGGTAAGCTAAGAAAGTAAAATCATTGTTCTCCAGAAACCTAGCCCACATTCCTGACTTTACTATGCATATTTATGAACTGTAAAATGTCTTTATTTTGGTGGTCTATTGTGGCCAGAGGAAAACCTCACCACCTCCCTACTTTGGCAAGACAAAACAGAATTGGCATTTGGACTTCATCCCTCAGACTCCAAATCTAGTGACCTTTTTATCATATCATTCTTACTCTGTTTCTTGAATGCAGGCATATCATTTCCAGATGAAGCATAAGCTCCTAGCTGTACCAGATCTCAAGCTGTATTATAAAGTGGAAATTATGAAAACGGTCTGCTACAGGCTAAGAAATAGACTGGTGGGTCAGTGAAATACAATAGATACATAATACATTGTAGTAAATGACCATAGCATTCTAGTGTTCGATAAATCCAAAGACTCAAGCTTTTGGAACAAAAATGCAATCTATGAAAAAAATTCTGGGAAAAATGGAAAACATGACAGAAACTGGGTATAGACCAACATCTTATATCATATATCAAGATAAAATGGGCACATGATTTAGACATAAACAGTGATACCAGAAGCAAATTTGGGGAGCAAGGAATGGTTTACCTGTCAGATCTGTGGGTAAGGAAAGAATTTAGGACCAAAAAAGATATAGAGAGCACTATAAAATATAAAATTAGTCATTTTGATTATATGAAATTAAAAGGGTTTTGTACAAACTAAACCAAGGCAAACAAAGTTAGGAGAAAAGAAGAAAACTGGGGGTGGGGGATGTTTACAGTAAGTATCTCTAATAAAGGCCTCATTTCTCAAATATACAGAGAAATGAGTAAAATGTATAAAAAATGCAAGTCATTCCCCAATTAATAGATGGTCAAAAGATATGAACAGTCAGTTTTCAGATGAAGAAAGCAAAGCTATTTATGGTCATATGAAAAAATATTATAATACTATTTTCCTATTTTTTAAAATAATAAGCATTTTTATTTAAAGTTTTGAATTCTAAATTCTACCCCTCTTTTCTCCCTCCCCTTCTCTGTTCCCAGGGTGGTAAGCAATCAGATATGGGTTATACATGTATGATTTTGTAAAACATTACAATATTAGTCATTTTGTATAAAAAACTTGAATAAAAGAAAAAATAAAAGAAAGTAAAAAAATAGCATGCTTCTATCTGTGTTCAATCAATATCAGTTCTCTCTTTGGAGGTAGATAGTATGTTTTGTCATTAGTCCTTTGGGGCTATCTTGGATCATTGTATTGCTGAGAATATCTAACTCTCTACTGATTAGAGAAATGCAGATTAAAATAACTCTGAGGTACCACCTCACACCCATCAGATTAGTTAACATGACAGAAAAGGAAAATGATAAATGTTGGAGGGCATGTGGAAAAACTAAGATGCTGATGCATTATTGGTGGAGTTGTGAATTGATCCAACCATTCTGAAGAGCAATTTGGAACTATGCCCAAAGGGCTTTAAAATTGTGCATACCCTTTGATCCAGCAATGCCATTGCTAAATCTATATCCCAAAGAGATTTTAAAAACAAAGGAGGAAAAGAATCTATTTGTACAACAATATTTATAGTAGCTCATTTTGTTGTAGGAAAGAATTGGAAATTGAGGGGATGCCCATCAATTGGGGAATGGCTAAACAAGTTGTGGTATATGCATGTAATGGAATGCTATTGTGCTGTAAGAAACGATAAGCAGGAGGATTTCAGAGAAACCTGAAAGGACTTGCATGAACTGATACAAAAATAAATAGGCAGAACCAAGAGAACATTGTATGTACTAACAACAGTGAATGACAGCTATTCTCAGCAATCAGTGATCCAAAATAATCCCAAAAGACTCATGATAAAAAATGCTGTCTGCCTCCCAAGAAAGAACTGATGGAGTCTGAATGCAGATAGATGCATGTTATTTTTCCCCTCCTTCCTTCCTTCCTTTGTTTCTGAATCTTCTTGCACAAAATGACTAATATAGAAATCTTTTACATGATTGCCCATGTAGAACCTTTATCAGATTGTTTAATCTCTTAGGGAAGAGGGCAAGAAGAAAGAGGGATAAAATTTGGGATTAAAAAATTAAAAAACAATGAATATAAAAATATTTTACATGTAACTGGGGAAAATAAAAAATTTTAAATGTAAGCTCCTACGGTATATATTTTACTTTTTATGTTTCCCACACAGAGCATATTATAATTCTGGATATACAGTAGAATAGAAATGTCTTGAGGGCAGTGACCACTGTTGGTTCATCTTTCTATTCTTCACACCTAACTTTAGCCATAGTAAGTGCTCAATAAGTATCTGTTTGTTGATAGATAAATATCTACTATTATAGAATGCAGAATTCAGTACAATGTAAGTAAACTTCTGGAGAACAGCAGGAACTATTTCATTTTTGCCTCGTTTTCCCCAGAAGCTAGGCAGTACAAAGGCTACTAGGTAGTGTAGTGTTATAGAATTCTGAGCCTTTAGTTCAAATTCAGACTCAAAATCTTACTAACTGCATCACACTCTGGGTAAATCACTTAACTTCTGTCTGCCTCAGTTTCCTCAACTATAAAATGGACATCATAGTAGCACCGGCCTATGAGGGTGATCATGAGGATCACAGTGATGGGCTCACAGTAGGTGCTTAATAAATGCTTGTTTCCTTCCTTTTTGCCTAGCCTTAGTGCAATGGTTGGCCTGAAGTAGGCACATAAGAAGCGCTTGTTGGATTGACTTGCATAGAGGGACTCCATAAATGATGACCATGTATCACTGCATTTGGACTGGCCCAGTGCACTCCCCCACAGAATACTTTTTGCTCAACCTCTGCTCATTTATAGGAAAAAGGTGATTGCCCAAAAGGATGCTACTTCACTGGGAAGAAGCAGGTGGTTCAAGAATGCCCCTCCCACCAAACGCAATATAGAGAGTGAGACAACACATTTGATACCTCTGAGTATTGAGGATGAGCTGAACAGGCCGAACGCCAAGATCATCAACCTCAGCCAATCTAAGCAAGCGGCTTCTTCCCCGGTAAAGAAAATGAAAATTTCTCTGGTCATTTGGGTAACGACCCTTTGGGCAGCATGGAGCTGAGAGGGGACAGCAGGTGCAGCAGTATTCCTGCTTCTGGATTAGATAGAGGGGGTGTTGGCAAGTCTACAGGAGATTAGAAAACCACTCAGTCAATCAACAAACATCAATTAAGCACCTACTATGTGTGAGGCACTATGCCAAACACTGGGGATACAAAGAAAGGCAAAAAACAGCCCCTGCCCTTGGGTGCTCCCAGTCTAATGGAGCCAACAGGAAGACAGTGGGTTTGACTCAAGGGTGGGCTACAGCCTGGGTGCTGGTCTTCTAACAGTGTGCAGGAAGGATTTCTGTTCAAATATGCCCATTTTGTGCTGGGACTACAAAAACAAAAATGATGGATGGACAGATAGATGGTAGGTAGGTAGGTAGATAGATATACAGATAGATAGATGATAGATGAATACATAATTATATATACTTGATTTAATTTTAAATGTATGCTATGTGTGTACATACACTTATAAATATATATACATCCATATATATGTATGTGTGTCTCATATGTACATGATGTCTCCCCTATTAGAATATAAGCTTCTTGGGGCAGCTAGGTGGCTCAGTGGATAAAGCACCAGCCCTGGATTCAGGAGGACCTGAGAACTCAGGTTCAAATACGGCCTCAGACACTTGACACTTACTAGCTGTGTGACCCTGGGCAAGTCACTTGACGCCAATTGCCTTACCCCCCCCCAAAAAAAAACACACACACACACACAAAGAAAAAAAAGAATATAAGCTTCTTGAGACCAGGGATTCTTTCATTTTTTCCCTTCGTATCCCCAGACCTTAACACAGAACCTGACGTATAACAGATACTTATTGGATGGTTGACTTTCATGCCCTGAAATATACCCTGCTGCCCTCCCTGATGATATGAAGATTTGGGGGGCACTCTTCTCAATCATATTGCCTAGGGGAATGTCTCTGGGGCTTGGTTGTTAGTATTTCCCTCTCTCTCTCCCCTACACCCAACACAGGCACACACATACATACATATATACATGTGTATATACACGTGTACATAAACCCAACACACATGTACGCACATGTTTTAAATACATGAAATAAAACATCTAGGATTACAAAGGAAATCAATAATATTGAAATAGTTATCAAAATATTGTTTTTTATCAAAGTTCATGGCCCGCAGGTCAAGAACTCCTGTTCTTCTATCCAAGAGAAATATGACTGGGCAGTGAGCCAGGCTGTGCCCCACAAGTCAGGGTTTGTCTAGTACAGCGTGTCCTGGTATATGCCATCCGTGTAGCCCTCAGGGCTCCTCTTTCTGTCAGGGAGGAGGTGGGCTGCGTGTTATTCATGATCAGGGAAGCCTCTGAGAAGCCCTTGTTGCATCCTAGAGAGCATGGCCCCACTAGATTTCTGGGCACAATAGACCATTCTATCCTTCATAGAAATTGTTTTTAGATCTTTATGCCTTAGTTGGCCCAAAATACCATTATGGGTGTCAGCTGAGGCCGCCCTTCTTGCCCAGGCAGAGGCGACGGTCAGACAGGCCGTCTCTTCTAAATGGCTTGGGTTCGTGGGATTATAGATTAAAAGCTGGAAGGGGCCTTTAAATCCATTGCATCCAACCCCCTCATTTTACAGATGAGAAAACTGAGGCTCAGACGATGTAAGCAACTTGCCTGTGGTCACGCAGGTAGTAAGTGGAAGAGGTAAGATTTGAACCTTCTGTTTCCTGGCTACCTAGTCCAGCACTCCACATTATGCTACCCTGTCTCTGGCTCAGTCTGTTGTTTCTTTGGTTTGAGCTACTGGACTGAGATTACTTTAACTTTTGGTTTATTGAATAGAACATCATAGGCTTTAGACATTTGTTTTTAATCAGAGTCTTAACCAGGAGTTTTTGAACTGGGGCAATGTGAAGAGTGGCCATCCCTGGGGTTGTGGCCTCCATGAGATAGGAAGCACCCTCTGGATAGCCAAGAGGTGTCTACACTGCTGGTGACTAGCTACTCCTGAAGAGATGAAGGATGAGCCAGGTCAGGGGTACAGCTGATTTGTAGGGGAGGAAGTATGCCCTAAGGTAAGACTGCCATTCCTGAGGATGGACCTCATAGAACTCACTTGAAATGCAGCTTCCAGAGGTAGGAAACATGGCCCAAGATGGTGC
Organism: Dromiciops gliroides; assembly: GCF_019393635.1. NCBI lineage: Eukaryota > Metazoa > Chordata > Mammalia > Microbiotheria > Microbiotheriidae > Dromiciops > Dromiciops gliroides. Next base: position 11,762,533 of record NC_057864.1, read on the forward strand.
TGTCCATGTCCCCTAAATATCAGCGGCCCAGGAAATAGCTCTGGCCACACTATGGCTCTGTTTCTAATCTTGTGTGTTTACTAGGAATCAGGAAGACCTGAGTTCAAATCTGACCTCAGACATTTACTAGCTGTGGGAAGTTGGGCAAGCCACTTAGCTGCTATTTGCCTCAGTTCCTCAATTGTAAAATGAGGACACGCTGGAGAAAGAAATAGCAAACCCCTCCAGCATCTTTGCCAAAAAAAACCATGGACCCTTAGGCCATGGAGTCATGAAGAGTTGGATGCAACCAAACCACTGAACAACAAGAATGTTTCCTAAGATCTCTGATCACAAAGTCCCAGATTCCTATAGCAAGAAGGTGGTTCAGAAACCATCTAATTCAGCCACTGCCCAAACACAGATCCCCTTGGTGATGACATCACCAACTCATCATCCAGCCTGTGCATGAAGGCCTTCTAGAACCTTTCAGCTCATTCCATTTTCTATGTATTATCCTAACTCTGAGCATTTATTAAGACTCTTATGAAGGATAAGTGCTCTGTTAGGAAAAAATTGGGGCCGCTAGGTGGCGCAGTGGATAGAGCACCGGCCCTGGATTCAGGAGGACCTGAGTTCAAATCTGGCCTCAGACACTTGACACGTACTAGCTATGTGACCCTGGGCAAGTCACTTAACCCCCATTGGCCCACAAAAAAAGTATTCTGTGTTGAACCAATGGTCCATCCTACAAATATTCTCTGACAGTTATTTCCAGGGAAATTTTACAGCAGATTGAAGTTGCCTCTCCCCAGCCCCTTTTATATCATTTCAAAAAATTAGACCAACAGTTCTCAAAATGTGAAGGGGTTTACAAGGTCAAAGACACTGTAATTTCATTGATAGATGTAACCCATATAAATAAAAGCTTTTTGGAGCTTCCTCAATAATTTTTTAAGTGTTTAAAGGTGTCCTGAGAGAGAAATGGTTGAGAAGCACCGTGTTAGTCTATAAAATATCTCTACTTTTACTTATTAGAGATACAACAGCTAGAAGAGAAAAGTATCATAACCAGAGATATGTTCTTTGTGTAATTGAGTATCACAAGATACTTCTGCCTAGCAATTTCTAATTTTGGAGTTTATGGCAGTAATTTAATTTGCACAGCGGTAGATGAGATGGCCAGGTTATGTCTACGAGGAAATCTAAATGCCTTTTTTTTTTTTAACTCTACAGATACTGAGTAGCACAAATCCCATAATTTTTCATGATACGGGATATGTACAAATGTTTCTTTTGACCAGAAACAGGCATTACATGAAAAATAAAGAAAAGCCAGTGAGTGGGAAACCAAATCTTGTTTTGAAAAAGAACAATGAAATCATAAGAACCTTAATTAGTGATCCATTGACTGATTCTTTTTGTCCAAAGAGAACACTCTTAGACAAATGGCAAATAGATGATAATACAATATCTCCTGGGGCAGAAAACTTGCTAAAAGAAGAGCCACAAAGAAAAATGGATTTCCCATCAGTCCGAGTGGACGATGATGACTTTGAGGTCCACAGAGTCAGTCCTGATTCAGAAAAAAGCTCTGAAGATCTGACTACAAAATCTTCTTCCCAATTTCAGTACTCTTCAAATGCCAGACACTCAAAGTATCTTCAGAACTTTTACAAAACCCACAACACTGGAAGAATGACTCACCTGGATAACCTTTTGACCAGAAAGCCTCCTAAAATATCACAGACAGATAAAGCAAATGCTGGGATGCAAGATTGGAGAAATAAACCCCAGACCCCTAGCACATTCAAATACAATGAGAAGTTTGGGGATTCAACTTCTGAGCCAAAAGCCCCAATGATGGGGACAGCAGAACAAACTCAACAAGCCAGGACAGGAGAGGAGCTGGCTTCCACCTTTGGGAAGCCCTTATTTTTGACATCTTTGGATGATTCCAAGAATTGGACGAGAGAAAAAGAAGCAGTACCCGACTTGTCTTCACATCCAGTTATCAATATTTCCAGGACAAAGTGAGAAGCAGCAGTGGGGAAAGGCTGGATACTTCCTGGATGCCTGTCTCCCCGAGCCAAAAGGACAGCATTGATTAGCCCACCGCCTCATGAAGAATCATCAAAGAAAACCAAAGGATTTCCCACTTTGTCAGTTTATCAAAGGTTTTTGTAAGTGTGACTACAAAACCGTATTTTGAACTTTGTGACTATAAAATGGCCTTGTTAATTAGATGTCGAAGAGTGTTCAAAGATGCCTTATCACTAATGAAATCATCTTTTAAAAATTGTTTACCCTTGCTGATTTGTATGAAGTGCTGAAAAATTTGTGAGTATATAACGAAAATGTTGTTAAAGAAATTGCTATTGTGTCATCAGAGGAAGGCAGACCAGTATAGTGGATTAGAGGGGTGGGGTTTGAATTCCATCTCTACTAATGATGACCCATGTAACTTTGGGCCTCAATGTCCTCATCTGTCAAATGAAGCCCCTTTTAGCTCTAGGACTGTGGTCTGTGCTTCTTTCAGCTAATAATAGTATACAAGTATACAAGATACAGTATGCAAGTATACAAGAAGCTCCCATCAGTTCTGTTCCAAAAGTTCATTTGGAATTCAGCTGCTTTGGAACTCAGGAAGGTATTTTTCCATAGAGTCAATATTATAAATGGTACTTGGGTTCCCAAATCCATCCCCAGAAGTTTATTTAACCCACAACATAACTAAAATACTACTTATTTTCATTGGAAAATAGTACAAAATAATACCATGATTATTTAAAAAGTTGAATAAGAAGTTTTAAGGGGCAGCTTTGTGATGCAGTAGATGGAGCACTGGACATGGAGTCAGGAAGAACTGAGTTCAAATCCAGCCTCAGACACTTACTAGCTGTGTGACCCTGGGTAAGTACGTTTTCTTAACTCTGTTTGCGTTAGTTTCCTCATTTGTAAAATAAGCTGGAGAAAGAACCGGCAAGCCACTTCAATATCTTTGTCCAGAAAACCCCAAATGGCATCACAAAGAGTCAGACATAGCTAAATAACAACAATAAGGGGTTTTAAAAATTATTTTGAATGCTGGTGTTTAAGGAAAAGCAGCTTCTAATTAGAGGAAAGTGAGGAAGTAGATAAAATGCTATGGAAAAATCTCAAAGATTTCTCAACCCTTTCAAGGACTTTCAAAGTTGAGTTCAACAAACAAATTAGGTGTTCACTATGTGTCTGAGGCATCATGCTAGGCACAGGACAATCCAATATTCTCAAGGGTGTTACATTCTATTAGAGATTTTTTTTAAAGATTAAGGCTTTTGTGGGGAAAAAAAAATGAACCACAGAATCACCAAATTTCTGAGTTGGAAGGACATCAGTGACCATCTGGTCCAAATCAGACCTTACAAGAAGCCTCAGTCTAACTAATCTGACTACAAGTGATCATTTGGTCCCTGGCCAAGGAAGCCCATTATCCTTTGTGGAAGATAGATCTGGGACTTGAGAAATCACCTCACCTCAAGCCTAAAATTGCCCCTTTGCCTCTTACACCTGTTGCTCCTAGGGCCAAATAAAACAATCCTAATTCTACACCACTACTTTTCAAGTCTTTAAAATCAGTCATCTTGTCCATCTTATTTTCTCTTATCAAGACTGAACGTCCTCAGTCAACTGACCCTCCAGGAATAGCCCTGGAGCCTCCACCATTCTGATTACCCTCCCCTGGAATTTCTCTTTCCTAAAATGCTTCATGTAGAACGGAACACAATTCTATGGTTGGGGGTCTATTCCCAACAAAATTAAGACTAGCCCCCATTATTCCTAAAAGCTTTAACTTTCCTGATGTCTCCCAAGATCATGTTAGTTATTTTCATTGTCATATCACATCGAGGCAGCCAAACAAGCTAATAGAGTTTTTTGAAATGATCTCAAGGTCCTAGTGGTTTACAAGCTCAATGTGTTACATGATATAAAGGCCAAAACTAAAGCAGATGTGATCATGGGCTTTCTTAAGAGAGAGAAGGACTCAAGTGCCCGGCGCTTTGCACAGAGAGCACTTAATAAAAGCAGAGTCTATAGTCAGCACTTAATATAAATGCATGTTAATTGATTCATCACTAAGGAGACTGTGCTGGAGCACATGAACAGGCTGGAGAGCCTGTGGAGGAGGGCAATGAAGATGGTGAAGGGCCCTAAGGGTTTGCCATTCGAGGGCTAGATGAAGGAATTGGGGGGTGTCTAAGCCTAGAGAAGGTTGTGAGGAGACATGCTGTGTTCCAATATTTGGAGAAGGGATGAACCTCATTCTGCCTGAGGCAACACTTCACATTCTCCTCACTCTTCAACACCAATGCAGGGATCCCCAGTATGATTATCACCATTTCTAAAATGGGGAAACAAATTCCGAGTGGTTCAGTTGTCTATAGTCACATCACCAGTAGAAGAGTCAGAAGTGGAATTTGAACCTGGGCCCAAGTCCCACCATGCCCATTACACCTCATCCCAGAGTGGATTGTGCTGTCCTGGGTAGTTGTTGGCCCTCCCTTAGTAGGTGCCTTTAAACAAAGGCTGACTGTACTAGCTATGTGACCCTGGGCAAGTCACTTAACCCCAATTGCCTCACCAAAATAATAAAATTAAATTTAATTTAATTTAAAAAAAAACGAAGGCTGACTAGCTGCTTTTGGGAAAGGTTTGATGGGGTTGGGGAGGGGGGGGGGTTGGTTCTTGTCCAGGTGAAGGTTGTCACCTTGAATAAATTACCTAATTTCTCAGGGCCATAGCAGGTGCACTGGTGGACATCGTCCTCATTGATAAATGAGTGGAGTTCAAAAAGAACTTCAGGGTTACTGGGTGATCCCTAGGATCCTTCCAAAGCCTGATTCTGCACTTCAAGGCACATTTGTGAGTGTGGGCCTTCTGGAATGATCCACAAACCTTGGGCCTCTTTCATTTCTTTAGACCCAACATCATTTTCTCCATGTATCACATTCACCCAAGCCTCAGTTTACCTCCCTGGCTTATCGCCATCCTATGGCAGAACCCAGATAAGGTCTGACTAAAGTAGAGCACTAAGGAACTCTTGCCTCCCTTTTCCTGAAGTTGATTGCTTTTGACTCAGAAGATTCTAGGGCATCTCAATGGTGCCCCAGTGGACATGGAGTCTGGAAGACCCACGTTCAAATACAGCCTCAGACATTTGCTAGCTGTGTGACTCTGGGAAAATCACTCAGCTTGTTTGCCTTAGTTTCCCCAACTGTAATGGGAATAATAACAACATCTGCCTCCCCATGTTGTTGTGAGGCTCAAATGAAATAATGTGCCGAGTGTCTGGCACATAGTAGGTGCTTATTGAATTCTTGTTCCTTTCCTCTTTATGTAGACAAAAAGCACGTTAGTCTCTGGAGCTGCTAAATCATGCTGCTGATTCATATTGAGCCTGAGGTCCACTGAAACTGGCCAGATCTTTTTCAGACAAATAACTGTCTAACCTTACCTGTCCTGTATGTTTGAAGTAGATTTTTTTAATCGATGATTAAGATTTAGCCTGATGCCCCAGCTTGTCAACATCTTTTTGGAGCCTGGCTTTCAACCAGTGTGGTAGCCAGTTTTTTGTCCCAGTTTTTTGTCATCTGAAAATTTGATAAGCAAACCATCCATGCCTTTCTCCAAGTCATTAACAAGATATGTTCAACAGTGCATGACTGTGCCCAGGTCCCTGGGGCCCTGAAAACCAAATTGATACTGGAACATTTCCTTTGAGTCCAGTTATTCAACCAGGCCCAAATCTACATAACTCTAACAGCTAGTCCACATCTCTCCATCTTTCCTCCAAGAATAGCATGAGAAACTTTATCAAATGCTAATTTACTAAAATATGGGCAGATTATATGCGCATCCTCCTCCTAACCAATGAATTTGGAAACCTTGTCAAAAAAAGGAAGGGAGATTAGCCTGGCATGATCACTTCCTCATGGCTCTGTTTCCTTTTCTACTTTTAAATTATCCATTCTGAAATGGCCCCAAGAATGAAAGGCAACCTCAATGACATGTAGCTGGCAGACTTTTATCCTTCCTTTTTTTTTTTTTTAATTAGGAAGGTATCACTTTTCCCCAGGAAAAGCCAGCCATGTCACTTTAATTCATTAGGGGGTGATTTCTTACTAACTCCTTAATTGCCTTAAGTCTGAACTCCCTAGTGACCCTTTCCAATATGTAATTTCCAGCGCAAATGTCCTTCCACTCTGGTAAGAATGGAGCAGTGAAACCTTCTTTCTGTTGTCAGTTAGCATCATCACATCCTCCCCAAGCAACCATCCTGTCTTTTCATCTTCCTCCTTTCCATAATTGAACTTTTGTTGTTGTTGTTTTTGTTTTTTAGTGGGGCAATGAGGGCTAAGTGATTTGCCCAGGGTCACACAGCTAGTAAAGTGTCAAGTGTCTGAGGCCGGGTTTGAACTCAGGTCCTCCTGAATCCAGGGACAGTACTTTATCCATTGCGCCACCTATCTGCCCCCCTATAATTGAGCTTAAAAGAAAAACACAACAAACCCACAATCCTTTTTGTTGTCCTTAGCTTCATCCTGAGCCTTAGCATTTCTGACACTGTCTTTACAGATTCATTCAAGGGATAAATTTATAATCTGTTCCCTGGCCTTACTTTCATCTTCTAAACCAATGATGTCAAACTCAAATAGAAACTCATTAGACCACATAATGACCTTAGAAAGCCACAAATTAACATTATCTACATTGTGTTGTAGAGAAAGAAATGACAAACCACTCCGGTATCTTTGCCAAGAAAACCCCAAATAGGGTCATGAAGAGTCAGACTTATGTGAATGAACAACAACAAAAATGCTGCATTGTATGTTTAGCTATTTTGTTAAACATTTCCCAATTACATTTTAATCTGGTTCAGGCTCACAATGGGTTTGATGTGTCTGCTCTCAACATATCTTTTGAAAATCTAAGTTGGTGAGTGAGTCCCCTGTGTAGCCACATCGGTCTCTTCACACAGTCAGAACTGGAATCATTTAATGGGCAGACTGAAAGAGATGTCATTGTCAGTTTCAGAAAGAGGTCTTCAGGAAAAATGTCCCAGGGAACTGTGTTTTTTAGGTTTTATTCATAGAGGAATAGATGGCATGTTTATAAAATTTACAGATGACACAAAATAGAGAGTGATAATAGCTAACACACTGGGGGAAAAAAGTTCTTGACAGTCCAGAGCGGATGTGTCCAGAGTGGATGTGGCAAGCAGCCCAACCAGATTAAAATATAATTGGTGATTATTAACAAAATAAACAAAAAATAATACAACAAGTTAATTTGTGGTGTTTCAGAAGGGCTCTTAGCTAGAGCATTGAGCTCAAATTCAATAGGGATAAATCGAGGGTCTCCCATTTGGGTTCCAAGATGCAATTTCCTAAGTACTGGGTCAGTACAGGACTAGAGAAATGAAGCAACATTTGTTCTGGTCATGCCACATGGAGGGTACAGTGTCCAATTCTGGTCATTCCACTTTGGACAGCTAGAATTCTTAGATGGGTTTAGCCTAAATTTGCCTCCAGGTAACTCCATGGGATTGCTCCCAGTCCTGCCCTCTGGGGTCAGAAACAACCTTATCACCCAAGGATCTGTTGAAAGTGTTGGGAATGCTTTAGACCTCAGAGAAGATTGAAGAAGGAGGAATATGGTGACTGGGTTTAAGTATCTGAAAGATTGTCTTTGGAAGAGGGCTTAGACTTGTTCTTTCTGAAGAACCAGAATAGTGGTTGGGAGTTGCAAGCAGGGAAATTTAGGCTCATGTCATGAAAACCTTCCTAACAATCAGAGGTGTCCCAAAGTGGAATGGGATAACGTCCCAAAATCCCAGAGTTTGAGAGTTGGAAGGGATCTCAATGGCCATGTTGTCCAACCCTATATGGAAGGAATCCCCACTTTAGTAGACCCAAAGGTAATCACCCATCCTCTACCTGAAGACCTCCAAGGAGGGCATGTGATATAATGGTAGGTGTGCAGTCAGAAAGACCCAGGTTTAAATCCTACTCCTGATGCTTAACATGTGGGATGATGAGCAAGTCACAACCTTTTCAAGCCTCAAGTAAAATGAAGATAAAAATATCTGTAATTAGGAGTCTTTTCACAGGCTCGTTCTGAGGCTGTAAATAAAAGGTGTCTGGAAAATGCTTTGCAAACTGAAAAATGTGACATAAATGCCAGTAATCATCAGTAGCATTACTATGATGCCTATCTCCTCCTACTCAGAAACGTGGTAGACTATAGGTCCAGAAGGTGGTATATGTTGTCCCAGAGAATAAATGGGTTCATCTGTCTTGCTTCACTGTCCTTTGTTACAAGAGCAGGTCCTATCAGGAGGGCTAGGGGGTATTAGGAAAAGATCGTGATATAAAAAAGGAAAGAATCAATAATGCATGTTTTTAAAATTGAAAATCGACCATTTGCTGTTTCTTTTGTCTCCCATGTTCCCTTTAATCAGCTCTTTCTCCCTGTGGTCTGTAGATGAGGTCTATAAAACTTCTATATTGAATATATTGTGTTTAATGAATGTGCTTTGGGTACTGTACTTATCCCATGCTAAGGAAAGGCTTTTAAGAATGCAGACAATGATTGTTTCCCCTAACAATCAATGTCTATGATTTACTTAGCATTCACTGGGGATCCCATGTAACTCTGAGTGCCTGGAAAGCCTGCATTACTTTAATAACATCTGGAGTCTTAAATAGAATTTCTGTATCTTAAATTTCTTTTTCTATAATTGATCTTTTAGTGAGGTTTTTTTTTTAAATCCCCTAATAAAAAGTAGTGTGCCCTCTGCTTCTAGTCATGGCTGACATATAAATCAGCTGGTTTTGCTCAAGTGACTTCTCTCTTTTTTAATCTTTGTTACAAGCCATAGCTTGGTACCTAGAGGAGAGGAGGGATATCGTAAGAAATGAAGGTGATACAAAATCAAAAATGGTCCTGATCAGGGAGCAGCGATCCAAGTGGTGTCACATGGTTGCAATAGAATATTATTGTTCTGGGATGAATACCAAGAAACCTGGACAGATGTACACAGGCAGAGCAAGCCCACACCACAAAAGCCAAGAGTGAGTGTAGCCAAAATATAAAAATTCAGCAGGACTGGAACGAAGATGCATGAGGAGACCCCTGTCCCCCAGTGCTCCTCTTCACAGAAGTGGGAGGTCCTCAGGGGTTGCACATGGCACTGTTTTGAAGACTTTTTCCTTTACAAGATCCTATTCGTTAAAGGGGATGGCTCTCTGGAAAAGACATTCATAAAAAAACATAAAACCCCCAAAGTTATCAATGAAATTTTAAAACAACTGGGTTTTTTTTTTCATGTTACCAACAACTCATCAATTATATGATCAAATGAGGTAAGATAATTTGCAAAACTTAGAGTGTGATACAGTGGGAAGAGGGCTGGGTTTGGAGTCAAAGGGTCTCAGATCCGAGCCTGGCCTTGTCACTTAACCCCTCTGGTCCTCAGTTTCCCTATCTGTAAAACGTTCCTTGATCCCTCCATATTCTTGCAGTCACAACCCTGGCTCCCCCCTCATGACCCAGATTCCCTGCTCACCCTTTCCAGTGCTGTTTCTTGCACTTTCACCCATTCCCACCCACCCACTGGTTGAGGTAAAGGAGTTGAAACACTCCTTGCTTACAAAGTCACTTCCAGGCTCTCCTGCCACCATCACTCAAAAAACTCCTTTTTCAACCCACATTTATCATCCTATCGAGATTCTAGTGACTGCCGCCTGCCAACCTCACTTTCCCTCCTCAGCACATTCAGTGTCTGGGTATCACAGCATTTATCCCCTGACAAACTCCTACCCTCATACCAGGGGACTTGAACATAGCTATTGATATTCTCTCAAACACCCTAACCTCCTGGTTCTTCATATTACCTGTGATGATCTCCTCCTCCATAACAGCCCAGCTACAATCAGACGGTGATGCCCTTGATCTTGCCATCACCCCCATTCCATGTCCATGCTCATGAACATTGAAATTCCTTTATCTGACCATAATCAGCCTCCCTCTCCCCCTGCCTTGCAAATCTAAACTCCGTTTTCCTTATCATTTCCGGGGGGATGGCCTTCCATCCCTCGGTTCTCTCCCAGGCCATCCCCTCAGCAATAGCTACAAGCTATTACCAACTCTAAGTGCAGGCCACCTTCTTCCTGAGCCTCACTTCTCTCTCAGTTATTGGGATACTGCTCTATCCTGGCTCTCCTCAAGGGCGGCTCCTTCTCAGTTCCCCTTGCCAGATCTTCATCCATGCTTTTTCACTGTGGTTGTCCCCCCAAGGCTCTGTCCCCACCCATCTTCTCTTCTCACTAAATACTATTGAACTGGATGCTCTCATAATCTCCCAATAAAATTCAATGTTCTTCTCTATGTGGATGCTTCTTCGATCTATTCGTCCGGCCGTAATTTCTTTCCTGATCTCCAGTCTTGTGTTGGCAAACTGCCCATTGGACAGGTTGTCAAACTCTTAAACTCAGCATGCCCCAAACCAAACATTCTCTTTCCCACAAAATGTTCTCCACTTCCTAATTTCCGTACTACTGACAAGGGCACTACCATCCTCCGAGTCCCCCAGGTTTGCATCCTCCACTCCTCACTCTCTCATGCCTCATCGCCTATTGGCTGTCAAACCCTACGCTGTCTATCTGCATTAGCCCACTGGATACCTCCCTTCACCCTTCACTCAGCTGTCAAAGCACAGGTCTGACCATGTCACCACCTGTTTATTAAACTCCAAGGGCTTCCTATCCCCTCCAGGATCCAATATAAGATCCTCAGATTTTCAAAACCCTTCATAATCTGAACCACTCCTACCTTTCCATATTACTCATACCTGCCGCGCCCCCCCCCCCCCATGTTCTTCCATGCAGTGACACCGGCTTCCTCGTTTTTCCATCCTCCTCCTGCCTTTGGGCATTTTCACTTGCTGTGCCTCCTGCCTGGAATTCTCTTCACCTCCATCTCTGCTCCCTGGACTCTTGGCTTTCTGGAAATCTCAGCTAAAATCCTACATTTCTGCAAGAATCCTTCCCCATGTTCTTTCAGCCTTCTCTCCTGGATTATCTCTAATTTATGTTATCTCGGCCTTGCTTGTACATAGTTATTTACACATTTTCTCTCCCATTAGCCTCTCAGATCCTTGAGAGCGGGGACTGTTTTTGTCTGTCTTTGAATCTCCGGCTCTTATCACAATGCCCTTAGTAAGTAATTGCTCCTTGACCGTTTGTCCCCACACTGGGAAGGCTCACTCTCCTCCCCTGCGCTTCTTGGAATTCCTGACTCCCTTTCAAAATTGGGCCCAAATGCCATCCAAGTGGCAGGAGGTCTTTAGTCCCTGCCTTCCTCCCCAAGGTTCCCTCGGATCTGCTTTGCCTTGTTTTATGTTTGCCTGTAGGCATGCATGTTGTGTCCAGTTAGAATGCAAGGTCCTTGAGGGAGGGCCCTACACATAATAAAGGTTGACTGAATGATTGATTAACTTCAGGAATCCTCTCTGCAATACAACTGGTCTCTCCTGAGGGAAAGCAGATAACCCCCAAGGCAGTCTGTCCCATTTTGGAATATCTCCAATCGTTGGGAAGTTTTTTCCCCTATGCTAACCTGTTGGCAGAAAAAGGAATGCTCAGAAAAAAAGAAAAGGAGGGCTGGTCACCTGGTGAAAGGGAGAGGAAACCAGGAGACAATCTGTGCACCCCACTGGCATCTGTTCCTGGCACATTCGGTGGACCTGGTGGGAGAGCATGAATGAGCCTGGTCCAGAGTGGCAGGGATGGGATGGACTGCGATCTGCATCCTTGGAGGGAAGACCCACCTCAATGAAGCCTTAGCTCTCTTGGAATTTGGAGGACATTTCCATGACCTCCCCGCATTGATCTTAGTTCTCCCCTCTAAGGCTGGAGGCCAAGGACCCCGGTTGAAATCCGATCTCTGCCATTTACTAACCTTGGGCACATTCTGGGTCTTCTCTTTTCTAGGCTCAACACTCCCATTCCTTTCCCTTCTCCTCATCAGTATGACTTAGCAATCCTTTATCAACCGAGCTGTCCTCTTACAGCTGTGCTCCACCTTCTCAGTGTCCTGAGATGGACAGAACCCCTCCAGATGTGCCCCAAATGGGGAAGACTGGAGCAGGAAGATCACCTTTCTAATCCCGGAATGATATTTGTTGGTTGTAGCGTCTGAAGTTCTGGCCTGTAAAATATGAAGGGTTTTGTTGTTGGGGTTTTTTTGAGGGCAGGAAGTTGGATATCAAACATTGGCTGACAATTCATTTACGTAATGGGGGTGATAAGGGATACCCTTTGAACGAAGGGACTGGAGAACCTCCAATGGGGCTGGGCATGTATCCAGTAGAGAAACTCCTCATTGGTCCCTGTGACTTGGGCGGGGTCACACATGATTGGCTACTGAATCAGGTCTCTTGAGTGCATCACTTGGGCCCTTGCCAGGCTTTCTCTTGGACTTCCAACAAGAAGAGAAGGAGATTTCTCCCCTGTCCCTGCTGCCCCCCCCCCCGCCCCCGCCAATGGCCATGATGGTTGATCACACAGAAATGGCAATCGTCTTGTGCTTGCCAAAGAGAGAGTGATTTGGGACCACAAAGCCCTGGCCACCTATTTCCTATTTACTGCCCTGAGCATAGGTCACCCAACAGCAATTTTGAGACTGAGATGATCTCTTTTGAGAGATCAAAGTTTCCTACCTCAGTCAGCAGCTATTACTTCATCAGCCCAATAGGTCTGGAGTTCCTGAATCAGGACTCATTGCCCAGATTCCTACAACGATTCTCTTCTCAGAGGTATGCCCCATACCTATAACAGTCCCTTCTGAGTAGACCTTGGGTATGATCCATATTTTATTTAAGAGACATTCCCCAGAATTCTGTTTGGGTATGGGAGCATAATGAACCAGAGAGGGAGAAAAAAAAGCCGGCTCCCCTTCTCCTGGTAGTCAGGCTTACCCCTGGACTGAATCTTCCCTCCATCGCAGGCCAAGCAGGACAGCTTCATATCCCTGGAAGGTTTATACATCCCTCTCCTTACAATACATATAGATTGGGGAGTTGGGTCATGCTTTACTCCATTTTACATTCTGCTAGGAAGAATGGCTTTCCCCATGTATTTTTTCTTTTGGCAAAGCTTGTCAATGGAGCCAGTGACAAGCACAGGGAGCATTCAACTTCCTGGGGCATTTTTTCCAAGGTAGAAAAAAAAAAAAAAGAAATGAGCTCATTTTAGCTGCTAAAGGCCAAAGACCTGTTTCGCACAGCTGCTGAATGAATTCTGCAAAGGGCAGCTGTATTATTGGTATTCAGGGCTGTTTTAATGACTTGTGCTTTTCCTGAAATAGAAAGAAGGTCATGAATTCCTCAGGAAAAATGTTTTCTGAAAACTCTAAGTAGAGGGCTGTAATTAAGAATGATGAGTCACATATCTATACTACTTCCTCCCAACAACCTTGTGAAGTAGGAAGGAGCACAGGGTCATAGAGTTAGAGCTGGGAGAAAACCAAGGAAGTCCTCAAGTCCAAGCCCTTCCTTCACAAATGGGAAAACTGAGACCAGAAAGGGGATATGACTTTCCCAGAGTCACAAAGAATTTGAAGGTTCACTGCTTCCTACCTATGGGGACAGTGTCTTCTCCATGACCTCATCTTATTTAGAGAATTGGGGAACATTAGGTTGATGAGGAGGTCAGACAAAACCTTATTTGGGTGCATTATAAGACATCCATAACAACAATAATAATGAGGAGGAAGAGGATGGGGAAGGATAATGAGTAGGTGGGGAAGGAGGGGGAGGAAGAGGAAAAAGGGGGATGAAGAGGAGGAAATGGAGAAGGAGGAGAAGAAGGAGAAGGAGAAGGAGAAGGAAAAGGAAAAGGAGAAGGAAGAAGGAGAAGGAGGAGAAGGAGGAGGAAAAGGAGAAGATGGAGAAGGAGGAGGAGAAAAAGAAGGAGAAGAAGGAGGAGAAGAAGGAGAAGGAGAAGAAGAGGGAGAAGAGAGTAGAGACAATGATGATGAAAATGATGATGGAGGAGGGGAAAAGAGGAAAGAAGCCATGTTTGTATAATCTTTTAAGATTTGCAAAGCTTTTCTGGGGGAAATAGCATCTACAAATACAACTTTAAAGTTTAATGCAAGAAAATAAATATGTCATTGTGAGGTATTTCATCCTGAAGACTCCTGGGTTTAGAATAATAAGACACAGTTAAAGCTCAACTCTCCTACTTTCTACCTGTGTGACCTCAGAAAAGTCATTTCTCTCTGGGTCTCAATTTCTTTATCTGTAAAATAATTGTGCTGAACTCACCCAAAGGGATTAAGACATGAAATTTGTTGTTCAGTCATTTCAGTCATGTCTGACTGTGACCCCATTTGGGGTTTTCTTGGCAAAGATATTGGAGCGTTTGCCATTTCCTTCTCCAGATCATTTTACAGATGAGAAAACTGAAGCAAACAGGGTGAAGTGACTTGCCCAGGTTCATACAACTAGTAAGTGTCTGAGGCCAATTTGAACTCAGGAAGATGAGTCTTCCTGACTCCAGGCCCTGAACTGTATCCAGTATGCCACCTAGCTGCCCTATTTCATGGGGATTCAGGCTATATGACATCCCTTCTCACTTATGGCTCACCTCTCCCAAAGCCCCTCAAAGACAGTGATTTCTCCAAGGGTAGAATACACTATGAGGAGGCAGGCCCAGAAGGACTCCCTCTCCATGGGCTAATTGTGAGCAGGAGAATGTTCTCCATGTGGCCACTGATCTCTAGGCTGCCCTGCTCTCTTTAACCCTGACCCAGCCTGCTTTCTGACTCCAGGCCATCTGGGAGCTGTGTTGACCTTCTCTTTGGGCACTACCTGGTCTAAATAAGCCTTTCTGCCTTCATGAGGGAGCCCAGTCCCTGTTCCCCAAGTTCTTCCTTTTCCCCTCCCCTTCCCCTCCTCCCTTAACCTCTAGAACTAGCTACCCCTGGGGGAGAGCCTTACCCTCTAGCCCCTAAGATCTTACAGCAGGTAGAAGACTAAAAAACATGCCAATTGAGTGGTTTTCAGACCCCAACAAGGAACAAGTTCTGTAAGATGCTGGCAAGAGACCAGTCCTAGCTGAAACACCTTAGTTACAGATCTGACTAAACATAGCTAATTCCTGTGACTGTATATAGCATGATCTTGAGACCCTT
The DNA here is from genome assembly GCF_019393635.1 of Dromiciops gliroides. Classification (NCBI taxonomy): domain Eukaryota; kingdom Metazoa; phylum Chordata; class Mammalia; order Microbiotheria; family Microbiotheriidae; genus Dromiciops; species Dromiciops gliroides. The sequence goes on from NC_057864.1 coordinate 11,777,749, forward strand.
TCCCATCCTTGTTGCTTTCCTCTAGATGCATTAAGATTAGATTAAGATAGTCCAAGTTAAAAAAAAAAAAGAGCGAGAAGAATTCTAGAAGATTCCACATATTGCTTGGGATTTCCATCAAACAGGAAACCCATGAAGCATGCTATGCATGAGACTAAGAGTATGGAGTTTGTTTAGCTTACATTTATGGCTCTTCTTAGTCAACCTTTTCTTTTCTTTTAATTCCTGCCCATATATTTTGTTGCTAGATGGGCCTTTTCCAAATACATTCCTCCCCCTATCCTGCCCTATCTTGTGATCCATAAGTCCTAGCAAGGAATAACTAGTTTAACAGCCAAGTCAGATAGTGGAGAACAATATTCTCCACCCATTGTTGGAAGTACCTCTCAAAGGTTGGCATTCTCTTGGTTTCGTTTGTATTGAGGGATGGAATGATGCCCTCGTTAAGTCATTGAACATTTTAACAAAGGTTTATTTGGCCCTAATACAGCAAGGATGTGCAATAAGAATTAGGTAGCTGCCTGCCTCCCCTCTTCACCTTCTGATCAGCAAGGCATCAAGCTATTGCAGATTTGCATAATCATTGGCACCCACTAAATATGAGAGGCCTAGACTCTACATGGCTGGGACAGCTTATGCCCGTACATATTCAGGAAGCCATTTCATGGAAGCCAGGGCCAATTAGGTACACAGGTAGCCTTGACTCCATTTAGTAAAGTCTCCCCATGTTGGGTAGGAAGAATAATCAGATTCTATCATACCCACAGTCCCCTAGTACTGCAAAAAAGGGAAAGAGGTGCCTTTTTAAGCATTTCATTTTGCTAATATTATTTTTTTTAATTAACAAAAATATAATTTACCTTTCTCCCCTTCCATCCTTTCACTTAGAGAAAAGAAAAACAAAGACCTTGTAACAAATATTCATAGAAAGTGAAACAAATTCTCACACTGGCCATGTTCCAGTCTGCACCCTGAGTCCATCACCTCTCTGTTAGGAGATGGGTAGCATGTTTCAACATTGACCTTACAAAGTGGTGGTTGGTCATTTCATTGATTGGAATTCTTAAGTCCTTCAGAATTGTTTTGTTTTGTTTTGTTTTCTTTTTTTTAGTGAGGCAATTGGGATTAAGTGACTTGCCCAGGGTCACACAGCTAGTAAGCGTTAAGTGTCTGAGGCCGGATTTGAACTCAGGTACTCCTGACTCCAGGGCCAGTGCTCTATCCACTGCGCCACCTAGCTGCCCCCAGAATTGTTTTCTTTAGAGTTTTGTTTTATATAAATTGTCCTTCTGGTTTAATCACCTTTCAGCTGTTATAGATATGGAGTGTCTCAAATGGGATATCCTGCACTTTTACATAGCGATTCTTTCCCTCCTTTTTTAATCTTTCTGCGGTATAGACCTACTACTGTTATGTCTAGGTATAAGGTTTATACATTTTATGAATTTAGGGGGCATATTTCCAAATCATTTTTCAGAATTGCTAGACCAATTCATAGTTCCACCATGAGTGTATATACCACGAATGCAAGGTTGGTTCAACATTAGAAAATATAAGCAAAATTGACCATAGCAATAACAAAACCAACAGAAATCACATGATTATCTCATTAGAAGCAGATAAAGCTTTTGAGAAAATACAACAATCCTATTTAAAACCCTAGAGAACATAGGAATACATGGAGATTTCCTTAAAATGATAAGTAGTGTCTATCCAAAACCATTAACAGACCTTATCTGTAATGACAATAAGCTAATAATTTCCTAACAAGATCCTAATAAATTCCCAATAGGATCAGGGGTTAAACAAGGATGACCACTATTATTCAATGTTGTATCAGGAATGCTAGCTCTAGCAATAAGAGAAGAAAAAGGAGGGATTAGACTAGGCAATGAGGAAACAAAACTATCACTCCTTGCAGATGATATGATGGCATACTTAGTGAATCTTAGAGGATCAAATACAAATCCAGTTAAAAAAAAAATACTAACATCTTTACCAAATTGAAGGATATAAAATAAACCCACATAAATCATTAGCATTTCTCTATATTACCATTAGAGTTCAGAAGCAAGAGATAGAGAAATTCCATTTTTAAATAGCTGTAAACAATATAAAATACTTGGGAATCTACCTGCTAAGGCAAACCCAGGAACCATATAAACACAAGTACATTTTGCACACAAATAAAGTCAGATCTAAACCATTGGAAAAACATCAATTGTTCTTGGGTGGACTGGGCCAATATAACAAAAATGATAATTCTACCTAAATTAATTTACATATTCAGTGTCATAACAAATTACCAAAAATAATTTTATAGAGCCAGAAAAATAAAATTCATCTGGAAGAACAAAAAGTCAGGAATGTCAAGGGAATCAATGGAAAAAATGTGAAGGAAAGTATCCTAGCCATACAAGATCTCAAACTATATTACAAAGCAGTAATCATCAAAACTATCTGGCACTAATTAAGAGAGTGGAATATATTAATTATATAATTTACGGTAGTAAATTACTACATTAATCTAGGGTTTGATAGACCCACAGACCCACGCTTTTGGGAAAAACCTCATTATTTGACAAAAACTGATGGGAAAACAGGAAAACGGGAAACCAGTATGGCAGAAACTAGGTACAGACCACCATTTCATACCATATACCAAAATAAGGTCAGAATGGGTAAATTAATTAGGGTTAAATGGTGATACCATAAGCAAATTAGGAGAGAAAGAATAGTTTACCTGTCAGATCTAGGAATGGATGAATTTAGAAACAAATAAGGTATAGAAAGCATTATGCAATGTAAATGAATAATTTTGATTATATATAATTTGAAAGTTTTTCACAAACAAAACCAATGTGAGAACAGTTGGAAGGAAAGCAGAAAACTAGTGGGAAAATGTTTATAACAAGTATTTCTGATAAAGGCCTCATTTTTCAAATATACAGACAACTAGGGGGGAAGCTAGGTGGCACAGTGGATAAAGCGCCAGCCCTGGATTCAGGAGGACCTGAGTTCAAATCCAGCCTCAGACACTTGACACTTACTAGCTGTGTGACCCTGGGCAAGTCACTTAACCCCCATTGCCCTGCAAAAAACAAACAAAACAAATATACAGACAACTGAGTGAAATATATCAACAGGCAGTTTTCAGATCAAGAAATCAAAGCTATCTATAGTTATATAAAAAAATGCCCTAAATCACTACTAATGAGAGAAATGCAAATTAAAATAACTCTGAGGTACTACCTCACACCTATCATATTGGCTAATATTACACAAAAGGAAAATTATTAATGTTGAAGGAAATGCAGGAAAACTGGGACACTAATGCACTGTTGGTGGAGTTGTGAAGTGATCCAACCATTCTGGAGATCAATTTGGAGCTATGCCCAAAGGGCTATAAAATCATGCATACCCTTTGATCCAGCAATACCATTACTAGGTCTATACCTCAAAAATATTTTTAAAGGGAAAAGACCTATTTGTACAAAAATATTTATAGTCTCTCTTTTTGTGGTGGCAAAGAATTGGAAATCAAGGGGATGTCCATCAATTGGGGAATGACTGAACAAGTCATGGTATATGGATATAATGGAATACTATTGTGCTATAAGAAATGATGAGCAGGGTGATTTCAGAAAAACCTGGAAAGACTTAAATGAACTGATGCTGAGTGAAGTGAACAGAACCAAGAGAACATTATACATGGTAACAGTAATTTTGTATGATGAACTGTGAATGACTATTCTCAACAATGCAATGATCCAAGACAATCCCAAAGGATTTATGGTGAAAAATTTACGGTAGTAAATTACTACATTAATCTAGGGTTTGATAGACCCACAGACCCACGCTTTTGGGAAAAACCTCATTATTTGACAAAAACTGATGGGAAAACAGGAAAACGGGAAACCAGTATGGCAGAAACTAGGTACAGACCACCATTTCATACCATATACCAAAATAAGGTCAGAATGGGTAAATTAATTAGGGTTAAATGGTGATACCATAAGCAAATCACCACCTCCAGAGAAAAAAAATAAAGTGAAAAATAATATACTTCAATCTGTACGGATGCAGATTGAAGCATATTATTTTTCTCTTTATTTTTTTCCTGGGCTTTTGTTTGTTCTGTATTTTCTTTTGCAAAGTGACTAATATGGAGATATTTTTGCATAGTTTCAAACATATAACATATCAAATTGCTTGCCATTTCTGGAATGAAGGGAGGAAATGGAAGGAGGGAGGGAGAGAATTTGGAACTCAATATTAGGTTCAATATTAGGATAACTCTCAACATAATTGACCACATCAATAATACAACTAACCAAAATCATATGATTATCTCAATGGGTGCAGGGAAAGCTTTTGATAAAACACAGCACCCATCCCTATTAAAAACACTAAAAAGTATAGGAATAAATGGATCTTTCCTTAAAATAATAAGCAGTATTTATCTAAAACCATGAGCAAGTATTATATGTAATGGGGATAAGTTAAAAGTGTTTCTAATAAGATCAAGGGTGAAACAAGGATTTCCATTATCACCACTATTATTCAATATTGTACTAGAAATGTTGTTTTGTAATAAGAGGAGAAAAAGAAATTGAAGGGATTAGAATAGGCAAAGAGGAAATAAAACTTTCACTCCTTCCAGATGATATGATGGCATATCTAAAGAATCCTTCAGAATCAACTAAAAGACTAGTTGAAACAATTAACAATTTTAGCAATTATAGGATATAAAATAAACCCATATTAATATCAGCATTTCTACATATGAGCAACAAAGTCCAGCAACAAGAGATAGAAAAAGAAATTCCATTTAAAATAACTGTAGACAACATAAAATATTTGGAAGTCTACCTGCCAAGACAGACCCAGGAACTTTATGAACACAATTACAAAACACTTTTCACACAAATAAAATCAGAACAAGCAATTGGAAGAATATCAATTGCTCATGGGTAGTCTGAACTAATATAATAAAAATGACAATTCTACCTAAATTAATTTACTTATTCGGTGTCATACCAATCAAATGACCAAAAAGTTATTTTATAGAGCTAGAAAAAAATCATAACAAAATCCATATGGTCAAGAATATCGAGTGAAATAATGAAAAAAAAATTACAAATGAAAGTGGTCTAGCTATACCAGATCTAAAATGATATTATAAAGAGGCTATCATCAAAACTATTTGGTAAGGGCTAAGAAACCAAGTGAAATCACTCAGTGAATTGGTAGAATAGTGTGAAGGGCTAAAATTCTAGCTAGTCTGTCTAAAATATCTAATGAGTGGTCGCCAATAAATTATAAGCTTTAGCAAGAGTTAGACTTTTAAGCATTTATTAAGGAGAATAAGAATTTGGTAAAGAGAGAGAGAAAGGCCTAGATTCCTATCTATTAAAAGGAGAGCACATTTCTAGCTCCCTTCTCCGCCAGAGTCCAGAGGAAAGAGCCTCAGAGTGAGCGCCAGTCTCTTCCTTCCTCCTCCCACTAGTCCGCGTCACTTCCTGATGCCAAAGAAAAGACTCCTGGTCTTGCCCTCAAAGACCTTCGTTTCATGGGCGGAACTCTTCTACAGTAAGTCTCCAGCAGGTGGCGTCATTCCAATCGTTACAGTTCCCCGCTTTGTTTCCTCAAGAAACAGTATGTTTCCTTGATGAAACAGTAAAAAATAACAGAATATAATAACCTATGCTAACTAACAATATGTTAATAACAATATAGAAAAGGAAGAGAGGAAATTTTTGTCCAGAGGGGCGATTTTTTTGTCCTCATGAACTGACGCTTTGACATTGGTCTTGCAAAGGGAGGGCCTCTGCAGAGAATACATGTTACAGATGGTGTATATTATAACAGAAAGAGAAAAGAGAAAAAACAACAACAACAACAACAACACAAAACTGTTCATTTAAAGTCTCTGAAAGTCTTTTCTCAGATGTCCTCTAGGTGTAGTCATGGAATGGAAATCTTTTCAGGGGTTGATGTGTGGATGCTGGTAATCAGCCAGGAAAATTTCCTACAAAATTGAGCTTAATACAACTTTAAAATAGCTTTGTCAATAATCAAATCAAACAATGAAAGTTCTCAAAAACATGTCTAAGGGAATTCAGAATCTTAGTTGTTACACATGAAACATATAATAAAACAAAAATTGAACCATTCTTTAAAATTATAATATTATTACAGTCCCCCTTTATGGAGGGTAATTGAGAAGACAATTGCTGCGATATTATTTTTTAAAAATAATTTTTATCTTTGTTTCATCACTTTTTGCATCATCTGCCTAATCATCCTCATGCCATTATGAGAAATTTAAAAAATCTAATATAATAGGTAACAGGTATCAAGGCCAAATTCAACAGTGTATTTATCATGACACCTGAGATAATTATGGGTGTTACCATAAAAGAACAAAGAAATGATGGGATATGAGCATTCCCACACTTGAGCAGTATATACTGTCCATGGAGTATGCCAGGCTTAAAATAGGTGGATGGAATATATGTCCATGCCACCGAACATATTGGAGGAAACTGAGTCAGACTTAATCAGATGCATGGGATTGAGATGTCCATGGCATCAGGCATATAGGAGGGAGCATAGAAGCCAGGTGTAGAAGTGAGATGGGTGGGATGAATACTTCCAGTCATCTGTACAATATTGTGGGGAAAAATAAAATAAAATATTAAACCAAGAGAATCCAACCTCAACATTAGTCAAAAGCCGTTCCCTCGGCCATACCTTGACTTCATGCATGTCTCCCCTCATGTGACAGTTCAGTGTCTGCTCTTGCATGTATTTCTCTTGTGATTGGATGGCATCTTGGCCAACTGGCATCTGATAACTCAGAATAAAGGCAATTAATGTCTTAAATGATAAGTTCCCATAATCCAAGTCTCATATGGATTTAAAAATTGATAATAAATGATTGCAAAAAATGTGAATACATCTTGACTCAGAACACAATATATAATTATGCAACAATTTCAAAAAATACCCCTTTTTTTAACTTAGTATACAATTACTTTTTTGAAAAATCTGAACATATTTAAATACAAGTTAAAGCACAACACAATCTCAAAGACAACTTTTACAAATGTTCCCCTCTTTTTTTTTGAATATGCTTATCAAAAATAATACTTCTAGAATCAATTTACACTTGCCATAGCAAACAATTTGCTAGGGAAATGCTTTAAAGAGTTTGATCAAATAATCAGTTGAGAAAAAATAACAAAAACAAATAACTCAGAATATGGGAGCACAATACTCCTAGAATTAACATTGTATTATGAAATCAAAACCATGTTTCAAAATTAGATAGATGAATGAATAGAAGAAAATACACGTGGAATAATAAAAGACAATGAAATTCAAACTAGGGAAATCTAAATGAATATGAATTTAATATTAATAAGAGTCTTATAAAATATAAACTTGATCATATGACTATAAAAAACTTTTACAAATATTCTCCTTGTTTTAAAAACTAAGTATAAAACACAATCTCAAAAGCACGAAAATCTCTATGAAAATAAACCCATACCATTAATTTCAAAATGTAGATGTAATAGCATAGAAATCCTATGTAACCTCTGAACTAACATTAATACTCTGAGTGAATTCAGAACACTTTTGATTCCGATATCTAAAATCCCCAATACTCATATCAATACCTTGCTGCTTACTTCTACATTTCTGTAAAATATGTACCCTTCCATGGCAAAGGAAGCGGAGTCTTGAACTATGTTGATGGTTGTCATTCTTATTCAGCTTAAGTTTTTCTTTAACCCCTCTATATTGTCTGTCAGTCTTTTCACCATACAAATGCTTTATAAGATTACTAATTAAAGACAAAAGCAGGTTAGCAAAATTATGAACAAAACGAGCATATCTGGAATTTAAAGGGCTTTCTAAGGTTGTCTCAAGCACAGCCAGGCTGGGGAAGGGCTGAGCCTGAAGCTGCAAATGTAGTTAGAGAAAGTTGAGCATGAGCATTAGATCTCTGGACTTGCCGGGAAGGGGAAGCAATGGGCTTGGCCATGGGAGGAGTAGAGGGTGGGGTCTGGAGAGGAGGGGAGGGACCAGCACAATTTGAATCAGACTTGATTTTGAACTCAGGCCCTACCCCCACTCCTAGGGGATAAAAAGCTTCTAGAGGTTGGGTCATTGCCTCTAGGCATGCAAAATTAGAGAATCTCTCAGCATTAGAATTTGAAAAAAATACAGGAGTGCAAGGGTTCTCTGAAAAAGCATGGTTGGGAGAGGGAGAGATATTTCCTTGTGTGAGTAAGTTGCTGGCTCTTTTAACAAAAATAAAAATAAAAATAGAAAATCCACAAAAACAAAGCATTAACATGATCTTATCTCCCATTTGTCTGGTTAAACAGACTAAAATCAAAAATAGGGTAATTAGGGAGTTTAAAAGGTCCATTTGAAAAAATTTAAGGGGAAAACACAGCCAGTACGCCAGTATTTAGCAGTTCAAGGGAGAGGGTAGGGGAAATTTCTTACCCAACCAGAAGATCAGAAGATTGAGGGTTCGAGTCCCTTGGTGGTCGCCATCTGTGAAGGGCTAAAATTCTAGCTAGTCTGTCTAAAATATCTAATGAGTGGTCGCCAATAAATTATAAGCTTTAGCAAGAGTTAGACTTTTAAGCATTTATTAAGGAGAATAAGAATTTGGTAAAGAGAGAGAGAAAGGCCTAGATTCTTATCTATTAAAGGGAGAGCACATTTCTAGCTCCGCTCTCCGCCAGAGTCCAGAGGAAAGAGCCTCAGAGTGAGCGCCAGTCTCTTCCTTCCTCCTCCCACTAGTCCGCGTCACTTCCTGATGCCAAAGAAAAGACTCCTGGTCTTGCTCTCAAAGACCTTCGTTTCATGGGCGGAACTCTTCTACAGTAAGTCTCCAGCAGGTGGCATCATTCCAATCGTTACAATAGGTTAGGCACACAAGACACAGTAGTAAATGACTATAGTAAGCTACTGTTTGATAAACCCAAAGACTCCAACGTCTGGGGTAAGAACTCACTTTTTGACAAAAAACTGCTGGGAAAACTGGAAGATAGTATGGCAGAAACTAAGCATAGACCAACATCTTACACTGTATACCAAAATAAGGCCAAAATGGGTACATGATTTAGACATAAAGGGTAATACCATAGGCAAATTGGGAGAGGAAGGAGTAGTTTACCTGTCATGTTTATGGAGAGGGGATGAATTTACAACTAAACAGGAGATAAAGAACATTATAAATGCAAAATGGATAATTTTGATTACATTAAATTAAAAAGGTTTTGCACAAACAAAACCATTGCAGAAGGAGAGCAGAAAGCTGGGAAGATATAGTTGATGTTTTTGATAAAGGCCTCATTTCTCAAATATATAGAGAACTGAATCAAATTAATAAGAATACAAGTAATTCCCCAATTAATAAAAGGATCCCCAAAGGATATGAAAAGTCAGTTTTCTGATAAAGAAGTTAAAGCTATCTATAATCCTTTGAAAAAATGTTCTAAATCACTATTGATCAAAGAAATACAAATGAAAACAACTGAGGTACCACCTCACACCTATCAGATTGGCTAATATGACAAAAGGGAAAATGATAAATTTTGGAGATGTTGGAAAATTGGAACACTAATGCACTATTGGTGGAGTTGTGAACTGAACCAACCATTCTGGATATCCATTTAGAACTATGCCCAAAGAGCTATAAAACTGTGCATACTTTTTAACCTAATGATACCACTACTTATTCTATATCTCAAAAAGATTATATAAAAGGGAAAAGGACCTACATGCACAAAAATATTTATAGCAGCTCTTTTTGTGGTGGCAAAGAGTTGGAAATTGAGGCAATGGCAATCAATTGGGGAATGGCTAAATAAGCTGTGGTATATAATTGTGATGGAATACTATTGTGGCATAAGAAATGATGAGTAGGCTGATTTCAGAAAAACCTGGAAAGACTTGCATGAACTGATGCTGAGTGAAGTGAGCAGAACCAGGAGAACATTGTACACAGTAACAGCAACATTATGTGATGATCAATTGTGAATGACTTGGGTCTTCTCAGCAACACAATGCGATTCAAGACAATTCCAAAAGACTCATGATGGAAAATGCTGTACACATTCAGAGAAAGAACTATGGAGTCTGACTACAGATTGAAGCATATTTTATTTTTGCTTTATTTGTTGTACTGTTGTTTTTTCTTTCTTGTGATTTTCCCCTTTGTTCTGATTCTTCCTTTCACAACATGACTAATGTGGAAATATGTTTAACATGATTGTACATATATAATCTATATCAGATTGCCTGCTATCTTGGGGAGGGAAGGAGGGAGAAAAATTTGGAACTCAAAATCTTACAAAAATGAATGTGGAAAAAAATATTATTGCTTATAAATTTTTTTAAAACAAAAGTCAAAAATTATTTTTACATGTAACTGGGAAAGATTAAAATATTATTCCAGTAATAACTAAATTTTTCATAACAATATTCTTCAGGCATATTGGCCTATAATTTGCCTTCTCTCTAGTTTAAATTTCAAGGTTGTATTTTTTTAATCATAGAATAAATTTGATAAGTCCTTTTATTTTTCTATTTTTCAAATAGTTTGTGTAATATTAGAATGAACTTTTCTTTTAATATTTGACAAAAGTTTCTTATAAACCTGGTCTCAGAGCTGTTTTTTTCTTCAGGAGCTTACTTATAGTTTATACAATTTCTGTTTCTAAGTTTGAGCTCTTTAATTTACCCATTTCTTGGTTTATATCTGGGCATTTTACATTTTGATAAATATTCATCAATTTCATTTAGGTTGTCAGTTTTATTGACATATAATTGATCAGAATAATCTCTAATAATTTCCTTTTCTCTTTTATGCTGATAATTTAATTTTCTTATAAAAATAAAATTAACTAGTAATTTATTTTATTAATTTTAAATAGTTCTTATTTTTATTAATCCAATGGGTTTTTTACTTTCAATTTTGCTCATTTCTTTGATTTTCAGATTTTGTATTTTGTTGATTAATTGTGGTTTTTAAAATGTGTTGATTTTTCTACTTTTTTGGTTGCATGCCCAATTGATTGTTGTTGTTTTTTTTAATGAAAGTGTGTAAAGAGATAAGCTATCCCCTTTGCCAACTTCCCTAAAGACTGCTTTTGTGGCATCCCCAAAATGTTAGTATATTGTCTCATTGCTGTAATTATATTTAAAGAAATTATTTTTTTCTATGATTTGTTCTTTGACCCACCAATTCTATAGGTTTGAATTATCTACTTTCCAGTTCATTTTAACTTGTTTCTACTGCAGTCCTTTACTGAATATAATTTCTTTTATTATTTTGTGGTCAATTAAAAGATTTGTTTAATATTTATGCCTTGCTTTATTTCTTTGTGATAAATTTAATTCCCTAATACATCTTAAGTTTTTGTAAAGGTGCCAAAGTTTCTGAGAAGTATTTTATCCTTATTCCATAATTGCTTGAAGTCTTTCATGTCTAGCTTTCCCAAAATTCTATGCAGGTCCTACACTTTTTTTTTGGTTTTTGTTAGATTTGACTAGATCTGAAAGTGGTAAATTGAAGTCACTTACTATTAGTTTTGCTGCCTAAGTGTGTGTCACTTAGTTTTTCCTTTTAGTATTTAGAGACTGAAACTACTCATTTATGTGTATATGTGAAGTACTGATATTAATTCATCGTTTGTGGTATGTTTTAGCATAATGTAATGTCCCTACGTATCTCTTTTAATTAATGTAGTTTTTGCTATTACCTTATCTGTGGCCAAGATTGCTACTCCTGTCTTATTCACGTGAGATAAATCCCTTATAAAATCTTTAAGTTTTAAGTGTGTTTCTTGTAAACATTGTGTTGTTGTATTCTGCTTTCTAATCTGTTCTGCTATCTTCTATTTTATGGGTGAGTTCATCCCACTCATTCACAGCTGTGAGTATTTTATATTTCTCTCCATCCTATTCATTTGTGCTTTTTGTTTCCTATCAACTCTTTACAAAAAAAGAGGGTGGTAAATGAGGAGTATGCTCAGCACTAATGCTCTGTGCTTGGTTCTATCTACTTCTGTTCCTCTATCCCACTTTTCTTCCCCTTATCCAGAGTAGAGTCATGGGTTCTTACCCATTCTTTTATTTTCTTTTTTCTTTTTTTTAAATTTTTTTAGTGAGGCAATTGGGGTTAAGTGACTTGCCCAGGGTCACACAGGTAGTAAGTGTTAAGTGTCTGAGGCCGGATTTGAACTCAGGTACTCCTGACTCTAGGGCCAGTGCTCTATCCACTGCACCACCTAGCTGCCCCTCTTTCTTTTATTTTCAACCCTTTTTGGGGATCCACCCTCTAAGGTTAGGGTTTGTGTTGTATATGACCAATCGCTTTCCAAATCTAATCTTCATCTATATACTTCCCTTCCCTGTTCCCTTCTACTTCCGTGTTGAATGAAATGTATCTCTATACAGAACTCTGTGTATTCTATTCTCTGACAAGTTCAGATGAAAGTGATGCTTAAATGTCTCCATTTCTCTCTGTTTATATAGTCTTTTTGTACACCCCAATTATGTGAGATAATTTCCCTTGTCTTTCCTCCCCCTATTTCTCCTTAGGGTATTCCTTGTTTCTTCCCTTCCTTTTCTTCTTCTAAGATCATTAATACCTAACAATTTGATTCCCAAGCCTTCTGTCTTATTCAATTCCTTCTATGATTCTTAATGATACTAGGGTCCTGAAGGGACACAAACACCCCTTTCCCATATTAAAATGTAAACAAGTCACTCTTGTTTGCTCCCTTCTTATTATTCATTTATGTTCACCTTTTTTATGCTTCTCTTGATTACTGTGTTTGTATTTCAAAGTTTTTACTTAGCTTTGGTCTTTTCATCAGGAATGCTTGAAAGTTCTCTATTTCATTAAAGATCCATCATTTTAATGAATGACTTGCTGGCAAGTCATTCTTGCTTGTAAACCTGTATCTTTTGCCTGTGGTATTTTTAATCAGTTCTCTTCTGGTACCATGCTTTGTGATCCTAACTATATAGTGTTCAATTTCTGTTTTTTTTTTCTTCTTTCCAGTTATGTGATTGCAATCACTATGTTTATTATTTTCCCAGATCTGCTTACTTTATTCTGTTTCAATTCATACCAAGCTTCATCATTTCTTATGATGCAGCCATATTATATTGTATTTATCTACCAGAATTGTTTATCCATTCATTCCCCAATCAAGGGACATCAGCTTTGTTTTCAGATCATTACTCCCACAAAATGTTTAGCCTGCCCTTCCTTAAGAGTAGGATTCCAGATCTTACATCACAGGAGAATGCTGCAGGCTCTCAGCTAGTGTTTACAAAGAGTCTTCCCTCCACAAAGTCCAACTTGGAGCCTTTATCATGGTGAAGAGACTTTCAGAACACCAGAATTGGAAGGGATTTCTGAGACCATCTGGTCCATTCTCTGTGTGGCTTCACTCAAAAATTGGACAGCAGAGCATAAACTCTGAACAGAATACAGGTCAACATTGCCTCCCTCTCATCAGTCCAAGAACCAGTCCAGCTAAAGTCAGAGAGGGTCCCATTTACCAACTCCTAGAATCTCAGAGCTAGGGAAGATTTCAGAGGCCATCCATTCAGGGCCATGTCTGAAGAGGAATAACTTCTTCCATATATCCCTGAAGTAGCCATGCAATAATATTTTCTCCTGTGGTAGTCCTTTTCAATTTAGGGCAGCTCTAAAGGTAGGAAACTTTTCCTTTCATCAAACATAAATATGCCTCTAGGCGACTTCCACCTTCCACTCCTGCTTCTATTCTTTGATTACTGTCTAATTCCTTTTCAAATACTTAAATATCACTGTTATGTTTCCTCCACTCTCAACTCTTCTCCCAACTAAACAGCCTCAATTTCTCCAACTAATCCTCTTATATCAGTCTCAAGGGCCCTCCCTATGCTGCTCAGTCTCCTCCAGACTAATTCTAACTTATCAATGCCCTTTCTAAGATGTGAAACCTAAAAGTAATTACTATGCCCCAGAGGTTGTCTGATGAGAGAAGAATCTAGTGATACTCTCCCCAATCATTTGTTCTGCAAATCCTGCTTTTGTTAGATTGGCCTCAGAAGGAATGAAGGAAGTTTCTTTCCTCTGGCATTCAAAGGGTAGATTCAAAACCTGTCATTAGTAATAGTAGAAGGTGTAAGCTATTGCACAAATACTATTTTTCTCTTTGTTTTCTTATAGGAGAAAGCTCATATCTTGTTTTCAATGCTCCTCAAAGGTGTGGTATTCATGTCCACACCCATCAAATGAGGAGGAAAAAAAAAGGATCAAAATCAATGAAACTCAAGGCCAGGATATTGTGGCCAAGCAAGTTGTTGTTTAGTTGGTCAGTTGTGTTCCACTTCATATTCATTCATTGCTAGTATAATTGCAAGCTTGTAAAATCTTTTTGAGGAACAATCTGGTAGTAATCAATTATTCAGTCAATAAGTATTTATTAAGCAGTCACTGTGTGCCAGGCACTGTGCTAAGCACTGGAGAGTGGTGCAGTATGAAAGGAGAGAAGGAGGCATATTAGAGAGAGATTTTAAAGGCAAAATCTACAAGCTTTGGCACCATCTTGGATATGGGGGTGAGGGGAGAAAGTGAAGACTCCCAGGCTGGGAGCCTGAGGGACTGGGGGGAAGATGTTTCCCTCAGTAGTAATAATAGGAAAGGTAGGAAGGGAGAAAGATGAGTTCATCTTTGGACATATTGGGCTTAAGCTGTCTATGGGACATCCAGTTTGAGATATCTGACAGACATTGGGAGATGCAAGATTGAAGGTTGGCAGAGACGTTAGGGCAGAATAGGTAGATTTGAGAATCCTCATCGGTGTAGAAAATGGTCACTAAATCCATGGAAACTGATGAGATCACTAAGTGAAGTCATATAGAAGGAGAAAAGAAGAGGGCCCAGGACAGAGCCCAGAGAAACACCCACCATTATGGGCAAGATATGGAGGCAGATCCAGAAAAGGAGACCGAGGAAGATGAGTCAGAGAAGCAGGAGGAGAACCAGGAGAGAAGAGGAGAATATCAAGGAGAAGCAATCAATAGAGACAAAGGCTGCAGAAAGGACAAGGAGAAAGAGGCTTGAGAAAGGCCACTGGAGGGGCAGCTAGGTGGCGCAGTGGATAGAGCACCGGCCCTGGAGTCAGGAGTACCTGAGTTCAAATCCGGCCTCAGACACTTAACACTTACTGGCTGTGTGACCCTGGGCAAGTCACTTAACCCCAATTGCCTCACTTTAAAAAAAAAAAAAAGAGAAAGGCCACTGGATTTGGCCACCAAGAGATGACTGGTAGCTTTGGAGATAGAAGATTATAAGGGGTTGAGGAAAGAGTGAGGGGAAAAGTGAGAGGAAACAGTGGAGGCCCCCATTGTAGACCACCTTTTCAAGGAGTTTGGCCACAAAGGGCAGAAGAAAACTAGGATGATAGCTAGCTGGGATGGAAGGATCAAGTGAGTTCATAATAAAAGTTACAAAAATAAATTTTGATCCAATCATTGGGAATATACTCCAAAATAGTCAAAGTAAATAGTTAATAAGCATGCTTATTGGGTTGCATTGATGTTCAGTATTAACCCCTCACTGCTCCTTTTTAAAGAATTGTCATTATTGTATTTCTTATCGTTGCCTGAGTGTGTCATTAAGAGTGAGAAATGGAGAAAGAAAGAGAAGACTGGTTGAACAAGTAATACAAAAGGTTCTAAATTTCCATGGAATTAGGATTTAATGCTTGTTGGTTTACTTAGGTAGAGTCAATAATTAGTTTAATCCAGATGGAAAAATACAAAACTTCTATGGGGAGAGAAAGGGGAGGGGGAGAGAGAGGGAGAGGGAGAGAGAGAGAGGGAGAGGGAGAAAGAAATGAATCCAGTTATACTCATTTACCTATGCCTAATATACCTATGGAAAAGTGTGTTGTTTGTTAATATATGGCTCTGAGGATTAACTTGCTTCTTATTCTTTCCCCCTTACCAAATTTTCTTTCCTAGTTTCTTCCTTGCTTTCCATTTTACTTTTGTTTTTTCAATTCAATTCCATTTTAAAACTATTTTCTCTCTACTCTCCCTGAAATCTCTGACCTTTCTCTAATTTTTGTGCGGAAAGGAAATATAGCTTATTCCATACTTTCTGCCACAGATAGATGTGTGTACACATACATATATACATGCATACATGCATATAATATTGTGTGTATGTGTATGTATATGTTTGTGTGTATATAGAAATATATTTATACACAATATGTTTATATTAATATAATTTATAAATATATTAATATCTATATAAACATGATAATTATATTCTATAGTATTACACAAATATACATATATGTATGTGTATATATACACACAGACACACACAAACACCTTCTCCCTGCTCCATTATCTTGCACCTACTGAGCCTAGCTCTTTGACCTTGAGTAGGCTCAGCCCTCCCTGTTTCCCTGGTTCATTCTACTCTCTCCCTTCACTTGCCACTTGCCTCCCTCCCCAGCCTGCCTGGTTGAGTTGGTGAGATTCCTCCTCCCCCACTTCTGACTTCCTGGACTGTCTGCCATATCCCCCAGATTAGGCCGTTCATCATCGCTGGAGAAAGTCATGGAACTTTGCTTCGGCTCTGGTGCTATTGAGAGCAAACCTCTCTCCTCGTCCTCTTCTTTCCACTCCCAGTAGCCGATGTCCAACTTCATGGCCAGGTTGCTTCTTGCCTGGAGAGAGCCTCCAGCATGGCCGCCCTGCCCCCGGTCTTCTCCTATCCCTCACAAGGGCAACATCAGGCCCCACGACCCTCATGCCCAGTAACGTCGAGGGACTCTTGTCTCCAGAATAAAAGACAAACTGGCTGGCCTTGCTTCAACTGAAAGCCTGCCACAGGCCGGCTCCTCTTCCACCCCCTCCCCCCAACACCACCCCCCCCCCTTTCCAGCAGGATTTCTTTCATTTCCCCTCAGACAGAGCTGGGTGACAGAATAATAGATTTGGAGATGGGTGAGATCTCAGAGACCGCACCCCCCTCTTACAGATGAGGAAAGTGAGTGCCAGAAAGGGTGGGGCCTTTATCCAGGGTCACCCAGCTAGGGCCTGCCCAGTCTGTCTCCAGGCCGGGCGCTTCAGTGACTTTGGGCAAGCCCTTCAGCCTCTCTTGACCCAAATTTTCACATCTGCAAAATGGGGACGTTAAACTATGTGACCCGGGTTCCAGACCCAAATCTGTGCCATGAAGGAAGTAAGAGTCCTTAACCTGGAGAAGTAAAGACTTGGGGGGCTCTGGCAGCTTCAAAGAGGGATTAGACTTAGACTTGCTTCCCTTGGTTCCAAATGGTAGAACCAGGAACAATGCATGACAATTGATATTATATTGATCTATAACAATGAGGGGGAGCTAGGTGGTACAGTGGATAGAGCACTGGGTCTACAATCAGAAAGACCTGAGTTCTAATCCAGTCTCAGATGATTCTTAACTGTGTGACCCTGGACAAGTCACTTTACCCTATTTGCTTCATTTTCCTCATCTGTAAAATGAGCTGCAAAAGGAAATGGCAAACCACTCCAGTATCTTTGCCAAGAAAACCCCAAAAGGGGCCATGATCAGATGGCTGATCAACAACAAATATAACAATGAGAGATGTCCAAGGCAGAATAAGCTGCCTCCCAAGGTGGTAGTTCCTGGTCCTTGTGGGGATTCTTCAATGTCCGGGTTGGACCCGATTACTGAGGCCTCTTCCAACAACATATTCTGTGACCTGTCACCAAAAAATGAACAATCTGAGACCCTGAGAAGTTCAGACACTTGCCCAAGGTGACACGGAGTAAGTAGTTGAGCTACTTATTGGAGCTCATGTTCTCTCACTCCAAATCCAATACTCTTTCCTTAGGATCAACTGGCTAAGAGTCCCTCTCCTGTGGTCAGACCCCAGCCAGATCATTCAATCCACAGAATCATAAAATTGGAGTTTGAAAGGACCCCTAGTCTAAACTATGCCTGAAAGAGGGAGCTATGAGAAGTAGTGGATGGGGTGCTGGGCCTGGAGTCAGGGAGACGTGAGTTCAAATCCAACCTCAGACACCAGCTGTGTGACTCTCATGTGTCATTTAACCTCTGTTTGTCTCAGGTTCCCCATCAGTAAAATAGGAGAAATAATACCACCTACTTCCCAGGGTTGTTGTGAGGACCAAATAAGAGGATATTTGTAAAGTACAGCCACATAGTAGGCTCTTTACAAATGCTAGCTATTATCACTGTTGTAGAGCCAATGCTTAGCCCAGTGCCCAAAATATAGGAGCTGCTATATTAATGTTACTTATCATCGTTATTATTAATTATTTAAAAGAATCCCGACTATAACATACCTGATAGGCATTTACATGCCCACTATGCAGGTAGGTTTCCCAAATTCAACGTGTCCAAAATAGAACCATCATCTTTCCTCCAAATTCACCTTTCTACCAAACTTCCCTGTTTCTATAGAGGGCAGCACCATCTTTCCTGGCAGCCAAGAACCAAACCTCAGGGTCATCCTTGACTCCTCCACAAATACAACCAATGGCTAACTGGACTCTTCTGTCTCCCCGTACCCCCACCTTGTGCCCTTCACACCTCAGCCTAATCCCTTGCTCCTGCCTCCCTCACCTCTGGCCTGGATAATCACAACAGCCTCCTCATTGTTTTCTGTGCACTTTGGACTTCCCTGGATGCCTCCATACAACTGCCAAAATGATTTTCCTAAAGAATAGATCTGAGCACTCTGTTCAATAAACTTAAGAGGCTCTCCGAACTTCTAGGATAAAACGTGTGGCACTTCAAACCCATAAGAAGTGACCCTTCCCTACTTTTCTAGCCTTATTAAATATTAATTACTTCCTTTCATGGTACTAGAGTCCAACAGAATTGGCCTCTGTACATGGTGTTGATCCCCCACCTCCATGCCTTTCTACCAACTGTCCTCATACTTGGAAAATACTCATTTCTCACCTCTGCTTTTTAAAATGTCTAGTTTCTAGTTTCTTCTAAGGATCAATTGCAGTGATAATAAAAAAAAATAGCTAGCATTTCTGTAGTACTTCAAAGTGTGTGAAGTGCTTTACAGATATTTTATCAGTTTTGAGAGGTAGGTGCTATAAAAATTAATCTCTATTTTTTCAGATAAGGAAACTGAGGCAGAGTTTCAGTGATTTGCTCAGTCACACAACTAGCAAATGTCTGAAGTTGGATTTGGACTCGGGTCTTCCTGACTTTATTTGGCACCTACCACCTTCTACATGAAGCTTTTCTGATTCCCCCAGTGGCTTGTGCCCTCCTTCAAATTGCCTTGTATCTATTTTATATACCTTTACTGTTTATGTACTTGCTATCTCTCCCAGCAAGAATGTAAGTGACTAATTCACTGTTGGTGGAATTGTGGACCAATCCAACCGTTCTGGAGAGCAATTTGGAACTATGCTCAAAGGGCTATAAAACTGCACACCCTCTGATTCAGTAATACCATTGCTAGGCTTATATCCCAAAGGCATCCCCCAAAAGAGAAAAAGTCCTATTTGTACAAAAATTTTTAAAGCAGCTCTTCTTGTGGTGGCTAAGAATTGGAAATCAAAGGAATGCTCATTGATAGGAGAATGGCTAAACAAGCTGTGGTATATGATGGTGATGGAACATTATTATGCTATAAGAAATGACAAGCAGGATGATTTCAGAAAGGCCTGGAAAGACTTGTATGAACTGATGTATAGTGAAGTGAGCAGAACCAGGAGAATGTTGTGCATAGAGACAGTAATATTGTTTGATGAAGAACTGTGAATGACTTAACTTTTCTCAGCAATACAGTGATCCAAGACAATCCCAAAGGACTAATGGTGAATTATACTAGCCAACTCCAAAGAAAGAACTGATATTGATGGAACACCGACTGAAGCAGGCTATTTTTTACTGTCTTTCATTTTGTTCTTTTATTCAAGTTTTCTTATACAAAATGACTGATATGGTCATGTTTTACATACTTGCATATGTATAATCTATATCAGATTGTTTACCACCTCAGGGAAGGGGGGAGGGAGGGAGGGGAGGAGGGAAGAAAGAACAGGATTTGGAAGTTAAAACTGTAAATAATTTTTTTTGGGGGGGGCAAGTGGGGTTAAGTGACTTGCCCAGAGTCACTCAGCTAACATAGATTACATTATAATTGAGAAATGTTTAACAAAATAAATAAGAATACAATACAACATAGATAGTTAATTTGTGGTTTCTGATGGAGAAGGCTAAAAGGGTTAACAGATAACCTAAGACTTGATCAATAGTAGCCAGAAGGGTTAACAGAGAAAACTAAAACCTAAGTAACCAGAGGGCTACTATCAACCAAGACTATCAACAGAAGCTTAGACAGTAACCAGGGACCATTAACCATTAATAGCTATTAATATTCCTAGATGACAGGACACCTAGAAACCAGATCTTAAAGTAAAGAGATGCCAGAAACAGAGAGACCCTAGGGGTCTGACAAGTCTAAGCATATCTTTAGGAACATATGCAGAAAAGGCTAAATGTGTCCTTAGGTTCACCTTATGACATTTAGACCCCAAAAACAAACCTCCAGGGAAAAAGGGACCTGCCTCAGGGGTTGTCCTAGGAACCCAAGAATTCCAAATTAGGATAAGCTCTCCCATGTACTACCTTAAGGAGTAGATTAAGATAATGAGGAGATAACCTATTTTTTCTTACTATAAATATAACCACCTTTCTTCCCCCTATTCGAGATACCTTTTCTCCTATGGTATTCTCCCTGTAGTCTCACAGTATTCTAATAAAACAGGAAACTGAGTCACTAAGTCTTGTAATTCTTTTGGGACGACTCACAATTAATTTGATCAATTAAATCCATCCCTACTACAGTTTCCTAGGTCAATATCTGGCCAGCAGGGATCCCTTTATGTTTGACTTGATTACCACTGGCTTACAACCTACTGTCTCTCCCATCTTTCAGTTAAGATAAGGTACTTGGGAGTAGGTTTTATTTTACTTTTTTCTTTGTCTATAAACATTTGTCTGACACACAGTAGGTATTTAATATTTGCCAGTCTCTCAGATTTAAAGTGCATGGGCCTGGAGGGGAGCAGAATCTTTGATTTGGAGTTGCAATGAAATCCCTTCATTTTTACAAATATGGAAACTAAGACACAGAGAGGTCTAATACAGCTTGTTCAATCAAATTAATCAACAAACATCACGGAAGCACTTGCTATGTGCCAGGCACTATGCCAAGACAGCACACAAAGGAAGACAAAAACCAGTGCCTGCCCCCAAGGAGCTCAATATGCCATCAACCTGATACAACGACAATATACAAACAACTATATACAACGAGATATAAGCAAGATAAATTGGAGATATTCTAGGAGAGAAACCAGGACGATTCAAGGAGGAATGGGAGGAGCTCTTGCACAAGGGGGACTGATTTCAAACCCCAGCTCTGACACTTGCCACCTGAGTGACCAGGGCAAGTCCTCTTACCTCTCAGTTTCCTTAACTATAAAGTGAGGATTTGCACACAGCAGGCACTAGCTAAATGCTTGTTAACTGATAGAGGGAATTAGACTAGATGGCCCCTCCCTTCCACCTGGAAGAGGAGGAGGAGGGGGAGGAAGAGGAGAGTGTGTTTGTATACGTAGGAAGAGGGGATAGAGGGGGAGGGGAGGAGAAGAGTGTGTTTGTTTACGTAGGAGGAGGGATGCTGAAGGGAGAGCGAGTGCGCTCCAATCAGAAACTTCCTTTCCTATCCTCCCTTCTCCAGGGTTAGCTTCCCATCAGACATTGGTCCACAGGCTCTCTCTTCCCCGTCTCTCTGCAAATGAACGGTTGCACCTTGACCGAGGAGGGGTAGGAAAGCCTGACCCTCGTCCGAGATGGTGTGAGTGGCGGCCCCAGCTGTGGAGCCCAGGTGCCCTTATCCTGAGGACAGAGCCTGGTTTCTGGCCTTCCTGGGCTGGAGAAGCGGGGGCGGAGCCGGCCGCTGGGCTGGAGAGTGTCTGTCCCCGCCCCCTCCTCCTCCTCCTCCTCCTCCTCCTCCTTCTCTTCCTCCTCCCTCCTCTCCTCCGCTCCCCCTCCCCCGCCCCTCCCCTGGTTCCAACCCTCCCGGCCCGCCCAGGAGCGCGCGCCTCCCAGTGGAGGTGCCTTTGCCTCCCCTCCTCTGCTAGACTTTCAGCCGCGGCGGTCTCCGTAGCAGCAGCAGCAGCTGCAAGCAGCAGCAGCTCTGAGCAGCAGCAGCTCCAGCAGCAGCAGCAGCAGCCCCAGCCATGGCGGAAGTTCATAGACGTCAGCATGCTCGGGTTAAAGGAGAAGCCCCCGCTAGATCCTCCACTGCCAGAGATGAGGAGGAGCTGCGGATGGCGTCGGCCGAAACGCTGACCGTGTTCCTGAAGCTGCTGGCCGCCGGCTTTTACGGCGTGAGCTCCTTTCTCATTGTCGTGGTGAACAAGAGCGTGCTCACCAGCTACAGGTAGCCAGCAGCCGGGCGGAGGCTGCCTGGAGCAGCGGGCAGGCGGGTGGCGAGGCGGCGGGGCGGGCGGGGAGCCGTAGACTTTGCGCCGCCGCTGCCAAAGTTGAAGATTAACAAAGTTCAGCCGGAGCCAGGAAAGGGGATTGTACCTTAACTCGTGCGCTGCCTGGACGCAGCAGCAGCAGCAGCAGCAGCCAACGGCCGCCCATCCCCTCCTCTACTGCGGCGGCGGCGGCGGCGGCGGCCGAGGCAGCCTGTCTGCCATGGCATCGCCGAGTTGTGCTTGCTGGTGCCCGTGTGTGCGCGGGCGTGTGTGGGCTTGGGAGAACCCTGACTCCCCTTGGCTGCTGCTCTGCAAATGTCACCTCATCCCCCGGGCCTGAGTTTTTTTCTAAGAGAGGTGGAGTGGGGACGAGGGGTAGGGAGGAGAAGGAAGGAGTGAGAGATTAATTTACCATGTTTTGGGAAAGAGCACCCTCCCGTTGCTTTCTCTGCAGATCCCTTTAAACGGGAAACTGATCAATGGAGGTGAAACTGATCAGTGACAGTGAAAGTGATCAGTTACTAACTACTGGGGCAAACTTGCTACTGAACGTTCTATCTTTGCCTGGCAATGGGAAGGGCCGATTGAAATAGACATTGAAGTCGACCAGAATTAAAACGACAACGACCACAACCAACAACCCGGCCATTCTATTTCTCGAGCTTGTCTTTGCCTTCACGAGGTGCAAACGCTATGTGACCGTGGTTGCATTAGTAGATTAATTTTCCAGTGATTTTAATCTTGTTTTCCGGTATTCCGGCGGGTATATTTATTGAGGCTGGGAAAGCGCTAAGCCAACTAGAAGTCTATCTTAACTTCCTGAGGGCACCAACAGACATTGCAACCGCACAAGCCCAGGCAGGTTGCCACCCAAGGCTACCAAGTCCGGGTGGTTGCTTTGCCCCTTGGCCCAGGCAAGTTTTTCAGCAGGAAATTCAGTGTTTGTCCTTAGCCAAAGGGCAAATCCTTCGGCGTTTAATTAAGACCCTGGGTCTCCGTTGTAATTCTAATACTATCAAATGGTGCTGTTAGCTTGCTGACCTTGTGTTTTTTTTTTTCCTTCTTCTCTTCCCTACCATCTGCATAGATTTCCTTCCTCACTATGTGTTGGACTTGGCCAGGTTAGTTGGAATCTCAAGAATTAAGTGGTTTGTAGTGTTTCAAATTATGGGAAGGTCTTTCTTGTTGAACAGTGAACGTTTGTTCTTTGCACAGATGCTGGCGACGGTGATAGTCCTCTGGGTGGGAAAGGCACTCAGGGTAGTAAAGTTTCCTGACTTTGACAGAACTATACCTCGAAAGGTAAATGAAACAAGGAAATGAATGAAGAGTCCTCTTGATCTCATTTGAAGAACCATTGTTCATACCCATCTCTTCTTTACCTCTAGTAGACAGTCAGCTTTGAGCACTTCTTAATTTAAAGTCAGTTTTAATCAAGGGGAAGAATTTATTGAATAGCATTTCAAAAACGGATCAAGCTTTCTTTTTAATGAAGAAAACCAAAATGGGAAGTTTGGTTCTGTTTTTAATTAATTCGTTCTCTTTATCAGGGAGGGCGATCCATTTTTAAGTTCCTCTAGCTAGCTTATCAGATGTTTTTTGCCTTCATTATAGCCTCAAATTTTTCATTCTGCCTTTTTCTGTTTCCTCATGAAGATGGGACAGCATCCCATTTTCTCTTGATCTATAAGCACAAATTGTATTTTAAGCAAATGATGAGGTGAAGGTTAAGGGACATTTTGCAGTTTTCCCATTTTTCTCGAGGGCACCACAGAGCAGGGGGATGGGGTTTAGTATTGATTGGGTGGCTGGGGGTGGGGAGGCTGGTAATATTTATGCGCACTAACCTTTTAGGCCAGGCTGAAAGAATTTGATCCCACAAACCAACTTGCTGCTCCTTGGAAAGGCTCCCCTGACTTGAGCTATCTTTACTGAGTGTTGTTATCCTTTTGACATCTTTTTCCAGACATTTCCACTACCTCTACTGTATTTTGGGAACCAAATCACAGGACTGTTCAGCACAAAGAAACTGAAGTATGGCTGATTTTTTTCTCTCCCCTATTTTCCTAGTGAGATTAATAGTGTGTGTTCGTAAGCTCCTATGGGAGTGACCAATGTGCCAACAGAGACTGTGGGGCAGTGGAGGGAATGGTGCTAGAGACAGGACTGGATGATTCATGGACACACCATCATTTAGACAGGATTTGTCTAGTTATTTGTTCATGTCCAAAAGCTTGTCTTGTCTTGTCTTTGGGACCACAGGAGCCATCTAGAGACAAGCCCCCTCCTACAGACATAGAGATTGAGGCATGGAAGAGCCTCTAGAGGCCGACTAATTCTACTCCCTCATTTTACAGATGAAGAAACTGAGGCCCAGGGAGACAAAGTAACTCCCAAAGTGGCAAAGGAAGTAAGCATCAAAAGTGGTGTTTGAGCCAGCGCTGGTCCTGAAATCAGGAAGATGGATTCAAATCCAGCCGAGTAACCCTGAGAAATTCTGCCTCAGTTTCCTCATCTGTAAAATGGGGCTAACAATAGCACTGACCTCCCAGGGGTTGTTATGAGGATCAAATGAGATGAGATCTATCAAGCACTTAAAGCAGCTGCCTGGCACAGAGCAGGCTCTCTAGAAATGCTAGATGTTTTCACTATCACTGTTAGAGAACCAGTGCTCTCTGAGGTGCTCAAAGGATAGTGATGATGGAGTGGAAGCATTTTCTTTTTTTTAAATTTTAAGTGAGGCAATTGGGGTTAAGTGACTTGCCCAGGGTCACACAGCTAGTCAGTGTTAAGTGTCTGAGGTTGGATTTGAACTCAGGTCCTCCTGACTCCAGGGCCGGTGCTCTATCCACTGCGCCACCTAGCTGCCCCGAGTGGAGGCGTTTTCCACCCAATCCAGTGAAGGTTATTTAGAGCTGAAGAAAGGTTTACTTTGGAGGGCTTGTATCAGGGTATAAAAATAACATTGGGGAGAGGCTGGTGAAGGCTAACTTTGCTCTCCCCTCCCTACATATTGAGAACTTAAAGGGCCTTGTGCAAAGCCCTGATATAAATATCTAGTTGCTGACTTACTCCTCACTGACAGTCCATTGGCAGAGGCAGCCAGGCCTCTTGGCTGAAGAAAGAACATCCCTGTTCCCCCCTTGGCCTGCTACACCCACCTCCTGCTTCTCCTGCTCAAAGGGCTCTGTGTGGTTTTAAAGATTCAACCACAAGGGATATCCCTGGGACTTCATTCTAGTGACAAAGGCTACATCTAGCTATGGCCGAGGGCAGAACGATCCCCGGGCATCCTCCCTTGACCTGACTTGGTCAGAAGTGACAATATGAGGAAATGACCTGTCTCCGGGTGGGGGCTACTTTGGGAGCCAGATTGTTATAGTAGAGAAGTAGTAGAGTCAGACCTGGGAAGGGCCTCACAGGCTAGCCAGACCTTTGGTGTCAAGTTCCTATAGAAAACAGGGGCCACCAAGCTGTGGATCACTCCATGTGCATATTGGAGTTAAAAAATAATTTAAAAAAAATATTTTTATTTTCAGGGCAGCTAGGTGGCACAGTGGATAAATCATTGACCCTGGGTTCAGAAGTACCTGAGTTTAAATCTGGCCTCAGACACTTGACACTTACTAGCTGTGTGACCCTGGACAAGTCACTTAACCCTCATTGTCCCGTCAAAAAAAATTTTCAATTCCAAATTCTCTCCCTTCTTCTACCCCCTCCTCTACTCATTGAGAGAGCAAGAAATAAAATACTGTGAGTGCAAATTGATTTAGAGAACCACATATTAACATTAACTATGCTTTACTGTATTTTGATTTATTTTGTTAATTATTCCCATTACATTTTAATCCAGTTTGGCATATACTTGGGAGTGTTATGGGTCACATGGGGCCCATATTTGATGCCTTTGATCTAATCATTTTACTCAAACTATTGAGGGATAAACTGAGCTAAAGAGAGGTGAGGGGACTTAGGATCATAGATTTAGGAATCTCAGAGGCCAGCTAGTTCATCCCTTTCATTTTAGAGATAAGGAAAAGATGCCAAGAGAAGTGAAATAATTTGTCTGAGGGTACACAGTAAGTTGACGCAGTGGATAGTGGGTCACCCTGGAGTTGGGAAGACTCATTTTCCTGAGTCCTGGCCTTAGACTCTTACTCGCTGTGTGACCCTGGGCAAGTCACTTAACCTTGCTTGCCTCAGTTTCCTTATCTGTAAAATGAACTGGAAAAGGAAAAGGCAAACCACTCCAGTATCTGCCAAGAAAACCCACAATGGGGTCTTAAAGAGTTGGATATGACTGAACCACATAGGAAATAGCAGAACCAGGATTTGAACCTGGGTCATAGATCTAGAGTTGGAAGGGACCCAAGAGTCCATCTGGTCCAGTCCCCTTCTTTTCTGGAAACAAAAGTGGAGCTGATGAAAGTGAAGCCACTTGGTTTTCTGGGTTTGAATTCGCTGTTGGTGGTGTTTGCACTGAGGTGGATCAAGGACTTCCATAAAGCTAGTTATGCACACAGAAATCTCTCCTGAGCACTGAGGCTTTGTAAAGCAGAGTTGGGACAGATAGAG
Organism: Dromiciops gliroides; assembly: GCF_019393635.1. NCBI lineage: Eukaryota > Metazoa > Chordata > Mammalia > Microbiotheria > Microbiotheriidae > Dromiciops > Dromiciops gliroides. The sequence goes on from NC_057864.1 coordinate 11,804,926, forward strand.
ACAAATGACCCTTATAACTTGGCCCCTTCCTTCCAGGAGCTCAATGTTTGTGAGGGGATATGAGATCTGGTTTTGCCAAAGCAAAATACACAAAGGAATGGGAGAAATGCTGGGCATTAGAGAAGTGTAAGCAGGCTCTTGGGGTCCTGAGAAGGGGCCAGTCACTCCTGACCAGGAGAGAATTCAAGGAGGCTGCACCATTATCACCAACATATTTACATGGTGCATTACAGAATAATAATAGCTTTTTTTTTTTCCCAAAACACAACACAGATCACCTCATTTGATCCTCACAACAACCTTAAGAGGCAGCTGCTAGGATTACCCCCATTTTACAAATGAGGAAACTGAGGCTGTAAGTAACCAGCCCAGGGTCGCACAGCTAGTAGGTATCTTAAGTCAGGATTCAAACGCAAGCCATCCTGCCTCCCAAGTCCAACACTCTCTCTACTGTGACACCTCGCTGGAGGAGGTGACATAGATGACATTTGATTTGGGGGTTTCCGCAGGTGGAAGTGAAGGGAAGAACATTCCAGGCAGGTGGAATGAGGAGATCCGAGTCACTGAATAAATAGATAATTTAAATAATGAACAGAAGATTGGAGTCAGAAATGGATGTGCTCAGCTTAAATTGAACCCTCCACCTTTCAGTCCTTTGGACCGGGTAAACTGAGTCTATTTTTGAGATTTTAGGTAAAGACTGAGTAGAGCAAGGCTGTGTGTGTGTATTTTACATTGGGAAGTGATAGGGGCCGTGGGGTTGACATCTCTGATATGGATAAGTCAGCTTAGCAAAACCAGAAGATCATTTGCCTTAAGTCATAAAAGAAAAGCAGTATATTGATTTTGCCTTGTGGCTTTTCCTTTATAGCTTGCCAATGTTTACAGTCTTGCGAAGGTTCTCCATTTTGTTTACAATGATTGCCGAAGGAGTATTACTCAAGTAAGTTAAATTTCTAATGTATCTTTTTGGTGTCTTGAGTCTTTTCTGAATCGTATTGAAGCCATTTGCTTCTCACATCACAGGCTTTTCCCACTTCCAATCTGCCAACCTTGTTACAAAGAAATTCCTCTTCCCCCTTGTTACAAAGAAAAACAGTTAAAAACAGCCCCCACATCAGAGAGTGTATGTAACATTCCACACCTGTGGTTTCTAACTTCTTAGTGATACCAGGGAAGTGCGTTTTATTCTCTTTCCTCTGGAAACATTCATCAGCCTAGAAGATGAGTGTCTAAGCTTATCCTTCTCCTAGCTATTGCTATGGTGTGGGTATTTTCTCTCTCCTTTACTTGGCCAGTGGGATGGTTAAGGTTAGTGGTCTCCAAGTAGAGGAGCCCTGGGGGTCCCTGAGGCCCTTTCAGATGATCCAAGAAGTCAAAGCAATTTTCAAAATGATATCAGATCTTATATGCCCATTAAAACACATATTTTCTAACTACATATCTCTGTGAGGCCAGATTTTCTTCTACTTCAAAACAACATATTGCAATGGATTGAAGGCAGAAGCAGATAAAAGAATCCAGCCGTCCTCTCTTAAGCCAGACATTAAAGAGATTTGGAAAAATATGTAAAACGATGTCACTCTTCTTGCTAATTTTTTTACTTTGGAAAATGTAGTTATTCATAAAAAGTATACACAAGTATAATGGGTTGATTATTATTTTTAAATGAATCAATAAATATTTTTCAAATTATCAGGTCTAATGTGGTAAATATTGATAGATATATAACCCACATATACAAAAGCTTTTAAGGGGGCCTGAGACCAAAAGAAAAAAAAAAGACATTTAATATACAGACATCTGAATTTATTTCCTTCCAAAAAGGGAAGGGATAACTTAGGTGTTTGCATTAGAAGAATTCATTTTGTTGAAGGATTCACCCCAGAATGCATTTATATACCTGGCCAGGGGGCAGCTAGGTGGCCCAGTGGATAAAGTATCGACCCTGGATTCAGGAGGACACTTACTAGCTGTGTGACCCTGGACAAGTCACTTAACCCTCATTGCCCCACAAAAAAAAAATTAAATAAAATTAAAATTAAAAATAAATAAATACCTGGCCCACTCAAGAGCATCAAATAAATGAGTACATAAATAAATAATTTAGCTTATATAAATTCAATTGGTGTACAATTTTTCTAGAACACAGCTTTTGCACAAAAAAAAAATGGTAGCTTACCCTAGCTCTTTCCCCCTTCCCCCCTCCAAATGTAACAAATCTGAACAGGATCTTGGATCGTGGATTAGATGGAAGGACCCAGTAGGCCACTGAGTCCAGTCTTGTGTAGATGAGGAAAGTAAGGCACAAAGACAATAGGAGCCAGCCAGGTAGTGTTGGAGCCTGTATTTGCAGTGAAGTGAAGCACTTAGTGTGATTTTTGTAGACTGTCTCCCATTGTGGAGAGGTCTCACCACGCTCTGTATAGAAGGCAGGTTTTTGAGATAGGAGGACCTGGCCTGATTTCCTTCCTCTGAAAACAAACACAGACACGGACACACTCACACACAGACACACTCACATACTCTCACACACTCACATTCACATACATACTCACACACTCACACACACACTCAGTAGGAGTTTCTTCATTGGGAATGATTAAATCACAGATCTGGACAAAGAAAAAGAAAAAAATATTTTTTATGTAACCTGTGAATCATTTTTCAATGACCTGCAACTCGACACTGTACAAGAAATCTCACACTGAGTATATCCATGGCTAGGGTCATGTTAGCACCCTCACCTCCCATTTCTGTCACTGGCATCATTGTTGCAGAGGTAGAGGCACCTCCTGGGCCCAGTGGCCATTTCTTTTTAGATCATCATGTAACGATTGGAATAACACCACCTGCTGGAGACTTAGTGTAGAAGAGTTCCGCCCATGAAGCAAAGGTCTTTGAGGGCAAGACCAGGAGTCTTTTCTTTGGCGTCAGGAAGTGACGCGGGCTAGTGGGAGGAGGAAGGAAGAGACTGGCGCTCGCTCTCACTCTCTTTCCTTTGGACTCTGGTGGAGAGCGGAGCTAGAAATGTGCTCTCCCTTTAATAGATAGGAATCTAGGCCTTTCTCTCTCTCTTTACAAATTCTTATTCTCTTTAATAAACGCTTAAAAATCTAACTCTTGCTAAAGCTTATAATTTATTGGCGACCATTCATTGGATATTTTAGACAGACTAGCTAGAATTTTAGCCCTTAACAATCAGTAGCCAGTGATGATACGTTAGGGGTTGTGTGCTGAGGGAGGGGGTGGGTCAGGAAGTAGGAGGGATCATTGGATAGAGATTATTTCATCACAGTGAAATAGATTGGGGAAGATGAAGAGCAGAATTGTTAGCCTTTTTTGTTTCCTGAAGCCCTTTGGGAGGCTGGTGAAGCCTGTGAACCCTTCCAAGAATCCTGTTTCTAAATGCATAAAATGGCATTACAAAGAAAACCAATTCTATTGAAGTAAATACGTACTATTGTGTATGTGTCTCCGTATTTGTGTATATGTTAAGAAAAGTAATAAAATGTCTTCATAAAACAATACAAATACTTGGAAATGTAACCAAAACTTTTTTTTTTTTAATTTCTAGGAAGACCTTTTCTTGGGGTATTAAAATGACTGTTTTCGCGATGATCATCGGAGCATTTGTGGCTGCTATGTAAGGTCTTCTGTTACACAAACACTAGTCCCTGCACTGTCAATCAATCAATCAAACATTTATTAAGTGCCTACTATGTACCAGGCACTGTACAGAATTCCAGAGCTTAGCTCATATGGAATTAACTCTGGGGAAAAGGTTTCTTCGTTGGAAGGAGAATCCTATTTTTCTAAAGTAAAACACAAAGACTATTTTCCAAGGTCGAAATCTTGTTCAATGCTTTGATCAATGTCCACAAAAAGCTCAGATTAGTTTGGCTCCAGGCTCTGAGGGCTTGTAGAGGCAGTGTGCTGCACTTAGAGACAGAGGACTAGGTTTTGGTCCCAGCTTTGCTGCTGGGGAGCCCTTGGGCAAGTCAGTTACACTCTCAAGCCTCAGTTTCCTCATCTGCCAAATGAGGCCCTTGAGGTCTCCATTCTACTCTGAATCAGTAATCCAGGGTGTTTTCTTCTATTCCAATAAATTCGTGATGATTCTCCTAACTACACCTACTGGATTCTGTTTATCGCCAAGGTTCACCCACTTGCCATTGGCAGGGTAATGTAGTTTATAAATATGTGAAGAAATTGTAAATTATAGAAATGGGAACATTAAAAATGAATGACTCTGGGTCTTCCAAGAACCCCATTTGTATGTGTGCAGTTATTAATGCTACAATCTGGGCCTGATGTAACTCTTTACATCTGCAAATCCTAGTATCTTTCACGTGCCAGTAATATTTGTAAAAAGCTCTTAGTGTAGTGCGTGGCATACAGTAGGTGCTATATAAATGCTTGTCTCCCCCCCCTTCCCCCCGCTTGCCTCTACCCCCACCCCATGTATTACCTCCCTCAGCCTCTTTACAGCTCAATGGTATGGGCAAGGGTGAGTATTACAAGTCATATAGAGCAAAGCATCTTCAACTGTGGGTTGTGTCCCCCTATGGGATCAAGTATGAATGTGGGGGGTCTCAAAAAATTTGTCAGCAGTAAAGGGTTATGTGTGCCTGTTTTATATTCCTAAATACCTGGGATTGAGTAAAAAGGGGTCGTGAGTGGGAAGAGTCTAAGAAGCCCTTCTGTCTGGTCTTCAGCATCCAGAGGCAGCAGAACCACTCTCTGGTCTTCCTGCCGTTCTCACCCCAGATCTCCCATGCCCGTGCCTTTGAACTGGCTTTCTCCTGTTTATGGAAGACACCTCTGCCTCCAGAAATAGCTGCTTTCCTTTCAGACCCATCTCAAGCATCCCCTTTTGGAGGAGGCTTTTCTAAGCGCGCCTCCTCCCAGCTGCTGGGCCTCCCCTTCTCACCCCTCACCCTTTTATTGCTCTGTTGCGTGTGCACATTTGGACACGTCTGACCTTCCCAGCTCAAACCCCACCTTCCATAGGAAGCCTCCCCCAACCCCTCTTAATCCCATAGCTTCACAATCTCTTTTAATTATTTCCTATTTATCTTGTGTATGGCGTGCTCTGTGCACAGCTGTTTGCACGAGGTCTCCCCTGTGGGTTCATAAGCTCCTTGAAGTCAGGGCCTGTCCTTTGTCTCTGTTTGTATCTCTAGTGCTTAGCATGGTGCCTGGTAGACAGGTGGCACCTAATAAAGGCTGATTGATTGATATCCGTATATTCACATGTCTGTATATGTATGAATATATACATACATATGCTTCCATTGGTATGGAAGCTCCCAAACCAAGCTGTACATGAGAGAGATCATGGATCCTTTTAATAGTCTCCATATATGCAAATGTTCACCTTTGGTGCTTGTCAAGTACTGAGCAAAAAATGTACATTTGAGAGAGAAAGAAAGAGGGAGGGAGGGAGGTAGAAAGAGAACACGGACAAAGATGGTTTCTCCTTTGTTTTTGCATTCTCCCCCACCCCCCACCATGGAACACTTGCTTTAGAAATGTTGGTTAATTGAATCATAATGGACTGAGAATCAGAAACACTTTGGTTCAGGCTCTGCCTGGGATATTTGCCCTCTGTGAGTGCTTGGCAAGTTGGTAGCTTCTTGGCCTCAGTTTCCTCGCCTGTAAAATGGCATCTGCTTCCCAGGGTAGTTTTCAGTGACAAGTAACAGAAGGTGTGCAAAGAACTTTTGTTGTTCTGTCATGTCCAGTTCTTTGTGTGACCCCATTTGGGGTTTTCCTTGGCAGAGATACTGGAGGGATCTGCCACTTCCTTCTCCAGCTCATTTTACAGATGAGGAAAATGAGGCAAACAGGGTGAAGTGACTTGTCCAGGGTCACCCAGCTGGTAAGGGTCTGAAGCCAGATTTGAACTTGGGTCTTCCTGACTTGTCCTGGTGCTCTATCTCCTGTGCCAACTAGCTGCCTCAACATTGGGAACGTACTGTTTAATGAAGCCTCCTCTTCTAGGGGGATTCTGAACCTGAACTTCAGGCGAGTTAACCATGAAGTAGGTTTTATTCCACGGGAAGGCCCTGCCAGCTAAGCCGCTCTTTTTGTTCTCAGCTCCGACCTGGCATTTGACTTGGAAGGATACGTTTTCATCCTGGTGAACGATGTCCTGACAGCTGCCAATGGCGCGTACGTGAAGCAGAAACTCGATTCCAAGGTTGGTAGCACCCAAGGCCCCTTCAGCAGGGGTTTACCAACCCAGGGCATTCATGTAGGATGGTGGGCATAACTGGGGGGGTGGGGATGAGGTGCAGCTTGCTCATTGCTTATAGAATGTAGGCTCCATGAGGGCTGGCACAGCTTCATTTTGTCTTGGTGTTCCCCCATACCTAGAACCATACCTGGTATACACTAGGTGCTTAATAAATGCTTGTCAATGGGATTGAGTTGGATTCAAAGTACAATAGGGGTGGCTGAGATTGCTCCTAAGATTTTCACTGAGTTACAAAGTATTCTAAGGTCTAAGGAGTATCAAGATAATGGCAGATAATGTGCATGCTTGGGGTCAGGAAGACTCACAATATTTGCATTTTGATGGTAAGATAATAAAGTTTGGTTTTTCCTTTACTAGCTAAAAGAATAGGGAGAAGCTGAGAGCTTGGGAAAGGGGTCAACAAGATGGGTTTGGATCTTTCCTGTCATCAGTGGTAGAACAGAAATATCGTGGACCTTTCACTCGGTCAAGCACAGCTATCTGGAATAATTATTACAGCAGACATTTTATGCTGGTGGCATCAAAGTGGATAGAACACTGGGCCTGGAGTACGGCCTTAGACACTTCTTAGATGTGTTGCCCTGGGCAAATCACTTTACCCTGTTTGCTTCAGTTTCTTCATCTGTAAGATGAGCTGGAGAAGGAAATGGCAAACCACTCCAGTATCTGCCAAGAAAACCCCAAATGGGGTCACAAAGAGTAGGACATGACTGAAAACCAACTGAACAACAAATTAGTTTACAAAGTATTTTATATATGTGTGTGTGCATAAACAAACACTCACATATACATGTATGTATGTCTATTATCTTACTTGAGTTTTTATCCATTCATTCATTTCTTTATTTGCAAGTCAATCAGGGTTAAGTGACTTGCCCATGGTTGGTCACACAGCTACTAAGTGTTAAATGTCTGAGGCTGGATTTGAACTCAGGTCCTCCTGACTCCAGGGCTGATACTCTATCCACTTGACCACCTAGCTGCCCCTGAGTTTTCTTAAAAGATGAAAAAGATATCTCAGAATCCCTGCAGTGTTTACAATTTAATTAACAGGAGAATCCCTCAAGAAGGTTAACTCTTATTTCAGATAAAATTCTAAAACAGGATGATTTCCTGCTTTCTGAGCCTACAGGATATTAGAAATAGTGAATTAGGAAGGGATAAGGGTCAGAGCAGGTGAAGAGAGTGTGTGCTGTAAGAGGTTTTAAAATCAGGGGTAGAGATCGGGACTGGACCTATGATTTCTTTGATATAGGTAATTACAAGGTGAGAAAACTTCCTCTACCAATGCAGGTTGACACTAACTCTGCACCCTCAGTTGTCTGGGGTACAAAGAGTGACTTACCCAGGGTCTCATAACCTGTATGTATCAGAGCTGGGATTTGAAGCCAGGTCTTTCTGGTTCTGAGGCCAGCTTCCTCTCCATTTCCCTATGTGCCTCTAGATGAGACATAAGGACTCACAAAATCACAGCAGTTTGGGAACATTTAGTTTAGGGGCAAAGTTGTTCACCCATCAGTGTTCCAGAGGGCACCACTGTCTTAACAGCTCTGTAGAGTCATCCCTGATCAGGAGTATGTGCCCCTGGTCACTCAGAAAAGGTTCAGGACCCTTTGTTTAAGGTAAAAATGTTGGTGCTTAAGGGAATTATGATCTGGAAAATTCATATGCCAATTTCTAGCTCATTTCATTTGTCAGGAATCTTTTAGAACAAGGACCAATCCTTAACCTGGGGTTCCCAGAACGTGAAGTGGTGGATGGATTGGGAACAGATTCATGGGGTTTATGAACTTGGGTGGGGGAAAATTCATTTTTGTTTTTATTAACCCCAAACTGAAATTTAGGATTTCCTTCAACTGTGAATTTTACAAACTATTCTGAGAAATGATCCATAGGTTTCCCCCAGAGTCCGTGACAAACAAACATTTAATAACCCCTCCTTGAGAGGAACTTTGTAGTTCAGTAGGCATGGGTATCATAGTTGAAAGAGTACTGGATCTGGGGCAGCTAGGTGGTGCAGTGGATAGAGCACTGGCCCTGGAGTTAGGAGTACCTGAGTTCAAATTCGGCCTCAGACACATAACACTTACTAGCTGTGTGACCCTGGGCAAGTCACTTAACCCCAATTGCCTCACTAAAAAAAAATAAAAATTAAAAAAAAAAGAGTACTGGATCCAAAGGCAGAAGACTTGAATTCGAATCCTGGCTCTGCCACTTGTTACTTGGGTAACCTTTGGTCAATCACCCAGCCCCTCTGGGTCTCCCCTTCCTCATCTGTAAAATTCAGGCATTGGCCTGGTGTGATCCTGCCATCGAGTTAAACAAAGAGCGGGAGGTGGTTCAGATTTCTCAGGCAGGTTGGGGGCAGGACTGGTGTTGGATGTGGGTTTAATCCCGGGAATAGCCCCGTGTCTCAGATGTCTTGCTTTCTCCGGGGAATCAGAAGATGTTAGGGCAGGGTGGAACGTAGAAACCTTCTGAGGAGCTGGCGCCCAGGTGGCTGCCGATTGAGGGGATTCCTTCTGCTGCTGCTGAAGCCGCAGGATTCCTCCCCTCCACTGAAAGACCGCCCCCATAGCCTTGGCATAGACTGGGGGCTGGTACGGCCAGGGCAGCCTCGCTTTCAGAGCTGCGTTGGCATAATGGCCATTCCAGGATAAGTAGTAAATAACAAGTCAAGGCTCATGTGATGGACCATTTAGGAACAGAAAGTAGCTGTGGTTTGCAACAGTAATCTTTGTTTGGGGGGATGAGTAATAGCTGAAGTGCTTATTAATCAGGGACGTGACCTTAGGCCAGTTAGACAAGCATTTGGCAAGCATTTATTAAGCACCTACTGTATGCCAGCCACTGTTCTAGGCTTTCGGGACAAAGGAAAAAAGGAAACCATCTCTACCTCATTTAACAATCAATCGACAAGCTTTCATTAAACGTGTGTTGTGGGAAGCACCAGGCTGAGCCCTGGGACTGCAAAGAAGGGGAAAGCCACAATCCCTCACGTTCTTAAAGGGGAGACAAGTACATTTGTGAATATGTACAAAATGAAGTGGGTAATTTATGGGGGGAGGGGGTGGCATGAGCTGCCTTGGTGGGGGTTGGGGGGGGGAGTTCCCTTATAGAAATTTCCTTTCTACTTTGAGGTTTAATGAGCACAGCTCAGCTGCCATCTCCTGTTGTGACATGTTTTTTGACCCCTCCAGGTGACGGTATTTGCTGTCTCCTGAAATTACTTTGTACAACTCAGCTGCATCCCCAGAAGCCCAGCTGAGAGTCGCTGGGCTATTGATTTCCATTTAATTCAAGGAGGGCTCATTAAGGCCCGTTGTGTACCAAGTACCATGCCAAGAGATGGAAAGACAAAAAAGACGTGTGTGTGTGTGTGTGTGTGTGTGTGTGTGTGTGTGTGTGTGTGTGTGTGTGTGAAAGAAAGAGGGAGAGAGACAAAGACAGAGATTGAGAGACAGAGAGTTAGAGAGATGGAGAGTTAGAGAGATGGAGAGATGGAGAGACAGAGAGAGAGAGACTGAGACAGAGAGAGACAGAGAGTCCTGGGTGCCAGAGAACCCTCACTCTGGCTTCTGCAGTGTGAAGGCCATCAGCTTCAGGGCATTCCTGAGACTTGTAGATGACTTTGGTTTGCCTTGCCCAAGTCATACCTGGGCAGAACTTTACTGGGAGGCTGGAGTCATGGTGACCCAATCCTCCTCTTAGAACCTGAATAAAAGGAGAAAACTAAAGGAAGGCATTACAGAGATATCGTCTCACATCCTCTGGAAAATGTCCTTCTGGGAAGGCAGCAGCCAGCCTTACTTGGATTGAATCAAACAACTAATCACCAAGCATTCATTAGGCACCTGCTGTGTGTCAGGCACTATGCACTGTTCATGTTCCTTTCTTCCTAGAAAGGAAAGGGCAGGGACTTATTAAGATGAGCTCTCTTCCTGGCTTGTCTTAGGAAGGAAGACCATTTGAGGAGTTAGAGAGGTTTCTCCAAACTGAAGCTCGTTGGCTTCTTTCAAAGTGCCCCTCAGCTGTTACCTCCTGCAGGAAGCCTTTCCTGGCCACTGCAGTTGCTTGTGCATGCACCCTCTGTCTCTCCCTTCCCCCCATTCCCTCTCGCCTCTTGTCTCCAATTCTCTCTCTCTCTCCGCCCTTTATTCTCTCTGCTCCTCCCTTTTCTCTCCCCCCAATCATTCCATCTCTCTTTACCTGGCAATGTGTGTCTTCTCCCCTAGAAGTCCTCTGAGAATGGGCTGTTTTCATTTTGTCTTTTGTGTTCCCAGGACCCAGCATAGTATCCTGTATGCTTCTGTTATGTGGGGGCAGGGAAGAGTTGCTATGTCATCTGGATGTACGATGCTGGGTCTTTGCTGATAGACATCAGCTGTTCCTGTGTGACATAGAGTCTTAGACAGTTGGTCCCCTGGGTACACTGAAAGGTTAAGCAACCCGTCAAGACTTGAACCCAGGTCTTCCTGACACTAAGTCAGAGTCTGTTATCCATTATGCTGAGCTATATCTCACCTTGCACATTTTTCAGTGGATTTGGTTGTGTTCGACTCTTCATGACCCCATTTTTGGTTTTCTTGTCAGAGATACTGGAGGGGTTTGCCATTTCCTTTTCTAGCTCATTTTGTAGGTGAGGAAACTGAGGCAAACCTGGTGAAATGACTTGTGACTTGTCCAGGATCACACAGCTAGAACGTATCGGAGGCCAGATTTGAACTCAGGAATATGAGAGGTCCTGAATCCAGGCCCATCACTATCCACTGTGCCACCTAGCTGCCCTCACTTTGCGCATAGTAGGCACTTAAGTATTCAGAACTGAATTTATAGCTTTTGAGTTTTAAGCTTTGTCCTAAAAATCTAGAGATTTGATTTCTCTCTCTCCCCCATTGTATTATATTTATCTCTGTAAAGAAAATGTAGGTTATTGTTTTCTCTTTGAGGGCTTTCTTTGTGGCAGATCTGCAGAGAGAGGGAGGGAAAGATGGTGTGTGTGTGTGTGTGTGTGTGTGTGTGTGTGTGTGTGTGTGTGTGTGTGTGAATGTGAGTGTGTGTGTACAAAACACAGATGGTAAGAGGGAGAGATTGTGGGAGAAGGGAGGGGGAGACCTAGTTTTGGGGGTTGCTGTGGGTGTAGCCCTCAGCTTTAGCTTGGTTGGGTCCAGCTCAACCCCATCCCTATTTCTTTTCCTAGGAGCTGGGGAAGTACGGCCTACTCTACTACAATGCACTGTTCATGATCCTTCCCACCATAGCCATTGCCTACTTCACAGGAGATGCTCAGAAGGTAGGACCCCAGTGTTACTCTTGGCCGGGCGCCTGCTCTGGGCTTTTAGAGGTTTTTTTTCCCCAGGTCCAGAAGACAGGCTTGTATGTTGGTAGTGAGGGCTGTGCCCATCAGGTGACCAGAGTGGAGAGCTTCCTTCCCAGCCCGCTCTGTCTGTGCCTCTGTGGGAGACAGTGCCAAAAAGCCTCAGAATAGCTGTTGCTAGAAACATAAATAGCACCCTGTTGGCTGGGACACTTTGGGGAGAAGGAGGAGGAGAGGGAGAATTTTCCGGAGGCAGAATTTCTGGGTGGAGGCACAGAATAACTGTAGAAGGTGGCTGGCCTTGAAACATTCACACTGAACTTTTCCATGCTTCAGTTTCCTCATCTGTAAAATGAAGGAGTTGGATGAGCTGGCCTCTGGGGACCCTTTTGCTTCTAGATCTGTGATCTAGAAGTTGGGAGATTAAAGCCCAGCAGAGCCCCCAAGGCATTCTCCTTCTCTTGATTCTCTGTCTTGGCTGCTGGCCCAAGATACATTGCTTGTGGAGACTGAGCCCCACTTGGTGTCCTGACAACATAGCCAGCAGATAGCTGTCGTCGTCAGCAATTTACTTTTAGTATCTAATGATCCTCGTTCCGTTTCTGTAGATGTTTAATTGGCTCTTTGCCAGTGACTTTACAGCAAGTCTGTACTCAGACAGGAGAGATGTCCTCCATGCTGGAAACATTTCTGGGGTACTCAAATGAGATGGAAACCTAGGCATGATTTTGCCAGTGATTTTTGTTTTATTGATACAGCTTGCTTTTTTGTTGTTGTTTCCTCAATATTAATAGTATTTTTTCCAAGTTACATATAAAGATAGTTTTCAACATTTATTTTTATAATATTTGGAAGTCCAAATATTTCTCCCTCCCTTCCTTCCCTCCCCCCTCCCCAAGACAGAAGGCAGTCTGATATAGGTTTTATATATATACAATCACATTGAACATATTTCCACATTAAGTCATGGTGTGAAAGAAGAATCAGAACAAAAGGGAAAAACCTCAAAAAAGAAAAAGAAGTAGCAACAGCGTGGTTCAATCTGCATTCAGATTCCACAGTTCTTTTTTCTAGATGTGGAGAGCATTTTTCATCATGAGTCCCTTGGAATTGTCTTGGATCACTTAAATCTTTCCAGTTTTTTTCTGAAATCTGCCTGCTCATTATTTCTTACAGTGCAATAGTATTCCATTATATTCATATACCACAATTTGTTCAGCCATTTCCCAGTTGATGGGCATCCCCTCAATTTCCATTTCTCTGCCACCACAAAGAGAGCTGCTATAAATACTTTTGTACGTGTGGGTCCTTTCCCCTTTTTTATTATCTCTTTGGTATACAGACCTAGTAGTGATATTACTGGGGCAAAGGGTATGTACAGCCCCATAGCCCTTTGGGTATAGTTCCAAATTGCTCTCCAGAATGGTTGGATAAGTTCACAACTCCACCAATAATGCATTAGTGTTCCAATTTTTTCCATAGCTTCTCCAACATTTATTATTTTTTTTGTTTTAATTTGCATTTCTCTCATCAATAGTGATTTAGAGCATTTTTTCACATGGCAGTTGAAAGCTTTGATTTCTTCATCTGAAAACTGCCTGTTCATATCCTTTGACCATTTCTCAATTGGGGAATGACTTGCTTTCTTATAAATTTTATTTAGTTCTGGATATATTTTAGAAATGAGTCCTTTATCAGAAATACTGTCTATAAAAATTGTTTCCCAGCTTTCTGTCTCCCTTCTAATTTTGAATGCATTGCTTCTGTTTGTACAAAAACTTTTTAATTTAATGTAATCAGAATCATCCATTTTGCATTTCATAATATTCTCTATCTCTTGTTTGGTTATAAACTGTTCCCCTTTCCAAAGATCTGAGAGGTAAACTATTCCTTCCTTTCCTAATTTACCTGTGGTATCACCTTTTTTTTTTTTTTTTTGGCGAAGGGCAATGGGGGTTAAGTGACTTGCCCAGGGTCACACAGCTAGTTAAGTGTCAAGTGTCTGAGGTTGGATTTGAACTCAGGTACTCCTGAATCCAGGGCTGGTATTACCTTTAATGTCTAAATCATGTACCCATTTTGACCTTATTTTAGTATAAGGTGTAAGATGTTGGTCTGTGCCTAGTTTCTGCTATACTCTCTTCCAGTTTTCCCAGCAGTTTTTGTCAAATACTGAGTTCCTATCCCAGAAGCTGGAGTCTTTGTGTTTATCAAACTGTACGTTACTAAAGTCATTTACTACTGTGTCTCCTGTGCCTAACCTATTCCATTGATCCTCCACTCTATTTCTTAGTCAGTACCAAATAGTTTTGATGACTGCTGCTTTATAGCAAAGCTTCAGATTTGGTACCGCTAGCCCACCTTTCTGTGCATTTTTTTTTATTAGTTCCCTAGATATTCTTGACCTTTTGTTTTTCCAGATGAATTTTGTTATTATTTTTTCTAGCTCTATAAAATAATTTTTAGATAGTGTGATTGGGATGGCACTGAATAAGTAAATTAATTTAAGTAGAATGGTCATTTTTATTATATTAGTTTGGCCCATCCATGAGCTAATGATATTTTTGCAATTATTTAGATCTGATTTGACTTGTGTGAAGAGTGTTTTGTAATTGTGTTCATAGAGTTCCTGGGTTTTTCTTGGCAAGTAGACTCCCTAGTATTTTATATTGTCTGCCATTTCTTTAAATGGAATTTCTCTTTCTATCTCTTGTTGCTGGACTATGTTGGTCATGTAAAGAAATGCTGGTGATTTATGTGGATTTATTTTATTTCCTGCTACTTTGCTAAAGTTGTTCATTGTTTCAAGTAATTTTTTAGTTGACTCTCTAGGATTCTCTAAGTATACCATCATATCATCTGCAAAGAGTGATAGTTTTGTTTCTTCCTTGACTATTCTAATTCCTTCAATTCCTTTTTCTTCTCTTATTGCTAAAGCTAAGATATGGCTTGCTTTTTACACTAAGGTCATTTCTTGCTATATCCTCCTTCCCCTCCCTTCTTCTCAATAGAATCTTCATTCATTTAAAAGAAAAGTGAAGCAAAACTAGCAAATATTCTTCTGGTTTGTAGATATTCTGATATCTGTGCTGTTCTGCATCCATGGTCTCCCATCTTTCTGCTGAGAGAATGGGAGTCTATTTCATCATCTCTCCTCTAGAACCAAGGTTATTGGTTCCCTAGAACCGTAAATTTCGAGCTGGAAGGGACCTTAGATATCACCTAGATGAACCCTTTTTCTTTCCAGAAAAGGAAGTAGTCCCAGCTAGGTGAGGACCTGCCCAAGCTTACACAGGTCCTAAGTGGTCCAGATGAACTAGGAACCAAGTCTGCCTTATTGCCACTGCACTAGGCAGCCCTGGCATTCACTGGGTTTCTAGCATTGTTCTAATTTATAGAACTGTAGTCTGCTGCTTTTGTCCCCCCTTCTCTTTTTCCTTCTCCATTCCCCCTCTTTCTCCTCTTCCTTCTCTCCCCCCTTTTTCTCTTCCTTCTCCTCTCCCCCTCTTTCTTTTCTTCCCTTTTCTTCCCTTTCCCTTCTTTTTCTTCCTTATCCCTCTCCCCGTATTTTTTCCTCCCCTTCTCCTTTCCTCCTCTTTCTCGTTTTTTTTCCTTCTCTCTCTCCTTCCTTCCCCCTGAGGTCTCCTCACTGTTGTCATCTCTAGGGGTGATTAAGAAGCCTTATAACTTGTTAGATGGAGAAAGGCTAAAATATTCGTTGAAGCAAATTAACAAACACATCCTTAGCATGTACTGTGTTCCAAAAAATTAATCTTAGACCAGTGGGAGTTGCTCCCAAGCCTGGCTATCTTATACTTGGAAGTTTGTTTATGGAATGATGTTTCTTTTGTCTTTTTCAAAAGAACCATCACAAAATACCCTTAAGATTTTCTTAAATTTGACAGCTGTCAGTCAATCCACAAGCATTTGCTGAAACACCTACTGTGTGCCAGGAATGAGGACAAAACTACCCTCAAGGAGTTCATGCTCTATCAGGGAGATGAGGGATGCATCTATAGCTATATAGAAAGAGAAGTGCAGGCCATTTGGGGAGGGGGAGCTGATCTGGGAGGGCTTCTTGCAGGAGGCAGTACTTGAGCAGTCTTCTTTTGATGAAGCATCTGAAGATATGGGAGCAGAAAAATGAATTATTCCTGTTGCAGGTAGTGGCCAAGGAGGGGGTCAGCCCCTGAATTTAGGGTCTTTGGCCAAGGAATCAGAGGCTCTAGTGCTTTGACCTTCTTGGCTAGAGTCCAAGAGGTGGGCATTTACTTACTTTTTATTTTTTATTTTTATTTTTATTTATTTATTTATTTATTTATTTTGGCTGGGCAATGAGGGTCAAGTGACTTGCCCAGGGTCACACAGCTAGTGTCAAGTGTCTGAGGTCGGATTTGAACTCAGGTCCTTCTAAATCCAGGGCCGGTGCTTTATCCACTGCACCACCTAGCTGCCCAGGGCATTTACTTACAATAGGGTGCTTCCTCTGGTGGAGGAGACCAGAAGAGCAACTCACAGCTTTGAAAACTACATTTTTATGAATATCTTTTATTTTTTTATCCCCTCTATTTCCCTTTAATTCTTTCCCCTCTCCCTTCCCAGAAGGCCATTTTATAAACAAAGAATATTTGCAACTTGCATTTATATAAAACTCTAAGGTTTGAAAGGCACTTTACATACATCATGTCATTTGATGCTCACAATACTCATGAAAAGTAGGAGCTATTATCATGCCCATTTTATAGATGTGGAAACTGAGGTTCAGAGCTATTAAGTGACTTGCTCAGAGTCATAGTATGTTGAAAGTGACCTATGGCAAGAGGAGCTTGGAGAGGCAAATACTGAAATACTGGGGGACCATGAAAGCCCACGATTGGTCTGTGGGAGTTGAAGAGGGCAGAGATGAGCAGGACTGCCCAGCTGGCATTCTCCTGATCTACTAGGTTAAAAGTCATCAGTTAAAAGTAAGGAAGAAAAGTAGAAATCTTAGTTTGGCAGTATATATATATATATATATATATATATATATATATATATATATATATATATATATATATATATATATATATATAGTGAGATGGCAAATGTAAAAGTGCTTTGTAGTCAATCAGGCAACAAGCATTTATTAAGCACCTACTATATGCCAGGTATCATGCTAAGCACTAGTGAGGAAAAGAGAGGTCAAGATAGTCCCTACCCTCTAGGAGCTTACTGTCATTGCAATAGCCCAGGTGGAAGGTGACAGGGGACTGCAGGGGCAGAGGAGAGAATGGGGCATGTAGGCGGGATGTCATAAAGGCAGATTCAATAGGACCTGACAAGTGATTGGAAAAGGGGGTTAAGAGTGAGGGGTGGAGGATGATACTTGGGCTGGGGGCCTGGATGACTGGGAGGGTGGAGGTGCCCTCCACCATAATAGAGAAATTAGGGAGAGGCCAATGGTCAGGGTCAAAAGAGAAAGAGCTCTGTTGGGGATACCTATGGGACGTCTGGCTCTAAATGTCTCAGAGGCAGTTGGAGTTTCCAGTTTGGAGTCTTAGGGCTGGACAAGGAGATTTGTGAGTCAGCTGCACCGATGCCGGCTGCCCTGGCTCCATAAATGGCTTGGGTTTAAAGCATCTACGGGTGCCTTCTTTGGAAGCCCAGCTTAAGGGCAGCCTCCTCCCTGCTGAGGCCCTTCCTGTTCTCCCCCATCCCCACAGGTGGTCAGTGCTTCTCTCCCATCCCTTGGAATAACTTGGCATCTCCTTTATCTGTCTTTTTTTACTTATTTGTCTTAGTAAATTGCTGTTCTCCTCAAAGGAATGTAAACTCCCAAGGGGCAGGGATTACTTTGTCTACATCTTTGTATCCCCAGAGCTAAGCTCAGTGGGTACTTCATAAATGCTTATCAATTGATTGGTTTTATTTCACCCATTCTTTGTGTTTAAAGATTAGAATCACAACCGAGATGCTTTTATCTGCTAGTGTACTAGTATGTTTAAGGAAATTTTTAAAGGATTAACAAACAAAATGAAAACCAAAAAGGGCCAACCTCTTCTCTGGGGAGAGTACTTAGCTGTCAGAAGCAAGGTCACAAACCTCAGTGACCAGGCCCAATTGCAGTCAGTATTTGAAGCTTTTGCTTCCTTGAATTTCTAGAGTGAAGATACAGAGAGATCTTTTTTGTGCCTTTCGGGATTTTGTCCTTCCCTTAAGATTTGTCCCTGGCTGCTATTTCGGGGGAGTTTAGTGGGACTTTGGGTCCTGGGGCCAGTCCAGCAAGTACACCGTGGGAATGGGAGACAAAAAGAAGTGAATTTCATGGAGGCAGGAATATCACTTTCATCTTCCCTGCCTCCTTGAGCCCTCCTTTAAAACCAGGATTGTGACTCATCTTGTGCATGTGATTATAATAATAGCAGCAGCAGCAATAGTTGTTGTTTGTCCTTCATTCTCCATAGAGGACCAGGACATTGGGTGATGTCATGACATGCAGTGAATTTGATTTAAGCGAGGGAGGGCTGTACAAGGTCACCAGCCTCACTCTCTCCTCCAGAGCAGTCTGGGTTCAGGGATATTTTAGGCAATTGGGGTTAAGTGACTTGTCCAGGGTCACACAGGTAGTAAGTGTCTGAAGTAAGATTTGGACTCGGGTCCTCCCAAGTTCAGTGCTCTATCTATTGCACCACCTAGCTGCCCAATAGCAATGGTAATAGTAATAGCAATAATTCTGATTGGAAGTCTAATTGGGGTAGGGGGGAAAGTGCTGGAGTTGTAGACAAATCACCTGAATTCTAACCTAAGGGGCTCCACCATTTATGTGACTTTGGACAAGTCACATGCCTCTGTTGTCTCATCTGCAAAATAAGAGAGTAGAATTTGAGGACCTCAGAGGTTCCTTCTAATTCTAAAGCTATGATTTATTGGGTCATAAAAGAATAAGGAGGCAGAAATCATCTCAAATTAATGAGAAGTTTATTAACTAATTGTCACAGGCAGTAGCTGGAATGCACACTTGTGGGCTGAATCCATGCTTGCAGGTGGCCCAAGCCAGGGGCTAGACCATTCCCCTGAATCGCCCCAGTTTTTGTACCCTTGCTCAGACACTCCTGGCTTCTTGTCTTTACTAGTCTGATGTTCTCCGAGTGACATAATGCTGACTCAAGTCCTTTTCCTTATCCTGGACACATTCTGTTTACAAGATCCTCCAGAGGTCTCCTGTACAAACAATCCTATAGTTTACCAACAACTCTCTTGCCTCCTTTTTCTGTATTGCACCCTGTACCTGGGCCTGAGTTATTCTCCCTTTTTACAGTATCCTTTTTTTAGGCATTCACAAAAACTTAACCCTCCAGATCTAGTGAAGACTAGAAGATTTCAAAGCCCCCTCTGCCTACAACCTCTGAGCCCATGAGAGGCAGTGTGGTACAGTGGGACATGCCCTCCATTTGAGCCAGAGCACCTGGGTTCAGCTCACCTCTATCTGGCTTGGTTTTAAGCTCTCTATCCCTTCATCATTAAAGTGAGAGTGTTGGAGTGTCTAATCTCAACAGTCCCTTCCAGTCTCAAATCTGTGATCCCGGTAAATCAGATAGAGCTCCGCGGTCTAAGGAGAGAAATTTGAGGGCCTGTGAGTTCTTGATTTGGACCTGACATTGATTTTTCGGTGTGTTTATGGGACAGGGGCCCAGCCAGTTTCACGTTCATTCCATAAATTTTTATGAGTCTAACCTTCCCACAGCTGGTAAGTTAATCTTTCTAAATCAGGCCTCTGCCTTGCTTGAGTTTACCCCAGTTAAAAGAACACAATAAAGAGGGAAGACTCAGCCCATTCTTTAAGGCCCCCAGCAATCTGGCTCCCCCCTGGATTTTCCCTTGTTTCACCCTCACACCCTTTGTGGAGCTGACTGTACACACAGACTATGCTAGCGGCTCTTCCCCAGCTGCTGCATCCATCCTGCCCTCCCCTTTTTAGTCTTCCCAGGCCTGGAATGCACGCTCTCCCTATCTCAGCCTTTTCAAAACCTTATTTCCTCCAAGGCTGAACTCCGTGTTGTTGTTGTTGTTGTTGTTGAGTCTTTTTCAGTCATGTTCACTCTTCTCGACCCCATTTGGTATTTTCTTGGCAAAGCTACTGAAGTGGTTGGCCATTTCCTTCTGAAGCTCATTTTACAGATGCGGAAACTGAGGCAGATGGGCGTAAGTGACTTGCTTAGGGTTATACAGCTAGTAAGTGTTTGAGGCTGGATTTAAACTCGGGTCTTCCTGCCTCCAGAATTACTCCTACTGAAATGAATATTTTGTCCTTATTCTATGTCTAGGATTGTGGTGAGGAGATAGAATCTAAGGCAAAGTGTGTCCATGTATTTATGTGAAACAGAAAGCAATAGGAAACTGTGTGATTGGGGTGCCTCCAGGTGCCACAGAATTATCTGTGTAGCATCATGGAAAATGCCCTGGCCCCGGGCCTAATGCTGGTAGGGTTAGCTAGAGCAACCCTTTCCTTTTACCAAGGAAGACACTGAGGCCAGACCGAGTGAGTGACTTGGCTTAAGGCCACAATAAGCAGAGGACTAAGTCAGAGACACTATGCGAAGCCGGGCCCTTCTAACACCCAATAGGCTCTTTCTACCCTCACTAGCTTTGGGACTCTGGGCAAGTTGCTAGATCGTCCCTGAAAAGGGAGCTAATAGTCCTTGACTTCTACCCTTGTCCTGGTCATTGTTCCATATCTGGGATGCTTCAGGACATCTATTTACATTCAATAACCCTCAGGTAAAAAACCAGTATTAGAGCAGATAAAAGCCACAAATCAGTTCACAAGGAAATTCTCTGGAATCTCTGAGCAGGTCACCTCCAAAGTCCTGGAGCTCTCTTTAAAAACTCCTTGTACAAAACTGGATCCGGGGCCATTCACCTGGGCTGAGCGAACTCAAGAGGCCCCAGGTCTACACCCCACAGTGTCCTGGCTCGCCCCGCCCTAGATGGTGGGATTGGAGGGGAGGGGTGTTAAATGGAGACACCTGAGGCCCACCCCAAACGTACTTGGAAATTCCATTCCCTGCAATACTGAGGCCAGTGAGTCAATCCAGCTGCCTGCCGAGGCTGAGTCACTCTACTTCTTCTGCCTGTTCCTTGGAAAGCTGACTTGCTTTCTTGTCCCTCACACTTTCCTCAAACCCTTCCGGCTTGCCTGGTCTAGATCTAGAAATTCAAATTCACCTCCATACTGCTATGAGCTATGGGAGGAGGGCTTTGTGGGGGGAGTTCTAGAGAACTCGGGAGTTCTAGTTCCATGGGGCCTGGAGTAATGGAAAAAAGTCCTTCTGGAAGCGAGTGGGAAGGGAGTTGGGGTTGGTCATCTGCCAAGGGGAGCCCGAGGGTGTCGGGGGAGACCTGGGAAATCTATGTTTGTGTGGCCTGGCTGGGGCACCTCAGGGATGGTAGCAGCCTGGGAACACTGTAGGCAAAGACCATCCTTGAATGGGCAGCCCCTGCTTTCATCATCAGTTACAAAGTAATCAATGGGTTGTTTGTGCAAAGAGGGCAGGAAGGACTAAGGTTACAGTTGCTGCAGGAAGCAGAAGGGAGCCTAAGCACGTGCTTAGCCCAAGGTACTAGAAACTGGGCTATTCGGGTGATCCAGTGTCAGTGAATGTCTGGTAACTTGTAAAGCCAGGCTCTCATGGGACCCATTGAGTTTATGATTGTGTATATACACATACATATAAAAATGGATCTGTTATGTGGAAATCTGTTTGTTACATATTTATTGTACATACACTGATTTATTACACTAAAGGGTATCATATTTATTATACATGAATGTGGTTTATTTATTTATTAATCATATATAATCATTGCATTTCATTAGAATTGGTTCCCTTTGTCACCCTAAGCATGTATTTTATGCATTTAAAAACATGATTCTGAGAAGGGATCCAAAAGCCCTGCCAGATGGCTGAAGGGGTCACCAAGAAGCGGTTAAGAATTTTTCTTTTATTTATAAAACACTAGCAATCTCAGTTTCCTCATTTGTCATATTTGGTTTTGTGGGTTTTGGGCGTTTTGTTTTGTTTTGCAAACATACTGGGGGGGGTGCCATTTTCTTCTCCAGTTCATTTTGCTGATGGGAAACCGAGGCAAACTTGGTTAGGTAACTTGCCCAGGATCACACAGCTAGTAAATGTCTAAGGCCAGATTTGAACTCAGGAAGATGAGTCTTCCTGATTCCCAGCCAGATGCTGTATCCACAGCACCTTCTAGCTGCCTCATATGCCTTTGAAAGGTCACCTGATTGGAAGGACTGTAGGACTGGAGTTGGAAGGACTGTAGGACTGGAGTTGGAAGGGACCACCAGGGGCATTTAGTCCCAACCCCTCATTTACAGATGAAGCACAGCTAGGTCCCGTGACTGGTCCAAAGTCTCACTCACAACGATTGGCATGCTTGACTTGGACTGCAGTTCTTTCCCTGAGGAAGGCAAGAGCTCCGCTGACTGGATCTTTGCCAGTCAATTCAGCAAGTATTTATTAGGTGCTTACTATATGCCAGGCACGGTGCTATTAGCACTGTGCTAAACACTGGGAGTACTAATACAAGCAAAAGGACTCTCCCTACTCTAAAAGAGCTTACAGTCTAGTGGGGAAAGACAGTATTTAAAGGGGAACCGAAAAGTACGACTATTCCAGAGACAGAGGCATCTTCTAGGGTGAGAAGGCTGCTGGGAAATGGAGAGAAAGTCTGGAGAGGAGGAGGGAAGAAGTGAGTCAGTAAAACCTGGGTTCTAATCCTGCCTCTGAGTCATGGCAGCATTGTGGCTGAGCATCACTTAGTCTCTCAGGGCCCCAGGCCACAGGTGTCAAACTCACAGTCCCTGAATCCATAAAGCTCTGGACTTCCAGCCAGAAATAGATTCAAATCTAATTGGGAAATGTTTGGCAAAAATAAATAAAAATACAATAAAACATAGATGATGTAAAGTTGTGGTTTTCTAGGTCAATATGCTGCCCTCAGTTTCTATGCGAGGTTGCTCCCAGGCCCCAGGCAGTTCCTTAAAACTCTCAGCAGTTGCCACTCTGTTTTGATGGAGGGCAGTTCCTTCTTGCCAATGCAATCAGAGAGTTGGCAAAAGACAAACACCTTCCCCAGGCTGGGCTTCGGTGCCGGGTACACAAAGACAACATTAAAACAGGGTTTGCCCTCAGGGAGCTTATATTCTCCAAAGGGGAAACAACGGCCCCAAATACATAAATAAAAACTATATGCCAGGTGGCGGCAGGCAGTGGGCAGGGTGGCTGGGTGGGCATTAGCACCTGGCGGGTCAGCAAAGGCCTCCAGGGCGGGGTGCCCCTTGAGCTGATGAGAAGCCCTGGGCAGGGAGAGGAAAAGGGCATTCAAGTTTATAGCCCTTGGGAGTAGTCACAGAGTAAAAGCCAAGAGAAAGCCAAGGTTTTTATTCTAGGTTCCTTCAGGGTCCTAGGCCTGCCAGGAAGTCACAGAATTTGTCTTCAGCTTCTATTTCTACAAACATTCTTTCTGTATTCTAGTCCAGGAGTGTTCGAGGCCAGCCTGCTTTATGCTAGGAAGGAAGAAAAGCGCCTGGCGGAGCCAGGGCTGACAAAGGTGCGGCCCGGCCTCTGTTCACTAAACGGCTCTACTGAGTGTCAATTAGTATGGGCTGTATTGAGATCAGTTAGCTGCTGTGTGTTAGATCACCTTCCCTGCACGCAGCCCGTGACTCTGGAGTCATCTAGCAGGAGTGGGGCTCTGAGCCTCCTGGGCCTGCTCCCAGCAGGTCGGGCTGGATAGGTGCTCCCCAGGAGCCACGGGAGAACAGAGCCCATCTGTCTGGCCGCACAAGGGCAGCCCTGGAGCCAACTGGGCAGTAGGGGATAAAGTCTCCATTATACAACCTTATAAATGACATGCCTTGGACGCGTTTTGTGGGACCTGGCCGAGCCCTGAATTCCATACCTAGCGGGTGCCTCCCAAGCTCTGGTGACTAAGAGAGACAGAAATGAGGAGTTGTTCCTGCTGCCAGGAGGGCCTAGAAGTGTGTGGGGGGGTTGTTTGTGTGAACCTTAGCTCAGCTACTGTGCCCAGGCCAGCCCGGGCACAGTATTCACCTCTCTTCTGCCTGTAAATTCCACTGGCCTGATAACAGAAAAATTGTAAAGTGATCCCTGCTCCTTTGATGATTAGGTGGGCTTTGGAAGGACTCCGACCATTTATCTATTCAGCTGGTAAAATAATCTCTCTTGGTCTGCTAGGCATGTGTTTACTTTTAAGTTTTAGGAAGAAAATTCAATCCAATAATTCAATTCAATTTTTAATCTAAATTTTTAAAATTAATATCTTGTATTTTTACATCACCTTCATTTCTGAATATACCCTTTCTCCTTCTCTTATATGATATTGTTACAAAGATTTTTTTTTAGATAAGGGGGAAACAATTCAGCAAAACTAACCTGTATTTCAGTTGACTCTGACAGTATTTACAGTTCAGCAAACATAGGACAGTGAGGCACATAAAACCTCTGTCTGCCTCAGTTTCCTCATATGTCAAATGAAGATAATGACAGCACCTTCCTCCCAGGGTTGTTGTAAGGACCAGATGAGATAATCTTGGTAAAACACTTGGCAAACCTTAAAGAACCACCTAAACGCTAGCTTCATTGTTAATAATAACCAATAATCAGAACCAACCAGATTGGTCCAGAGCCAAATTGTGTGGGGATGTTGGGGACACACCGGTGAAAGTGCCTCATGTTTCTAAAGGACTTGGTTAAACTCATTTACTTCTGCATGGTCTTGTGTGACTGGCTGTGAGGAGATTCTTATTCTCTTCCTTCTACACAAATTGACTTTCGGTAAGAGAGGTGACAGATGCCCTGTGCTCTCCCCCCAAGGCTAGAGGATTGGGCTCCATTCTGCTCAGCAGAGTTTGGCAAGGATGAAAAGAAGCAGGAGAGCTTCCAAAATCAAACCCCCAGCATGGGAGAGCTAGGATCAGAAGAGGTCACCTCATCCAGGATGGCAGAGGGTCCCAAGACTGCGCCCTGTGATGACAGAGACGATTTGGAGGGTGTGCATGTAGTGGCTTTCTTTAAATTGGTGAGCGATTTGCTTTGGCCCCATGTAGTGGGACTGAGCAGTGGGAGAAGTCTCAGATTGGCAGATTTAGACTTATTGGTGTGTAAAAACTACCTGACAGCATTGTCCCAGAATGGGACGAGCTGCCTGGGGAGTAAGTGGTTCCCTCCCATTGGAAGTCTTCTAACAAAGGTTGGAAGGGCAGTCATTGGGTACACAATGGTGGAAATTCTAGGCCAGGCGTGGCTTACTAAGGTCCTCCCGACTCTAAAATTCTGTGATTGTCAGCCCAAGGTCACAAGGCTGGTAAGGAGTGGGAGGGCCCCAGCTTAAGAAGCTCTTTCAATACCAAACCCTGGCATTCTTGGCTTTCAAGAGATTTCTAGCACTTACCAGATGTCAGGCTGTAGGATCCGGGTTAGGACTCAGCTCCTTCCGCGCCATCATCATTCACAATCTCTCCCCTTTGCGCACATTCAAAGACGAGGTGGCCTGCTCATTTTTGGATTTACAGAAAACTAGCTCAGTGTCAAAGCTGCCGGGAGGAGAAAAGCTTAGCCGTGCTTTGGATTTGGGTTGGAATCTCAAAGAGGACAGGGCAGGGGAAATAACTCTGCATTTGGAGGCTTAAATGCTTTGTCCCTGTGTGACTTATGCCCCTGGAGACAGCCCCGAGGAGCGCTGCCCCCCCATGCTGTGCCTCAATTTCCTCATCTGTAAAACAAAGAGGTTGGATTAGGTGACCTTTAGGGTCCCTTCTATCTTTCAGTCTATGATCCTAAGCCCAAGACCATATACTTAGGGGTGTTTCTCCCCCCTTGGGAGTCAGCATAGAGATCTTTCTTTAAAATTGTTAAAAAACTGGTTTTTATCTTTATTCAACACCAAATGAAATGGGCATTTGCACATAACAGAACAAAAAAGAAGGACGGCACCCGAAATCACACGCAGGCTGGTTTTCTCTCTAAATATCTGCCAAGTGTGAAAGCTGTCTCTAAGAGAACTCAAAGGGTCCCGGGAATCCTCCTCTAGCCTCAGGGCCGGCAGCAACAAGGCATCCTCCCACTTCACCCCAGAAGGCTCCCGGGCTCCCCTCTCCCTGCCCCCCCACCTCCCGCCCCAAGCCGCCCCCAGAGGCGGCCCGGCTGCACAGCTGATTCTGCCACATTCCTCTGAGCTGGGTAGGTGTGCAGAGGTTCACTGGGTTACGTGACACTTCAGGAGCTGGAGCCCACATTCGGCCTGAGCAGAAACCTCCGGCCTAACCCTTTGTGGGCTTTCTCTGTAATCACGACCCGGCCCAACCAGGTTTCAGCTTTGGGCCCTCAGCCAGGATTCTTGCCAATTCTGGCTGCTTTGTGGAGCACCAGGGAAGGGGGGCTGGGGTCCTCAGGGCTGAGTCCAGGGGCACAAGTGGAAATCAGTCATCTCCTTGAATAAATGAACAAAGGAAAAAGCAGTTCCCTTTATTATCCACTGTGCTCAGCATGAAGGGTCTCAGTGAAGGCCTAGATGCAGGCCTGCTTACAAGGAGCCTCCGTTCCCACTGGCAGGGGCTATTAGC
The DNA here is from genome assembly GCF_019393635.1 of Dromiciops gliroides. Taxonomy (NCBI): domain Eukaryota; kingdom Metazoa; phylum Chordata; class Mammalia; order Microbiotheria; family Microbiotheriidae; genus Dromiciops; species Dromiciops gliroides. Next base: position 11,831,146 of record NC_057864.1, read on the forward strand.
CTTTTGTTTTGCCCTGGACTCCTTGTGTGGGAAGCCTGTGGACTGCTGCCCTAAATCATGTTTTAAAATGCATAAAATAAAATATGTAGGATTATGAAGGAGACCAGTAATACTGAAATGCAGTTATCAAAATTAAAAAACACACATGGACCCCAGCTTAAAAAACCTTGTAACGCACGTCTCAAGGAGCAGAGGGTAGAGGACAGTGGCCAGGGAGTAGGGAATAAAACCCCGAAAGATGATGGGGCCCTTGTCAATAGCAGGCTCCGTCAGGATGGCAGGGGTGCCAGGGCTAGAGGGAGATGCATCTGTATGGCCTTTTATGCCAACAATCACAAAATCACAGCTCCAGAGGCGCCCTTGGACACAATGGAGTCCCATTTTACAGAGGAAGAAACCGAGGCCCAGAGAGATCGTGTGATTTTTCTCATGCTCCCCCAGCAAAATTGGGGTGGTCAAAGCAGGAACCGTCTTGCTCCCAGCCCAAGGTTTTGTACACGTCACCAGGGACTCTGCTTTGTGTTTATTGTCACATCCACAATCGGGGAGGGAGGGAAGGGAGTAAGTATTAAGTCCTACTATGTGCCAGGTACTTTACAAATATCATCTCTTCTGATCCTCATAATAACCCTTGGAGGTAGATGCGATTATTGTCCTCATTTTAGAGTTGAGGAAACCAATGCACCTGATGCTTAGTACCCCTGTGACCCCAGACCTCTCCCCGGCCATCCCCCTGCACCAGCCGCTCTCTCCTCTGCTCCCCATCTTGACCCCTGGGTGGATCAATTCACCGGCACCCTGTCCTCCTCCCTTGAATCCCTGGCCCCCTCTTCATATCACTGATTATGCCCGGTCTAGATCGCCCCTCCCCAGGTCCCACCCCCAATCATTGTCTTTGCACCTCTACCAGTGCTGAACAAAGGTGGAGAAAGTCACACGACCATTTTGTAAGGGGCCACTACAAATGTAAGTTACATCCCCTTCAGGGGCCACCCTATTATAGAACCTCCCTCCCACTCTTCCCAGCAGCTGCTCTAACCTTATCCCCCCTCAGACCTCCCATGGCTCCCCTTCCCCCCCAACTCTTAGCTGAGGCCATTCACTGTGAACCCCCTCTTCCTCATCTCCCATCACTGAGGTGCCGTCTGCCACCTTCTCCTCCTTTACCCCTGTCTCATGTGATGAGGCGACCCGCCCCTTACCAAAGCTAGCCCCTCCACCAGCTCAAGCGATCCCCTTCCATCTCCTCTTTTTCAACAGATCACCCTGTCATCCCATTCTTGCCCTTATTTTCTATCTTTCCCTCTCTACTGACTCCTTCCCTCCTGCCTACAAACATGCCTGTTTCTCCCCTATTCTGAACCCTGCCCCCCATCCTTCTACCTACCTACCTACCTACCTACCTATTGTCCTGTTTCTTTTCTGCACTTTGTAGCTAAACTCCTCAAAAAGGCCTCTACACTGGGGCCTCTACTGTCTCTCCTCTTCCCCCCTTCTTAACCCTTTATAATCGGGCTTCCAACATTATTTCACTAAACCTGCTCTCTCCAGAGGATCTCTTAACTGCCAAATGCAGTGGCCTTTTCTCAATCCTCATTCCCTTTGCCTCTGCAGCCTGAGGCTGTTGGTCACTCTTGCCTCTTGATGCTCTTTTCTCTCTAGGTTTTTAGGACATCCCTCCCTCCCAGTTCTCCATTCTCTCTGTCCGCTCCTCCTCTGTCTCCTTTGCTGGATCTTCCTCTGGGTCACACCCTCTGACTGGGGGTGTCCCTCAGGGCTCCCCTGCATTTAGTGATCATTTCTTTGCAGATCATTCTCAATTCTACCTCTTTTGCCCCAACCACTCTGCTGAGCTCCAGTCTCGAATTTCCACCTGCCTTTTAGGCACAGCCAGTAGACATGATGAGCCAAACTTAATTAAAACCGAACTTGTTATCTTTCCCCCAAACCCTTGCCCCGCCCAACTTCCTTAGTCCAGTAGAAGACAACACCTCGGAGTCAGTCTGGAATATTTGCTATCCTTGGCCCCACCAGCATCCAAGCTGTTGCCAAGGCCTGTGGGGGTTGGCAGTGTCTCCAATATGAGCCCTTCTCTTCTCTGGCACTGCCCCTACCCAGATGCAGGCCCTCATCACCTCACACTGGGCCCCTGGCAAGAGCTGCTGGGGAGGGGATGGGGGATCGGGTCAGCCCACCTAAGGCCTCTCCCCATCCCCCACTCTATCCATCCTCCACTCAGCCACTGAAGGGATTTTACTGAAGATCGGGTCTGACCCCCCCCCCCCCCCCCGGCCCTGCCCCAATAAATTCAGTGGCTCTTCAGGGATCAAATACAAACAGCTCTTTGGTTCTGGGCTCTTCCTACCCTGCCCCCTCCTATCTTTCCAGTCTTCTAGCACCTTAACACAGCCATGTGCTCTTGGGTCCAGCTATGGGTCTTCTGGCTGTTCTAGTCACTTGACCCCCTATCTCTGCCCCCCCCCCAGCTTCTGCTCCAACCGCTGACCTCCCCGACTTTGTTTAAGCCCTAGCTAAAATCCCATTTTCTATAGCAAACCTCCCCACCCTCCTAATCCCAGTGCCTGCCCCTTACTTGTTTCTAATTTATCCTCATGGAGCTTGTTCCTCTATATTTGTTTGTCTCCCCCTTTAGCCCCAGAGTTCCTGGAGGGTAGGGACTGTCTTTTGCCTCTCTTTGTATCCCGGGTGCTTAGCACGGGGGCCTGGTACACAGTAGGTGCTTAATCGGTGCACATTGATTGACTGATCTTCATTTCCTCCCGCTCTCTGACCCCCGTGGCCTCTTGGAGCCTCAGTTCTTTTACCTGTAAATAAGGGTCAGGACACCTGTACTGTAACAATTACTGGGGGGGGGAGGGGTGGGGATTTGCATTTTGTGGACTTTAAGCTGTGATGGCAGGAAGAGCCAGAGGACCCTCAGGGAGCCACTCATCCATCTCCCTCATTCGCAGGTAAACTGAGGCCCCAGAGGAAGGTGACCTCTCCCCAAGGTCACCCAGGCTAGGGGACAGTAGCAGCTGGGCTCTGAACCTAGGCCCTTCCCCTGTGCAGCCAGTTCCCTTTGTGCCGTCCCTCTCGGTGGTTCTGCCCTGTGGTGCCCCAAGGCCGAGCGTTTTGGAAAGGGCTCCTGGGGGATGGCAGAGAGCCTGGGTCTTGTGGGGGGTGTCTTGACCGGTGCTTCAGTCCTGGCCAAGCTCCTGCATCAGGGTAGGAAGGGGAGCCCCGTCCCCCCAAGTCCTAAGTAGGCACATCAAGACCAATAGGACAGTGGGTAGCTCAGGCCCCCACACCCTGGACCAAGTTGCCTTCCTAGGATCCATCACATGGCTCAGGGGCTGGAAGGCTGGAAATCCAATGCCCTCATCTTACAGATGAGAAAGGTGAGGTCAAGGAAAGCAGAGGCACTTAGCCAGCATGACCCAGATAGCAAATGACAGAGGTGGGCTTAGAACCCTGGGCCTCTGACCCCCCAAGCAGTGCTCTGCCTACGATCCGTGATAGCAAATCTCTATATAGCACTTAAAGATGGGCAAAATGGGCAGCTGGTGGAACAGTGACTCCAGCCCTGGAGTCAGGAGAACCCAAGTTCAAATCCAACTCCAGACACTTTAAAGCTGTGTGACCCTGGGCAAGTCACTTACCTCTGTTGGCCTCAGTTTTCTCATCTGTCAAATAAGGTGGAGAAGGAAATGGCAAATCACTCTAGTATCTTTGCCAAGAAAACCCCAAATGGCGTTACAAAGAGTAGGGCACAACCACAGAATCTTCCAGGCAACTTCTTAAGGTAGGAGTTATCATTGTAAGTTATATAATATTACATGACTTACATATATTATCTAATATGTAATATTAGATGTTATCATGTATAATGATTTATATCATTACCATTATTATTATAAGGTAGGAGGTGCCCATATTATCCCCATTTAACAGATAAGGGAACTGAGGCAGGCAGAAGGTAAGTGACTTGTCCCAGGTGACCCATGTCCAGGGCTCTATCCTTCATATTTCGCCTCCTCTCATGTCTTTCCATGCTGCTTATTCATACGTTATTGTGATTATGCAGATTGTTCCCCCGCTTCTGCTCACCTCCGTCTGTATCAGACCTTACAAGACAGTCTTGTAAGGAAGACTTCTTTTTGCTAGTCACTAGACCTTCCTGGGCCTCAGTTTCCTCACCTGTAAGACAAGGTTGGATTGGTTGACTTCTATGTTCCCTCTCCGTCCTAAGTCTGTGAGTCAAATAGTCAGCATTCCATAGAGTGCAATAGGATTCTCTTAGACTCACAGCCACCATTTGTCCTGCCATCCCTCCCATTGATGGGCACCATTTTGCCTCCCAAGTTTTGATGGTGTCTCCAAAGTGCTGATGTCTTGATTTTTGTTTCCTGGCCTCATTTCATTTTCCATGATCTATGATTTCTCTCCGTGGACACAGAGTGAAATCTGGCCCCTCCCCTTGGTAGAGAGCCAGTCTTCAAGATTGACTGTGGCCAAAAGGATCTTTACTCTGGAAGTGACCCCTCCTGGTGCTCACTCTCTGCTGGTCCTTGGAAAACAAAAATATGGCTCATCATCATCCAAACTTTTCTTGCTTGGGAGCACCTGCACAGCTTACTGTGTGTTGGCACAACCTTCAGTCAGTCAACAGACACTTATTAAGTTCCTACTATAATCTATTTCCATAGGAAAATATGCTCTAAATCACTATTGATTAGAGAGAAGCAAATTAAAGCAACTCTGAGGTACCACCTGACACCTATCAGATTGGCTAATATGACAAAAAAAGGAAAATAAGAAATGTTGGAGAAGCTGTGGAAAAATTGGAACACTAATGCATTGTTGGTGGAGCTGTGAACTGATCCAACCATTCTGGAGAGCCATTTGGAATTATGCCCAAAGGGCTATAAAGCTGTGCATCCCGTTTGACCCAGCAATACCACTCTTGGGTCTTTTTCCCAAAGAGATAATAAAAAAGGGAAAAGGACCCACATATACAAAAATATTTATAGCTGCTCTTTTTGTGGTAGCAAGGAATTGGAAATTGAGGGGTTGCCCTTCAATTGGGGAATGGCTGAACAAGTTGTGGTATATGAATGCAATGGAATTCTATTGTGCTGTAAGAAATGATGAGCAGGAGGAGTTCAGAGAAACCTGGAAGGACTTGCATGAACTGATGATGAGTGAGATGAGCAGAACCAAGAGAACATTGTACACAGTATCATCAACATTATGTGTTGATCAACTGTGATAGACTAGATTCTTCTCACCAATCCAACAGTACAAAAAAGTTCCAAAGGACTCATGTTGGAAAATGCTCTTCAAATCCAGAAAAAAAAAAAAAGAACTGTGGAATATGGATACTGATTGGACCATACTATTTCTTTTGGTTTTGGTGCTGTTGTTTTTCTTTTTTGAGGTTTTTCCTTTGTGCTCTGATTCTTCTCTTATAACATGAACTAATGCAGAAATATGTTTAATGTTATTATGTATCTATAACCTATATCAGATTACCTGCTGTCTAGGGGAGGGGGAAAGGGAGGGAGAAAAATTTGAAATTGGAAATCTTATATAAACAAATGTTGAAAACTATCTCTACATGTAACTGGAAAATAATAAAATACTTTTATTTTTAAAAAAAGTTCCTACTATAGTCCCTGTCCTCAGGGAGCTCATAGTCTACTGGGGAGATGGTGTGTCCTTATATCCACACTTGCAGAAGAGATGAAACGTAAACTTAGAAAGGCGCTAATAGCCAGGGGGCTGCAGGGCTGCAGGAAAGGCCTTCTGCAGAAGGCCAGGTTTGAGCTGAGTGGAAGGCAGCCAGAGACTCTTGGAGATGGAGATCTGGGCGCGGCGGTCAGCCGGGGCAAACAGTCCACCAGCACCTAGCAAAGCAGCCAGTTGGTTTGGGGTCTAGAGCTCTGAACTTGGAATTGTTAAGACTAGAGTTCAAATCCTGCCATAAACATTATTAGCTTTATGACCTTGGTCCAGTCACTTCACCTCTGTCTGCCTCAGTTTCTTCCCCTGTGCATCTGAAAACACAATTCTGAGAAGGGACTCCCTGGGCTTTCCCAAAGTCACCAAAGGGCAATGAACTTGCTGTTGGGCCAGGAGGGACCTCAGAGGCCATTGAGTCTAACCCTGTCATCTTCCAGATGAAGAAAGTGAGAGCTAGGGAAGGGAGGGGGCTGGCTCTGGAGTGTTGAGAAGAAAGGTCATATTCATTGTCTGGTTGGGTGAGCCTTTATGATAATCCTCCTCATTCTTCTCCTAGTGGGGAGGCCCTTTTCTCAGGACCGATTTCAAGAGTTCTGCTTCTTGACACTGTTGTCCTTGGAGGTGAGAACAGATGCTGGGCTCGGGCGGATACCCAGATCTCTTTTGCTCTGTGTGTGTGCAAGGGAAACCTCATTTTTTTGGGGCTTCTGAAAATATTTCCTTCCTGCACGTCCGATGCCATCTGGAGAGGAATTATTAGGGAGATCGGCCAAGAGTGCTTTTGAGTCAGCCCAGTAGGACTGATGCCTTCAGACAGGTCAGGAGAGAGGAGGAATCCAAACCCTTCCCCAGCTCCATATGGAGAAGATGGGGGGCACAGTCCCCACCGGCCGATGCCTGGTCTTGGAATGTCCCTGGGGTGCTCGGGGGCTGCTTACCGTCCCCGGGAAGGCGTCGCAGGTGAAAATCAAGCGTGTTGTTGTGTTTTGCAGGCAATAGACTACGACGGCTGGACTGACAGTTTGTTCCTTGTGCAGTTTACACTGTCCTGTGTGATGGGGTAAGTGTTTCTTTGGACTTTCTGTTGTTGCTGATGTCTCCAGGCTGGAAGCTTACCTTCTGGGAGGAATGATCGTCTCCTCTCCTGCACCCCATCTTGGCTGTACCATAGGATTTTAGAGGGGAAGGGGACCTGGGAGACCTCCTGGGCCAATCCTATCCTCTAACACAAAGCTTCTTAGACTGTAGGCTGAGAGCCCATACCAGGTTGAGTAACCGAATGGGAGGGAGTTGTGAAAAATTGGCAGTAAATGTTTGATTTGGATACGATTTTACATACCTCCATTTCCATCACTGTGTAAAGATTTCTTGGAAAAAGTTTAAGAAGTCCTGGTTTAACAGGTGAGGAGGAGACTGAGGCCCAGGAGAGAGAAAGTGACTTGCCTGTTGTCACACACACAAATAATAAGCGGCAGAGGCAGGATGAACCCAGGTCACTGACTCCAGATCCACTGTTCATTGCACTGTGTCTGTCCCCTTGCTTCCTCCACCACAGAGTCTTCCCAGAGGTCTTGCCTTCCCTTCGCTTGCCTGTATCTCATAGCTATCTGTGAAGAGACCTAATTGTGCTCCTCGGTAATGTTTCGTTGCAAGTATTAACAGAACAAAGAACAGGTCGTGGCTGGCAGAAAGAGGCCCGCTTTATTCAGTGGGAAGAGCACTGACCCCAGAGTGAGAGGACCTGGGTTCAAATCTTACCTTGGACACATTGTCAAAGTCCCAACCTGTCTGGCTCTCAGCTGCAGAATGAGTGGTGGGGCCAGATTGTCTAAGATCCTTTCCAGTTGTTCTGTTTGTGATCCTTGGGACAGACTGTATGAGACTTGGGTGGAGTTTCAGGCCCCAAACCATGGTGTTCCTTCTGAGTTACTGACTAGGGTGAGGTAGAAAGAAAGCTGGGTTTGCAGGCTGAGGACCTGGGTTCAAATCTGACCATGGCAATTTCTTATCTGTGTAACCTTGGGCTTAACCCCCCAACTTTAGCTTCCTCAACTTTAAAATGAAAGAGTTGGACTGGATGACCCCAGAGGGCACTTCTAGCTCTAAATTTATGACCCTGCAATCCCTTCCAGAGTTAAGAACTACAAACTTATGACTTTTAGTATAATTGATACCCATAAGGGTGGTGCAGTAGAAAGAGTGCCAGGCTTGGCATCAGGAGGACATAAGTTCAAATCTAGCTTCAGACATGTATTAGCCTTATGACCCTGGGCAAGTCACTTTACCCTGCTTGCCTCAGTTTCCTCATCTGTAAAGTGAGCTGGAGAAGGAAATGGCAAACCACTCCAGTGTCTCTGCCAAGAAAACCCCCAATAGGGTCACAAAGAGTAAGACATAACCAAAAAATGACTGAACAACAAAAGATCCTAGCCAACATTCATACAACATCTTCCAATGTGTAAAGTGCTCTCCATTTTCTGCTTTATTGAATTGACCAGGATGTCTTAGGTCTGGTATTTGCAGGGCAGAGTTTCTCAGGCCCGTCATTTCACCCACACAGAACCTCACAGTGGGTAGACCCCTTCATGCCCAACAAGGATCCTTTTTTTTTTTTTTTTTAATGAGGCAATTGGGGTTAAGTGACTTGCCCAGGGTCACACAGCTAGTAAGTGTTAAGTGTCTGAGGCCGGATTTGAACTCAGGTACTCCTGACTCCAGGGCCAGTGCTCTATCCACTGCGCCACCTAGCTGCCCCTAAGGATCCTTTCTACAATGTTTCCCTGCAGGTGGTCACTCATCCAGCCTTTGTTTAAGCCCTGCAGTGCAGGATGAGCCACAGCCTCGTGGTGGGCAGCCCTTGCATTTGGGCTTGGCTTTAATGATGGTTACAGTGGCTGATGGGAAGCCCAATATGGACTCTCCAAAGGCCCCTCCATACATTGCTCCTGGTTCTGGCCTTTGGGGCCAAGGAGAATGGGGCTGCTCCTTTTCCATTAGAGTCCTTTGGGGGGACAGGTGCCCCGGAGTCTTGGCTTCTCCGGGGTAAATCCACCCTGTCACTTTAATTGCTCCCCATATGTCACAGACTCGAGGACTCTCTTCTGGACACTCTAGTGAGTGGCTGCCCGTCCTAAAATGTGACCCTCTCTAATTGAGCCCTTTCCTCTGGGTGTGCACTGACACCTCCCCTTCTAATGCTTCATTATGGTACAGACGTGGTGCTGAGCTAATGAAGGCTCTGCCAGCCTGACACAAGGTCTGGTGGGTCTGCCAACCTGGAAAGGCTGTGAGGACAGCCCCAGGGATGGGCTCCAGGTCCCCTGTCTGAGGACCAGCCTCGCTAACTCTGGCATCCCTGGGCTTGGGTTCAGGTTTTCCTGCTGATGCATTCTCCCTGTGTGACCTTGGAGAAGTCACCTCTGTGGGTATAGCAGAGTACAGAGAAAACAGTCACCTCCTTATTCAAGCTCACAGTGCCTTTTAATTCAGAATGATCAGGTTTCTTTTAGTAGATTGTCTAATAATAGTAATAGCAATCGTTTTATATAGTGTTTAAAGTTTGTAAAGCATAGTATGTTAACTCATTTCATTCTCACAGCATCCTTGGGAAGTAGGTGCTAGTATTATCACCTCAGAGAGGTCAAGTGACTTGTCCAGGGTCACAGAGCTTTTACGTGTCTGAGGTGGGATTTGAACATCAGTCATCCTGATTCCAAGTCCAGTACTCTTACCCATTATTCCACCTGAGCTTGAGGTTCACTGAAACCCCCAGATCTTTTTGAGAGGTTGCTATCTAGCCAGTGATTCAGTTAAAATCTATTACCCCACCAGGACATGCTGCTGGGCATATGGTGGATACTTAATAAATAGCACCTTGCTTCATTAAGTGCCCCCAGAAGACTTAGGGCTCAGCCTGAGCCAGAGAGCTCATCATTATCCCCTAAATTCAAATCATCCTGAGACAGTGATAGAACCTTGAGCTCTTTAAATAACAAGACCCCAAGTATAAACTTTACTGTGTTCCATTTTCCCTCTTTCCTATTGGTTCTGTCTGGTACAGAATTCCCACTGACTTTAGCACAAGTGCCATTTCTGGCCAAGACCGGTTGGCCCAGTGAGAACCCCTATGGAGGCTCGGTCCTGACCTCTCCCTGGGCCGAGGAAATCAGAACTGGGATTTGGAAAGCCTTCCCGTGACCCAGCCCACAGTGCGGGGATGGAAACGAGAAGAGTCTGGCCTCTGCTGGGGGTTTGGTTTGGTGGTAACTTTGAAGGCGCCCCCTCCATGGATGTATTGGCCTTTCCACGTTGATTTCTCCTTAAAAGCCCATTTTGCTTCTTACCTTCACATACACATATACCAGAGAGAGAGAGAGAGAGAGACAGAGAGACAGAGACAGAGACAGAGACAGAGAGAGAAAGAGAGAGAAAGAGAGAGAAAGAGAGAGATCCAATATATAGAATATGTGATATATTACATCTTTATAATTATAGCAAACCATATTAGATTATATTTATATATAATTTATAATTATATTTAATATTAGATGATTATATTTAATGTTATATTATTGGCTATATTATGATACAATTTTATACAGGACATATGGTAAATATGCAGTATGCTCTTACATACACATGTATGTATATATATATACAGACACACTTATTGGGGGGGATTGGACTGGGCATCTAAGAGCCTCTACCACTTGCTAGCTGTGTGACCCTGAGCAAATGACTTCACCTCCCAGGGCCTCAGTTTCCTCATCTGTAAAATGAGAGATCAGGCCTGACTGCTGACATCCCATCTAGCCTTCAATATTTGATTTCGCTGGAGTCGGGAAGACCTGGGTTCAGGTTCTGCTGCTGACACGTGCTGTGTGTGAATGTGGACCAGTCACTTAGCCTCTGTTTGCCTCAGTTTCCTCATCTATAAAATGGGGGTGATAATGTCACCTACCTCTCAGGGTTAGTAGGAGGATCAAATGAGATGCTCTGTGTAAAGTGCCTTACCAGCCTCAGATAAATGCCCACGCTCAGGATGACTTGACCTTTCAGAGCTGTCAAAGGCTCTACAGTTATAGCGTAGTTGCTGATCTGCCTTGGTGGATGCAGTTCCCACACTGGGAGTTCTCCATAGAGCTGAAATCACGCGGGATGGTGGGACCCCTGGGCTGGTGAGGGCTCTGCCCCCAAAACACAACCTCCAGCGGTCCTGCCAGATTGGAAAGGTGGTGGGTACAGGTCTGAGAACCAGCCAGGCTGGTTCTGGAAACTGGTCCAAACCCTCTGTGTGACATGAAGAGTCACTGTACCTGTATGACCCTGTTTCCACCTGTAAGATACAGGAAAAATTTATTAAGTGCCTGCTGTGTGCCAGGCACTGTGTCAAGCTCTGGGGACACAAGAAGAGGCAGGAGACGGTCCCTACCCTGAAGCAGCCTATAGTCTGATGTGACACACAACATGCAGACAAATATATATAAGGCAAGTTAAATGCAGCATACATAGGGAAGAATTAACTGAGGGAGGGCACTGGAGTTAAGGGGTTGGGGAGGAAGGGGTGGCACATGATGGCCCCTGAGGTCTCTTCTGGCTTCATGTCTATCACCACATGGGTGCCAGGCTGGCTGCGTGTCTCTGTAGTAAGTATAGAAGGGGTTGAGATCAGCCTTGGTGAAGAGTGTGCCATTGGAGGCGCATCCAAGGCTTTGCTGGGTCAGGGATCTCATGGAGGGGCACCCTCCCCCTATCATCTAGCTCAGGCCCTCCACCACATCTTCCACAAGTGAGCCCACCAAGGGTGAGAGCAGTCAGTCTGCCTTGGGTTCTCTGAACATCCTGTGGGTTGTTGTGGTTCATTCGTTTTCAGTTGTATCTGACTCTTTGTGACCCCACTTGTTTTTTGTTTTGTTTTTTGGAAGAGATACTAAAGTAGTTTGCCCTTTCCTTCTCTAGCTCATTTTACAGATGAGGAAATTAAGGCAAACAGGGTGCCCAGGGTCACCCAGCTAATAAGTGTCTGGGGCCAGATTTGAACTCATGAAGATGAGTCTTCCTGATTCCAAGCCCAGTGCTCTGTGCACTATGGCGCCCCCTAGATGCCCTCAAGTATAAAATGAGGGGGTTGGACTAGATGTTCTCAGGTCCCTTCTGGCTCCAGATGGCTCTAGACCCTATCAAAGATAAAAATAAAATGGTCCCTGCCTGCCAGGAGCTGCCATCCTATCAGGGAATACAATGTGTAAAACCTGTATAACTCTATCCACTTTGTGCCTCAGCACTGAATCTTCAGTGACAGGCAATTGTAATTCTTTGAAGAGCACCAGCCGAAGAGTACAGTGTAGGACGATGGACCTTGGTTTCAAGGAGAAGCTTGAGGGGCTGGGGTGGGGGGTGGTTTCTTTAAAAGCACCATGTTCTTTTCTCACATGCAGGACAGCCCCCTTTCTTCCTTCCTGTGCTTTTCCTCTAGTCAGCGTCTGAGATAAGATTCGAACCCAGGGTTCCTGATTCCAAGTCCCATCTTTGTTCCATCAGTCCACGCTGCCTTTCTGGTGGTAATCTGTTAGTGAAAGACCCAGTCAGAGAAGCAGGGTCGCAGAGAATGGGCATCGGCAGGAGACATTGTCAGACACTGGTGGGAGGGGGAGAGACGAAAGGGAGGCGTTTTGGCTGATCTCTTACAAAGGCAAAAACATCTTCTTTGTCTCCTCCTTAAGGTTTATCTTGATGTACGCCACGGTGCTCTGTACACAGTATAATTCTGCTCTGACCACCACCATAGTTGGCTGTATTAAGGTAAGTTGGAAAAGCTTGTTCCTTTAAGGTTTAAATACATTGAAAAATGTTTTTGCTTTAAAATGCCAGCTTGGTTCACTCACTAAACCTGCTGACAGTTTTGCATATAAACTATGATATTTAAATTTTAAAAAATATATATGTTTTATTTATATTTGTTGTTGTTCCCCCCCAAATATCCTTTCTTTGTTTTTGTATTTGAATCTACATCACAGCTTGGCCCTTAATAAGTACTTTTTCATTCATTCATTCATTCATTCATTCATTCATTCATTCATCCATTCATCACAGTCACTCCCAATGATGTCCATTTGTCCCTTGCCCCATAGAACCCTTCCAAGTAAGATAAGTAACACTCAATTCACATACTGACCATGTATACCTAATTCCGCACCTATGGTCCACCACCTCTTTACCAAAAGCAGATGTGTTACTGTGTTACTTTTTAAGGAAACCATAAATATGACCCCTAGACATAATCTCCCATTTCCCTTCCTCAGCCCAAGCTGCTCCACTATGCCCAAACAGAGAGAAGCAGTAAACTGGATTACAAAACCACATATTAAGAGTTTGCCATGTGCTATGTCCTGGAGATATGAATAACAAGAGTCCCTGCTTTCATGTAGCTTACAGATAGGAGATAGTACTGATGGGAGAGTTCAGCTACCGGGGAGTTGGAAAGGTCTGATGGTCCTGATGAAGCCATGGCAAGGCTTCTGACAGGGTCCAGGAGTCCTTGTTTGTATCAAGGCAACAGGATCCAGACCTGAGTTCAAATCCTGCCTCAGATACTTTCTATCTTTTTTTTTTTTGGTGGGACAATGAGGGTTAAGTGATTTGCCCAGGGTCACACAGCTAGTAAGTGTCAAGTGTCTGAGACTGGATTTGAACCCAGGTCTTCCTGAATCCAGGGCTGGTGCCTTATCCACTGCACCACCTAGCTGCCCCCCTCAGAACCTTTCTAGCTGTGTGATCTTGAGCAAGTCACTTAACTTTGGGCTGCCTTGGTTTCCTCATGTGTAAGGTGGGGTTAATAACAGAATTCCCCATCGGGATTGTTGAGGGGATCAACTGAGATAATACAGGTAAAGTGCTTTTTAAACCTTTAATCACCATATGAGTGCAAGCTATTTTATTTTAAAGACACAAAGGCGCATTGCCAAATGGAAAGAAGGCAGTAGATTCTGATGCCCAAGAAATCTTGCAGTTTCCCTCCTGCCATGCCACCTGGTGACAGTGGGGGGAAGGGAGGCATTGGACCAGGGGGCTCTGCCCTGTGGAGTTTTCCTTTTGATGGAGTCTTGGTCGCCTCCCCAGACTCATCTGGGGAGCTGGCCTAGGACTGGCGCTCCAGAAGGGCTGTGAATGGAAACCATGGGGATGGAGCGTCTGTGTGAACGGAGCACTCCATTGAGTTTGTAACAAGTCAGTTGTGTGAGCTGCCTAGGCAAGCTGGAAACCAATTGTCTGTAGGCAAGAGACTTGGCCGCCATTGCATGAGCCCCGAGGGAGCTCCTCTGACTCTGGTTTGGTTTTATGGTGAGATTGCTTTAAGAAGGTTACAGAGTGGGATGGTCTGCCTCTCCAGAAAAGAAGGAGCACAGGCCTGGAAAGGAGATGGTACTGTCATACTGAGAAGCATCAGCCCAAGCCGAGGGCCATCCAGCCAAGGAACAGCTGAATCCTTGGGGAGGATCTTCCATCAGGGCAGTTCAGGTGTTGGTACCATTACAAGCACTTTCAGTCTCCTCTAATTTGTGGTACCATGGAAAGAGGGATGCATTTGAAGTCTGGGGGCCTCAGCCTGAATCCTAGCTTGGTGGTTTATTATCTTTGTGACCTCTTTTGGGCTTCACTTTTCTCATCTGTAAAGTGAAACACTTGGACTAGATGGGCAGAAGCTCCTTTCCAACTCTATGTAAGTGTCCTAATAGGCCCTCTGTACCCGGTCTTTAAAATTAAATACATATATATATATATATATATATACATATATATATATATATATGCTTTTGGTTGTGACATCACAGTAATTTCCTAATATCCCATCTCTCCCCTCCCCCTTCTATGTCCCAATGAAGCCTTCTCTCTCTAATATAAATGAAACAATCAATAAAATCAACCAGCACATTCTGACAAAGTATTGGTCATTCTGCACTTGTAGTCCCTTCAATGGAGAAAAAGCAAATGTGTGTTTTATTATCTTGGATCAAGATGGATCTTTACCCTTAATTAATAGCTAGCATTTATATAAGCTTTGAGGTGAGCAAAGTGTTCTTACATGTGTTATCTCATTTTATTCTCCAACAAAACTGGGGCAGAGGTAATTTATTTAACCTCATTTTCTAGATGAGGAAACTAAGACAGACTTGCCCAGGATCATGCAGGTAGTAAGTGCCTGGAGCAAGATTTAAACTCAAGTCTTTCTGACTTCAAGTTCAACCCTCTACCCACTGTGGTGCTACCTGGTTGTTGCAATGGCTGCTTTTAGGTATTGTTTTCAGTTACATTTTTGTAATTACATATCATTCTGGTTTTGTTTAGTCAACTCTGCATCAGTTCATACAACTTTTTTTGTGCTTCTCTAAATCCCTCATCTGTCATTCCTTATAGTTCAGTGGACTTATATTACTTACATGTCATCACCCTTTTCCCAGTTTTCCCCCAATTAACAGGGGACTTGCTTTGCTTCCAGTTTTTTTTATTACCACAAAAAAAGCCACTGAATATTTTATCCCTCACTCATTCTTTGAGATTCTGATTAGACTATGGAAATATTGTTTCTTATTTTAAGTTCCTTCCTTCCTTCCTCTTTCTCTCTCTCCTTTTTTTTTTTCTTTAACATTTTATTGCCATCTTTTGTTACATCACTTACTTCCCAGTTATTCATCCCCACTATTCTTATTTTTATATCTTTTTTATTAATTTTGTTTTTCTTAATAATAACAGTAATCAAAGTAGTATTAACCACTTATACATGTACAGGAATTTTCTAGTTGGAAAAGTGATTTCGTATCCCTTATCTTTTTTTTCTTTCCCTTTTAAAAATCGTGAACTTGGAAACCATCAACACACATGACCATTTCCATATATAAAGGGCAGAAAAAAGAATACTGCACAGGGAAGCATGAATCTTGAGATATCTCTTTCTGTATCTGGTTCTTTGTTGTCGTCGTATCTGACTCTCTGTGGCCCCTTCTGGAGTTTTCTTGGCAAAGATAGTGGAGAGATTTACAATTTCCTCCTCCAGCTCATTTTGCAGATGAGGAAACTGAGGCACATAGGGTTAAATGACTTGCCCAGGGTCACACAGCTAGGAAGTGTCTGAGGCTTGGGTTTTAACACAGGGAGTCCAGGGCTGGTGCTTCATTTACTGCACCACCTAGTTGCCTGATTGAGTGTATATTAAATGTATCTGTGTGACTCTGGGCAAGCAACTTATGTCTCACGCAACTCTTTATAAATTGGAGAGAAGGTGCCAGCCTCCCCTGGTGGAAGGAGGTTCCTCATGTGGGAGTCCTCTATACCAGTGATATCCCAGCTCTCATCCTCTGACCCCTATTAGATTTGATGGGGCAGTGCCAGCTGTCCTCTGGCCCTTTCTGAGCTTCCTTCTGGGCATTTTTAAATGTTTCATTGATGATGGTTTTATTTCTTCTTCCATCAATATCTAACCTTTCACACACCCCAGTATTCATTATTGCCAGAGGCAAGGACAGGAGAGTGACAAGTGAAGAGAGGGGAGGGGGGGACACATAATGAAAAACAAAAAAAGAAAAAACTTTTGCCCCCTTTGGGGGCCTGGAGATTAAGACAATTCCATTCAGAAGATAGGAAAACCATTAAAAAAAAAAGAGAGAGAGATTATTCAGTGACTCAGCAGAGTTGTCTGGACCTGCGTGAGTGTTCTTAGGTAAGGAAACTTCATTCCAATGGCATCTCCCAAAGTATATCCTGTGACCAAAACCTATCAGGCTGATGTAGAAAAATTGGGGAAAATGTGCTTAGATATTCAGAAAGGGAAATGGTCCTCATCATTCTGTCAACTCAGCCTTTGGCTCCCCCCGCCCCCAAAACAAAACAAAAACCCAACAACCCAGTTCCCTTAGTCCCTTTGGTTGCCAAATCGTCCAGGTTGTCCTTGCCTTGAGCCATCTGTGCTTGCTCTGTGTGGTGGGTAATGTCAACCAGGCCTTGGGCAAGAGAAAGTTTGGTATCTTAAAAAGCTTTTCTGAGCCTTGGTGAAAATATTTACCTTTAGGGGAAATGGCAAGGGGACAGGTGAACCCAGCCTTGCACCTCCCCATCTTTGGCTCTCACCCTCTGTGTGTGTGTGTGTGTGTGTGTGTGTGTGTGCGTGCATTTTAAACACAAGCATATGAAAGGATGATGGAATGAGAGCCAAAAACTAAGTAAAATCTTGATTCCTTTTTTTTTCTTTTCAGAATATTTTAATAACTTATATTGGAATGGTCTTCGGTGGAGACTATATTTTCACATGGACAAATTTCATTGGGTTAAATATCAGGTAAGCAAATCATTGTTCCTAGTCACGTTCTTGACAAGGGAAACCTGAGGGTAGGGGCGGGGCAATGACTGTTGAGTGGAAAAGGCCTGGGTTCCAATCCAGCCTCTGAGGCTCACTGTCAATGGATCAGAAGATCTTGGGATCCTAGACAGAAGGGATTGCAAAGGTCATTCAGTCCCACCCCCTCATTTTCCAGATGAGGAAACTGAGGCTCACAAGGATAAAGAGACTCACCCCAGGTCACACAGGTGGAATTTGAACCCAGATCCTTAGAGTACAGACCAGAGTTCTGCACCCTATTCTCTTATGTTTCTTCAGCTAGAGGAAGGAGAAGGATAGCAGAGAGCCCTGCAATTGAAATCAGCCAGCCTGGAGCCTAGGCCCCACTTTGTGACTGGTTGAATTACTGACAGCTGGTATAGGGTAGGGGGCTGGGCATCTTCCTAGGTAAAGTGAACTTATGACTACAAGGCCACTATAAATATAAAATATGATATAAATAATGTAAATATTAAAATAATGAGAATATTTATAAACCACAACATGAAATGATGTCTTTTGGGGAAAATATCAGTGCTAGTAGGACTGGATTTGGACTCTGGGGGGCTTGGGTTCAAATGTTACCTGGGTCACCATGGACAATTGACTTGACCTCTTTGGCCTTAGTCTCTCCATCTGGTAGACTTGATGTCATCTAAGATCAAGTAAGATAATATTTGCAAAAAGATAAAGCACTTAGCATAGTGTCTGGTACACAGTAGGTGCTTCATAAGTGCTTATTCCCTTTCCTCTTTAGCTTCCTTTCTGCTCTAGATATTTTTGATCTTGGGAATAGATAACTTAAGGTTCCTTCCATCAATAACATTATGTAATTCTGTTAGCCAATCAGTTGGCAAACCATTCATTCATTCATTGGCAATGGGGCTAAGTGACTTGCCCAGGGTCACACGGGGAGTGTCTGAGGTCAGATTTGAACTGAGTTCCTCCTGATTCCAGGGCCAGTGCTCTATTCACCGCATCACCTAGCTGCCTATAATCAGTAAACATTTATTGAGCCCCCACTGTGTGCAGACGCTGTGCTAAATGCTGAGGAGACCAAAAAGAGGCAAAAAGCCTAGCTTTGTAAATGGTAGAGGCCTGTTTAGTCAATGAGTCAGTCAATGAGCACTCTGTACAGGCACTCTGTAGGTCTCAGGGACACAAAGACAAAAGTCAAACAATCCTTCTGGAAACTTCACTTCTAATGGGGATACAAGTATAATTTCTTCAGTTATTTCTTATTTTTGAGTTTAATTTTATTTTTTAATGAACAAAAATGGCTGTGTTTTCTCTCCCCTCCGTTAAAAAAGAAAGAAAGAAAACAGGTCCTGAAAATATTTGCTAGAACACCCAAATCAGTTGTTTGTTAGTATTTTCCCTGCTCCCTTTCCCCAGACCCTTCTTCCTAACTTCCCTCTTTCTGTCCAGGCACCATCTTCCTTCCTGGTCCCCAGGTGCACAACCTCAGGCTCCTCATCCCCAGCCTTTCCCTCTCCCACACCCCTCAGAGCCGTCTTCTGTGGCTCCTCACCGGGCTCCCTGCCTCTGCTCCCTCACCGCTCAGCTCCCTCCTTGGAGCAGCTGCCAGTGATTTTCTTATTGTGCAGCTAGGTGGCGCAGTGATAGAGCACTGGCCCTGAAGTTGGGAGCAACTGAATTCAAATCTCACCTCAGACACTTACTAGCCTGAGTGATCCTGGGCAAGTCACTTAACCTCAAAAATATCCGGGGCCATATCCAATCATCCTGATGTATGTCTTGCCACTGGACCCAGGTGGCTTTGGAGGAGAGGGTGAGGCTGGTGACTGCACAGCCCTCCCTCACTTAAATCCAATTCACTCCAAGTCATGATGTCATTCCAGTGTCATGGTTCTCTTGGAGAGTGAAGCCCCCCTCCCGCATCTGGGTGAAGTCTCTTTTATATCAGATTGATTTCTTGGTACTCCCTCCTACATCTTCTGAATACCAGCCAAATGCCTCACGGTGTTGCTCCCCAGCATGGCGTCCCTTTTCCTGTCTCCCTGACTTTGCTTAGGCTGCCCCTGCTTTAGAATGCTCTCCAATTCCTTACCACAGGCCCATCCCCTGGGGGCCCCAGTTATCTACTGCCATTAGCTGAGTAGCTCCCTCTTCCCCGAAGCCTTTCCTGATTGCCCAACTCCTCGATGCCCTTCTCCTTGATTTCTGGGGTGTATACCTTTAATTTTAATTTAATTTAATTTTTTGTGGGGCAATGAGGGTTAAGTGACTTGCCCAGGGCCACACAGCTAATAAGTGTCAAGTGTCTGAGGTCAGATTTGAACTCAGGTCCTCCTGAATCCAGGGCTGGTGCTTTATCCACTGCGCCCCCTAGCTGCCCTGTTACCTTTAGAGATAAGCTGTGTGGCCCTGAGCATGCGATGATGAGGGTGCTGCTGCTGCTAATAACTCAAGTATATAATAATGCTTTACTGCTGTAAAGGTTGCAGTGGGTTCTTTATGGTTTCTTCTGAGCCCTGTAATAGCCCCGTGAGGCAGGTGATGCCCATTTTGCAGATAAGGAAACTGAGGCTCCCAGTAGGTACAACCTGGATGTCAGAGATCTCTAGTCAGTTCAGATCCCTGTGGGTAGGAGAAGTAAATCCCTTGAGGGTGAGGTGGCGGCTGCTTGGTTGTTGTCTTTGTTTTTCCCTTGGGCTCCTGGCCGGGGTAGTCACTGAATAAAAGCATGTTGAGTTAAATTGGGGAGGAACGAATACCCTGAGAGCTAGACAGAAGGGGAGAAACATTTTTGCTCTTGCATATTCCCTGGGTTTGATTAATTCTGAAGACTTTCAATGACTACTTCTTTGTGGGATTACTGGCCCCAGGGAACTAGCTTTATCTTTCTCCAATCTATAAAGGCCAGTGACAGAAATTAGGTGGGATGCACTCTGCTCCTGACTGTTTACTGAGCCCCATTCCGAGGACAGACGAGTTGAGCCCTCTTACCTTTAGTGCCTTAAACCCTGCCTCATCACCTTGTTATTTTGAGAGAATAGACACCCACCTTTTTTTGTTTCCATGCTTTCGGCTTTCAACAAACCTCCCCATGTCCCTAATCAATGTGCCTGGCACATAGTAGACACTCAATAAATGCTTATTGACTAAAAGAAGCAAATCCCCCCCCCGCCCCCCCAAAAAAGCAAATTCCAGATTTTGTGATTCATAGTTAAATGAGAAATAAAATGGAGTAAATTCAGTAAGAGAATATAATTATTTACCAAATATTTCCTGTATCCCTACTTACCTTAGGTTGGGAAGCCCTGGAATAAACAGCTCTCTTTTTGGAGTGGCTAAATAATAATAATAATAATAATAGCCAACCTTTATGTCCAGTTGTAACTTTTACAAAGCTCTTTACACATATTATCTGCTTTGATCTTTGCAACACCCTGGTGAAGTCGGAGCTGTTATTATTCTCATCTTATAATTGGGGAAACTAAGGCAAACAAAGGTTCAGTGACTTGTCCAGGGTCACACAACTAGATTTGAACTCAGGTCTTCCTGACAGCAGGCCCCCAGCACCCTTTGGTTGTGAGGAAGGAGGAGTCTGATGGAGGCCCTCAAGTGAATGCCAGGAGTACCCTCCCTCGCTCCCTCACTCTCTAGTCAGCATATTGACACCATTAGATCCTTGCTTTAGACTTGGAAAGGACATAAAGGGCTATGTCCTCCAGCCCTCTGCACTGATGAGGAAAGAGGTTCAATGATTTCTTCAGGGTCATTTAGACAGGTAGGGTCAGAGGTGAGATTCAAACCTAGGCCATAGGGTGACAGATCTAGAACGGGAAAGATCTTCAGAGGCCATTTGGCCATAGGATTTTCTATTTACAACCAACTTCCCCATTTGACCAATGAGGAGCTGAAATCCAGAGAGGTTATGAAGTGACTTGCCTAGGGTGACCAAACTCATGAGTATCTGAGGCATGATTTGAACTCAGGTCTTCCTGACCCCCATGTCCAACATGACTTATTCACTGCAGTTCCTAGTTGCCACTGGCCTAACACCCCCACCCCCATTTTACAGATGAAGAAACCAAGGTCCAAAGAAATTAAGTGACCTTCTCAAAGTCACACAGGTTTAAGAGTTAGGATTTCCACAGGGGTCCTTTGATTGCAGTCAATGTTTTTTCCTTGTGTTATGCTGCCTTCCTCAGCCTTCGATTAGGACACCTCATTCAGGGGATCTTAAATCCACCCTTTTGCATCCAATTCAGCAAGCATTTATTATGCACTTACTGTGTGCCAGCCACAGTGCTAGGTGCTAGGGGTACAAAAACAAAAAGTAAATTGTTCCTGCCTTCAAAGAGTTTCCTTTCTGCTGGGGGAAACAACATGTACCCAGAAATAGGAAATATTTACAAAGGAAACGAATTATTGTTTTGGTGTAGGGAGGGTATTACTAACAATTGGGACAGTCCCTCTGTCAACAAGCATTAAGCTCCTCCTGTCTACCATACCAAAAAAAAAAAAATAATAATAACCGTCCTCTCAAGGAGGGTCCAGGAGAGGCCCCATTAGTTTGTGTCGCTTTGCCTTGTCCTCCCAGAAGTATCAGTCATTCTTCCAGGCTGCTTTGTAACAGTGATGACCTCCTCTTGTCCTCTATTTCTTTTCCCAGTCCAGGCTAGAATCTCCTCCACTCTATTTCTCCTAGTAATATGTCACTTCTGATCCCCAGCTTTGAGGATCAGATTTAGCGCAGGAATGTAGCCTCAGAAGTCATGTAGAGAGTAAGCTCCCCCAACTTCCAGAAGGGGAAAGTGAAGCCCAGAGAAGCTAGTGACTTGTCCCAGGTCATGCAAAGGTAGTAAAATGCAGAGTCGACCTTCTGCCTCCCAACACTTGGAAAAAGGAAACAGGAAGGCCCTTTCAACTGGTTATGATGTAGGCACGAAATTTTGGGGTCCAATTGATCATGAGTCGTCCCAAAAGAAGTACAAGACTCAGTGACTCAGTTTACCAAGTTTTATTGCAATGCTGTGAGTGATCACAGGGAGAGAACCAAAAAAGTGGAAAGGTATCTCTCGAATAGTGAAAGACAGTTATATTTATAGTATAGATAAATTGATTATCAGTCTCATAATAATCTCCCCCTTGGGGAGGTACAAAGGAGGGCCTGTCCTACTCATTATAATATTCTCCAGCTAGGGGTGTTACAAGGGAGGGTTTATCCTAATTTGGAGGTCCTGGGGGTCCTAAGCCAACCCCTGAGGCTGGTACCTTTGTCGGTGGAGGTGTGTTTGGGGGGTTTATATGTCATAAGGTGAATCTGGGGACAAATTTGGCCTTTTCTGTTCATGTCTCTTTCTGATTCCCATGGCTAGTTTCAAAATAAAATCATTCTTCTTTAGAATTTCTATAGCCTTGTCTTTTCCTTTATTGTTATTTTGACCTGACCTGCTCTGGTCTGTTATGGATGTTGATCACTATGGGTATGAGAATCTATCCATTAACTGGGATCTGACTCCCTTTTAGAGCTAATATCTGTATTAGAGCTTGGGTTTTAGGTTTTACTATTAATCCCTTTTTGCCTCCTACATCAGTTAGACCTCTCCAAAGTTAGGGAATTGAATCACTGCTCTAATTAAATTCATTTCCATTCAGCTAGCCTTCCTTCCTTATGCCGGAAGTGGCCAGGCATTGCCTTAGGCTTCTGAGATCGAAAAATTAAAACAACTCTCCTTCTGCCCTTGAGAACATTCAACTGGACCAGCAGGGCTGGACCACAGGAATAAATGGAAAACTAGAGTTTGCTTTTTTCTTCCTTCCTTCCTTTTTTTCTTTTTCCCCTTCTTAATCGTCTCCCACAAAGCATTTGTGTGAGCATTGTAGAGAATTTACCTAACCAGAATTTTCCTTGGAAAGAGAGGATTTGCCTGAACAAGGTAGGACAGTAAACAACACCCCCTTCCTGTGTCCCAGGAAGCATTCCCTAGAATTTCTAATCCTTGGGGTTTCTCTTCCTTTCCCCCCTCACCTCCCACTCACCCCTGCTTCACATTCTGGGGAGAAAGGAACCTTCCTCACTTGGCTGTGTTATTCTGATCTAAGCCCCAGCTCCTTAACTCACCTTCAAGGGCTTACTGTGTGTATGTATATAAATACCTGCATACTCTTAGAGAAACTTTTTAGTGAACTAAGAAGGGACATTCCTTCCCCTAAAGGAGCTTGCATCAGAATGGATATGGAAAAAAACCAAAACAAAACAAAAAACCAACCCACCGGTTAATTTGGTTTGTTTTCCTAGGGATCCTGGTGGGTTTGGGGGACTTTGATTTTTGAAACTCAGCTTTGTGAATTACCATTCCAAGGTGGGTTCTTTAGAATGCTAAGTAACATTCTGGGGAGAGCTTTTTGGAATGCTAAGTCATATGCTAAAGAAAACTCTTTCGAATGCTAAGAAACATTCCACAGAAGCCTCTTTCAAATGCTAAGTGACCTTCTTTAGAATGGCAATTCTCTAATTGGCCCCGGTTTGTCTTATCCTGGAATCAACTTTTCTCCTCCCGTAGGTGACCACAGTTCTGCCCGAAGCCCCTTCTGCATTTTTAGATTTGGGTTTTTTTTTTTCCTTCCATAAACACTGAAGACTCACTGTGTGCGTGGCATGTTACTAGGTGCTATGGGAAGTATAACATTGTGTAAGGTTTGGTCTACGGGAGAGAATAGTAGAACGAATGTAAACTCCTTAAAGGAAAAGGTTGCTTTTGCCTTTTTGTCTATCAGCTGACTGACTGATATCAATGGACCAGCATTTATTAAGTGCTGTCTTTGTGCCTAAACCCGGGGGTGCGGAGACAAAAAATGAAACTGTCCCAGATTTCCAAGAACTGATGTTCTATGGGGGAGACTATGTATACAGATAGAAAAGTAACGCCAAGGTACGATAATTAACTTGGCTCCAACAAAGGAGCACAATAATGTCCCCTAAGGTCTGTGTGGGTCTCTCCTCTTCCGCTTCTGGGAATTTATTTTAGTCAAAACATTTTGAATTCAATTATGATCTGAGACCCTGCTTAGGAAAACTAACATTCAGGCAAAAGGTTTGGCTTTCTGCTGTACTTTATATCTTGTCTATCTCCAATTAAACAGGGTCCTCTTTGTGGCTGATGCAAAATCGAGGTTCCTGGAAATATCTGATGGCAAAATAGCAAATAATATATTATATAATATTAAATACAATAGATTATAACATAACATAATATATAGTACAGTACAGTACACTGTATCTCTGGATACAAAGGCACCCAGGTCGGCCTAGGGGAGGGTGGTGCCTTCCTTTGCATGATTGGGGCAGCTAGGTGGCACAGTGGATAGAGCACAGGTCCTGGAGTCAGGAGGACCTGAGTTCAAATCCAGCCTCAGACACTTGATGTGACCCTGGGCAAGTCACTTAACCCTCATTGGTCCCCCCTTCCACCCCCCCCAAAAAAAAACACACAAAAAAAACTAGCATGATTTGATGCTTGTTATAGTGAGAGCTGGCCATGTCTTGGGCTGTGACCTTGGACGAATCATTTCTCAGTGCTCTGGGCATCTCTCCAGGACTCTGTTGCTGAGCAGGTGCCAACTTGACCTGCATTAAGAGAGGGAGTGCCAGTGAAATCACCGTCCTCATCTCTATCCTTTGTCGTTATTGTCACTTTTCAGTTGTGTCTTTGTGACCCCACTGGGGGTTTTCTTGGCAGAGAAACTGGAGGGGTCAGCCATTTCCTTTTTCAGCTCATCTTACAGATGAAGAAACTGAGGCAAACAGGGTGAAGTGACTTTCCCAGGGTCATACAGCTAGGAAGTGTCTGAGGTGGAATTTGAACTCAGGAAGATGAGTGTTCCTGACTCCAAGCCCAGGCGCTATATGCACTATGGCGCCACCTAGTGGCCTCACCCTCTCCTAAATAACAGTTATTATTAGTAAAGAATTAGGCGTGTAATTGTTATTCCTAGGCTGTACAGGGCACCACAAATGCAAGCCTGTCCTCTTAGCTCAATCACTGCAGACGTTCTCTTGTTCTCCGCAGTATTGCTGGGAGCCTGGTGTATTCCTACATCACTTTCACAGAAGAGCAGCTGAACAAACAGTCGGAGACAAGCAGCAGGCTGGACGTTAAAGGGAAAGGCGCAGTGTGAGTGAGGCTCACGCACATGAGCGGTCGACCCTGCACGCGGGCGATGCGATGGAGACCTGCTTGAACGGCTGGGCTGTCCTGGTTCTAGCGAGCTCTCGGTCCTGGGGCCCTCTTACAATCTGAAGATAGCTGCCTTTTAAAATTTTTATGACGGAAGAATCTTCTAATTGATTCTATTTTAAATCTGCAGTTTGCGTTAATTTATACTGGACTGGAAGACAACGTATCTGGCTTTTAATTTATTGTACCCCCCCCCCAAGTGGGAACACAGATCAAACTCATTCCCTCCTTCTTGTTAAGTGGGAGTAGGAAGCAGACAAAAGTCATCTCCCACTTAGCCTGAACTCACCCGGCACCTCTAGCCTACGCCACCATTCCCTTTGCACCCCTTTCCTTGGGGTCTTTCATCTGAATCACATTATTATATGGACCAGAGTCCCCTGTTTCCAATTTCTTATGATTTGGGGGGAAAGGCAGGTCTGAGCCATTCCCCGGAGGTGCCCAGCAGCAGCCATGATGAAATGCAACATGGCTGAGCGAAAGGAGCCCCCGGCCAGTTGGGATGATTACTCTTGCCTCTGCAGACTCCAAGATGAGAATGGCTTTTCTATTTTAGATACAATAAGATTATTCCATTTTAAATTAAAATTTAAAATCCAATAAGACTGTTTTTAAATGTAAAAGCCATTCTTAGCTTGCCGGCCCTACAAAACCCAGCAGGGGCGGGTGACAAGTGGTTCCCAGATCTGTGATGTAGGTTCCAGGCCTTGCTGTGCCGCTTTGACTGCCTGTCAGACTGTTAGACTGCATTGGTGAAAGGCAGGAGGTGGATGAAGTGCTTGCTTGGGTCCTTTTCAACCCTCAGTCAAGGGTCTAATGAGGTGGAGACCTGGTGAAGCAACTTGTCCATTGGGGTTGGCCTGCTGTGAGACTCCTTGGTCTTGCACCAGGACTTGGCCTGCCTTCTCTGCCTGATTCTACCTGAGTTGTACTAGGAATCACTCTGGAGCAGTGGCTTGAAACAAACACCTGTCTTGGTGGGCATCCCCACTTCCACCTCCGTGATGTGGGCTTACTAACTTATAAAGGAGGGTGCCATTCTTTAGAGCTGAATGGAAGGAGCATGCCAGATCCCAGTGAAACTGGAGTTGAGGTTGGCCCATGGCCTACTAGGTAAATGTACTTCCCTTATGCATTAAGTAGGGTCTTTGGCCCTCTCCATCTTTAACAGCAGGGCTCTGTTGGGTAGCTGACCAATTTTACAAGCGTCTAGCTTTTGGGAAAAGCTTGGGAGGGTGTTGAATCTGTAATTGGAGAACCAAGGATTTTCCATTTAAGACCTGTGTGATCTTGGGCCTCAAATGGCAGCATTGGGCTAGATGACCCCAAAGAGCTTTCTTTCTTTAAATCTGAAGATTCAGTGAGCCGGATGCATTTCCAGAAGCCAAGATGGTGATGGCATGGGAGAGCATGCCGTGTGAGGGACAGCTTCAGAAACTGAGAACGTTCATCTTGGTGCATCATCTTTCTGATCCCAAGCCCAATGCCCTGTCAGCTTCATGCCATGCTTTGGTACCAGATCTGCCTGGTTACTGGACCTTCACCCAGTTGATGCCGGTCAACAAGTCTCTGTTGACGTCGGGCTCATGCTTGACCACTAGTTGCCATTGGCTGGCTTTGTGGGTACACAGCAAGGGCGACACCTGAATTTCAGTTCTGATTTGTTCAAAGGTTTTTCTCCCCACCGCTCCTTCCTGTGACCCACATGAGGAGCAACGGAGGGGGGCATACGGATTAAATTACTATGTGTATTTGGGTCAGTTTGCTGGGGTGATAACTTAGGGAATGGGAAGTACCAGAATTGAAAATACATGCTTCCTAGTAAATGGAGATCATAGCCCAGCAATAGACCTATCATGTTGTAACCTGTTAACTTCCTCCTTTAGCAGGTACAAGTGTCACTGAATTTTGCTACAAATGAGGCAGTCCGAGGCACAAATTGGGCCAGGGACCTGTACAAAGCTCGGCGAGCCCTTGGCAGAGCTCTGAACTGCCAATCAATCACTGTAATCGATGAGCGGGGTCAGGCTGATTCTTACTAAAAATGAATCGACCTGTTGGGGCAGGTGCACTCAGAATACGGAAGGAGGCCATTTTCTGTTACTTTTAGTTGCCAATGGCCTCCTTCAGGTGAGCTGCCTAGTCACAGAAGAGATCCCAGCAGCCCATCCTTGGCCTCATCACTTTTTGCCTCTTGAGCAGTGGCCTTCTCCCATCTTTGGGCTTCCTCTGGTGACCATTTGCCAAGAGAGCCCCAAATGAACAACAGCCACAAACTCCACTTGTACTCAGAATTCCCCATCAGCCTCCTCTCGTTCTGGTTTTCAGGACTGCGAGGTGTCCACCCCCCCTTACTAAGCCTCTCTTCTGGCTTCTCTACATGTCTTTTCTAAAGCTAGTTGGCTGGTCCCTTGTAGGGCCACATCAGCGTCTTTAGAAAACACCCTTTTTCCTCCACGCGTCTGTCATTAGAACTTCATTCTCCAGTTTCCTCTGTGTCCTTTCTCAGAGACCTTTGAATGTAGCATGATTTGGTGGCCCCTCATAGCCCCTTACTGTGGATGGTACCTTCTCTTTCTATTTACACTCTGTCTGGTGCCCAGGGACTTACAGGGAGCTGGGGCACTTGAAAGGAGCCAGTTACGGGCAGGAGAGAAGAGCTTCTGTGGGCGTTAGTCACCAAGATGGGGGCTGGTTCTCCTACCTTGGCCATACTCTGCCGGAGCCTGGCACAGGTGGAAGGCCCTTCTCCTGCACAATCCATAATAATGGCTCACATGTAAGGTGTTAAGGTTCGCAAAGTACTCCCCATAATTCATCCCTTTTTTGGGTCCTCGCAACATCCCTGCTTTATGGATGAGGAAACTGAGGTTGAAAGAGGAAATGATTGTTCCAGGGGCACACAGTGCAAGGCAGAATTGGACTTCAGACCCTGGAAGCCAGGTAAAGAGTCCTACAGACTCCCTGGGCTGTCTCAGGGCCCAAAGCCCCCCAGCCTCACCCAGGACAACATGAGGCCTGGAATCTCCAAGAGCAGAAGTGGTTTGAAAGTCTTGTTTCTCCAGATGTTTGCCCACTGGCAGCCTCCACTTCCCCGATTCAGATACAACTGACTCTGTCTTTCTAGACCTATCCATGCATGTAGGGGCCAGGTCGGGCACGTCTGGGAACGTGACCCTGCATATGCTTGGCCGTCGTTTGGACAGAGATAAACTAACCAGCTCGGGTGCCTCGACGTCATCATTGTGTTGTAAACCCGCCTGCTGCGCCCTGGCTGGGCAGGAATTTGCGTCACTTTGTGTTTCTAAGGATGTCTGCAATGTTGTCTTTGTCTGTAAAGGAATCACAAGTTTGATTTGTCATCCCTGAAAAATGTTTTTCAAGGTAATTTTGTTCTTAAATATCTGTCTCTTTCAGTGCCAGAAACCAGATGGTATTGTCTACACTGGGAACGTGAATACAATGGATGCCATCATCCTATGTTTTCTATGCTGTTGATTTCCTGGAAATATTTTTTTCAATATAGATTCTATTTACAAAAATGACCATTACTGCAGGCTGTAAATCAGGTGACAATGAAAGAAAATGAATATGCCTGCTCATGTATTTTTGTATGGCCTTAATTAAAATACTTTTCTCCTGAAAACGTGCCTTTCAGTTCCTTTCTGGTGACATCAAAATGGGTGGAGCATAAGGGTGCGTGGCTATGGGATCCACGCTTTGTCTGAGGTACAATAACCATGCAAATGTGCCTGCGCCAGGGCCGCCCTCACCATTTTCTGCATGAATTAGAAAAGGCCAAATGCCCTGTGTGTTGGGCAGAGTTGGTCCCTATGTCGGATAGCCAGGAAACAAAATGGGAATCCCTTACTCTTTCTGGGCATTTCTTGGGCATGACTGCTCATCAGTAACCAGACTGGGCAAGGAGGGGAAGCAGCTTTGCAGTCTCCCAAACCGGACCAAAGGAAATTGGCTGAGAAGATTCAAACGAACGTCGAGTTTTCTTTCATAATCTCAATGTTTCTTCCTCTCGGCCCTCCTCTCCCTCTTCCCTCCCTTCTCAACCGTGGTGCAGTGGGAAGAAGCCCGGCGTGGAGTCAGAGGCCTGGGCTTTAGGCACCCCCCTTCTGGGGTTTCCTCATCTGCACAATCGAGGTCACCGTAATCCTCCCCCAAATTCTCCCCTTCTTTTTCACTTTCCCCTCTCCTCTTCATCATTTTCGTGTCATTTATTGCATTCTGAGGACTGGTCTTCTACATCTTTCAATGTGCTTTGGTCATTCATCACTGAGCTTTTCTGAGCCTCGTTGTTTCCCCCTTTAAAAGGAAGGGATGGGGCAGCTAGGTGGCGCAGTGGATAGAGCACCGGCCCTGGAGTCAGGAGTACCTGAGTTCAAATCCGGCCTCAGACACTTAACACACACTTACTAGCTGTGTGACCCTGGGCAAGTCACTTAACCCCAATTGCCTCACTAAAAAAAAAAACCAAAAAACAAAAGGAAGGGATGAGGGGGCAGCTAGGTGGCGCAGTGGTTAAAGCACTGGCCCTGGATTCAGGAGGACCTGAGTTCAAATCTGACCTCAGACACTTGACACTAGCTGTGTGACCCTGGGCAAGTCACTTAACCCCCATTGCCCCCCCACACACACAAAGGAAGGGGTGGGACTGGGTGGCCTCCGAGACCCCTTCTAGTTAGGTCATGTGATGGAGACGACCACGAGGCAGGTTGTGGCCTCCTATGAGATTTGAACAGCAAGGGTGAACTTTTGGATGTTCTAGTAATTCGATCCATGGATCACAAAGCACTGGAAAGACTCTGCGGTGTTGGGAATGACAGTATCTTCTATGTGCAAAGCACCACGTGAGGGGCTAGGGATACTAGAGTGAAAAATTGTTCCTGCCCTCAGTGATCTTACATTCCACACATGGGATTTGGCACTGGACTTCAGATCCTGGAAGCCAGGTAAAGAGTCCTACAGACTCCCTGGGGCTGTCTCAGGGCCCAAAGCCCCCCAGCCTCACCCAGGACAACCTGTAACTGACATGGGGGGGGGGCGGGTTCTGTTTTTGTAGACATTTAGCCTCTAGGTCTTGGAAGCCCGTGGCGGTACTCAGTCCGATTCAGCAGGGCACGGAGTTAGGTCGTGAGCTCTCCCCAAGCTTTCTCCTGACTTTGCCCTAGCACTTATGAGCTAATTTAAAATGTCAGAAAATTGGGAAAGGGCCTTTTCTGCATCAACTTGGTGATTTGGAAAGCCGACCTTGCGGAGCAGAGGTGTTACAGACAGCCTGAGTCTTCCACGACTTTAGTAACCTGTAGGAGCTCAGATATAGAGCTGGGAGAGATCTGACGCTAGGAGCAAAGCAGCACTTACAAGGTGCCAGGCATCAGATTTGCTCCTCACAACCACCATGGGAGGTGTTTTGTTTTGTTTTGTTTTGTTAGTGAGACAATTGGGGTTAAGTGACTTGCCCAGGGTCACACAGCTAGTGAATGTTAAGTGTCTGAGGCCGGATATGAATTCTGGTCCTCCTGACTCCAGGGCAGGTGCTCTATCCACTGCTCCACCTAGCTGCGCTTGCCTTGCTTGAGGCTGGATTTGAACTCGGGTCTTCCTGGCACTCTATCTACTGTGCCACTAGCCTCTAAAGTCCAGTGATGTGCCCAAAGCCACAGAGGAGGTCAAAGCAGCAGAGCTGGGACTGATTTTGATGTTGTTCTCCTGCATCAATGAAGACAACAACTAAACTGGGTTCAAACTTTTCCGAGATTCTTCTCCCATGGAATGACAGGACTCCCTCGACCCTCCCCCCCTTCCCTTGAAGAGCAAAGAGCTGGTGCAGTGAGTGTGCTGGGGGCCGGACGCGGAGGCCTGCGCCCCTGCCTCACCTGTGTTCTAACTCGTAGCTGTGCTGGCCTCTCTCGTATAAAAATGAAAAGGTAGCCTGGACGGACGGATGGACGGATGG
The DNA here is from genome assembly GCF_019393635.1 of Dromiciops gliroides. Classification (NCBI taxonomy): domain Eukaryota; kingdom Metazoa; phylum Chordata; class Mammalia; order Microbiotheria; family Microbiotheriidae; genus Dromiciops; species Dromiciops gliroides. The sequence goes on from NC_057864.1 coordinate 11,862,440, forward strand.
AGGGACGGACGGACGGATGGAGGGACGGATGGACGGGCGGATGGACGGGCAGATGGACGGACGGATGGATGGATGGATGGACGGGCGGATGGATGGATGGACGGATGGAGGGATGGATGGACAGATGGATGGAGGGAGGGAGAGAGGGAGAGCCACTGGGCTGCCCCCTACGTCTAAATGGATGTTCCTCGAGCCTGGAGAGTGAAGGGGAAGGAAACCAGGCCTCAGAACCACAGTGATGTTCTCTTTCTCTCTCTGGCATTTTTCATACCTTGGTTACAGGACCAGGTCAGTCACCTATCAGTACTGGTGCTCACTCTTCTCTTTTAAACAATCTCTTTGACTTTTCTTTTCTTTTTTGGGGGTGGGGGTGGGGGTGGGTTAAGTGACTTGCCCAGGGTCACACAGCTAGTGTCAAGTGTCTGAGGCTGGATTTGAACTCAGGTCCTCCTGAATCCAAGGCCAGTGCTTTATCCACTGCACCACCTAGCTGCCCCTCTTTTAAATAATCTCAACAAGGGCCTTCGCAGGGCACGGCTGGCAATCAAAAGGAAAGCCATCTGAGAGTGTGCTGGGCACCATGGGAGGGCTTTCAGGGCTTGCTGCGAGGGTGGGCAGAAGGAATGGCCGAGGGCTTCTTTGGCCTCAGAGGGCAGACCCAGGAGCCCCAATCTAGGGCTGATGCCTAGAACTTGTCCTAAGCTCCAAGATGGGCTCTGTGCATTACAAGGCAGTCTGTCTCCCCTCCCCGGAGGGGTCTTCGAAGCCAGGTCCCTTAACACCCAGCCACAGAATGGCCTAGATGACTGTGGAGTTCCTATTCTCCCCCCAACCCTCCCTGTTGTGTCTTCACAGTTTAGCTCTTGAGGGCATCCAGACAGGCACAGAACTGAAGGTCTTAGCTATATTTTCCAACTATTCTGGGACTTCTCTCCTCTTACCTATTAAGACTCTAAGTGGTTGTGAGGCATCAGTGGAAAGGGGTTAAGAAATGGAGATGAAGAGGGGTGATGCACTTTAAAAATGAACTCCCAAATAAAGACATGGGCCACTGCATGCCTGCAAAAGCTGACCGCAATCTCCCGAGAATGGTAAGGCTGGAGTGAGATGTGCAAACGGTGGTCTTCTCAACATAAAGGGAGATTCCCCACAACATTATATCTAGAATTAAACCCTATTAAAGTCGACCGAAAAGTACTCACAGAATTTGGTTAACACGAGGATATGTTTAAAAAAATATTTTAATAAGCTTTTTCAGAATTTCAGACAGGGATTGGGGAGAGAACTGGAAATTACTTACAGTGCAAAATTACTATGCAGGAATTTTAAAAAATCGAATCCATCATTCTCGAATGTCTAGTCTTTTAAGACATCCCTTCAAATCGGTTTTGAAGCTCAACCAAAGACTTCTGTTGAACTGAATTTCTGATTTTGCAAACATCTGAAAGAACTCCATAGAAGAGAACATCATTTCCTGACTGTTTTTGCCCGGACACCGTGCACCACACCAAGGTGCGACTGGTTCTGGATCAGAGTGAATTCTATTTAGGTAAATGAAATCCATGACATGACTAAAAATCTTAAAGTACTAATAGTGCAATGACCTCTCAAGTTATAGTGGCTGTATGCTGAAGAGTAAGAAAAAAATATCATGTAAAATACCTGTACACACACAAACAGGAAAATACAATTCAGTCCTTCAGGAAAAGCTGAGCCTCCCACATCAGAGCCCACCGTGGAATGTCGTCCTCTCGGGACACCTTCAAACCGGGAGAGTAAAAAGGCAACGCTTCTGAACATGGGCATGACTGGCCGCCCTCTCTGCAAAGAGGACTGAGAACAGCTGACTTCTAGATTTGCCTATTAAAATCAGTTTGCAGTTTACAAACTTTAAAAAAAAGATGCATTTTTTTTTCTTAAAAAAAAAAAAAAAGTGACCCTGGATCTCTGCCACCGAGCACCACCTTTCACTTGGAACCCTTCTCTGAAGCATCTTTGATAAGAAGCTGGGACGCTTTGGCCTTCACGAAGAATACAGATTGGGACCCCTCTGCAAAAATTCCTGCCATTCCCAAGGAATGGCAACATGAGGTCACCAACCTCCACACACACAACCATTCAGACTCTGGGTAAATCACAGGAAATTCAAATGTTCTCAACTGGCTTTTAACACTGATCTAGGGCAGGGAGAAAAATACAATGTTGTTCATCCTGGTGAGGGAAGCAGCTGTGATTAGGGGGCCCGGAGCTCCTCGTGGGCTACAGCTGGCAGCGTGCCCCTCTGGGCAGACCGCCTAGCCCAGCCCGGCTAGTCAAAGGACCACCAAGCACTTCGTGAGGTCATCCATCAGGACTGCCTCCTGAGCTGCCAACTGCCAGTCCCCACAGAGAAAAAGAGAGGAGGGGTTTAGGATGTGTACAGCTGTGTGATACTTAGCAACATTCCTTCTAAATAAATGTTCCCATGGGAGTGTCTAGGTGGCCCACACGCTGCCCAAGACAATTCTCTGCAAGAATCCCACCGGCAAAACAGACAGACCCGCCTGTCCTTTCCACAAGACTCCACAACCAGACAGTCCTGCATGTCCAGGGAAACGGTTTCTCTTTTCTAGATCACTCTGTACAATAAAGCCTCTGGATTTCAGTTTCAGAAAAACTCCTCCCAAACCGAAAATGGCAGAATTGTTTGGGAAGTTCTGATACCGCCTCTAACTATTATTTTCCTGCATAAAATCAATGACACTTGAGACGACCTGCCCACAAGAGATTCACGCTTCTGCCAATGACCGGAGCAGTCACTGTCCTTTCACTCCCACAAACAGAACCACCTGTTCTCATTCTCTCCATGCTCATCTAAATGCAAAAATGGGCTCCTTCTGATATGTCTATAAAAATAACTGAGCAGGACTCTGGCCAACACGTTTGCGTTAAAGGTAAGCACTTAAGCTGACATGACGCTCTTATCGCTGCAAACATCAAACTGAAAACATAACACATGTAAAAGTCTGTGCAATACAAGCATCATGCATCACTTCAGAATTCTCGAAACTCACGATCTGTCCTAAAGTAGAAATTGGAAAAATCAGATTCTCATAATTCTCTATGAATACTTTAACCATCTGCATAAGAAAAGATGACTGGGATACTACACAAACACTTAAAAATTCATTAGAAAAAGACTTTAGCAAAATAAAATGAAGCTGACAGACTCAGAATATCAACTCTTCTCATAAAAGTTTACCAACTGTACAAGTTAAGAAAATTATACAAGCTTTTGTATTAAGAAAGGACAGCTCAATCAAGACATAAGTTCTGTAAAAATCTTCCAAAGGCTACAAAGAATCTGGAAAAATACAGCATGTATTTCTTAAGCCCAGATAAGAATATGAAAGACATCACTGATGTCAACAATTGTACATACACAAACCTGACTTGGTTTATTTTTTAACTTCTATATATAAAAAAATCATGCTAGCATAACTTTCAGGATTCATAAGGGTTTCCTCAATAATATGACACCCAATTTGTATGGAGAGAAAAATGGTAATGCCTATTTTCTGGTCTACTAGACATTGAGAAAAAAAAAAACAGCAGAAAAGCTGGTGTTAAGCAGAAGATTTTTCAAATTAAATACAAACCAACCTTCCCCACTTCCCACATATCTCCCCCCTCCCCCCAGACCACAAACTTAGAATAACAGGGTTTGGTATTAAAATATGCCTCTAAAATTCTGTAATAGGATTCTCTGTTGTTAAAGATGAATGTACAACCTTCACTGACCATAGGAGTTCTCAATATTTAAAAGGGTCTTTAAAATAGTTGAAGTAAAAAATTCTGCTAAAGGCAGAAATACAAACTGTCATCTAAAATTAAAATCCAATTTAAAATGTCAGATTTCAACTGAGTGCTTCAAGGAAATCAACTTAAGGTAACCCATCAACCCTGAAAATTTTAGTCGCACCAGAAATTACTCCAAAAAATAAAAACCAGCCTCACACTTAGTCATCTAAATTTTCCAGTTCTTCAAACTTCCCGTGTGAGATTGCTTCCTGGAAAAACTCCGAGGAGCCTGGGCTTTCTCTACCATTGCTGCTCACCCTCCGCCTCTTGGCAGGTCTCTCATTTTTATCATCAAAACAATTTTCATTCTTGGTGGCTCCGTGAGCGAGTTTGAGGTCACCGGTCAGGTTCTCAGCGTCATATCCATTGGTGTCGGCGTCTGCATGGATGGGCTTCTTATTCCCACCAGTGGGCCCGTTCATGTGCAAGCCTTCAACTTTGACTTCATCCTTGCTTGGGACTTCCCCGGGACCATTGGAGGATATGCCTAGGCAGAAGAAACACATCGAGCGGTCATTTGGGACAAAATTCCCTGAAAAAGGACCAGAAATCAAAGTGGCATTTTGCTAATCAGATGACAAAGCAGCATATAATTAATCTGGTACTGATGTGCATCTTTCTGTGACATTTCAAATTTCCTGCAGTCTAATGTGTTCTGAGGAAAAAGTGCAAGGGTCCAGTCCATCTAAAAACTGGACTGATCTGAAACCTTGCCACCTCGGGGCCGGACATGCGTGCAGACTCCAAAGAACACAAGAAACAAGCGTCACCCGCGGGCCCTTCAGGGATGTGGAAGGCCAGCCAACGAGGCCTCTTCTGACAAGGCCCCACCGCTGCCATCTGCATGGACCATGACCTCTGGGTGCCCACAATCAAGGCGCCACCTTTACTAATCACAGCAGCAGCCACTGCAATTTCCAGGACTGTGTACGAGATCCTGAGTCCTTCTGCCTGAGCTTCCGGGACCCTGGCTCCTCACAAGGACCCTGTGGAGCCGGAGCTCCAGACTCTAACTCGGGTACAGATCACTGCCTCTCGGGCTGGCACCAGCACCTCTTTGAGTCTCTGCTACCTCTCGGGTGAAATGAGGGGGTGAAATCGAGTGGTCCCTTGGTCTAGGACACCTCACAAGCTACTGGGGTCAGGCTCTCTGCCTCAGCAGGGTGAGGCTTTGTCTCAGCAGTTCTCCACTGAGAGAGGCAATGTTCTAGGAGCAGTGGCTGCGCCCTACTAGACACATGGACTCAGTCTGAGCCCTGGCCCTTGCGGGGCTGTGGTGACCCTTGGGTACGGAGTCCCAGGGTCCTAGAAACACCCCCTCCATCCAGGTTCCCTGGGCCCGAGGGGTTTCCCCAGGTCGCCAAACGGCCCCTTTAGCACGTCCTCAGACCTTTCCAAAGGCAGGAGGGAGCACACGCGTGTCCCTCGCACACGCGTGTCCCTCGCACACGCGTGTCCCTCGCACACGCGTGTCCCTCGCACACGTGTTCCTCAGTGGCTTACCATTCTGATTGTTGTTGCTGCTGCCGTCCTCCTTCTCGGACTGGCTGGTGCTGCTGTTGGAGGCTGTTGGGGGCGGGGAGGGGGCCCGGCTGGAGGTGGCACTTTCACTTTCATCTAAGAGCCGGTCCATGTAATCCCTTAAAAAACCAAACCAAAGCCAGCCTCGTCAGAAACACCCAGCCCTTAGTCAAAGGAAGTTTGCCCGAGGACCAAGTGAGATGGCTCATAAAAACGGTTATCCTCCCCTTTCCTGCTTTACACCAGCCCTGTATCATGCCAAGGATCCGGGCCCATCTGTGCAGAACCTCAGAGGTCGTGCTGCCGTGGACTCTACGGAGACACACGAGCAGACGCACCTTTAATGACAACAGGACCTAATTGGATCCTGCCGATTTAAGGACCAGTGAGACTTAAGGATGGGAAGCGAACTGTCCTCTGGGGAGCCCCAGGCTTCCCAGCCACTCTCCTCTCTCTCGTGGGACAGGGTCATTTCTTTCCACACAGAGATCATGCCTCTAAAGCAGGGGTGCTTTCTGGGGGCCCTTTTTCAGTGTCAATGGTTTCCTTTGTCATCCTGTGTATTTTACTTTCTGCATATAAACCTGGGATTGATGACAGAGATCTTTGAGTATCTGCTAAAAAAGAACGAGACTGGCTATGCAGGCTCAGCCCTTGAGGGCTGAATCAGGAGAAATGGGCAGAAGTACGAGCGAGGCAGGGCAGAACAGTGGAGAGCACGGGTTCTAGAAGCAGAGAGCGGAGTTCAAATCCCGCTTTGGATACTACTTCTGTGATCCTCAACCTGCTCACGTACAAACTGCGCATCCCGCTGGCACCGCCTGTGCCCCCAGCCCGGCTCAGTGCCCCTGTAAGGGTACAGGGGCCAGGCAGAGCGGCCGGAGCCATACAAGTGAATGGCTCACACTGAGCTACGTCCAAGGAAGAAGGGACAGTGGCCAAGAACAAGAACAGAGGTCAGCATTTCTACGGCGCTTTATGAACATTATCTCATGTGGCCGCTGCCCCCCCCCCCATGGGGCCCAAGGGTTGTTGCTGACAGTGCGGCCTCCTCGCTCTCCCCTGGCGCTCATCTTCTGGGGCCCACAGCCCAAACCCAGGCCTTCAGGGCTTCTTCAGAAGGAGGGGGGAGCAGGAGGGGAGGACAAGTGAACTTCCTGGCCGCATTTTCTATACACAAGCCACAGGCCGGGCAATTGTCAAGAAAATGCATGGCTGCAAAGGGCATGGGACCACAGGAAGAACCAGGTAGAATGGGCAGGCAGAGGGCGGGCCGAATGCTGGGCGGCTGGGAAGGGTGGGAGTGTGCAGCAAGGCTCCGTCCCAGCACAGGGACAGGGATCCCAGGCCAGAAAAGGCACAGAGGGGGCAATCTCCACCAGTGGAAGGTGCACCCCCAAATCCCAGATACATGGAGAAACTCAAGGAGGACGGTGAGGCATGTGAGACCCAATACGCAGCTCAGGCGTGACAGAAACAATGACAAGGGACTGTCACAAAGTCCAGCCCTGGGATCTCTGATGAAATCAAGCCACTGGGTGACACTGCTCTAGGCAGAACCCCAAGCTTGGCCCTTCGATCCAGCTATGCGGGTGCATAGCCAATGCAGCACACAAAGCGGTCAGTGATGGGGCAGCTCTGCTTGGAGGTCACACGAAAGGGCTGCCCTTCCAGGCTCACTAGCACACTCAGGTCAGAATCTGGTCAGAATCCGTGTCAGACAAGAACCTGCGTTTGGAAAACACTGCTGTGCTGGATCCAGCTCAAATGACTCCCGGTGAAGTGGCTGCTGTTTGCTTTTGCTAGATGTCATGCAGGGCTTGGAGGAGGCTCGGGTGGCACTTAATCGAATAAATAATTGGCATGAAGTATTTTTGATGCTATGCACTTAGAATGTACATACTGAAATTTGATCCTCTCAGCAAACAGATATCCACATTTTGTAATGTCGGGAAAATAAGGGTGTTGGCAGAAACAAAACGAGCCTTCTCTTTTCTCGCATTTTGCAACCATATTCACTTGGGACAAAATAACCCACACTGTATGTATTTATAGTAACAAAGTGCCAGTATCAAGGGGCTCAATTCCAAAGACAATTGATTAGCAAGCAGCCAAATTAAACAAGACTTCCAGGAGAGCCGGGGCTCCTGAATTCAATGTTTAAAGACAAAGCACTGGTGAATGTGCTTGAGTGGCTTACCACCAAAAGCCAAGTTTCCTTATATACTGGGCACAAGTGGACACGTCAATCTGAGGCAAAATTAAAAACAAACAAACACATCTAAAGGTGCAATCTTTCAGTACCACAGGGGTTAGAAAACATCTCATTTCCCAGGATTATTCCTATGAGCAACCAAGGTCAGGAAATCTAGGGGAACGGAGAGCGAGCACCGATTCAGAAGTTATTGAGTGGTGCCACACTCCCTACAAAGTCACTTAGAAAACCATCAGTTCCCATGATCTAGATTTTACTGCAGTCTTCTGTATTTGCTTGACATTCTGGAATTACATTTTAATCTGCAGGCCCAGGAGGCCATACCAGTGCAGAAAGAGCTGCTTCCTTTTCTTCCCTCAGTGAATGAGGTGCCTGGCTAGCCCTGGGAAGAGCCCACGACTCCTGGTCCATTCACTCTCCTCCCCTGGGTGAGGCACTGATGCAGACTAGCAAGATGGGGCTCCAGCCCCTGCCATGTCTTACCTGGGCAGGTCATTTACCTGTTTGTCTGAACCTGCTTCCCAAAGTGAATTCTACCAAGTATTCCAGGTAAAGATTACAGAGTGGTTTCTACTAACAGAATGCCAAGGGATGTGGGGAGAAGTGTCCCAAAGGCCTAAAGTGTGAGCTGTTCACATACCTGGGATGAGGACCCCCCACACACACACTCTCCCTAGGCCTCATGGGTTCTAAGATGCCCAGCTGACCTGTCTGCTCGCCTTCCCTTCCTTCCAGGTTCACTTTACTTGACCTCCCTGAAAGGTCCAGAGGTCATCCAACTGACCATGCACACTGCTTGGGCCCAGCCACCTGGGGAGCACCTTCCTCCCCAGGGTGGCTCCCTTCAGCAAGCTTCTACTAGCTTCCTTTCTACTTCAAACTGTGTGTCTTGTGATTTAAAATGATCTTTAAAATCCCACTCCTTCCCAGGGGTAGGCTGATCAAACAATCACAGTTGTCACTTTGTTCAATTTACTTTTCCCATGTATTTGAAGCCTACTTGCATATCCAGCTTAGGTAGAAGCTAACTTCAGTCTTTTGTTACTTGTTTCATGAGAGGCTCTTAAGTCACCAGAAAGAGCCAATCAGTGACATCAATACTAGATCGCCATTCCCCCATCTATCAAAATGACCCTTCAGTTACTATTTATTTGAAACTAAGGCTCTCAATCCATGGAATTTCTGTAGAGAACGAACACCCAGGACAATAGACAGACCAAAAGGAAGAGGGGGATAAGAAGTGGTAACACTCACGTCACACCAGGATGAAGGTTGTACTTCTTTTTTCCAAACCGTGTTTGCTGAGCAAAGAAATCATAACGTTCGGATTTTTTCCACATGTAGTAAAATGCAACACACTCCCCAACGGACCTCGTTCGCACCTAGGAAAGACAAACGTTTGTTTTAAATCTCATTCTTTTCCTCAAAGGTCCTATTTCACTTTTGTGAATGGAATTTCTAAAGATAAATTTGGCTGGCCCTTAAGAAGTCATCTAATGCCCATTTCATTTGAACCACTTAATTCCTGAGACGATGAAGTAGCTGAATTTCTCAAGCTACTTTTACTAAGAATATAATGAATACCTTGAATGTTTTCCATTGTAGTACAATGTCCTAAAATTCCCATCTACTATAAAAAATACAGAACGCCACACCTAGGTTCAAGATCAGTATGCCAAATGAAGCCGTTTACAAATGTTTACCCCTAGAGCATCAAGGGATTCTAACTTTACTGTCTCATACAAAAGGATCTTTGCCAACCAACAACACACTGCTCAAAATTCCGTTAATTGACCCTCCGGAAGGAAAAGGGCCGAGAACATCCCACAGCAATTTGAAACTTCTTGCAATCAGCCGCAATGCTCGGTTCCTAAGCCACCTCTGGCTGCGTGTTTATACGTATTTGTGCCCTTACTCCCTAACCTCCACAGCCTCCCCTGGGACTGAGCCAAGGGAATGCCCCACGAAACCTGTGTAGTCCCTTTCCTTCCTTCTGATCTGGAGGGCTGACGTGGTGGACTCAGACCGCCTGAAGAAGAGCCGGCACTGGCTCTCGCGTGCCCACCTTCCATCGGGGCCCTAGACGCCAGCCCTCCTGCTCCCCAATATGTTGCCCGGAGCAGCCCCTTCCGCTTGCCGGGCTTCCCTTTCGTCACTTCTAGAAGCAGAGGTTTTCAGCTCTACCCTGTCACCCAGGCTGGAAGAGCAGTGTCTTCCCACTCCTAGCATGCACTGAATTGGTTTCTGACTTGGTGCAGACACTGGGCTGGATTGCAGGAGCCACTGCATCAAGCTCAATGTCTTGAAGTTGTAAAATCACCTCGTGCAATTTGTGGTCACCAAAGAACATGGTATTTCTAGGGACTTCTTGAGTTTTCTGGCTAAATTTTAGTTCTATTAATACAATTCTTATCAGGGGCAGCTGGGGAAATCACAGTGTACAGAAAGGCCTGAGTTCAAATCCAGCCTAGGACACTGACTAGCTGGATGGACCTGGGCAAGTCACTGAACCGGTTTGCCTCAGTTTCTCCTCTATAGAATGGGGATTACAGTGGTTAATGCCCCAGGGTTGTTGTGAGGATCAAAAGAGATAAAGTACTTAGCATAATGCCAGACGTATAGTAAGAGCTATAGAAATATTAGTGATTGTGATTGTTCACATTTTCCAGGAAACAAGCAACTCTGGAGTTTCTTCCATTTTGAAAAATGTGCTCTGAGGTCCTTCGGCAAGTGTGTACTTCATGATTGATGCCATTTATGTAAAGTCACAAATGCATATTAAATAAAGCCGTCAAACTATAACGTGAAGATGATTTAAAGACTCACTAGCTGGCCTGGAAACAAACGAGGCCACTGCCCAAGTACAACAGCATTCCTCTTACGGTTAACTTGTTTCAGGCTCATTTGTCGCCTAAGTCAGGGTGTTAACGATGCCACTTAATATGTCTATAGCATCTCAGCTCTAAAACTCCTCGCAGCCTTTCAAATCAGTTCTTCCCAATACAGCCCTCGCCACAACTTTGTGGACCAGTGACACAGAGAAACAAAAGGAAGAAAACAGGAAAATCCATGTTCGGTGAGCTGACCAACATTCCTATTAAAGGGCCATCTCACTGCCCCTGGAGTATGAACACCAAGTACGGGAGCTGCACGAGCGACACCAGCCAGGGGCACGTGCTCATCCCAGTGATTCTGTATCGACCAAAGAATCGGCATCTTTATTGGAACCACATTAAAGAAAGCACGTCAGTGTCACTACAGATTCAGTTTAGGTTGAAAGAATGTTTTATCCTCACTCACCTTGTTGGCCTGAATTAAATGAAAATCCTTCCCATACGCTTTCAGGCCTTGCTCAAAATTCCTGCATTCTTCCTCTGTCCAAACAGACAGCTCTTCTGCAACAGGAAAAGCTGCATTTTAAGATGCTTCTCAAATGTCAATAGTCCAATAGTCCAATGAAACTACTTTTGGGAGAGAAGGGGGAGGTTTCTCAAACAGGAATGCACAGCTTGTCACTGGAGTGGAGCTGCCAATCCCAGTTAGCGGGGCTGAGCCCTGTTCCCCGCCCTAACCCTGTCAGGACCCCCCATCCCCTACCTCTGTGCCTTTGTCTGGGTGCTCCTCTCCTTGGCCAGAGGGTGTGTGTGCACGTGAGTGTGAGCACGTGCGTGTGAAATGTGCACACACCTCCGTTATCTTTCCACCTCTAGTACGGACTTGCTGTCTTCCCTACTACAGCCTGAGGGCTCACTCAGAGTGGGGGCCCTTGTACCCCCAGTGCCCAGCAGAGGCCTGGCGCATCACAAAATCCTCTGCCCACCATGACATGGCCCCAACTTTCTCGTCTACAACCCTCCTTTCTTTAATCCCTTCTCCACATCCAATGCTTTCCCTCTGGTTACTCCTCTACCCAGCAAGGTGCAATGGCTCCCCATAGCCCCAAAGGCCAGCCATAATGTGACCCTACCTTCCCTTCCCAATCGGACTCCCCTCACCTCCACTGTCTGGCCAAGGTATTGCCCTCTGCCTTGCCTTCTGCCCTGTCTGTGATCTGGATGTTTTACCAGTGGCAAGGTTCTCCCTTCTCTCTCCCCATGCACAAATCCTAGGCATTCTTCAAGCTCTCCGTGACACAAGCCTCACACCTTCTCTCTGCAAAACTGTTGTAGATTCTAACTCCCTATGGTCAAAGTGACATTGAAAGTCTCTGGACAGTGGCAGCTAGGTGGCACAGTGAATAAAGCCCCGGCCCTGGATTCAGGAGGACCTGAGTTCAAATCTGGCCTTAGACATTTGACACTTACTAGCTGTATGACCCTGGGCAAGTCACTTAACCCTTACTGACCCCCCCCCCAAAAAAAAAACACAAAAGAAAGTCTCTGGACAAAGGTCACTGTCCACCTGGCAAACAATGAAGCAGCTCCTGGTGTTATTTAAGTATTTCCCGTAGGCAATGAATGCCTCCTTCCCTTAATGTCTTCCCTGGGGCCTGGGGTAACAGCACGCGCCCTTGATGGGCACTCGGGAAGTAACTGTGAGTGGCATCAGGATGCCCACAGATTGCCCTCAGCCCAAGAGGAGACTCTGGTTTCTCCATCTGAGCACGAGTCTGAGCGCCCGCTTCAGAGCACACTCACCTCTCGCTGCTTTCACGTTGAACCTTAACCTTCTGAGGGCTTCTTCAGTATCAAAATTGCATTTCACCAACTCATAGAGGGCCTGCAACGAGAAAAAGGCTACGATGTAATGCTGGGCCTGGACACAATAACAGCTCCTGCCAGATCTTCTGGATGAGTGTCCCTCTGTACTGTGGGGGCTTCCTCCTCCGGCTTTCCGGAGTGCTCGGGAGAGCCAGACACACAGCCACGGCCCCTTCATGAACATAAAGCATGCCACACCTTTGATTTTGTCACCTGCATTCCTTTAGTTTTTTGAAGCGTTTTTATCTTGTATTTTTACATGATCTGGCCTTCCTCAGTTCTCTTTCTCCTCCTCTTCCCAGAACATAAAAAGAGAAAGAGAATAAAAAGCCAGTAAACCTGATCAACACATTAAAACAATGTTCTGTACAATGCTCTTCACTAGTGGATCCAAGCTTGGCAGGAGGGAGGGAGGAGATCTTCTCCTGTTTCTTCTCTGAGGCCAAGATCCAGTTTCGAATGCTTGTGACAACTGTGTTCTTTCCACTGACAATACTGTGGTCACAGGGTTCAATTTGCGGCAATTCCTCTAAGTCTTCCAAGGCTTCTCCACATTCCCCATCTGCACGATGTCTTTCTTGGCATCATGTATCACAATGGGTTCAGCCATTCCCCAATTGATGGAACCCACTTTGTTCCTAGTTCTTTGCTACCATGAACACAGCTGCTATAAATATCTTGGTGTCTGTGGCCTCCTTGAGGTATATGTCTAGCCCCGGAATCTCTGGGCCAAAGGACATGGACATTTGAGTCACTTTATGTATATAACTATAAATGCATTTGTTTGCAGAATCATGGAACCAATTCGCAATCAATCTGTCCATTAGCCAACAAGTCTTTATTAAGACCCTATTACGGGGCAGCTAGGTGGCGCAGTGGATAGAGCACTGGCCCTGGATTCAGGAGGACCTGAGTTCAAATTCGACCTCAGACACTTAACACTTACTACCTATGTGACCCTGGGCAAGTCACTTAACCCCAATTGTCTCACCAAAAACAAATAAACAAACAAAAAAAGACCCTATTACGTGCCAGGAACTATGCTACCTAAATTGGGGATACAAGTACAAAGAATGAAATGATCTTATTAGAGCTAATATTCTAATGGAAGAGACCCTAAGTGCATAAAACCTATACAGCCTATAATGTTAACAAATGCAAACAGATGCAAACTCGTCCAAACTGAGACAGCTGAGGAAGGAGAGTCCTGGGAGGGGAAGGAGGGGATCAGTGAAGGAAGGCTTCAAGCCCAAGAGGGCACGTGAGTTGTGTCTTAAAGGAAAAGAGCAGGAGGAAGCCCATTCTAGGCCAGAGGCAGGAGATGGATGGTACTGCCTTAGGACCAGAGAGAAGGGCAGCGTGACTGGATGGCCAAGTACAGAGGGGGCTGGCAAGGCAGGTCGGAGCCAGGCTGTGCAGGGCTAGAGGCCAGCTGGGATCTGTGCTTCGAGTTGTTCTGGCACCTGTGTGTGGGATGTCCTGGAGCCAGGGAGACTAGTTAAGAGGCAACAAGCGAGGAGAGAGGCTGCGCACTTCCCCTAGTGCGGCCTCTTCCCCTATTTTACAGATGGAGAAACTGAGGCAGGAAAAGCAAAGTGACTTGCTGAGGGCCACCCAGCTAGTAGGTGTCTGAGGCTTCTCGTCTATAGCATCTTCTGTGTCTCGTCTGTGAAAGCATTCAGGATGTCCACGTGTAAGGCTGCTCTGCAGTTAAGTCTGGGGGATCCCTCATCTCTTACCTCTGAAACATGTTTTCCAACATGTTTCCCACTTAACTTGTCTATTCACCTTCACATCAGCCACTGAATCCAAGTACGTGCTGACGTAATTTAGAGAGACTTATCCCGTTCTTCAAAAAAACTCTCTCCATTTCCATCTTCTGCAGTGATTTTCATGGCAGTCTCCTTGCTGATTCTCACCCTGAGTCCTGACTCCTAAGATGATCCCAGAATGATGTTTCCTTTACAGTAGGAATGTCAAGACTAATGCAAAAGAGCTTACACAGAGAACACTGAAAGCTAAGTGAAAGTTCAGGAATGCTACCCAAAGTGTTGTGTCACCATCAGTGAGGCCGCACGGGACCCTTCTGTGTCACCTTTGTCCACAGATCACCACAGCCAAGAAGTCAGCCTACTGCTATGGAGTCTCTGTGTCCTGAGGAGGTGGACATCCTGCTTGCAAGGACAGCAGCTACACTTAAAAGTTCTCCTATGGTGGCCTGAATTAGACAGTCATAGGAGGTATAATGGGTCACAGGGCCAGATGTGACTGAAGTGACTGACCAACAGGAATGATGGGAGATAAAGCCTAGGAAAGAAGTCAGCCAACCAAACCCCTGGTGCCAGAGCACTAGGCATAAATGGAGACGGGCTGGACAACCACAAAGGGCAACTCAAGACAACACGGGAAGAGGCAAATAAGGCCCCAGGGGCCTTGGGACCACAATACAGTTCCAGACACACACACCTTGTCAGCAATCACAAAGTGTGCTTCTCTGAGGGGAGCCAGGAGCCAGAGGGGGAAAGAACGGTGCAGAGCATGCAGGGAAGACACACGCTTATTTACAGAAACAGAAGCAGGACTGTCGGCGCTGCATCCAGATCTGGCACAATGGAGACAAGCAAGGGAAGACCTGGGGGATCTGGATGGCTCCTAGAGGTCTTTCTGCCTCACCTTAATAGCACAATTCATCCTTCCAAAGTTGAAGGAGCCAGTGGGCACTTCAGGACCCGATTCTTACCAGAAGAAGGGACTAATCAATAGGGTAGAAATGAGTGAAACCTTGGGGAAAAAGATGACGTGGGCTCAGCCTTTGTGTCTAGGAGAGAGGAAAGATGGGCAGAGATGCAGAATGTGGTTTTTGGAAAAGGGTTTTCAGAGTCCAAGGAAAGGACAGGGAAGGCTCTAATCTAACAGATTAAAATTCCACAGAGGACAGTCAGGCCTGGAAGGGTGGGCAGCTCTCCAGATTGAAAATGTGCGTCACAAAGAGAGACAATTCCATGGAACAGCAGCACTGTCTCAGGAGAAACAGTTCCATTCCAGGCTGTGATCTCAAAGCCTCATATTGGATACAGAGGGAACTTATCAAAACATTTTAGAAGGATGTGAACAGAAAGGACGCACAAGAAAGGATAGTGAACCCCCCCACCGTCCCCTATCTCTCTCTCTCTCTCTCTCCCTCTCACACACACACACACACACACACACACACACACACACACACACACACACACACACACACAGCCCCAACAGCTCTAGAAAATTCACTGGACTAAATCCTAATTGGGAAATTAAAGAACCAATATTACTGTGAGTCATTTTCCAAAACAGGTCGGCCTAGGGAAGTAGAAAAGCTCTGTCTGACCCTTCCATTCCTCCTCTCGACCTACATCTCTTCTGCACTAGAAGCCTCTGCAGTCCCTCTCCTCACAATCTCCCTTCCGGTCTCACGTTCCGCCTGCATCAGCCTCTCCAAAGTCACCAGTGATCTCTTAGCTGCCTCCTCACAGCCCTCATCCCCCTGACCTCTCAGCAGCCTCGGACAGTCTTCACTCTCTCCTCTGGGACACACCTCTCTCCTGCTTCTCCTCCTATCCGTTAATGATTCTCCAATCTACCTTTCCTGCCCCAAGCTCCCTGCTGACTTCCAATCTCACATCTCTGACTTCCTTTCGGACATCTCAATCTGGCTGTGCAGCAGACATTCTAAACCCATAATGTGCAAAACAGAACTCATTATCCTGCCCCCCTCCAAATCTTTCCTGTTACAGTAGAGGGCACCATCGTCCTTGTCCCTGGGACTCACAAAGCAGAAGTCATCCTGGCTCCCTCCCCTCTCCCTCATCCCCCCAATCCAAGCTGTAGATTTCCCCTCTGCGACTTCTCTCCAATACGCCCCCTCCTGTCTTCTGAGCCCCCACTCGGGGGCAGGCTCTCATCCCTCTACACCTGGATTACTGCAATAGCTTCTGGGGATCTGCCTGTCTTGTCCTTCCCTGCTCAGTCCATCTTCCCTTCAGCCACAAGAGTGATTTTCCTGAAGCACAGGCCTGACTGTGTCACCAGGTATTCAGGGAACTCCAGTGGCCGTCCTCCCTCCAGGATCGAATACAAACTCTTCTGCTGGACCCTCTGACCCGGTCAGCCCCTGGCCCCACTCCCTTTGCAGTCTCCTTACACCGAGCTCTTTGCCATCTACTCGACGATCCCATGACCGCAGCCACCGCTCTTCTATAAACAAGGCCTCCACCTCCCGGCTCCCGATGTTTTCTCTGGCTGTCCCCCCAGCCCCTAAAATGCTCTCCCCTCTCTGTCCTTCTCACTCACCTCGCTAGCTTCCCTCTGGAAGTTATTTCCTATTGATCCTCCATAGTTATATAGAGAGTTGTTTGCATGCTGTCCCCCCATTAGACTGTAAACTCCAGGAGGGCAGAGACTGTCTTTTGCTTCTTTTCATATCCCCAGGGTTTATCAGCATGCCTGGAACAATCCAGGTGTTGAGTCAATGTTTTCCTAAGGGAGAGTTGTCTCTGGCCATCTGCTGTATGTCACCGCTAGTCTCCCTGGACTAGCATCACCTCAGTCCTACACCGAAGATTCCAATCCTTAGTCCCAACAGAGCTCTGTGGGATTACGTAACAGTGCTGGACACTGCAAAGGGCAAAGATACATTTTATAGCTGTCAGTGAGATCGCTGGGCAGGGAGGGACACTCCAGGATTTACCTGTTCGTTGTCTTTTATGTGACAGCCTTCAGGAATTGCTTCTACCCCTTTCTCATCTCCTGTTCGTCTGGATGCTTCATTAAGAAATTCAATCACTTTATCTTCCAACAAGTAATCAGGGTTCCACAGAAGCTGGTCGTCATTTTCATATACTAAATTAGTAAGACATAAAAGAGAAAAAGAATTGATTCTCAAAACAATGAAACAGTGTGGATTCCTCTACCTACCTCACACTTGTATACTTGTGGCCTGTGTTTGTCTTCCCCTCCCCTTTGGATGAGTGCACTAGAAGCAGGGTAGCCCCTGTAGCCACTTCAGGACTCCTTTGGTCCCCATCCTTGCCTTCTATAACCTGAGCAGGAGCCTACAACCATGTCCCTCCTATGGCCCAATTCTGCTTTTTTCTCCAAACACTAACAACACCTCTCTTCCACGATTCTTTTCCCTCACATTCATTCCCAAACATATCCCTCCTGGTCTCAATGACTTTGCAACAAAGATGAAAAAACCAATTCAACAAAATCATTCCAAACATCCACAGAGTCCAGGCCGAACCCCTCAAAGGCATTAGGTGGCCCAGCTCTCTACCTCCCATGATCCATTTTCCTTCTACCCTCTTTGGTCCCAGGATGCTGGCAGAGAGCTAAGTACCTGCTTCCTCTGTCCCATCCACTGTCAGACAGTAGCCCAATCACACCGATCTCCCACCAAATGCTCTCTATAGGCAATGACTTGCCTTTTTGTCTTCACCCCACCCCTCGAACTGTCTCACTAGTGTGCAATGACCTGTCCTTCCCTGCATGGCTCCCACGTGAGGTTCTGTTCCTTAAAATGAATTCTAGCACTATTTTCTCAGGGAAACTCCCCAGGAGCTGCTATCAGCTTCTTAGCCTTGCAGGGCAATCGAGGACACTCTGAAGCGTAGCCAGCTTCTTTGTCTCTACAAACTTTGTTTTGCTTTCCTGCCCAAAGGAAATTAAGGGCTAGATGCTCTTTCATTCCTTGTGAAAAAGGCTGTGTGATGAAAAACCCAGATGAATCAAACCAGGCGGTTATTTTATAATGATGATGATGATCCTATGACAGGAACTTAACTAAGGGCCACTGCTCTCCCCTACTGTCTTACTGGTTCCAGGAATTTCCAAATTATTTTCACTTCTGACTGTATATTAAATGTCAATGACATTTTTGAAATGTCTAATGAGGAAGACAGTAACAACCCACTGTCTGGCTCCCCTTGTAACCAATGCCATCTCCCTAACTAGTCAGGTGCAGGTGGAGTCTGTGACTTTACCTTGAAGACGGTACACTGTGTGTGAAGTGAATTCATCTGAATCAAGGGCAGCAGCTTTCACCCGCTCAGGAAAGCAAATGATCATTCTTAAGTGGTTTTAATCTAAGTGCATTTAGGAGGCATTTTTAAGCAGTGTGTGCTAGGTACCTGAGATCCAAAGGCAGAAAGCACTTGGTTCCCATACTAGAGACGTTTCATAGGCACGAAGTGAAGTCAGTACAAACTACCTGGGTTTGGGCAGGAGAGTATTAACAGGGGAGGAAATCAGGAGAAAACTCCTTTAGGAAATAGAACCTGAGCAATCTCTTGAAGAAAGTCAGGAGTTCCCAGAGGTGGGTTAAAGTCCTGGACTTGGAGTCAAAAAGACCCATGTTCAAATTTCACTCCTTCACTGCGTGACCCTGCACAGTAAACATTAGCTCAGTTTCCTCATCTGTAAAATGGATGTTAGATGCTTTCCCCACAGGGCTGTTGTGAAGGTCACGTGACAGAGATGTGAAAGTGATACAGAAATGGTGGCAGCAGCAGCACACAGACGGTGGAGAACAGGGAATCGTGAGCAGGCCTGCCAGCTGGGCTCAAGTGTGGCTCAGGCCAGGGAGGGGCATAACCCCATCTCTGGGAAGAGAGGCTTGAAACTGCAGCAGTCCTTCTTTTATCTTGGCCCGAGAACACCAGAGGAAGCGTCAGAGCTGGATCTATGCTGGAGGCCTAGCAATTTGGCTGTGTGGGGGGGAGAAGTTATGGGGGCAATTTGGGACCCAAGACAAAGAGAACAGCAGATCCCACGTCACACTTCCACCCTCGGAACTGCTAGCGGGCACTGGGGCCGCCTGCTTACAAGGGGAGGCCGACCATGCATTTCTGCTTAGGGATAGATTCTCTTCCTCAATGGTGAATTCATGTCTTATTCTTTTGCCAAGCACCAGTTATTCCGACACAGTGTTTCCCCAGTAGAGCTTAATCTGAACACTGAGCTATAGTTAGAAACACTGACTAGCTGGTGACTAAGCTTCCCATGGGCCTTAGAGCCAATAATGCCCTTCTCCAAACTTCTCTCAGACAGTTGGCAAGAGATGCATCCCAACCTTCTGGGCTAAAGCTTTTCAGTTTGGTTGAACCTGCAGGAATTTGTACTTGACTGCCCTAGGCTCAGAGAAGCCAGGGTCCCTCCCATGCCATGATCAGGCACTGGAAGTGAGACCTCAAGTGAGTGGAAGGCAGTGTTGGGCTGGTTTTAAATTAGCTGACTTAATGTGGAATCTTTACTGGACTTGGCACTTTTTCAATCGACAGCACTAGAGCCTATGGATGACCCAAGGCTCTTTCTTTCTTTCTTTTTTTGGGTGAGGCAATTGGGGTTAAGTGACTTTCCCATGGTCACACAATTAGTAAGTGTGTTAAGTGTCTGAGGCTGGATTTAAACTCAGGTCCTTCTGACTCCAGGGCCAGTGCTCTATCCACTACACCACCTAGCTGCCCCTCAAGGCTCTTTCAAGAGCACTTACGGCTAACCAGGAACTCCATCTCCACTTCAGAAATTAGAACCAAAGTCCTATGAGAAGATGCACCTGTAGCATTCACTTTCATTTCCCTCTTCACTTCAAATTCACAGACTATGATCCCAAACCCCAGCTCTGTCACTAATAACTTGGATTTACACTATCGATTTTTGAACCTATTTATCTGTGTACATGATGTTTCAACAAACCAAGGATGTCACTTGGGATGGAATGTTGTCAAGAGTAAGATTCTTACGCTATCAAGGAAAAAAGGAGGGAATCATCTAACTAGAACAACAATATGGGCAACTCATCAACAAACTTAGATTTATGATGGACGTAAGGCCAGGTAACAGGATCAAAAAGAAAAGCATCATATAGCTAAGAAAAGTGTCAGGAGTACCAAAGAGAAGAATCTGAAGAACAAGAAAGTACTGGGGAGAAAGGAGTATCAAAGAAGAGATAAAAATGCTGCTTTGGGAGAAGGGAAGGATAATACAGAGATAGCTACTTAACTTACTTATTCTCAGCCAAAGAGACTAGCAGCAGAAGCCATCAGGTGCAGAGCCTTGGTGTGAAACTCAAATAGAAACAGATCACTACAGCTGCAGCTGCTTATTGACTTAGAAAACCACAAATTAACTTTAGCTATTTTTCATTGTATTTTATCATTTTAACCTGGTCTGGGCTGCCCTTGAGTCTTGTCACCTGTGGTGGAATGGAAATGACACTAGATTAGGATTGAATCCTGCCAGGGCCCCCTGGCAGCTGGGGAAGCAGCCTGAGCCCTCAGAACCATCAGCTGCTGATGAGAAGAACAGCACTGACTGACCTCCAAGGGATGTGAGATCAATTCTGTTAAGCGGCTCACGTGGTCTGATTTTCCACTCCAGGGGGAAGCAAGCACCCTGAAGGCAGAGCCTTTGGTTGGCCTCCTTACAATCCAGTCAACTGCCTTTTCAGGAACTGCACTTTAAAATATTTACTGAATTGACTTGTTCAATGATCTTTGGAACAAAAAACCCCTAACATATATAGCTAAAAGAGAAGTGAGCCTAGCTCTTAGAAGAGAGCCTAGCTAGCCAGACTGAGTTTAGGTCACAATGCTCAGATGAATGATATTCCAGGGTTTGTAGGTGTGGTCAGTGATCTTCCAAAGATAATGGAGCACAGAAGAGGTGTGGTGGGGGAAAAAGGGTCAAATGTTCGAATTTCAGAAAAGGGAAGAGATGGCATCAATAAACTATGGGACAGTGAGCTTGACTTCAATTCTTGGCAAAATTCTTGCAAGCATTATCAAAAGGTTAGAAAACTTTTAGAAAAGGGAAGTTGGAGGCAGCTAGGGGGCGCAGTGGATAAAGCACCAGCCCTGGAGTCAGGAGGACCTGAGTTCAAATTCGGCCTCAGACATTTGACACTTATTAGCTGTGTGACCCTGGGCAAGTCATTTAACCCCCATTGCCCCGCAAAAACAAAACAAACAAACAAAAAAAGAAAAAGAAAAGGGAAGTTATAATCCTAAGGAACCAGCAGCAAGGCTTCATACAGAATTTGTGGGCCAAATATTTAACTTACCTAGCTATTAGCAAAGTACCTCCCACCTAGGTTTTGTGGGACAGATGACTGAACACTAACAATAGTACAATTGGGTGGATCTGAAATAAGCTGAGTCTAAGGATGCAAAGAGTGGCCACTAATGGCTTTGGAAGCTTCTTGGCAGTTCCAGGGATCGTAACTCAAAACTCGGCTACTGGGTATTTTTATCAATGACTCGAATAAAAGTATGGATAGCATGCTTATCAGATTTGCAGATGACACAAAGTTGGGAAGGACAGCTAGCAAACTGATTGATAGAGTCAAGCAAAAAAAAAATCACCACAGGCTTAATTTCATAAAGGGAAATTCAAGGAGACAAATGTCCAGGCTTCCCCTTCACAAGATGGTGGAGATATGGCTACACCAGTACAAGGAACGGGGAAATACAGTTCCAAGAGTACTTCATCTGAAGGTTTGGGGATGTCGGTGGACTGCCTGCCCAGTCAGCATGAATCAAGAGTGGCAGCCCCAAAGGGTTCATCAAACACAAAGGGAGGGAGACAAGTCTCCCTCATGAGACATGAAGACAGATATAATTTCTAGAACTAGGGAAGCAATAGAGTCACTGGATGGACTTCCTCAGGCCAGGACACATTTTAGAAAGATCACTGAGAAACTCAGGGGTATGTCTAAAGAAAGGCCCTAGAAAGAGACCGTACAACCTGAAGGTCATGAGAAGGAACAAGGCGTATTTAGCCTGAGAAGAAAAGCTGGGGGAGGGCAAGGGGGAGAATGTGATGCTGAAAGGCTCTCAGTGCAGGAGGAGAATTGCGGGAGGGTGAATCAGCAAAGACAAAGTGACAGCCTCAGCCCTCCCCCCCCCCCCCGCCCCCCATTAGAGGTCTTCAGACGGGTGCGGGCGGTCACTTGTTAGTTATGCTCTAGAGGAGACACTCACTGTTCAGGTCCAAGTTGGACCAGATGACCCCAGACGCCCCATCCAACTGAAATTCTGTCACCTCCTGCCATCTGGTTGACTCTTCTGAGGGTGCAGGGGGTTCTCCCAATAATATTTACTCACTGGTGCTATATCCAAGCCCCTGAATTAGTCTTCTTTCAGGGGCTTCCCAGGAGAAAACTTCCTTAGCCACAACCTTTTCTGAAGTGTTTGTATCTATCATCCTTCAAAATCACTTCATACACGTACCTTCCACATAAACTAATTTCCGAGAAAATATGTTACATGATACAAAGTTACTGGGAGCTGTTAGTTCCATAGAAGTGAAATTATAAACAGAAGTGAACAGTTCAACAAATTTATGGTAGGATTTGGTTATATTAATGCAGTTACTGTGAAACAATGTTGACTGAGATAGGATCGTGCAGATATACAATCTCTTGGGAGATAAACAGACTACAAACAAGGAAATCATAGAATAAACCATCAAGAGGTAGAACGTACATTTTCACTAGAAACTAAAGAAACACATATTTAACACCTTCTAAGGTTGATTATGAGCAATGAACAAGAATGTGGCATGTGGACAGAAAGCTGGCCCTGCAGTTACAAACGCCTGCTTCTGACACACACAAACTGTGGGCAAATCATCTGACTCCGCAATATACCAAGTAACCTTCTCCAAGGGGTAACTTAAAGATAAGGTATTGACTTTCATTAATGAAGGGAGTTTTCCACAATGGGAGTTTCCAAGCAAGAAAACCAGAGGTCCAGACAGAGAAAAAAATGAAACCAATCTAAGAGAGAGCATATACTTATAATGATAAAAGGATTCACATTTAAAATATCTGAAGATTTGCAATACTCCCCATCTCCCCCATTCTGAGGAAAATGAGGGTGAACCGGTTTGTGATTTGCTCATGATCACATGACTAGGACACATCAGTGTCAGAATCACATATTTATCAAAGCGGGTAGAACCCGCTTTTGGTAGAAATGCTGATTGGAAAGAATCCTGGGAATACAAAACAAGAACGAAAACGTTAATAACCCAGTGATTCCACTTTGGGTTATAGAGAGAGCCCTCCCTCTATCCGCTCAATCAAATACTTAAAAATATATATATTTATATATGTATGTGTGTGTGTATGTGTGAAATAAATCTTACTGAAAAAACAATATAGGGGCAGCTAGGTGGCGCAGTGGATAGAGCACCGGCCCTGGAGTCAGGAATATCTGAGTTCAAATCCGGCCTCAGACACTTAACACTTACTAGCTGTGTGACCCTGGGCAAGTCACTTAACCCCAATTGCCTCACTAAAAAAAAAAACAAACAAACAAACAAACAAACAAACAAACAAAAAAAAAACAATATAAAATAATCTCTACATTTAGATCTATATAACTAAGCACACACATACAGAATCCAAATGATATAAAAACACATGTATATTTACACAATAACAAAGACTGAAGAGAATATAAAGTTTAATATTTACAAGACTGCTTTAAGTTCATGAGAAAAAAATAGCTGTTTTAGAAATCCAGAACCAAATTATAAATTTAGATTTAATTATCTAAGATTTTTAAATTTCACAAAACAATGTTTAACTATGACAAATATCATGGTATTAGATAATGAGAACTCAACTATGGTCTATGGGATCTTGTTTCTCAACTATGAGAGTTCTGTAATCTACTTACTTCTGAGGTTACAAAATTGAAGCAATGTGCACACCTGACACATGAAATCCCTACATACATAATGATAAAAACTCTTAACTCTACAAGGAGTCAATTCTAAAAAAGGAATAGCTAATAAATGAGTGTGAGCAGTTAACCGGATACCCCACAGAACTAGTGTGATGAAACTACACTAAGTCTGGTAAATCTTAGAGAACCAAAAAAAATTTCAAACTAGAAAGGACCGAGAAAGAAGTCTACCTGTGCCTCCATTTCCTCATCTATAAAATGGGAATAATAAGCCTCCCTCAGAGCACTGCTCTGAGGATCCAAAACACCCAATTTTAGCTGTTAGGATCTAGCCCAACCTCCAGGGAAGTCAAAGAGGCTGAGATTTTTATTTTACCGAATGCCTACATTAACGTGCCAATATATGACACCATCACTAAAGCACAAACTGCTTTAATATCACACCAACAACTGACAAACTCAGACAAGATGGTAAACCTACAAGAAAGACAGGCACGGGTTCTGCTGGGTGCTAGGAAAGACTCAGCAATCTTAAAATAGCTTAACTAGTACAAACACTATACTCTCAGAGGGAATGACTGTTTCATGGTCAGTAACTTAATCTGATTACAATGTGGACAATTACAAAATGCAGCCAACCTGCTAAAGGTGGCTTCGAGAAATACAGCTGGAAAGAAAATTAGGCAGTGTCAGAGCTACCTCCTTTATAGATGGTAAGAAAAGGAACAGGTTAAAGGTGATCTGTTAATCCTGTGAAACTTTCCTAAGTAGCTGAATGCTCTGTCAGCTAAACCTTTTGACATTAAATCTTGTAAAATGACCAAATATGTAAGTGGCAAAACACATTTCAGTGGGGAATGCTGGCAGAAGGCCCGGTGAAGGGTTCAGTTCCAGGGAAGGGGAATCCTGCAGGGGAGGCAGGAGAGATAGGCAAACACACCCACAGAACCGCCGGGCTTCTGGGGACTCCCCCAAAGTGTGCCACTTAAAGCTGCTGGTATTCTTTCATGAAGACTTCTAGAAAGATCCCAAGATGAAACCATGGCCAGGTAGCAAAAGAGTATTTAAAACCCAACACATGCTCAAGGCTTCAAAACAGTCTTTCACGTTCACAGCAACATCAAGATCTCTTATAAGTCCATTCCTGCAATATTTGATGCTTCTAAATAGGTCACAAACTTCTACCAGCTTTGATTTTTATTTGATTTTGGGGAAGAAAATCCAATTGTTCTCACTAGAGTTTGAATCTAAATCACAAAGTAAAAATGTATTTTCACTGTTAAATTTCAATGAAGAAAAAGAGATGGTGAGAAAACTTGTTTCATTCTTTTCTTCGAATTCGGGAGGCAAAGCTGAAAAATAGTGGCTACCATCCTACTTAATGGAATCAGTTACATTTTACAAGTCAGTAACAGTTAATTTAGGAGATTGTCCTATTCCCATCTGATTTCACATATGCCAGAAAACAAATCTTCTCAAAAATAATTTTATCCACATAACTTACTTACTACTCATGCTATAACTCACCTTTTTCGTTCTCCTTGTATTTACAAATGCCAACTGGAATTTCGGCTTGAAATACGGAACCCACCATAATTTCCTATTTTAAAAAAGAACAAAGTCTTACTCAAATCCAGCAGCTCAGTTGTCATACACCTTCTCTATCCTAACCAGCTTCTTGAGTTAACTGATCTGGTGCCCATTTCTAATGCTATGAAATGTGGATAAAACCACTATTTAACACACATACACACCCACCCCCTCAGAGGAGTATTGTGAGAATTAATGAGTTAATAATAGTTAAGTGCTTACAGATGATTGGACGAAAACATCAGTAATAATGAGGTGAGTGTAAGTCAAGGGATTATTTACAAATAATATGTAATTTCCAATGGGCAATTAAGTTAAGTATAAATATAATGCAATAAAAATTGATCATCTCTATTGCTGACAAATTCCTGTAAAATGATGAGAATCTAGTACCATAAAATTAATTTAACTCAACAAATACCATGTTAAGGCATGGGGGGAGATAAGAAAAAAAAGCCAAAAGATGCATAACCATTACTGAACAAAGGAGAACTTGAAAATTTACGTGCAGCCATCCTTTTGGCGATATTAATCTGTGTACTGGCAGACGTCATACAAAGAACAACTAAGAACCTTGAGCTATGAGTGGTTTATAAACACTACAGACATTAAAAGGACACTTAATTCTCTCCTTTGCAGGCTCTAAAGTGCAGAACAAATTTACTACTACCTGAGACATCTCAGACATCAATAGAAACAAAGTTGGGGCTAGACTTTTACTGGAAAAAGATAGCAGGCTGGGGGGCTTTGGGGGAACTGCAAAGTTCTTTTGATGACCCCAAGCTTTCCCCTGAGACAAAGACCCAGTATCTGTGTATATGCTGTGAGAGTGGAATACTATGTCTCACAAAGAAATCAAAATGAGTACCCCCCAGGGCAACAGAAAGGTGCAAAGTGGGTGTGAGTGAACTGCAACCCATGCTAAACAAGGAATTGTGAAGGGGAAGCGGTGGAAAGGCACAGAAGCAGCCAGACTGGTCACACAGTGAGAGCCAGGCTAAGTGATGGGCAGCCTTCGAGTTCAGCTGGTATCTTCGGGAAAGCCCCCAAGGCATCGGGTAGAGTCCCTGTGGCGAATGCAGAGGGAGCCTCTCAGGACAGTCAGCTCAGGTGTGAACGAGCAATAGGAAGTGTTGGAGCCTGTCTGCTTTCATGGGATCACAGAGCTGGGTGAAGAGGGACACGACAATCCCACCTTCCTATGAAAGCTTAAACTGCACTAAGACATACTTATTTATGTCTTCCAACAAGAGGTCGAGTGTAAGCAATTAGGACAAAGCCAACTTCACAGGTGGAGGCTGAGGGTGGGATTTCTAATGGCTTCTCTTTCTACCCAAAGCCTACCTGGCACAAATGCCAGGGTCTCTCTACCCCATTCACATCTGTCATTAAGAACCATTTCTTTTAACCTAGCAATTTACTGTAATTTCAGAAGTATGTGTGGGGGGGTGTCGGTCTGCCTATCTCTCTACATACACACACAGGCATTTCCACATAAAGAGTTCTCACTGGGTACCTATCTTTGAGCCATTTTCTAGAATGCCCTTATAGAGATGACTGGAGAATAGGAAGTGGTGGTCACAAAAAGCCAGCATGGCTTCATCAAGAACCAATCAAGGTAAGAAGAAAGTGATATCCTTTTTCGGAGGCTCATTAAAATGGCAGATGGGGGGTGAAGCACAGTATTTGTGAAAGAGACAGAACGACAGGGGCTGACAGAGTACAGCCAGATTTGGCCTTGGCTAAATAATGGGACTCTGAGCCACCATTAATCGATTCAGGGAAACCTTGGCAGGTCTCCAGTGGAGGACTTGGCCCTGTGCTAGCTCACTAGGATGAAGGAAGAGACTGTATCCTTATCAAACCTGCAGCCAACCTAAAGCTAGGAAGGACAGCGGCGCCCCCGGTTAAGAAGTCAGGCTCCAAAAGATCCTAACAGCCTATAGCAGGGGTGATAAAACACTTTGATAACTCTATTCTAAACCAACTGGTCTCCTTTGTAATCCTTTGGAGAAGAGGCCCCAAAGCTTCTTCACTGGCTTGCCAAAGAGCACAACACCAAAGATGTCCTAGGCAGGAGCCCTGGGCCGAATCTACTCATTTAAGAGAGCTAAGTGTAAAACCTCACACTGGAGTTCAAGGAATTGACTTCCTAAGGACAAGACAGACAAGGCTTCATTAGACAGAAGTTTTTCTGAAAAAGATTTGGGGGGAGGGTGTCTGTAGACTAAAAACTCAATATGACCCAACAGTGTAGAGTAGGGCAAGAAAGCGAACTCAATTTGTGGTTGCATTAAGAGACACCTTGCTTTAAAACAGGAAAGATCCACCAAAATCTTTTTTTTTTTTTTTAAAGGAGAAGCTTAAGGGACAGTTGTGCAATCTTTGGTGAGGTAGGCTAGTGGCACAGTGGGTGATAAATAGCTATGAGGAGATGTTTATTATTTGTTTGTTTGTTTTTTTTGTTTTTGCGGGGCAATGGGGGTTAAGTGACTTGCCCAGGGTCACACAGCTAGTAAGTGTCAAGTGTCTGAGGCCGGATTTGAACTCAGGTACTCCTGAATCCAGGGCTGGTGCTTTATCCACTGCGCCACCTAGCCGCCCCCTGAGGAGATGTTTATTGGCTGAAGGAACTGGAATGTTTAGCACTGAGCACAAGATGTTGGTCTTTGACTATATGAAAGACTGCTACAGGGAAGAAGGATTACTTGTGCTGTTTAGGCCCAGTGGCTAGAACAAGGAAAAGGTAACCATTGTAGAGAAGCGAATTTTGGCTTGATGTGAGGGAAAAAAGAGACTCCTGAGAATGTAGGAGAGGGCATTCTGCCTTCAGTGGGGGTCTTGAAGGCCAGCAAGGGCCTTGGTCAGGAGTGTTTGTTGGAGCGAAGCGTCCTTGCTGGGTAGGGGGCCAGAGCAGGTGGTCACTAGGATCACTCCCAGCTCTGAATTCCACCACACAAGGATTTTGTCCAAAGGTGCCAACCAAGCACCTCTGATTCCTTATAGAACCCAATTCTTAACTCCAATAGATGTCTTTGGTCTGAAATCCCCAGCCTCCCTGGGGCTTACGCCTGAACCTTCTCTTCCAAATTCCCAGGACAGGGTCACTTGTGGTGGGGGAAGCCCAGGAGTATCTGTCCAGGCTGATGATCCTCTGGGCGAGCCACTTCAAGCAGCAGAGGCTCATGGGGGTCTGAAGAGTCCCAGATGACCCCCAATCTTCAGCATCAAGGGAGGACCTGACCAGTTCTGGGGTTCCTCTGAGGAGCTCCTGGACCAAACTATGCTGAACATCAAACGGAAAACATAAAGGAAGATCAGATTTCCTGGGGCTGAATGAAATCCTAAGGTGTACTTAGATGGGTGAGGACTGTCTGACTGACCCTGACCCAAATCCAAGTAACGAGAATACCATGCCTTAAAAGCCATTCAATTTGCTACGTTCTGCTGCCTAGTAATTTTCAAGCAATGAAAACTTGTGCAAGGAAAGTGAAAAAGCACCATTTCCCCCAAACTACCTTTAACACAAAAGTCACTAATTTATTTTGGTGTCTTTTGATTTATGGGTTTTCTTAACCCTTATTCTCCCTTATAAACCATCATTCAAATAAAAAATGAAAACATTTTTAAATCGGGGAAGAGAGAAGAAAGGTTGGTCACCTGTTTACGTTAGTGTTAAATTAACATCATGCAAATGTGTTACAAAGTGCTGCTGTTTACAGTTTCTTACACTTGGCCTGCTCCTTCAACTTAAGATGAAATTTCATAGGAATAAATGTCAAATTTCATATTTGGGAAGCACTGGGGGCAGCGAGGTAGCACAGTGGAGTCAGGAAGATCCAAGTTCAAATCCAGTCTCAGACACTTCCTTGCTGCTCAGGCAGCAAGTCATTTCACTTGTTTGCCTTGGTATCCTCAATTGTCAAATGGGGAGGATATTAGCACCTACCTCACAGGACTGTTGTGAGAATCAAGTGAGATATTTGTCAAATAAATAAATGAATGAATGAATGAATGAATGAATGAATGAATGAATGAATGGTGCTGAACACAGTGCCTGGCATGTAACAGGTGTTCTAGGTTTATTCCTTCCCCTCAGCTTTACTGTCCGATTCTGGGCATATCAGTTCACTGCTCTGTGCCTCAGTTTCCCCATCTGTAATATGAGACTAACAACCGCACTCGCCCTGCAGGATGGCTGCAGAGTGGGTGTTATAAAACTGGAAGCTGTCCTGACCGCTGTTGTCAGCTTAGACAGAAGCTTAGCTACAAACGATCTGAGGTTTTAGTGGGCTTTGAGTTCACTGAGTCCAAAGCATGATCTAGCCAATAAAAAGGTGAATGTGGCCCGGGGCTGCAGGGAGGAAAGGAAGAACAAGAAGGTGACAAGAGGGTTCTGTTGTTCTCTGTCCTGGTCAGACTCGATCTGGAGAACTTCCTTTGGTTCTGAGTACCACGGATTAAGGAGGATGTCGCTAAGCTATGGTGTGTCAAGGAAGGCAACAAGGATGTGAAGGGCCTTGAATCCATGATGCGTGAGGATGGGATGAAGGAACTGGGACCATTCAGCCCAGAGAAGACAAGGAAAACCAGGGGGATGGCATGCAGAAGGAGGAAAAGATGATTCTCTCTGGCACCAGAGGGCAGAGCTGGCAGCCTCAGGCAGAAGCAGCAGAGGCAGATCTGCATGTGAGGTGAGGAAAAATGCACTAACAACAAGAGCTCACCCAAGTGGTGAGCTGTCTCTCAGTGGGAATCTGGCTATGGTGGGGAGTCTTTTCTGAGAATGGGTTAGACCAGATGACCACAGGGGTCCCTTCCAATGTTCGCACATGCTCTGCCTCTTGGAGAGGGCCCCTAAACACAACAGTCAGATTTTCTGAATGAAAAATTGGGAATATGCTTTGTGTGAAAGCTTCACTAAATGTTAAGTTTCTTTTCATGAAATTGGGCCAATACCAGAAAATCTGTGATGTCTCATTAACCGACTCATGCACTCATGTCACATAAACTTCCTACATTCTATAACCATCTACTTCTTTTAAAATTTGTTATTTGAAATCAAAATCCAAGGTGTAAATCAAATCTCTGTGATACTTTGGCATGTATTTTGCATAGGCTCACTTCTGTATCTGAAATAACATCATAGAGAATGGTCTTTATATGGAAAGAGCAATGAAATCGCTTAAAATTAAAGGCATTCTAAAATCAAGTTATATCAATGCACCTATTTTGAAAAACTCGTGCTAGCGATCTGCTGTGTGATTGGATACATTTGGTTTTAGGGCAAGTTGGACCCAAATTACCTTTTTCCAGTCTTCTGATGGAACATAGTCTTCATCTTCTTCTGATTCTTCTTCTATTTCGCTGTCTAGAACACACAACAAAATATCAACATCGTTCAGAAAGGCAGAGTGACTTCTTCCAGGCAATGCCACATTTCAGATATGCTTTTCTCTCATAATTTGCACCTCTCCTTTTGGAATGATCAATAGAATATACTTCTACATATTTTTACATCTACTATCAACCATTTGGACGTACCCAAAGTGCATTTTGTAGAAGTATACAGTCTCCCACGTGCCAAGAGTCAGGATGGCCCCTGCTGTTAAGGAGGGAACACACTACGTGGCCAGAGACAAATGGGTGCTTAGTGATTTCAGGAAGAACGAGAGGAGGCAGCACCGGGACCCAGTCTCAAAGACAAGGGTTCTGGGACTCGAAGTTCTGTGAGGGAAGAGGCACTGCAGACAAACGGGACAGCAGGTCCTGAAAGCGCAAAGCAGCCAGTGAGAGAGGGCCAAGAAGGAATATGAGGCTGGAAAGGACAATCTGTGAAAGGGCGGTGGGGCAGGCAACAGAAAACAGGGCTGGACAAGTCCAGGAGAGCCAACCCTTTGGCTGAAATTCCAGCCGGCAAAGTTTTGATTCAGGGGGCACATGGTGAATGGGTCTCAGAGTGACAGTTCCAGGTAAACCAGAAAAGCTTTGTTTTCAGACATAAGGGTCCTGGTTCCTACATCTTGGGATTAACTAGCAACAAAGACTCCCTGAGCAGCCTGGATTCTCATTCTCTCTCTCTCTGGGCACGTCTCAGTATCTTCATCTGTAAAGAGACCTCAGACCACATGACTTTCTGAGGTCACTTCGACCTCAAAACCAGCTGACCCTTCACCCTGAATTCCATCAGCCTTTGGCCGGCTCATCCCCTCCAGCCGGCATCTTCCTTGGTACCTTCTGCCTCTGGCAGAAGGTCTTCTTTCCCAGGACCCAGAAGAGGTGACTCAATAAATCAACTCCACACCCTGGAGGGATTAGACAGAACCAGGAGGTGGAGGCAGCTTCAGACCATGTCCTGGGGGGGTTCTTGCCCTCAGGAGGAAGCAGCTCCATCCTGCCCCACCCCCCAGAGGTTTTTAAGCCAAGGATAATGATGAGTGCCTCAGGTGGGCACCCACCAACCACCAGAACCACCTTCCAAGGCGCCTTTCTAGTCTCATCTCCCCTCCTCTCACTGCCTGACTGCCCCTTTCCCTTTCGGAGCATGTCCACACAGTCCTCTGTGCTTGAATCATAATCTCTAGGAGGCTCCTTCCTCTCTCCAAACTGCTCATCTTGTAGCACCGGCTGCTCTGTGCTAAGCTGTACAGCTGCCCTGTCCCTAGACCAGCTGTACTCGCCCAGAGCCAAGTCAACCAGGCTTCCATCTATGCTTCCCCAGTGCCTAGCATGGGGCTTTGAAAGCAACAGGAACTTAAGGTTTTTGTTGTACCAAACTGAACTACAAATGTGAAATGCAAGCCCTTTATAGCAAACAGCAATTCAACGTGATCATCTCTTCTCAAATATTAATGAGAAACTGCTTGCTGGCCAGGGCCAAGGGCCTGTGCTCCCAGCAGAGCTAAGGTAGAAATGGACAAGAGAAAAAGAACACAGAAAGATGAGGAGAATCAGAGGGAAAGAGAGTGTGAAGAGGCTTCAAAGGCAGAGGGAGGAGAAGCAGAGTGTCTGCAGCCACCAATTGCCTGGACACGTGGTGGAGGGCTGTCTGTCTCTGCTCAGCTAATGATGTGGAGTAGCGTCAGAAACCCAAGAAACAATGAAATGGTGACTGAACACGACGAGCACAAGAGTCTAGGCATTTACCTTCTTCAAACGTGAGATTCTTAATTACACTCAAGCCAAAGAAATCAGCACGAAATATCACCTACTTGTATCAAAGTATTTACATCGACGTGGGCGGATTATTTCCTGGGCATCCTGAGAAGCCACAGACTGCATTGGGTCATCATTGGACGACTGAGTCTCATCCTCCTGGCCTGACGAGTCCTTTATATTCTCCTATGGCACAGTGAAATCAGAGCGTTATTTAAAACGTCATGGGCACTCTCACTGTAGGAGACGAGGATGGAATTTTACAGAAAAAATTAACCCATTTTATCTGTTATACTTACTTTTCCATCTAGCCCATTGGCTTGTCTTCATTAGCTGTAAAGCCATACTGATACCAGACAAAAAGTCCACATGATTGACATAAAAGTGAAAAACAAGTGAGCTTAAGAAATGGCAGCAAACCCAAGAGATACTATAGGAAAGCACTTTAAAAGACATAACCCTTAGGGGGTGGAGCCAAGATGGCAGAGGAAAGGATGTAACTTTCAAAGCTCCTGACACGATCTGTCCACATATTTTCAAAAAAATGCCATTAGACGATTCTTGAAGCAGCACAACACACAAAAGAACAGAGTGAGATAATTTTCCAGCCAAAGAAAGCTTAAAAGGGCGGCAGGGAAAGTTTGCTGTGCTGGGCTGAGAGAGGAGCGCAGTGAGTGGCACAGATCCAGCCCCAGGCAGGCCACACCTCCAGAGCCTTGGAATCATCAGCATCAGTGGCTACTTCTGAAACTGTTCACAGACCGGTGAGGGGGTTCAGTGGTTAGCCAGGGGGAAATAGTAGGGGTCTCTGCTGGAGCAGAGGTGGAGCGCTGCTGTGTTGCTCAGGAAGCAGACTTGAGTGGCAGCGGCCCAGTGGGGGTTAAAAAGAAAGCAGGCCCCTGGTTACTTACAGGCCAGGCAAGCTGAGAATGAGCCTCTCCTTAAATTGTACCACCTGGCACCTCCTGAAGCTTGGGACAGTGCAGCCTGGAAGCAGTGCTCCACTTTAAGAAGGAGTTAAAAGCCAAGAAATAAGCGGGCAAGATGAGCAGGTAGAAAAAGCAGTGGACTATTGAAAGCTTCTTTGGTGACAAGGTAAATCAAAATACACCCTCAGAAGAAGATAAGAAAATCAAAGCTCCTACATCCAAAACTTCCCCCCAAAATCTGAATTGGTCTCAGGCCATGGACGCACTCAAAAAGGACTCTGGAGATAAAGAGAAGTAGAGGAAAAAATGGAAAGAGAAACGAGTAATGCAGGAGGGTCATGAAGAAAGAGTCCACAGCTTGAAAAGCCAAATTGGCCAAATGGAAAAAGAGGTACAAAAGCTCTCTGAAGAAAATCATTGCTTGAGAATTAGGATAGAGCAAATAGAAGCTAATGACTGAGAAATCATGACTCAATAAAGCAAATCCAAATGAATAAAAAAATAGAGGGCAATATGAAATATCTCTTTGGAAAAACAGCTGACCTGGAAAATAGATCCAGGAGAGATAATTTGAAAATCACTGGACTACCTAAATCTATCTATACAGAAAGAACTGATGGTATCTGAATACAGATTGAAGTATAAATTTTTTTTGTTAGTTCCTCTTTCTTTTTTTTTTTCTTTTTTGCAGGGCAATGAGGGTTAAGTGACTTGCCCAGGGTCACACAGCTAGTTAAGTGTCGAGTGTCTGAGGCTGGATTTGAACTCAGGTCCTTCTGAATCCAAGGCCAGTGCTTTATCCACTGCACTACCTAGCTGCCCCTTAGTTCCTCTTTCTAAAGCTATTTTGTCTGTTTTCTTTCACAACCTAACTAATGTGGAGTTGTTTTACATGACCGCACATGTATAACTTATATTGAATTGCTTGATTTCTTAGGGAGGAAGAAAATTTGGAACACAGTTTTTTAAAAAATCATTGTGAAAAAATTTGTTTTTTACATGCAACTTGGGGAAAATTCTTAAAAAAAAAAAAAAAGGCATAAGCCTCATGTGTCCTCACTGTAGCTGGCCACATCTGGGACAAAAAGTATTCCTTAATAAGCAGACACAACACTGCTCTGAGGGCCAAGTGCCCAAAGTCACACGTTTGGTCAACTTCAGGGCCCCTCATCTGCTCATGGAAAAGACAACAGCGGCCTGATTTTCAGAGGCTCCAGATATAATCCCTTACCAGTCCTTACTGGGGTGTCTTCAGGATGTTACAGACTGTGGGCCCATCACCGCAATCAACCCCCTTCTCAACCGACCCTAGACCATGCCTGATCCTTGGGATCCATCCCGTCTAGTCTTCTCACTAGCTTCCAGGCTTTAACTACCTGCCTCTTCCACCATCAAGGGGACCACAACATGAAGGAAGTCATGACCTCCATGACTCCATCAGCCCCAAGTCTCCTCTGCTGCCACCCCCCCCCCCAAGGCCTTGCCTTTGCCTGACAGAATTTCCTTGAGAGCAGGCTCTATCCTCATCATTTGAACCTAGAGTGCCTAGGACAGTGCCTGCTCCAGAGTATGCACGTAATATATGCTTTTTCCTTCACAACAAATGATTTAAAATACAATAGGAAATCCTGAAAATATGAAAACAAACCAGAAGGCTTTATGAAGTGATACACATACTTTACATTCTGGTTCTTTCCCCAAATTTGGGTGTGGTGCTTCCTCAAGTGAATACTTAGACTGAAGGCCAAAAGAACAAGAAAATTAAGCTTTCAAAGTTCTTCTATGTATTCAGAAAGCTGTGCTACGTCAAGAGCGTCAGCACACAGGGAAACAACAGCCAGCATCTGAGAGAGGCCAGAACAGGAGTCTGGGAGTCTGGTACCACTAAGGATTCTGGGCCCAACATGTCTTGTTTGGAAGCTTGGCCATGGTGGTCTATGGCCCTTCTGTTCCTTTCCTGCAAACTGGTGATGTGACCAATAACCTCCTTCATGTAACTGTGGGGTACTAATGCTGACAACTTGTCTGGAGAACGACCAGCCAAAGAATGACAATTCAAACAGTTTCCATCTCAAGGAATAGCTGCTGTGCAAGTGCTAAACTGAGGGGTTTGGGGATTTTAAACATAATGGTAATACTATCAATACGCTTCTAATTTTTACTATAAAATAACTTTGGTTTTTGGATATTAACATCTCTATGCTCTTTGGGGACGATTTCTCCAATATTTTCTTACTAATTCTCACCTATCTTTGGAAGAGATGCCATGTTGTTCAACCCCTTTAAAGGGGGAAGAAAATGCAGAGAAAATGTATATGATAATTGAGCAAGGCAAGAGGGCAGGACAAAAGTTTTTTTTATTTTCTGAGTCTTGAAACCTGTACTTTTGCCACTAAATTTTTCCAGGACCCTTTCTGTTAGACCAAGAGGACTTGGGAAGCCTATTCCTTCAATTTAACTCAGAAAAGCCCATTATTTTTAAACCTAATAAGAGAAATGTTACTTTTGAAGAACTAGTTCGAAGTTCTCTCTTTGGGAAATTGTAGATAAATTAAGTCCAATGGGTCCCACAATCAAGTTAAGAAACATTAATTAAGTACCTACTATGTGCCAAGCACTGTGGGTATAATGAAAGGCAGAACACAAGACAGACAAGATAAACTGGAAATAAGACCACAAGGAAGGCCTGAGCATTACAGGGCATCACTTGAGAAAGGCTTCTTGCAGAAGCTGGGATTACAGCCGGGTGGATGCAGAGCCTGGGGAACTGCCAGGGAAAATGTCCAGAGTTGGGAGCCTGAGTCATGTTTGCAAGGGTAGTGTAAGAGGGCTGGAAGGGGAGGAGGGAGCCAGGTGATGGTGGGCTTTAAGATCCAGATGGAGGAGCAGCAATGGGGATCACGAGATCAGACAAATGCTTTGGGAAGATCAATGTCACAGCGGAGTGGAAGACAGGCCACCAAGCAGCAGCTACTGCATGAGTGCAGGGGTGAGGTGAGGAGGGAGGGCCCTTCACTCCCCACCCCCGCCCCAGGCCTCCTTGGCACCAGGTGAGGACTAGGGACGATGCTCGGGGACTCACAGCCACCAACTAACTAAGCACCCTCATCAGCCCCTCTGGAAAACGAAGAACAGGAAACTGAGGTTCAGATGGATTCAAACTTGTCTCTCAGGCACTTGGCTGGGCGCTGCCCATCCCAGGATTAGGTTGCAAGCTCCTTGGAAGCAGGAGCCACTTATCACAGGTCACACTGCAGCAGACATTAATGAGCACCTGGATTTGTGAGGACACCCTCCAGTCTCTTTGTCCTGGCAGAACTGACAAGGAAACTACAGAGGCAGAGTCCTGAAGGGGTCACAGAGCCGAGCCCAGCACTGACCCCCGACCAGAGCAGGCCCTTCAGACGGGATGCTTAATGAGGAGGGCCAACATCAGGAGGAGTCAGGAGACCCGGGTTTAAGTCCTGCTTATGGCTGCCTCAGCTCCTTCCTTCCTGGGAGCCAACTCCTGTCTGCTCAGCTGTTTAAAAAAGAAAGGCAGGGAGAGGGTCGAGGTTGGTATTGTTTGGGGTACAGGAAACTCCTGGTGAGGAAACAGTCGCTACCAATGAGGACAGAACTGGGGGGGTGAGAAGGGGGAAGGAAGCCTACGGGTGCCAAGCATCCTTGGAAGCGCTGTGCTCACAAGCCACTCAAGCACCAGTAGGATGGATACACTGAGCTCAAGTGGGCTGTTCTCCCAACATGCCGCAGGCAGGGAGGGCCACTTCTTAGATTATCAGCCAGATGGAGGAATGGACTCTAGAAATACTCCATACTTTATCCAATTCTTAATCTGGAGTTCAGCATGGACAAGTCATTTCAAACACAACCACTCACTTTGTTGTCATCATTGTCGACATCATCGTCATCTTCCCCTTCCTCCTCCTCCTCTTCCTCCTCTTCTTCCTCAGGCACCCGGACAGCACTGTCATAGCCATAAAGGCTGAGGAGCTCGTGAATTGGCATGTCGCCTTCCTGTAGAACAGCCCCAAAGTGAACTCTGAATCCACACAAGGCCACACGATAAAGCACACTCATGCCACACGTCCACTTTACATAATCAATGAAAACTAGAGGGGCTGCCTTCATGTTCAAATCATCAAGTCGCCCCACCCCAAACACTTTCCTAAGCTTTGGGAAAGAAAATCACTTACATTAAATATAGTTAGAATAATTCTAGGAAATTCACTACTAATGCCTACTACTTGGAACAAGATGATGAGGCTTTTTGAATGCAGAGAGATGTATGTGCCAGACAGCTGTCACAATTTCTGTCATGGGTTCTGTGATGGGTGGGGAGGCTGAAGAACTAGAAGGCACGAGCCCCTACTCTGGTACAGCCTATAGTTTACTCAGGAGGAAAGAATCCACTTAGAAAACTTAAGGGCACATTTGGGAAGGCAAATCAATCACTCTAGGCACGAGGTAACGAGGGGCCAAACGAGGCTTTGGGGAATATGAAGGAGTAGAGCATCTTCTCTAGAGTTATTTCCACTGGTAAAACCCCATTCCCTTCTGATGAAGCCTTTACCAGCACCCAACTCTTTGAGGTCTCCAGTAGCTAGAGTGGTTGTGGGAATGGGGTAATGGAGGCTCCTGTGGGGGTTGTTGTCCAACATGATAGCTACTGTGCTGGGATGGAAGACCCCGCTATTCCTAGGGTTCTGGGCCGAGAGGAGGTGATGGTGGTGGTTTGCCCACTCGGCACATTCAGATTCCTCTTTGTCCCTTAGGAAAACCTGACACTATGTCTAGGTTCACTTTCTTGCTCATTGCTGGCAGCTCATGGGCAGTTGGTCTAGGGAAGGCTATTGGGGGTTTGCTGCCACAAAGGTTGTTCCCATCAACAGTAGCTGTGAAGCCTTGGGTGCTAGGCTGCCTTTCCTAGAGTCTGCACGGAGATAATGGTCTATTTTACATTAAACAATTAGAAGTCAGAAAGATCTTGGAGATCACTTGGTCAAATCCGGCTGGCATCTGATTCAGGTCAGAGGTGGTAAGTGGCAGAACCAGAGTCAAAAGCCAGGGCTCTTGACTCCTAGTTGCGTGTTCTTGGATCGCCCAGATTCTACACTGCTGAGCTGCTTGGTGATGGACTGAACATCGAGGGACAAAGGCAAGAAGAATGAGTTTTAAAATCCAAACTCTTGCAAGTCTGGGAGACAGTTAATAGAAATGATAAGGGGGGCAGCTAGGTGGCGCAGTGGATAAAGCACCGGCCCTGGAGTCAGGAGGACCTGAGTTCAAATCCAGCATCAGACACTTAACACTTACTAGCTGTATGACCCTGGGCAAGTCACTTAACTCCAATTGCCTCACTTTAAAAAAAAAAAAAACAACCAGAAATGATAAGGGGCAAGAGGATGACCCCAGTTCTTGACAAGCTTGTTTTCCAGCCAGGGAGATGACCAAGTAGAGCTCTCTTCTGGACAACTTTTGGGTAACGGACCAAGGAGAGGTTCTGAAGTCAGGGCAGGAGATGTTAATGGAGTCAATGGGCATTTAATGGAATTTAGAATCAAACAGGAAAGCTATAGAAAGAAAAAGCATTATGGGCAGGGCCCAAGTCATAGGTCACCGTGAAGCTTAAAGGGTTAAGAAAAGGGGATGGGGAAACTGGGCATAAGGTATAAATACAAAGGGCAGAGAAATCAAAGTCATAAAAGAAACGGAGGGGAAGGAAAGAGTGAGTATTAGAGAATGGAAAAGAAGGGCTAAGGAAGGCTGAATGGATTTAGCTAGAAATTGACTGGGGGCTTTAGACTGGTCTGGATGCTGAGGGTGAAGCCCTAAGGCACAGACTCTCCCAAGCTGGCAAGGATGGCACAGTGGTGGGCCACGAGGGGAGTCTGCTCCCCACCCCGACAGTCAGCAGACTGAAGGAGACTCCAAGACTCTCCAGAGGAGGGCTCTCCTGCTGCTGGAACCTTTAGTGTGCTGGAGCTTTGGGATTCCTCCACACTTCTTAAAGCTTTTAAACTGAATGTGCACAGAGGAAATCAATTCTACTGAAACAGGCAGCAAAACGTAAAAAACCTCAAACCAAAAAGCCCCTGGGAGTGGATAGAGCACTGGCCCTGGATTCAGGAGGACTTGAGTTCAAATCCAGCCTCAGACACTTAACACTTACTAGCTGTGTGACCCTGGACAAGTCACTTAACACTAATTGCCTAAAAAAACAAACACCAAAAAGCCCCTGGGTTCCAGGTGAAGAGCTACTACTGCCTTAGAGGTCTGGGGGAAGAGGAGCCCCAGCCTCTCCTCCTCTCTTCCTCTCGGTGGACTTTACCATCCTGCTCTCCAGAATCCTCCTCCCCCAGGAAGGGTTGGTGGGATGGGTCATTTGGAAGTAGTCATGGAAACGTACAAACAAAAAAGATGGGAGAGAAAAGGAATGCTGGGAAAACTGCCGGTACGTGCAGCTACAGATATGTCATCAAAAGAAATGAATTCTATTCTGAGATAACATGAAATGTGGGATTCCTGACTATTATTACTTACCACATTTATGTGACTGTTTCTTTCACATCTTTTCCTTCCCCTCCATTTTTTTGGGCCGGGGCAATGGGGGTTAAGTGACTTGCCCAGGGTCACACAGCTAGTATCAAGTGTCTGAGGCCAGATTTGAACTCAGGTCCTCCTGAATCCAGGGCCGGTGCTTTATCTGCTGCACCACCTAGCTTTCCCCCTTCCCCTCCATTTTAAAGTGGGATTCACTAAACTAATTTCCACTCTCACCCTCTGCTGGCCTGTCCTGGAAGGCCCTCTGGGGCAGAGGCTATTTAACAGGACAGACAAAACGGATCTCATTTGTCCAGTTTCTGTAGCCCCTTTCAGAAGTCTCTGAGGTGAGCAGTTATAGGGAACCAAATCAATCTTCATCCCTACTCTCCTGTGTGGGTCACCGGAATAAGTTATCATTGTTCTAAAACAGGCACATTAGCTCTCCCAATAGTATATTTTTATACAACAGTCCTTTTTCTGAACTGTTTCAGCATGGGCACCAGGAAACAGCTGGGTGTTTATGTTCATTTGCAAAAAAACTTGTTCCTTTAAAAAATCTTTAATTCCTGAAGGGCATTTTAAAATTCCCTCTAGCACCAAAATGAATTAAAATCAGATTTCACTTATTTGGTCAAGATTTCTAACAATGAAATGTGGCTCTATGTAAGCATGAGGCACTGTGAAATGAAGGCAATCATACTTGATCTCTCAATTACCCCAAGTTTTGGGTTAAGCAAGTGGACTTTCAGGAAGTAGCTCCTCAAACTGACAAACAGCATGGAAACTTGTCAAGTCTGAGGACATGTGAAATCCTACCCTGGTCACTTGCTACCTGGCTGCCCTCTCTGACCCTCTGTTTCCTAATCTGTAAAAAGAGAGGAGAGGAGATGGCCTCCAAGATCCCTGTAGGCTGAAATCTATGGACCTCTGTGAAGCTCTCTTCCCACACTACAAGCATTGCTCCGCCCCTCCCCTCTCCCATGAACCCTGGAAAGGGGCGTAGTTTAGGATCGACTTTGGCTTCTGTTTCCTTTTGTAATCTCAAGGGTGGCTTGTGCCCAGTTCTGATCTGGTCTTGGCACAGAGTTTAGAGCAGGGTCCACTGCGTAATTCCAATGGACAGTAATCTGAATCTTTTTTTAAAAAACATACTAAAACCACCATTTAAAAGAACCTGACTTCTGGTTTTCTGTACTTCAAGAGCCCTTTGTCTTAGTCTGGTTCCAAAGGGCTTCCCCACACAGTCTGTACTAACACACATCTGTCTCACTCATATTAGTTGGGAAATCCCAAACACAATGTTTTCAAAACCAAAGACACAACCCTTGTATGTCAACCAGCCCGTGGTGTAATTTACCCTCGCAAGATCCTCTATTTCAGAACTGAAGTTTGTTTCTCCTTCCATCATTTCTTCTTCTTCTAATGTCCGTTCATCATCAAAATCATGAACCAGCATGTCAGCTGATGGATCAAATTCATGGTCATCTGATGTTGCTGAACCTCCTGGCAAAGAATAGTTTAAAGTTCTTGGTAAATCCAATCGGGCACATGTGAGTGACGACATTAAAAGGGGGGGGGGTCTAAGGCACAGGTGGGTATATCAAAGGAATGAAAGGGAAAGGTTTCTTCTGGGGGTGGTGAGGGACAAGATGGGATGGGGGAACAGGCAATCCATTCTTGGCCTGGCCTTGTCATCGTCACTGGTGTGACCCCGAGCAGTCTCGTGTTCCCGTGTGGAACAGGAGGGAAGTGTGGGGGGGGGGGGGGCTCTGAGCATCTAGCAATGGCTGGGTTTCTAAGGGTCATTCCACACAAGGCAGCAGCAAAGTGACTGCAGCATCCACCGAAGTGATGAAACTACAACTTCAGAATGTGCCCTAGGTATGTTCTAAAGCCAAGGTGGGAGCGTGTTGTAAAGAACGCTCACTGTGGTTTTATGAAATCAGAATGTTATCTCTGAAGATGCACTTGCTTTCTTAATCTCAGATGTTCCCACCAGGGGACTACAGGGCTAACAGAAGTCCGGCATGTGGAGGTCTCACTGGCTGCTAAGAGAGCGAGGTCAGATGGAAACACCACCACTCTCTCTCACCATCTCCTAAGTCCAGTTCTCTAGCCAGCCACTGCCTCTACTCAGTGTCCAAATTATGAAATCAAAATGTTTCTATAACTAAGGGCTGGATTTTCTTCACCACTGAAAGCACCTAAAAATAAGTGTGGTCACAGAATGAGATCACAGCTGTCGTTTGGAGCCCTGGTGCATCCAGGAACTGGGCATGACCAAACCTTGGCAAAGGGGCGCAGATTCATTCCATCCTCCAACACTTAGCACAACCTATAGGAAAGGCCATCGATGGGTCACTGAAAACAGGAGAAGTTTAAGCTGCCATCCACTACACCCTCTTCTTCCTCCCCTGCCTTTTGGGAAGCTGAGCCAGGAAGAGCAAGCATCTAGCCCTCCAGAGTCGGTGACTAAGCGCGCGTGGCTCATCATGCTTGTCTCCCTACTGCCCGGACCCTTCCTACCCTGTGGCCCTGTGGTCTTGACCAGCTCACTATCTGAGGCCTGCCCCAGACTTTCTACCCAGCCCCCTGGATGGGGCTACAATTTCCCACAAAGCCTCTTCTTTGGCTCCTCCTGCCCTGGGTGCAGAACTCCTCTAGGGCAGGGTCTGGCTTTGTTTGTTTGGCCCATGATAAATGCTCCATGCATTTGCATTTACTCCTATAGGAAGCTTTGGTCAGTCAAGAGATGGAGATCTCTGCCGAACCAGGTTTCCCAGCTGATATGGCTCCATAACCCCACCATTGTTTTGCTTCTCACAAATGTAGAATGGCTGGAAATGAAGCCTTTGTGCCTTCCTCTAGATTTTGGAGACGTCTCTCGTGCCTTTGATAAAGAACAAGCCATTTTACTTCTGAGTCCAAGTTTCAAATAAAAGTTAGTTCTGCTCATGCATTTGCATTTTCCTGATGACAGGCTAGCTGCTATGTCGCTCATAATAAGAATTATTCTCAAATGGTGTTTTCTTTGCTAGACAGGGTCATTCGAGAACTGGGTTGTATCAGGGCTGACCCAATGTTTAAATACTACAGGGCATAAGAGACTCCTAGGCTACACAGAAACCATCATGTGAACTTTGTTCCTTTCTCCTCCCCGCCAACAATTTTACATGTTATACCTGCAATGACTGTAAAATAAATACCTCCTTGCCTGAAATGTGGCATTATAAGAGATGTTCTGGCTCAGGGGTTTTCTGTGCTGAAAATGTCCATAATCATTATCTAACCATTCAAATTCTACATATCAAGCCTTAAAGTAAGGCCTATAGCAGTCCACATTTCCCACATTTTCATTCATCAACCTGCTCTCCCTCAGCTACAGATGGTTCAAGGGTCATAGAACTAAGGGGAAAATGTATGAACCTGTGGTTCATCCTGTTTAATGTGCCCAAGTATTATGTCCAGTAATACACTACTCAGCTGAAAATGGCGTATGCAGCAAAAAAAAAAAGGCTGAAGACTAACAGGAGCTCTGCATCCATTCACAGTGTTTGGAGTAGAGGGATAATGGATTTTAATTCAATATTACT
The DNA here is from genome assembly GCF_019393635.1 of Dromiciops gliroides. NCBI lineage: Eukaryota > Metazoa > Chordata > Mammalia > Microbiotheria > Microbiotheriidae > Dromiciops > Dromiciops gliroides. Next base: position 11,906,258 of record NC_057864.1, read on the forward strand.
GGTGTAAGTGAAAAGAAGGATCTGCTTGGAATGATTTCACAAAGAAATAGCTACACCACCACAATAATATCCCCCTTGTAGAAACCTCAACTCTAGCTACAAACAACCAAGTATTGAAAGATGTCAGGGGCAGCTAGGTGGCGCAGTGGATAGAGCACCGGCCCTGGAGTCAGGAAGACCTGAGTTCAAATCCGGCCGCAGACACTTAACACTTACTAGCTGTGTGACCCTGGGCAAGTCACTTAACCCCAAATGCCCAGGGGAAAAAAAAGGATGTCTGAGTTGCTAGGCAGCCACAGGATTCATTCCCTTGAAACTCTTAGAAGGCGTGGGTGCTTATCTAGGCCACCATTTAGGAAATAAGGTAGCAAGGGAGAAGCAACACTGACCATAGGGAGTAGTAAGGGTTCATAAGGAAGGAGACAGACCAAAGAACTAGAAAGTCCCAAGCATTTAGTGCATAGGCAAACAACCAGGGAGGCAGCACTATAATGTCTTTTGAGTCATCGCATGAAGTATGCTTCAGGTTACTCTGCTTGATAAGGTAGGAAATAAAGGATCCATCTGGAAAGAATTTCATCCCAAAGGGTTAAAACAAAAATCTTCTGGTATTTAAGGCACAAATTTCAGTTACTTGGAAAGGTGTTCCTATGGAACACTTCACCCCCCAATAATGACACTGTGCCAGTCAAGTATTATTTATATTGTCTATTAATATTTCAAACCTTAGAACATTCTCATCTTATGACATAATTGCTAAAAGCAGTTACATAAAATAATCATAGTTTGAAGTTGAATTTCCCACCAATTCACGAAAACAGCTTCAATCTAGTAAAATAAAATATCTTTTTTTGAACCCACAATCTAGAGCAGGGGTCTGCCAACTATTGCTTGCTAGTGTAGGGTGAGCTAAGAATGAATCTACACATGTTCCAATCTCCTGATTTAAACTTTACGTTTCTTTAAAAATATAAAACACCATTCTTAGTTTGGGGGTGGGGCTGGCAGCTGGCTGGTCCACTGGGCCCAAGGGCCATTTGGGGCCTAGAGGAAAAGTCAAGAACTTAGCGATGATGGAAACAACGAGGCAACTGCTTTCCTTTTACTTTTAAGGTTCGCTGGAGAAGTAAGCATGTTACCAATACAAAGACTAACGTAAAGGCATCCAAGATGTAGTCTAATGTCACTCTGTCAAGCATTTTATCATCAAAGACAGAAGACAGGAATGAAAGAGAAACATTCTAATAAATGGGTTCACGCCATCAAGTCAGGGCAGGCCTGTGTGTCTCAGGACGGACCCTGAAACCAGTACCCTGGTGGGGGGTGGGGGGTGGGGGCAGTTCCCTAGGTCACGGCTCAGGACACCAGATCAAGCAAGCTTAGGAAGTCAGATCTTCCTTTGGCTAGGCCTGGGCCTGCCCACAACAGGCTTATACTTGAGAGAGTACCAGCATTAACGGCCTTTTCATTTGCCACTATCACTGGCCCCTTGTGTATTTAGATGAACTTTATAATGACTCTGTAAAAAGAGACTTGGTTCCCAAAAGATTTTCTAATCACTGGCTGTCTCATAATCGTTTCACATGACCACTAAGGAAGGCCCTTCAGGACCCTCCCAATAGAAGGGAATTCTGTCTTAATTAGAGGAAAACAATGGGAAGTGTGGCCACTTTTCATAATCACAGGCAGTCCTATGTAACAGATACCATGTTACAAGTGCATTCGTGAGCTCTTTTGTCACGAAAACCATGTTAAAAATGATGGCTAGGTTTCCAGACCACCACCACAAGATAAGGATGTGATCATGGTAATAGCTAACACTGACACCTAAGGCTCTACAAAGCCCTTGCATACCTCAAGTACAAAACCGTACTTGTACAAGAAGTAAAAATTCCCACTTACGAAGTGCATCATCCCCACAACCACCCTGTGAGCTAGGTGGTGCAGAAATAGCCCCATTTTCCAGACTAAGGCCCAACAAGTGACTTGCTCCCCGTGTCACTGGTAAAAGGTTCATGGCTTTAGGTGGGGGCTTTACTGGGTCAGGAAAAGGGGGCGGGGGAGGGCAGAGACACAGAAACAAGATTTCCAGGATCCTCCTTCATGGGGTCGTTGTGAGGTTTGAATTAGGAAATCCAGGAAAACCACTTTACCAACCTTCAGATGCTGTAGATGTCAGCCATTGCCATGACAATTACTATTATAACACTACAGTGGAAATCAGTGGACACTGGGCTCTGTTATGAGGCTGCCATACAGCTTAAAGGGAACATGCAGGACTAGACAGATCTCCCAGCAGCAGCACACTGGCCCCAGAAGCGAGAATCTGGGAATGTTCCCCAGAATCCAAAAGGCCCCCGAGCTTATCGAAGCCGGCTGGCCCAGCTTTCTGAGGCAAACCACCTATTCTTCCTGGAGGAGCGCAACTCGGTAGGAAGTTCCTCCTGGCATCCTGACTCAATCAAACTTGCTTCTGGGATTGAAGGAGAAAAAATCTAATCCATTTCAAAGACCAAAATTTCATTTAGGTCCCCCCCATCCACCATCCCCATCCCAATCACTTCTGAATGATTTTTTCTTCACCACAAAACCATTCCTAGTAACAAAGCGAAGCAACACGCCGTCCACATGTGGCAGCACAGCCTCAATCGGAACCCCACGGCCACTGTCTCTCTGCAATCTAAGCTCTTTTCCAAACGACAGCCCCAAAGATGTCTCTCCCGGCCTCCCGAGACTCCCCATTCCTTCGGGCAGTGCTCACACGATGTGCTATCTCATGTGCTCCCTCTTTGGGGTGACGGAGGGCTCTGGACAGTCTGTCTGCTTGTTTTATATATGTTCATTTATACTCCCTCCTTCACTTTATGTGGCCTGTGGACTCCTACTGGGAGGCCCGACTCTCTTTCTCTAGCAGCAAAAGGACCAGCTCTGGACTCCCCCAATATTTCTGGCACAAGCTTTAGTTAAGTGCAGCCCTCCTCTCTACAAACAGATAGGCCAGGCAACACCAAAGTCAAGTTCATGGCAAGAGGTACCACAGAGCCCTGTGAGGCCATGTTCCTGTGACTCGACTCCCAAGTTGTCTTCACGCTCCTCACAGCCGTCTGCTGGGGAAGGGCTTGTCCCAGGCTCAGACACAGCCACGTCACCAGGTTCCCGGGGAGGCCTTCCCCGCTCCAGGAAGGCAGCTGGTGCTTGGCTGCCTGGTTTTAAAAGTCCAGCATCGGGGGCAGCTAGATGGCACAGTGGTTAAAGCACTGGCCCTGGATTCAGGAGTCCCTCAGTTCAAATCCAGCCTCAGACACCTAACACTTACTAGCTGTGTGACCCTGGGCAAGTCACTTAACCCCCATTGCCCCGCCAAAAAAAAAAAAAAAAAAAAAAAAGTCTAGCATCAGCATCAGCACCGCCACCAAAATAAGCCATGAGAAAAGGACTTTTGTGGATGTAGCTTGCAGAAAACTTCACTGGCACAGCACTCAGGAGGGGGGCAGAGAAGCAAACAGGGGTCACCTGGCTTTTCTCCCCCGCCCCATCCAGAGTCTACCTTTTCCTTAGGGAACGTGGGGAGATGAGTAGAACTTCTTTCCGTCTTTCTGCCCACAGCAGCTCCCTAGCCCAGATTTCACAGTGGAGCTAAGCTGCGTGTAGGAATCTTGACCAAGCCTGGAAGCCAGGAGGCTTCTGAGAAGGGCTCTGGGTACACTGGCATGGGAGCTCAAGGTGGTCTCAGGAACAAGCCAAGGAGAACACACGGGCCCACCAATTATCTAGCACCGCTCCAGCGCACTCAGCTCAGACTCCAGACTCCCAGACTCTCCTTTCCCCCTTACCTTGGGTGAAAAATGTGTCTCTTCTGCGATGAAGATGTCTCTCTGACACTACATGTACCATAGTTCCAGCTTAACCCATTTTATATTGTGAGTATTTTAAATGTCAGAAATCTGGATGGTCATTTAGCAAAAACCCTCAAGCACAGCTGTAACCATATGGAGAATATAAAGAGTGTCCAGAGTAGATAGGGATGAATTGTTGGAAGCCTATCTTACCTCTCAATACCAAGGCCAATGTGCTACGACTCATTTCTACACATTAACAAGAAAAAAAAAAGAGGTGCAAAGCAAGAAAAAAGGCAAGTCAGAGGATAGTCAAATTCCTCTGGGTTTTAATTAAATGTTATGCAGGATATTGAGAAAGTTAAATAAGCAGGAAAAAAAAATATATTTACCTGGGCTTGAAGACTCAACAGAAGGCTAAGGGAAAAAAAGGGGAAAAAATTAGCATTTTTCTAGAGATACATGTATATATATATATTTTACAAACAAACATTATAGGATCTATTCTGAATAATAAAACAAGATGTTACATGAGCATTATATTTCTTTCCAAAGCTCTGAATAGGTTAAGAAACACTCAAACCTCTTATATAATTGTATCCTCGCTGCTATATTTAGCCAAGCAGAGGGAAAATGCACCATTTGGAGGAATTAAAAAAAACTTCCTGAGTCTAGAAATTAAGACAAAAAATGTCATATTGTTTCAGATTATTCAAGAAGCAAAGACCTTTTCCTCCAATTACATAATACATTAAAATATAAAACCACAACGCTGCCTATGGATTTGGGCTAGCAGAGCCAGGTCAGTTTCTACATCATTGATGTCCGATATTTTATTTAAACAACAGTTAACTGGTAGAAAGTATAGAGAAGAGTGAAAAAGTGGTCATGGAGTAAGTCAGTCACTCCATTCCCCACTGGGTATTCTCAACTCTATGTATCCGTAACAAGGGCTATGTTTTTCTTGCTTTTCTCAATGTGCAGAGGAAGGGAAGGAGTAGGAAGGAAAAATGACAAACTCTTACACTGTCCTCGGCTTCTACGCCCATTGAGGGAATCATAATCCACGTGTACACCATACTTACTAGCACGCTTATAACAGTGCAGGAAGTCGAGATTTTCTATATGAAGTTGGACAACATGTAGAGTGATTCATGCTACTCTCTGGTCCCAGTCTTTCTACCTATGTTGTCATCTATATTTGAGGTTGAAACAAAACCTCTTTCTGCAGGGGCCTATTTAGATGGTTACATTTATTGCTCTGCATTTGTTGCTGCCTTTTGTTTAGCAAAAACGAATACAAAATGTTAATAAGAGTAAAACCACCACCTTGGACCTGTACTCCCACAGTATGACTCTTGTATACATTTTATAAGAAATTCCCAGGGAGTTTCAAACTAAGATTTTTTTCACAATAATTCTCTTTGGGAAAGGGCCAAGGATGGTCTAGAAAGGGATGAAGGAGGAGGATCATGGGTTTCACACTGGAAGGGCCCTTCCTCAAGAGGCGCTCCCTCCCCACCTCTGTTTTGCAGATGACGAAACAGAAACACAGAGAAGCCCAGGGCTTTGTCCAGGGCCACCCAGCTGGGGAAGCAGCCCCAGAGGTTTTGGAGCCAGGAAGGTCCCAAGTCTTTTAGGGCTCTTCCCATTGTCACACTGCCCATCTCTGAAGAGGTAGGCACTGGCCCCCAAACAGACCTGTGACCTACAACCTCACCACAGACAAGGCAGGCCTGATGAGCCAAGCTGCCCAGGTCAACAACAGCTAGCTACAAACTCTAGGTGGTTCCCCAAAGGTCCTTTCTCTTTCCCATCAAAATGTCTTTGACTCCGCCAGCCAGCATCACAAATTACCAGTCAGTATGTACTTATGAGCTCACCCCATCCCCACCTAGGGAGGGAGGGAGGGGCTCTCATTTACATATAAAGAAATTGAAGCTGAGAAAGGTTAAGCCACAGTGTCACACAGCCATCATATGAGGCAGGATCTGAACTCAGGGCTCCTGGCTGCATGCAAGGCTGGCCTTCACTCTGAGGTCTCTATGCCATACAATTGTTCTCACTGGCAAGGAGACTTCTCTTCAAAAACAGGCAAGATCCGCGCCCCCAAGGTGCAAGGGGGTAAGTAACAGAGAAAGTTCCTGACCAAAATAAATGAAAATGGACACCCAGTTGCTTTAAGATGTTTTCAGCCAAGCCCTACATTTTTAGCTGAAAATAGATTTAGCCAACACACCGATTATTGTTACGCTGCCAATCGATATGTAAAAAAAGAAATCAACACGTATTTCTTTGCCCCCAGTGCTACTTTGAGCCTCCCCCCCATGCCCATCTCTCTCTGGTCTCAGGTCTGTTATATAACAAAAAAGCAGATTAGGGTTGTTTCTCCTCTTTTTAGTAACTTTTCAAGAAGCTCATGCCTAATTAATAAGAAAACCAGTGTTTTGGATAAAGCAGAAACTTGAAAGAAATACTTCTGGAACAATCAATGACACCCCCTTCCCCATCCCAATGTTCCTGCAAGAGTCCTTTGGTAGAAAAGAAATACAAAACAATCCTACAGAAGTAGGTTTTCACAGATGTTAAATATGGACTATAGCCTAGGTATGCGATTACAGGTGGGGGACTATTTAACAGTTTGCAACATGGCTAGAACAGCACACACATGTAAACCAACACCAATAAATTCTATGGTGTTGGCAGATTCATTATGGAATGGATGGGGCCTCCCCAAAGTTCCATTTCCTTATCTGTGAGTACGGGCAACCTCTCAGGTCACTATCTTTCAGGGCTGGAGTCAGCTGTGAATGAGATAATGGCAGCCAAAGCGGGTTCAATAGGTGCTTCATCAGCCAGGTCTTCCTTACTAGACTCCCTGTGTTGAGAGCCAACAGAACGCAGGGGGCCGTGTCCGCTCTGAAACTCTGCTGGGCTAGAGGGTCTAATGCTTGGTGGCCAGTGGGGTCTGGGATAATGGGCTGCCTATGGGACCCCAGAGTCACATTCCCTGGGCCTCATCTTCCTTATCTGTCAAATGAGGGTGCTGGATGAGACAGCCTCTGAGGTTCCTCTGTGCAGGGCTGTGATGGGGCAAGGAGTGACGGTGGCTCGAGCAAAAAGCCCTTTGGTCCCTCTCTGTGTCCCAGGAGGCTGTCTCAGACTAGAGCACTTCTCATCAGCTCTAGCTTGGCCTGAAGCACCCCCGCACATGTTCTCTTTCCCCAGGCCCTATTACAGTCATCTGGGTTCTGAACAACGCCTGCTATACATGATACTGCTTTGGTAGCCCAAGATATTGCCCGCGTGGACGGTCTCTTCCCATGGACAAGTCACGGCCCCCTGGTGTCCCTTCCTCTTTCCTCCTTGGCTGCCACCTCCAAATAAACCCTTCAAGGGTTCCCTACAGCAGCCCAGACCACTTCTCTTACTGTTTCTTTTGAGGCCTGGCGCCTTGTCAGTCCATCCTCATCAGTGCCTGTTCCCAAACAGATGTACTGATGTGCCCATTCCATGGAGGGAACCAGCAATCCTCCTAGCCTTGGGTCTCCCAAGGCAGAGCAGAGAGCTGGGCTGAACACCCACATGACTGGACCAGGCTTTCCTCAGTTCTTTTAGGGTGGGTCATGTGAGCAACAGAGCAGCTAGATTTGAAACGAGCCATCTTAATAGCAGTGACCCTTTATTTAACACACTGCTACAAAATGAAATAAAATCTAATTGTCAGATGGGTGAGTTCACAGATTTATGAAGACTAGGTATCATTTAATTTGACCAAATTCAATCTGAACAGTCGCTTGGTTAGTTTAAAAAAAGAGAGTTTTTTAAGACCTGAGCTTCCACAGAGGGAATGCTTTGAACAGATAACACAATGATTCTCACATACAACAGCATCTTAGGTGAAGACTCTAGTAACCTTCAGACTATTTTCTTGAGGCCCAGAGCCACACCACTTAGCATTTCTGAAGGGCAATGGTGTCACATTAGGTACTGGTGCCTGTCAATGCTCCCAAAGCAAAACCTATGCTTGCCACAGATAATTAGAGCTGCAGACATTTAAAAGGAGAAAAAATGATTTCAACAACAGTGTTACGTAATTACACGTGAATTCTGGTGGTAAAGCACTTTTTCCTCCTAGTTGAAAAACAATGACAGCAAAGGAAGTAATTTGGTTAAAAACCTTCTTCGGGCCAGCTAGGTGGCACGGTGGATAAAGCACTGGCCCTGGATTCAGGAGGACCTGAGTTCAAATCTGTCCTCAGACACTTGACACTAGCTATGAGACCCTGGGCAAGTCACTTAACTCTCATTGCCCCCCCAAGCCCCCCAAAATGCCCCCCAAAAAACCTTCATAACAAGAAGGTCTGGGTCCAAGTCCCAGTAAGGCCTATGTGACCCTGAGCAAGTCACTTATCATTTAGGCTAATATGGAAATCATGTTTTGTATGACTTCACATATAAAATCAGTATTGCACTGCCTGCCTTCATGATGGGTAGGAGAAAATCTGGAACTCAAAATTTTAAAAAGAATTAACATTAAAACTTTTTTTACATGTAATTGGGAAACATTTAACAAAATATATTTTTAAAAAAGGATAAGCTGTAGAGAAGGTGCCAACCTCCACTGAGGAAGTGAGTTTCCCAGCAGGTGACACCTCCACTAGGGGGGGTTATCCCCACCATGAAAACAGCTTGAGTCCCTATTTCTATTGCACAGCCCAGGAGTTTTCTTTACCAAGGACATTAAATATCCACTGGGGGAAGGGGGGGGGGTGCCCCAGGTAGAAGGATTTTATTGGTGTTGAGCTCCCTTGCTGACTTTAGATTTGAACCCCCATACACATCCCTTGGCCCAGAGTTGCCCTGGCTAAAACGATTCCTGTCCCTGGAGAACAGCTCTCCCAGCCTACCCCGACTGGTTAAGCCTGCAGACTCCATCACTAGGCCCAAAGGCTTGCCAGCTGAGTAGGCCCTGCCATTTGTCAGACTTCCCTCATGCCTTTGGGGGAATGTTTCCTATGACTAACTTAATGAATGAACTAGTTTATTGCTTTTGTGGATGATAAACACAAAATGACAACAAACCCCAAACCACCAGATGCAGCAGTATGGTCCGGACCCCCTCCCCCCCATCCTTCCCTTCCGACCAGACCCCTGCTCCCATCATCATCCTGCTGTCAGCCATGCTCAAAACCCTGGAATCAGCCTGGATTCCTCTCGCTCCCATTTACTTAAACAGCTGGGATCTCTCTTCCCAAGCTCCGCTCCAGCTTCACATGAGAACCAATTCGATAACTCCATTTCCTTCCCTGGTTCCCAGACTGGAACTCCCTCTGGAGTCAATTTCCAAGTGCAGTTAAGTCCATCTCCCCAACATCCCTCCCACCCTCACCCTTCCCTGCCCTTGCCCTGCTACCACCAGACTTTGGGCCCTCCTTATTTCTCCCCTGGACAACAGCCTCCTAAGGAGGCTCTCCAACCCACTCTTCATACCAAAGTACAGGGATGAGGGAACTAACTCCCTCTTCCCACAAGTCAGCACTTTCTTTGCAACTCAGTCTTCCCGAAATGCTAGGGGTGTCCACCTCCAATAGAGACAAGGCCTCTAAGCTGTTTGTAAGGATCCCTGTGAAGGAATTCCTGACTTAGAAAACCACATACTGACTTTATCTCTGTTCTACAGTATTGGGGGGGGGTTGTTAAGTAATCTGGTTCAGGCTGATCTGGGGCCCAGAGACCTGAAGCCCGGCTCACATAGTCTTCGTGCATTTGTCTCCTCAACCTGCATCAATCTAAGCCTTAACAGCTTAAGGGCTTTAAGTTCCTCCAAAACTTTCTAGGGTCCAAAAGAAAGCCCATCTCCAGGGAATTTCTGAGACCTTGCTAAGAAAATCCCTCCCATGCACTCTGGGTTCAGCACCTAGAGACGGGCCCATTTTCTGCTTCTGGAACTCCTCGGCCTTTCTCCCAGAGGTCCGGTCTCAACACCCTGCCCTGGCGGTGCTGTGCTGCCTGGGAAGGATTTTTATAGACTGGAAAGCCCTGCACTTACAGCACCAAAGCTACTGTTACCTACTCTTTGCTACAATTAGTCAATTACTGAGCTTATTTCTACATATGAACTAAAGTGAATGAGATGTAAAAGTTTCTCATTTGTATGGACTTTACAACTAAAAGAAAATATATTTGGAATAGAAAATAGTGCTCTTGAAAAAACAATAAGGTCATAGTGACAATTCTTGGCACCATTTTTGGGGAGGGGAAGCTCAAATTTACATCATTCCTCTGCCTTTTTTTTTTTTTTTAAATCACAGACCCCTTTGGCAGTCTGGTGAAGCCTCCCTCCTTCTCAGAATGTTTTTAAATGCAGAAACAAAACGCAATTACAAAAAAACGAAATAAGATTAGAAAGGAAACCGATTATCTTGAAAGTTATCAGTGTTTAAAAAAAAGGTTCTAGACCCCAAGTTAACAACTCCTGCTCTAAAAAACTGTTCTTCCTCAAACTTTCCCCCCTGCAATTATCAAAGGAATGCATAATGTTGTTTAAAATTCATTGTTACTTGACCCTTTGTTCTAAGCTCCCTCAAGGACCCAGGTCTTGACTCCAAAGAACTCAGCCTTTTGGAACCAGAATTACTTTACACCTAGCCCTAAACAGACATCCGAAGGAATAATCCAGAGAGGAGTGCTTAAACAAAAACAGATATGATGAAATTCTACAGCCAAATTATCTTCCAAATACCTGAAATTCGACTTTAAAGTGTCAAGCAATTTCTGAAATCCCTCCAGTGCCTGAGAAATGACTGCCATTACCCAAGGAAAAGTCGAGTATTAACTTTGCCTTTCTCATCTGTTCTAGATTTTATGTAGGACACAGAAGGAGCTTTTTTTTTTTAAACAGCACTGTCAATACAGCCATCTACAAGTATCGGAAGGGTATGAAACAGAAAGCCTTCCTTACATAAGGACACTAGGAGGCCATTAGGTAACACACGCACACGCTTCAGTCAATTCTCCCGCCAGCCACCCTCTCTGCAAACCTCCGAGGCAGCGAGGTGGGCAGGCAGGGGGCCACAAGAGCCGGCCTGGGTCACCTGGCCTCGCGGGGTCTGGGGGCCCGGGTGACCTTTGGGGTCCCTCCCAGCTCCCCATCTACGTTTCTAAGAAGTGGGCCTATTCACGAGAGACCCCCCCCCCCCAAGTGATGAAACTTCATGCCTGGATCTGGGATGCTGGGAAACCTGGCCAAGGCTTCCCTCGGCATTCTCAGGGGGCACCGGGGAGGAGCCCCTGTCACCATCCGACCTTTCCGAGAGCGGCTCTCGATGAACCCCCAAACCGACACCGCCCCCCGCCCTGGGCTCTTCAGCTCTGCCTTCTCTGATCAAAGTTTGGTTTCGCTCTGCCCCCCTCACTCACGAGCTCTCCCCAAGAGGTCGTGGGCCCCCGAGACCAGAAGGCGGGGGTTCGGGCTGCCTGACACGACCCCCTGCCGGAAGAAGAGCCGGGGTTCCTCGAGGCCCGCGGAGAGCCCCGCGTCCCGGCCCGGCCGCTTTCGCGCCCCCTCCCCACCACCCCGGGCCCCGGGCAACTTTCCGTGGCGGCCCCCAGAGGCTCCCGGCCCCCGCCCTCCCTCTGTCCGTCCCAACTAAGTTCCGGGGGCGGCCGGAGCGGGGCAACAGGTGGGCGGCGGCGGCGGCGGGGCCCGGGCCGGGCTCGCTCCCTCGCCCCCCCCCTCCCCCCGAGTCCCGGCCCGGCCTCCGGCGCCGGGCGCTCCGGGCGGGCCGGGCCGGGCGGGGGCGCCCGCTCCCTTACCTCCGCCATGTTGGCCGCACTGACGGGTCACATCTCCGCGGCGGCGGCGGGGCGGGGGCGGCGCGGGGGGGCTCCGGCCGGAACCCGGATGTGAGCCGGCCCGGGGCTCCGCGGGGCCGGCCCAGGCCGGGCCGGGCCAGGCCAGGCGGCGGCTCGCGCTGCGGACGCTGGGGCTGCTGCTGCCGCCCGGGCTGCCCAGGCTGCTGCCGCGGCCCCGCCGAGCGAGCGAGCGGGCGCGCGCACGGGCCGCCACCCCTCCCCCGCGGGACGGGCGCGAGCGCGAGCCCGCGGGCGGGGGGGTTGGGGGGAAAGGAGGAGACGGGGAGGCGGGCCGCGGGCGCGCGCGGGACCGGGGCCGCCTCGCCCCGACGGGGCAGAGCCCGGGCCAGGATGGGCGCCCCTTGGGCCCCGCGCCCGACACCCTGACGGCCGAAGCCAGGGTGGCGCCAGCGACGGGGGGTCGAGGCCCAAAGTCCGCGGGCGGGGTGAGGCACGTAAATTCGTGCGTAGCTTTAGCCGGGGTGCCCATGGGGTCTCCCCGCTTTGGCCCCTGGGGCCCAGCGCAGCGCAGAGACGGAAGTTCAGAGACACGGAACTGGGGGAGACACTGGGGACGGGAGAGGGGGAGAGAAACGACAAGGGGGAGAAGTGGGGAGAAGAGTGACGCAGGGGGGGGGGGAGAGGGGGAAGGAGACAGACGACGGAGAAATGGAGATGGGGGGGGGGCAGCGGCGCTTCTTGGCCGGAACACTCCGTCCCTAATCCCAGTCCCCCATCTCTTTGGGTCCCGGGGTGCCTCGGTACAGGCGGGGGCTCGGAAGGGGAGGGAGGGGGAATCCAGAAGCCCAGGCCCCGGTGATGGCAACAAGCTGGGTGCATGGACCCCGCAGGTCAATGAAGCATGGGGGAGGGGGGTTCATCAGAATCTACGCATAAATGTCTTCATTTCACTCCACTAATTATCAACAAATTCCTTCCCCCCAACCCTATAATGTTATCACACCCATACATTTCCCTTTATTATTCTGAGTTGGGTTTCTGGACGCTCTTTGACTTCAGATAATTGGATTATATCGCCCCTTTTGGATGTCGGTCCAGCAGTGAGGTCCTTCATTTAGGGAGACGGATGACAGTGACACTCCTGCAGCGACAGCCCTCCACCCTCCAAACTGGGGGGTGCTTCTCTCCAGATTATGTCAGGGACCCCTCTCTTGCTTTTTGAAAGTTGCAGGGAGAGCAAAGGGCTCATTATTTATCCCATTTGGTTTTAAACATTTTCATCAAACTCGGTTGCTCCTAAATAGAAAAATGACAATCGAGTGACGTCTTAAAGGACTCTTCCCCCAAAGGGAAGTAACAGAGAAGGAGTTTTGCTAAATGAAAAGAGGCAGAATCCAGAATTTCTGCAACCAATCCCACAGAGCCAGTTCTGAGGAATCAAAAAGAGAACTAGAAGAACAAAATGGAGGGCACCCAGGGCGTCTCTAGCAACAGAGAGAGCCCAGCACAAACACCCCTAGGCTGGGAGGGGGCCTTAACAAGGGGGCTGCTCCAGCGGCTATCCTAAGGCGGGTCAGGATAGTGGATTTGAAGGGACGCTTATCAGGTTTATTAAGATGATGTTCAGGATAAAGTTGCCAGAGAGGAAAGCTGGCTATGGTAATGTGTACAAAACTAAAGGAAAAAAAGGGGTTTGTGACTAATTCCACAACAGGAATCACTTCACGCAATTCAGTTCAAACAACTACTTAGTACAGATTTAGAAACTTGTTTACAGAAGTCCTTCCCACATTCCTTAGACCAAAGCTTCTTAAACTGTGGGTTAAGACCCCATATGGGGTCTCCTAACTGAATGTGGGGCGTCTCAGAAAAACTGGCAGTAAATGTTTGATTTGTATCCCTATTTTGTATATACCTTGATACGTTGGGGGTCACCAATGATAAGGGGTTGAGAGGAAAAAGTTTTAAGAAGCCCAGACTTAATGATTACTTTAGAGGGATGGGAGCTTTGTTAAATTTTTAGCACTAATCCTGCAAATCGCTGGAAAATTTGGATGATAGTACAAAAAGAGGTCTAGTCCTATAGTTGACAAGCCTTTTGCTAGCAACAACTTTCATTAAAAACAGCAAAATTGAAGAGATGATGAAAAAAATGACACCTTGACCCAAATTGCAAATTTAAAACTCAACCAAAAAGAAACCAACACATTTTAGCAAATTCTTTTCACTTGAGATGTTAGATCATTCTTCCTACTGAAAAAAAAAATTTAGGAGCAAATATTTAAATCTGCTTAAGAGCTATTACAACACACAGCAGGCATACATACAACAACAAAACACACCTATTTTGGTAAATACTCTCATCGGGTTTGCAACTGAAGCAGTTACTTCTCTAAAGCACTGAGGAGACATATTACCTACCGTTATGACACTGATGCCTGTTTGCTACAAATATGGTTCAGATTGGGCAGGTGCCCAGCTGAAATGATTCTGAAAACCTGATTCTCATTTTATCCTGTGTTCAGCATATCCAAATTCCCTCCAAAATGAATGAGCATTTAGAAATGAGTATCCATAGCATATAGATTTAAAAAAAAAAAGGTCTGATTAAAAAAAAATAGAGGGTGGAATAGATGTAGAGCAGGTATCAAACTGGCCACACTGTTAACTTAGAAAACCACAAATTAACATTATCTATGTTGTATTATATTTTTATTCATTTTTTTGAAAACACTTTCCAAAGACTTGTTTTAATCTCCTTCTGCTCGCCCTCTAGTGTCAAGGACCAAGAACCGGCCTCCAGGTCACCCACACTTGGCTGCCCGAGAGGCGTATTAGCTGCTTGACGAGGGACCAGTCATTTAAGCTCTAGACAAGTGCCCAGGAAAATCAAGGGAGCACTTGCTTCACCGGAGAGAACTTGAAAAATAATTCAAACTCACATTTTGGCACCACCTATTTGGCCAATCTGATAAGAAGCTGAATGAAGGTTGGAAGGCTATCCTATCCCAACCATGGAAACCTGAATGTCCCAAGAAGACCACCCCCATTTCCATCTCTAGAGCCCACCTGGCAATTCAACAGAGTACTTGTCTCCCAAGAGCTGGGGGGGCAGGCCAGTGCAAGATGACACCGAGGCCTAAAAACCATGTCTATTCCAGTCAAACATCTGAATCCACCACCGGGTAGCTGCCAGGAGGGTTATCATCACCGTCCCTGGGTTAAGGTGGGCTGTTTTTTGATGGATTACAAAGCACTTAGTAACCTTGTAATCCCTCAAAAGCACAGAGCTAGGCTTTAAAAAAGTAACTTCTGCAAGGTTACTTGAAATATTTTCGCTACCCTCGTTCTCGGGGCCTCAAACAACGCAATGCACAAACATTAAATGGGACGTTATGTTAATCGAGGGAGTTGGGGCAATCCCTCCTCCCTCAGCGGCCAAAGGTGCCCCCTGCCTACCAGCATCACTTCCGGCTTGTCTGGATTGAACCTCAACCAGTTGGTTCTTAACCACGCCCGAAATTCTGCCAGGCACTGGGAGAAGCGAGCCACCACACCATCTGCGGGGGAGAGAGAGGGTCTTAGGGGGTGCCGGGCCTGCCCCTCCAGGCCTCCCCGCCGCACCCCACACGTGACACTGCCGCCAGCCCCCCCCCCTCCCGACGTGACACTGACATCGCCTCCCCCCCCCCCCGACGTGATACCGACATCGCCCCCCCTTCTGGCACCGGAGCAGCAGCCCGGCCCCTCCCCCCTACTTACGGGCTGGGCCTGGGCCTGGGCCTGGGCTCCGGCTCCCGATCGCACGCCGGGCGCCTCCCGGGAGGCGGGGGTAGCCCCGGGCTCCGCCGCAGGCCCCCTCCAGAGCTCCGCGGGGCCGCCGCTCCTGGGCCGCTCGCTCCCTTCCCCCTCGGCGGCCTCCTCTTTCTGCACGCCCTCCTCCCCTCCCCAAACCTCTCCTCTTCCTCCACCGCTCCCCCCTCTCTTCCTTCCTCTTCCCCCTCCGCGCCCTCCCCTGCCCCCACCACCCCAGAACTCCTCCAGGCCCGGACGCTTCCGGCCTGCCCCCTCCCCGAGCTCGGCTCCGCCCGACCAACCGCTCCCCTCCCTTCCCCCTCCTCACCCCGGGGCGCCCCCCCCCACCCCTGTCGCGCTCCTAGCGCCAGGAAGGGGGCGGGGCCGAATAGCGCGGCGCCGGAGTGGGCGGAGCACGGCGAGGGCGCGGACTGCGCGACCCCGCCGCCGGGCGGGGCGGGGGCGCGCAGCCCCACCCGAAGTGGCTCGCGGCGCCAAAGGTCCAAGGCAGCGCCGGCCGCGGGGAGGGGGCAGGGGGCAGGGGGCGGAGGAGGGGGCGCGAGCTCGCGCGCCGCAGCCGCGGCCCGGGCGGTGGTTGACAGGTCGGCGGCGTGCACGGGGGGGGGGGGAGGGGAGAAGCCGGCGAGAGAGCCGGGGGCGCGCATGCGCGTCCGCCCAGCCGTCACTCGGCGGCCCGGGAGCCGGGGGCCGGGCCGGGCCCCTCGGGGCGGGCGGGGCCGGGGGCCGGGGCTCGGGCGGGGGCGCGGCCCCGCTCCGTCCCGGCACCCCGGAAGCGCAGAGGGGGTCGGGGTCCCGGGGAGGGGGCCGGCGCCGGGGAGGGGCCCGGGACGCCGCACTTACAGCCGCCGCCGCCGCCGCCTGAAGGAGCCCCATCCATCCGCCTGCAGCCCCGGACGCTCGCCGCCTGGGAGGGGCCTGGCGCCCGGGCCGCCCGCCTCCCGCCCGCCGTGGCCCGGAGCTTCCTCCGCCTCCGCCAACCGCGGGCCCTGCCCTCCGCCTGCGCCCTCCTCCCGGGCGCGGCGCCGCTGCCGCAGCCAACCGCGCGGCCGCTGGTTGGGCCCGAGCGGGCGGGCGGGCGGCCGGCGTCGGCGTCGGCGTCGCCATGGCGCCGGGGCAACAGCGCGCCCGCGGCCGGGCCCGACCCCGCTCCCGACCCGCAGCCGGAGCCGGAGCCGGAGCCCCTGCGCCCCGCTGCGCCCCGCCGCCGCCGCCGCCGCCGCCGCCGCCATGCCCAAGCCGCCCAACATCCTCCAGTAAGTCCCCGCCGGCCCGCCTCCCGTGCTGGCATTCCGCCGGCAGGCCTCCAGCCGGGCCCCCCGGTGCTTCGGCCCTGTCCAGAGCTCTCGGACCTTCCGATCGCTTTCCGCCTTAGAGAGCCAAGGGGAGGGGGGAGCAGCGTCCGGAACCGTGCCGGGTGCTTTGCCGCGCGCTGGGCGTGCGGAGGGAAGCCAAAACCCCGCACGGCGACAGAAATACCCGGGAGGCCTCATCTCCATGGGAAGGGCAGCGTGCGAACGGCTAGGCATAAAGCTGGCAAGTAAGTGGGGAGACCAAGCGGAAAAGCAGGGACCCGGGTTCTAATCTTCCCTCCCCCCCTTGCTAACTAGGTGACCTGGCGCTGGAGTCCCCCCCCCCCCCCCCCCGCCTCTAAGTGAAGATGTCTGTCGCCGGTCAGTAAACGAGCATTTCGAAGTATCGAAGATAAGTCCAGCCTTGTGCTAAACCCCTCCAGAAGCTCCCATTCTCCTGAGGAAGAATCAGATTTCTAGCTCAAAGGCTCATTAGACCAGGCATTTCGCTGGACAGATGAGGAAATTAAGCCCTAGGTCCATTAACTGACCTGGCCGCATCGTTTGGCTAATGCCAGAGGATACACATGGACATAACGTCGTTTAGAGAGCTCAGAAGTCATCCGCTTCACCCCCTCCCATCTCGCCTATGAGTAAACTGAGGACCACGTAGGTGCCTTGCCAAAGGACACTCAGGTTGTAAACATCAGAAACAGTGTTTGAGCTTATTTCCCAGGTTTTCTTCCCTCCAAGAGCAGTCCCTTTCCTTCTCTAGGCTTTAGCTCCTCTTATCTATAAAATGCAATTTTTTGGATAAGGGTTTGATGAACAATAAGTTTCCTTCTTGGAGAAAGCAATGTCAAAGCACTCTAGGATCCGGGCCAAGAAAACCCCAAATGGGGTCCTGAAAGTCGGAAACTCCTGAAAGGGAGAACTTTCCTTATGGATCTGTGGTCATCCACTTGCCAGTGTGACCTTTGGCCTCAGCTTCCTCGTCTATAAATTGAGGAGGTTAAGCCGCATAATCTCCAAGGGGCAGAAAGGTGTGAACCAGAATTGTGGGGAGGGGGCTTTTGCTACCCTTTATCGCATCTTGTCAGCATCCTACAGGGAGTGCAGGTCACCAAAAGTTAGTCATTAAGATCCCTTGTGCTGAATGTTGGAGGAGCAAAGGCAGAAATACGACTATGAATTTTCCCTCCAAGAAGCATCTAGGGAAGGGGATGAGATACAACATGGATACGTCAGGTACAAATAATGTGAGCAAAGGAGAAGCTGATGAGCTCTGGGAACACTGCATGAGGCGTACAAATAGAAGAAAGTGAAGTTCATGCTTACAAGGAGGGAAGGGAGATAAGGAAATGAGCATTTATTAAGCATCTCCTATGTGCCAGGCTCTGTGTTAAGTACTTTAAAAATATTAATTTGACTCACATTCTAATGGGGAGGCAAGAATCACAGAACTTTTAGCTAAAAAAAACTCAGAAAAATTATGATATTAAGTGGCATGGGAAAATCAAGAATTTTTTTAATAAATAAAAGTATTTTATTATTTTCCAGTTACATATAAGGATAGTTTTAAACATTTTTTCCCATAGGATTTTTAGTTCCAAATTTTTCTCCCACCCTCTCTTCCCTCCCTCCTCCCCAAGGCGGAAAGCAGTCTGATATAGGTTATATACATACAATCACATTAAACATATTTCCACATTAGTCATCTTGTGAAAGAAGAATCTGAGCACAAGGGAAAAACCTCAAAAAAGAAGGAAAAAAATAGCCCAGAAGTAGAAACAGTATGGTTCAATCTGCATTCATAATCCACAGTTCTTTTTTCTGGATGTTGAGAACATTTTCTATCTTGAGTTCTTTGAAACCGTTTTGGATCTTTTCACTGCTGAGAAGAGCCAAGTCTATCACCATTGTTCGTCACACGATGTTGCTATTACTGTGTACAGTGTTCTCCTGGTTCTGCTCCTCTCAGTCAGCATCACTTCATGTAAGTCCTTCCAAGTTTCTCTGAACTCCTCCTGCTCATCGTCTCTTACAGGACAATAGTATTTCATTACATTCATATACCACAACTCGTTTAGCCATTCCCTAATTGATGTCACCCAAGACATTTTTGCACAACCCAGGGCATATAGGTATATAAAATAGGTTTAAGTAAGCTTTTACTGTTCTCAAATTTTTCTTGACCCCCCACATTCAGTTATTTGGCCCATATGGGGTCACAACCCACAGTTTAAGAAGCTTTGATCTAGAGAAGGGCTTGGTTTGGGGGAGGGAGAAAAGAAGAGTTTCTCTTTGGACACGTTAAATTAGATGTGCCGGAAGAAGTTTAGATATGTGGGATTAGAGATCAAGAGGAAGAGAGTAGTGTTGAATACCTGACTTTCGTGACTTTGGTGATGATTGAACCCCGGGAGTGAATGAGATTGCCTGGGGAATGCGTTTGTAAAGAGAGAGGAGGGAGAGAGAAGATGGGTCCTGAGGCAGCACAGGAAGCTGAGAAGGTGTTTAGGCAGGTTGGTGGCTTGGCTGTTGTCCTAGGTGTCTAAGAACCAGGAGAAAGTGCTGCCATGGAAATGGGGAGAGGAGAGATTATGGGGGAGTGCTGGGGTGGGAGGAGGGACTGAGAAAGGCCCCAATTCAGCTTTAAGGGAGCAGTTTTCAGAATAGCCCCGAGGCTTTTGGAGTGGGATTGTTAGGGAGTGGGGTGGTTCTTTGGAGTTCTGCATTGCCCCACGCTGAAGCCACGGGGGAGGGAACAAAAGCTCAAGGGGCTTTGGGGGTCCCTGTGTTTGTTTGGTTTGGGTTTTAAGAGGAAAACCTGCTCTTCTTTGTAGTTTGTTGGCCTGGGGGCGGGGAGTGGGAGATAGGGAAAATGAAGAGGAGCCAGAGCTTGTGCTTATGTCCAGGGGAAATGGGAGGGGGGGGCAGAGGAGGGAGTCCTCTTTGACTGGGTCGGAGCCCCAGGCGCTCAGAGGTGGGGAAAGGCCTCCCTAGGGCAGTTGAGCTGGGTCTTGGAGGAAGAGTAGAATTTTGGGATGTGGGCTGAGTGTGTCCTGTCTGCAACTGTGTTCTGTCACAGTCATTAGGCTAGTGGGAGCATTTATTAAATACCTACTTGCTTGCTTGGTGCCTAAGGTGAAGGAAAAAGGGGAAGAGTCCCTGTTCTTTAAAGGGCCTGACCTTCTACCGGGGAGGAACAAGTACCCAGACAAGTAAATAGCTTCCTAGAGGGACCACTGGGGGGGGGGGAGAGTGGGGGCAGGGTCAGAGCAGACATCGGCTAGGCTGGGGCACTTGTGAGCTTTGAGGGAAGCTAGGGATTTGGAGAGATTGAGGTGAGGAGGTGGGGGAGACAAACAGCCTAGTTGGGAAAGACACGAAGTATATTGGGGACCAGGAAGGAGCCAGGATCTGTTGGCTGGAGCCTGAGAAGGAGAGGCTATTTATTTAAATGACAAATTGAGGGATTTGTATGATGTCCTAGAGGCAGATGGGAGCCAAGAGGCTTCTAGAGCTTGAAAGTGGTTAGACCTGTTGGGACTTTTCAAGCCCTTTCAATCCACTCTGGCCTGTTTTTCCGGGTAATTATATATCTCTCCTCTTGTAGTCTATATACATCCCCAGCTTCGATCTCCTGTCCCGGTCCCTTCTCAGGTGGCCCTTTTCCCAGTGTCCTATAGCCCCCCCCCCCCGCCCCCCCCTCTGCCCCCCCCCTCCCCCGGCATCGTCCATGGCTGATGCTTTCCATTTAAGATGCATAATTTTGTTGTGTCCTTCATCAGAATGTGAGCTCCTTAAGGGGAGAGCCGGCTTTGCCCTTTTTTGTAGACTGAGTGCTTAACAGTGCTTGGTGGGTGATCAATAAATGCTTGTTGACCAGCTGACAGTCCTTATTTTGTGTGTATAGCCTCTTATCTTTGAACAGGTATCTTCAACCTCTCCTGCCTGGGAATGTGACTCCTTGAGGACAGGGACTGGTTTGAAAGTGTATTGGATCCTCCAGTGCTTTGCTCATTATAGACTCGGAATAAGCGCTCCTTGCTTGGTTGTGCTTTAGGAATGTGATTTTAACAGCTGGGTGTTAGAGGGGAGAGAGTGGGCTCAGAGGGACTAATTGCAGTTATTTCAGTAGTCCAGGTGGGCAGCCATATGGGAGCGGCCTTGGGAAGTGGAGAGAGGGTTGGCTTCAAGATGCACAGAATGGACAAGACTTGGTGACCCATTGACTATAGAGGTGAGGGAAAGAGAAGAGCGGAGGGTGACTGGGAGCTATGTGGTGCTCTTGGCCAAAATAGATAAGCTAGGAAGGAGGTAGAGTTTAGTGGGGGCTGGGATAAGCCGTAGAAAGTTTAGGAAAAGCGCACCAGCCAATCAGTGATTTAGGATGGGAGCCCAGGGGAGAGAAGGCAGAGATCTGGGAGTCATCTGCACACAGATAATAAAGGAACCTGTGAAAGCTAATGGACTCTCTGAGAGAGCCTGAGAGTGTGCCCACTTGCAGATGGCAGAGCAGAGTGATGAAGAGCAGTCAGAGCCGAGAGAGGAAAGGGAAGGCAACAAGCATTTAAGGAGAGCCTGCTGTGGGCCAGGCACCGTGCCAAGCACTTTAAAATATAATCCCACTTTGTCCTCACAAAAGCTCTGGGAGGGAGATGCCAATATGATCCCCATATTACAGTTAAAGAGACTGAGAAGACATGGGTGCAATGACTTGCCCAGGGTCACATAGCTAGTAAGTGTCTGAGGCTGGATTTGAACTTGGGTCCAGTAGGCCACCTAACTGCAATAGAATGAAAACCCAGGGAAGCAAGTGGACAAAAGAAGGGAATGACATTCTGCAGAGGATGAGAACGGGACTGAGAGGAGGCCTGCAGACTCAGCAGTTTGGGAAGCATGGGTAACCTTGGCAAAAGCAGCTTGAGTGACAAGATGGATGGGCAAAGAAGCGATGAGTGTAGACAACTTGTTAAAAGCAATTGGGCCGGGAAGGAGAAGGTTGGGATGGGACATCCAGTATAGTGAAGTTTTAAGGATGGGGGGAGACTTGGGGCATGCCTATGATTAGTAGGCAAGGAGATTGGAGAGGGAAATAACTCTGGGGACAAATCACTGGAAAGGTACAAGGGAGGTGCAAGGCCCTTGGGGACAAGGGCCACTTCATCGGAGGTGCTTGATAAGATAATGTTGTAAAGGTAGACTGGTCATAGGCTCAGAATTGTGAATGAAGGAGTTTAGACTTGATTCATTAGGCAGAATTGAGACACTCTTGGAGTTTGACCAATAGAGTGACACAGGACCAAGGGATCAAGAAACATAAATTTGACAGTGATGTGAAGGATGGTTTGGAGGAGGGAGGGGTCAAAGCTGATGTGGGCAGAGATCAGTTAGGAATCTTTTATAACAGTTCAGTTGGCAGATAATAAGGACCTGGGTCAATCAACAAGCATTTATTAAGTGTCTCTAGTAGTAACCATGAAATTGGAAAAGAGAGTATAAATTTGAGAAATGTGACTGAGAGGTTGAAAAAGAGGGGAAGAGGGAAGGATGAAGGGAGCAAGAGAGAGAGAAAGAAGAAGACGGAGAAGGAGAAGAAGAGAGAAAGGAGAGAGAGGGAGAGAGAGGCCACATGACACAAGTTGTGGCAGGATTGCCTGACATTCAGGCTAGAAAACCGGCCTGAAGTAGTCAAGTACCTTAATTGAAGGTAACTTTTAGAAGAAATTCAATTGTCCACTTGGAAATAGACTTGATTTGTCTGTTCATGCTCTTCAGTCTCTCCCATTGGGTTACCATATCTGGGAAATAAGGAATCCTCATGTTTATTGTTATTCAACTTTCATGCCAGTGGTTAGTGCACCTGAGCTCAAGAAGTCTGGAAACAAAAATTAGGTGTGTAAAAGGAAGAACTCTAAGATGTCTGAAGTCCTTGTTTTGATCGCCTCACTTGAAAAAATACATTCTTATAATTTTATAGAACAAAGTTGGCGGCCAGGTGGTGCAGTGGATAGAGTGCCAGGAGTCAGGAAGACTCATCTTTCTGAGTTCAAATCCAGCCTCAGTCATGTACTAGCTGTGTGACCCTGGACAAGTCACTTCACCCTGTTTGCCTCAGTTTCCTCATCTGTAAAATGAGCTGGAGAAAGAAATGGCAGACCTCTCCAGGATCTTTACCAAGAAAACCCCAAAGCTGAAGCCACCGACAACAACAGAAGAACAAAGCCTCGTAGTCTAACACTCTCCTGGATTAAAGATGTAGCAGCCTGGACCTTCTTCCTCACTAATTTGCTGTTTAACTTCAAAGAAACGATTTGAGCTTCTAGCCTTAATTCTGACCTGGATTATTGCAGTGGAATATGCAGCACTCCTCCTCTCTGCCTTCCCTGCTTCTTTCATCTTCCCCTGCCATCCTCCTGCTCAGACACTTGTGGACATGCACCTGACACCTGGAGCTGAGGAGTGCTTAGTCTGTCTCTCTGCTTTGCCACAGTGTCTGTAACTTCCCTTTCTGGCCTCATCCTTCCTGCACACAGCTAGTAACATGGCATGGCGCCATTTGCTGCTCACAAAGCCTCTTGCTTGCTCTCTTCCCTCCCTGCTGCTTGTCTGCCTGCTGAACTTCTCTGCATCCTTAACGCTTTGCAGTCTAGCTCCCATCCTGCTGCCAGGATGCCTTCCTTGAAGACCAGATTCCTGCCACTGAAGTGCTCTAACCCTTGGAGCATTTCTTAGGGAACTGCTTGCATATGAATTACCTTTTTGTAATGAACACGTCTCTATCCCTCTATAGATTGTCAATACCTGGAAGGCACAGGGATTGTGTTTTCTCTTTTGAATCTTCCACAGTGCTTTAGGAGGAGCAGGTGGGCAAGAAACATTTTTTTTTTAATGAATCAAAATATGTTGTGATATTTCTGAACTGTGTTACCCATAGCCATGAATGGTGGGATAGTTGTTTGTTAGTATAGACTTGAATTCATTGGGAAATGGCAGACCAGCAGCTGTTCTCTGATTTGGGGGCTTAGAAAGATGTCTGGGGCACCAGCGTCCATCATCCGTCACCCAGGAACAATGTGATGATGGACCTGAATGGTGCTCAGAGCAGAACCTGTGGCCCCCTGTGCCCATGATGCACGACTTCGAGACCCTGAGAGACCAGAGCTCCTGGCCTGCTTCTTCTACTCCCCTGGCTGCTCGGCTCCCTCCCTCTCCCCTCAAAGTAGTCAGCCTTTGCTGGGTTGGTGGCTGGTTCGTGTGACCTGTGTGCTACCTTTCAGGCTAAAACCACTTCTCAATATGCTATGACAGACTTTGTGGAGAATATCAGTTTGCTGTGTCCAAGAGGTGAATTTAAAATTCTCTACTCAAAAGGAGTCTAGCAGTATGTGTCATGGAAGTTTGAGGAGCTATGGTGGGCATGGCTGTTGTCTCTGCCTGCCTTTCTCCTTCCTCAGAGATCACTGTGTGGAAGTGCCCTGGCAGAGACCCACCAGCTCTCCTACACACCCCCAGCCTACTGTCCCAGCAAGGCCTTCACTCTCCCCAGGGGGCCTAGTGCAGAAGGTGGTTCGGAGTGACACCAGCCCCCTGGAGCCCCCTTGCCTTTCACCTTTGGTCCATAATCAAAGAACAAAATCCAAAGAGAAGAGAAAGGTTGGCCTCTCTGTTTCTGTCTGCTGGACTGCCTCTCAGGTCCTGGTACGTTTCCATTCAATGCTCTAATGAAATGGCTACATTTGTGTCTCCTGCACAGAGCAGGAGCAATGGGAGAGAGATTCTGGTGTAAAATCTCTACCTGGAAGAAAAGGAAGCATTGTATGTGGGAGGAGTTTCTAGGTAAAGCTCAGCCATTTTTGCACTGAAATGACAAAACTCACGTTTATAAGAAGACTCTGTCAGAAAGCACTTTGCCCAGAAAGAACTCGGCCAATTCCTGTTGTCTGAAACAGGAAGCAAAATGGCCTTTCCCTTTCTCTGAGGCCAGGCCATTCTGTGCATCGTGATTTGCGGATTAGATGCCAGTATTCCCGGGGTGGGAGGAAAGCCCTCCCTTCTGGCCTCCCCTTTTCCTGCTCTTTGGCTTTCTCCAAGATGCAGCCTCAGTCCCGCCTCCACTCTGCCTCCTTCTGTAGGCCTTTGCCCCCCACATCCTGGGCTCGGATCTTCCCTCCCACCTTCCCTCCCTGTGTCCATAGTCCTTTAGGATGTGAGCTCCCTGAGGGCAGAGACTGTGTTTTGGCCCATCTTTGTACCCCCGGGGCCCAGGGCCAGCCCATTGTAAGCACTCAGTCAATGCCTGTTGGCTGTTCGCTGAAGTTCATGTGAAGATCTAAACGCTCGGTGCCTCCTTTTCTGTCCAGTCGAACCAAAGGCCTCCTCCCCTCTCTCCCTCCCGTCGCCCTTCCTCTCAGTTTGAGGGTGGATGAGAGCAGAGTGTGTGGAGTTTGCCTCGGCAGGTACGACTGTGCTGGGGCCTCCGAGGGGAGGCTGAGCTCAAAGAGGACATGTCCTTCATCACCGTCAGTGTGTGCAAACACGACCCAGGACGATGCTTTCTCCGGGGTCTCTCTAATGTCTAAGTGTGATTACAGACATGACCAACATCAGACACTTTAAATTTACTCATTTAAGAGAAATTGGACCAAACTGGATTTTGGTGTTAGGACAAGGTTGAAGAGAGTGGGCTGTGTCTTGCATCACAGCCAGGCACTGTGATGAGCATTTTCCACAAAGATTTAATCCTCATAATGACCCTGGGAAGTAGTTGCTATGGTTACTCCATTTTATCATGGAGGAAACTGAAGCAAACAGAGGTTAAGTAACTTGCATTAGGATGCACAGTTATTAAGTGTCTGAGGCTGGATTTGAATTCAGATCTTTTGGCTTCCAGGCCCAGCACTCCATCCACCATGCCACCTGACCTCAGAATCTGGAAAACCTGGGTTCTTTGTATCTTCCCTCATACCTTGCGCATTGACTCTGACATTAGCAGATATTCAGTAAATGTCTGTTGAATAAATGGAGAAATAAAGCCAGGCAACTCCAGACAGTTATTTACTGACATTTCTTCAAAAGCCAAAGAGGTCTACTTTGGAATTCTTCATTCATCCAATAACCTCGCCTCTGCCCCTGCCCCTGCCTTCCTCACTTCTCACTGAATATCTGAATGGCCTCCTTAGTGGTCTCACTGCCTCTCACAGCCCCTTCCCTGAATGGAAAGGATGGGAAACATGTGAGATGCCCTCCCTGTGTCATCTTGGACGGGTCACTTCCTCCCTCTGTGCCTCAGTTTCCTCATCTGTAAACTGAGGAGAACGGATTTGATTACCTGCCAAGGTGACTTGCAGCTCTAAACCTTAAGTCTTGCCTCCTGGCCCACAACTTTGACCGAGAGCAATTCACTGAACCCTTGGTTCTCCAGCGACTTTGTAGGACTTTTGCCAGCCTCTGTTAGTGGAGAGTGTTTACCTGCCAAGAGCCATTGTGCTAATGAAATCATCGGTTTGGACCAGCCATAAAAGTGGAGCCTCCTGCATCGGGCCCAAGTGAACCAGCTTCTTAGTGGACCTCACTTAGAATTCCTAATTCCTTTAGGGCTCAGCTCAGACGCTAACTTGTACACAAGAACGTTCCCAGCCCCTCCACTTCCCCCAGATAAGCTTTGCAGCTTCCTTGTCTACATTTTGTATTGATTGATCTGTCTCCCTGTTCCTCTCCCAGTGGAATGTGAACTTCTGGAGTGGAGGGACTCTCAGTGCCCAGCCGAGTGCCTCCTGTAGAATAATTTCTGCTGAATAAAATGCTTGAGGAATAAAGGGATCAACGAACTTCCTCTTTGACTGTTGGGATTTTCTGTCTCCATAGCTTCTTACTGGTCCCTAATGATTCCCTGCACCAGTCCATGTTCCATGTACCAAAGTAATTGTCTGAACCATGTACAATTTTATCCTCAGCATCCTTTAGGAGGTGCCTCAGCTCACTAGATCAAAGGCAGATCATAGCCTGGCATTCAGGGCTTTCTACAATGCTTATCCAAACCAGATGAACACCTCTGGGGCTCCAAGGGGGTTTTCACTGTGTCCCCTGCGATGATTCCTGATGAAGGGAAACAGTGGGCCCAGCCCAGCATCTTCAGGGCACCCCCAGCCCACCCATGGATGGAGGTGTTTATATTTATATCCAACTAATATCCTTAATGTATTCCCTTGTGCATCATCTTGATCCTGAACTGCCTTGCCTTGAAGTGCATTTGTCCCTCATACATTAAATGGACTTGCCCCATATCAGCCAAAGGATCGCTTGCCTCATTCTGGATACTGTAGCTCTTAGCATGGCCTACATTAACAGCTTCTTAAAACTGTCTGGTCACAATGTTGCCACAGTGAGCATGTAGTCTACTCACACACTCAGACCATTTTTATAGGAACTGGGATCCAGCCACGCTTCCCCTGTCCTGAATTTCAATGATTTCCACTTGAGCAGCTGGTTCTTTCTTAGGAATCAGAATCATGACCAGAATTGGATCAGGTTCCCCAATTTTTAAAGGATGAAATTTACCAAGTCGAAGCCAATCAAATCCAGTAAAATCAGCCAGCTTTTAATAATTGACTAAAATGTGCTCTGCACTGCCAGGACCTAGGAATACAAAGAAAAAATGAAAACTAGCCTGTGTCCTCAAGGAGCAGAGGTTCTAGGAGATACCAGGAGTGAACGGTTAAGCATATCAATGGCTATTTGAGGAAGGAGAGAACTTCTCACATCAAGGGTGGGAGTGGGGGGGCAAGGGTCAGCACAGCCTTCCCACACACATGAACTGAATGAACCTTGCAGAGCAGGAATGCTGAGAGGTAAGGAAGGAGGGCACTCCAGGCAGGAAATGCAAGGGATAGAGTTGCAGATTCAGTCAATAGCAAATAGGCCAAATTGCCAATTTTGTAAGTCTAGAAATAGGTAATCTGGAGCCAGATAGTGAAAGACTCTAAAGTGCCAAGCAGAGGGGTTTGTATTTTTCTCCTGGAGTCATTCAATAAGCATTTATTAAATGTTTACCATGTTCTGGGCACTGTGCCAAGAGATGGGGATACATAATCCCACAGTTCCTGTTTTCAAGGATGGTTCATTCTAATGGAAACAACCTGAAAAATTGGGACTCTAACCCACTGTTGGTAGAACTGTGAACTGATCCAACCATTTTGGAGAGCAATCTGGAATTAGGTCCAAAGAGTCCCACAGCTGTGTATACCCTTTGACCCAACAATGCTGCGATTAGGTCTGCTTCCCAGGGTGACTAGGGAAAAAGGAAAAGAGCTTATATGTTCTAAAATATTAGTAGCAGCTCTTTTTGTAGTGGCAAAGAATTGGAAATTGAAAAGATGCCTATCAATTGGGGAATGGCTGAAAAGGTTGTGATATACAATTGTGATGGAATATACTGTGCTCTAAGAAGTGATGAGCTGGTTGATTTTAGAAAAAGGTAGAAAGACTTGCAGGAAACAATGAAAAGTATAGTGAACAGAATCAAGAGAACATTGTATACAGTAACAGCAATATTGTTTAAAGAACAACTGTCAATGACTAAGTTATTTTGAGTATTATAAATACTAAAATCAGCCACAAAGGACCTGTGAAGGAAGATGCTATCCACCTCCAGAGAAAGAACTGATAAAGAGAAGTATATATAGTATAGGGTTACATACATACACACATATATGTACACGCGAATAGCTGTGACTGACGGCAGCCTTCTCGAGGGCAGGTTGGGGAGGAAGGGAGCAAAAGAAAAAGTGCACAGCAGAGAACAAAAGAAAACTCAGAAGAAAGCACAGAAGAGCAGTGTAGCTTTGAAAACAATGTGTACTATTTATTACATAATTTTTTTTTTAACAATAAATTCATGAAATGGAATTTCATGGTTTCATATTGTGATGGGTAAAACTAAATGAGTAGGGGCAGCTAGGTGGCGCAGTGGATAGAGCACCGGCCCTGGATTCAGGAGTACCTGAGTTCAAATCTGGCCTCAGACACTTAACACTTACTAGCTGTGTGACCCTGGGCAAGTCACTTAACCCCAATTGCCTTACTAAAAAAACAACAAAAACAAAAACAAAAAACTAAATGAGTGTGGTCACCTGTCCCCAATGTGGGGAAAGCTAACTAGGATAACAGTTTAACAGTTTAGGTATTAAATATTTATTAAAATATATTAGCGGTTAACAAAGAGAGAACAAGTGTCTCTGAAAGAATAGGAAAACCTAACTACCCTCCAGGAGTGATCAGAGCTCCACGTCTCACGAGGTTCCAACCACCAACTGACAAAATGAACATCCTTCCACACTGCTTCAAGCTGATTGGTTGATGTGAGGTAACTTCGGGACACTGAACCTTAGAAAGGTCAACCCATGCTCTCTCAGTAGGGCACCCCTGGTAATAATCTCACAATATGGAATCCTTTTTGTGTTGTGCTATATATATGGAAATGTTTTTGTCTATATTTAAGTTCAAAATGAATAAAAAAATTTAAAAAGAAAGAACATGTAAATATATAGAGAATATATAAAGGTGGAGATGGGGAGCCATCATGAGTTCATGAGCAGAGGAATCTCAAATTTATCATTTATTATTTTCTGCTCTATTTTAAGCCTTCCCCCCCTCACCATTACAGAATCATTCTTCTGTGTCACATTTGTGATCTGTTCAACTCCTTCTCCAAACCCCCTTTGGTCCAGATGGTTTAATGGTATAACCCCACAATGGATCATTTCATTTCCCTCTCAGTTAAGTCTCACATAAGAGTTCTTCACCATGTTTCTCTCTTGGGTTCCCCCTTCCCCCCCAAGACAAGCTCTTTTTTTGTCTTTAAGTATTTGGTTTTTTAAAATATTTTTTCCCAATTACATGTAAAGATTATTTTTGACATTTAAAAAAATTTGAGTTCCAAATTTTCTCCCTCCCTCCTCTGTGAGACAGTAAGCAATTTGATATAGGTTATACATGTGCAGTCTTGCAAAACATTTCCATATTAGTCATATTGTGAAAGAAGACAGACCAAAAGAAAAAAAATGAAAAAATAAAGAAAGTGGGAAAAAGTATGCTTCAATTTACATTCAGACTCCATCAGTTCTTTCTCTGGAGGCGGTTAGCAGTTTTCATCATGAGTCCTTTTGAATTGTCTTGGATCATTGAATTGCTGAGAATAGCTGTCATTCACAGTTCTTCATCACACAATATTGCTGTTCCTTTGTACAATGTTCTCCTGGTTCTGCTCACTTCACTTTGCATCAGTTCATGGAAGTCTTTGCAAGTTTTTCTGAAACCCTCCTGCTCGTCATTTCTTTTTTTTCTTTTTTTTGCGGGGCAATGGGGCTTAAGTGACTTGCCCAGGGTCACACAGCTAGTAAGTGTCAAGTGTCTGAGGCCGGATTTGAACTCAGGTACTCCTGAATCCAGGGCCGGTGCTTTATCCACTGCGCCACCTAGCTGCCTCACTCGTCATTTCTTATAGCACAATAATATTCCATTACAATCGTACACCACAATTTGTTCAGCCATTCCCTAATTGATGGATGTCCCCTCAATGTCCAGTTTTTGCCACCGCGCGCACGTGCGCGCACACACACACACACACACACACACAGCAGCTATTGATGTTTTTGTCCAAGTAGGTCCTCCCCCTGCCTTTAATAAAAAAAATCTCTCTGGAGGGCAGCTAGGTGGCGCAATGGATAAAGCACTGGCTCTGGATTCAGGAGGACCTGAGTTCAAATTCGGCCTCAGACACTTGACACAACTAGCTCTGTGACCCTGGGCAAGTCACTTAACCCTCATCGCCCTGCAAAAAACAAACAAACAAAAAATCTCTTTGGCATAGACCTTGTAGTGATATTGAAAAATGGATCTTCTTAATGTATAATGTTATTCCACTGCCCCTTTTATCTCTTCTGTTCATTTGAATTAATCAGAGCTTTCCAGAGCTAAATTCCAGTTAGTTCACCTTATTTCTCATTCATACTTTGCATTTATGTATAGTTATAATCAGTGACTTAGAACCAAAGGCTCAGGGTTTATGTGGACTGGATTCAATCTTGAAAGCTTTTTAGAAAGCCTTCAGCCACTGCCATCTCTGTCCCTTTGTTCCAAGGAAAGACCTTGTTGAAAAGGAAGCAGGGGGCAGCTAGATGGCGCAGTGGATAAAAGCACTGGCCCTGGATTCAGGAGGACCTGAGTTCAAATCTGGCCTCAGACACCTAACACTTACTAGCTGTGTGACCCTGGGCAAGTCACTTAACCCCAATTGCCTCACCAAAAAAAAAAGAAAAGAAAAGAAAAGAAAAGAAAAGGAAGCAACCCCTCAATGGAACCATGTTCCAACCTAGAGCCCTTCTCTTTGAGTTTCTCCACTCTAATTCTCATTCTGGGTCTTACCTAGTTCTCCTTTAAAGGCCAAGGACATACACACAAACACATATACACACATGGTTATATCCATGTGTAAGTATATTTACATATACATACATGCACACACATACATACATACATATGTCTAGGGTGAATAAACTGGGTTGGGACCAGTCGGTTGTCTCCAGTGATATTGATGTGCCAGTAATAATAACAACAATAATAACAAATCACACTCATTCGTTTAATGCTTCAAGCTTCACAGTTTTCCCGTTTCTCCAATGATGAGACTAAGTGAGATTCCCTCACCCTCCGTTATGGCTGTCCCTGGCAGTTAGACAGTTGCTGCTCATCTGAGTTTCCGTCCCACATATCCTTCCTCTTCCTGAACACACAGATATCACATAATGTCATGATCCCGA